>NC_140584.1:802743143-803415143 GCF_964204655.1 Triturus cristatus
TGTAGAACAATGGTAGGACAGATGTAGGTAAAGGTTCGGTAACTACCTAGCCTATTCTGGTGTACATTGGGGTTCATAACAGCACCCAGTTCTCCACTCTCTTGCACTCACATAGTCCTGTAACCTCTCACACAACAGACCTCAGTCACATGCATGCTCCTCACCTCTCGCTCACTCGCCAAAGATGCCACATGCTGTAGGACAACACTTCAGAGCTGCTTTTCCTCGCAGAAACCTGGCTAAACCATGTATCGGCACCAGACTTTGCCACAACCCTCCCCAACCACAAGATAACCAGGCAAGACAGAGTTCACAAGCCCTTAGGCAGAAATGCCATCATCCACAAGAACACCATCAGCTGCAATACCTTCACAGACACATCATCTTCCATCATGGAACACCCGTGGTTGTGTTATTCTCATCTAGAGACCACCAGGACTGCGCACCAACTTCACCGACTCCATCAGGCACTTCGTCGCATCTCTTACCCCCAACACTAGCAACTAAATCCTACCCAGAGACCTGAACTTACAGTTCAAAGACCACGCTGATCCTAAATCAAAAGCACTTGGAAGCCTGAGCCTCACCCAGTGAGTAATGGGACCTACACATGTTGCCGCACACATCCTGGACCCTATTTGCACCACCTTCAGCAACATCAGAAATGATGAGCCCACACCAGTCTCCTGGACAGACCATGCCCAAATCAAGCTCAGCATCATTCACCTTGTCCAACGCACATGCACCACCCCCAGACGAGCCCACCAAAACTAGAACAGCATCACAGGCAAGGACTGGAACACATACCACCAACCAAAACACAGCAACAGCCTCCTACAGTTATCAAGAATTTCAACAATTGGATCACCTACCGCACCTACACCCTGACCCCCTCAAACACAGTAGTACAACAAGATTTAGAGCCCAGGCCAGTTGATATACAGAGGAACTCAGAATGATGAAACGCCACTGCAAATAACTTTAGCGCAAATTGAGAATGGGCCAGGACAAAACAGACAGCATCTTCCAAAATGTTCACAGAGACAGTGCCATCAATTGATCCGCACCATCAAATGCATCACTCTGGCAGGCTACATTGATGCCAGCACCACAGAAACAAAGAGATCTTTGTAATTGTGAAGACTTTCACCTCACTAGTGATCACCTCCAACTCGATCAACCGCTCGCAGGACCTCTGCAACAATCTCTCTCAATTCTTTAGCAACAAAATCACTGCCACTTGCAGCAACTTCAACCCACAACTGGACCCGACAGACCTCGCCAAATGCCTCCAGATCTTATTATAAAAAAAACATTGCTAACCACACGGCCCATCATCACTCCAGATTAAACTGTCACCACCATAAAGTCCATCCAATGAGGACGCCCATCGAACTCCTGCCCCTACCATACCTACTCCAGAGGACTGCACTCATTCAGCACCATGCTCACACCCATTCTGAACACCTCCACCTCTTTCATAACCTACCCAAGTGCTTGGAATCATGAAACTGTCCTCTCATTGCTGAAGAAACGCTCTACAGACTTTTACACACTTTCCAACTAGAGTCGATCGCCCTGTTACCATTCTAAGGTCTTAGAGGAAATCGCCAACAGGAATCTCACTGAATGCCTTAATGCCCAACAACTCCTCAACATCACTCAGTCTGGTTTTAGAGCCAAACACAGCACAAAAATTGACCTCATTGTTGCCACAGATGACATTTTCATGGCTTTAGACAGCAAAGACATGATGGTCCGTCTTATTTCTGGACCTCTCTGCAGCGTTTGACATGGTCCACTACCCCATTCTCATCCAACGTCAGAAGGATTTCAGATCCAATGACATGTACTCCGATGGATCTACTCCTTCTCGACTGGAAGGACACAGTCAGTCAGACTGGCACCATACACCTTTGATGCCCCTGACCCCATCTGCAGAGTTCTGCAAGGATCCTTTCTGAGTCCAACCCTCTTCAACACGTACATAATCCCTTTAGTCAGATTGTTCGCTTTCACATCAACATCCTCTCCTACACTTATGACATGCAACTCATTCTTCCTCTCATGAAAAAGATGCCGAGTATCTAGATCAAGTTCAATGTCTGCATGACTGAAATACCCCACTTGATGAGACTAACTTTCTGAAGCTTAACACTGACAAGAACGAAATAGTGATCTTCATGAAAAGCATTTCACCGTGGGACTCCACCTGGAGGGCAAGAGACCTAGGACTAACATCCCTGCTCCACACCCATGCCAAGAACCTCAGGTTCATCATTCATCGACAGCAAACTCATCATGACCAAAGTAGCCAACCCCGTCCGTGACACATACTTGCATACCCTAATGATGCAGAGCCAATTTTCAAATGGCTCCCTATCAGCACCCTGAAAACCATCACACAAACCCTGGTCATAGGCAAGCTAGTCTATGGTAACACTCTCTATGCTGGAATCAACAAAAAAACTTTTCAGAAGGCTGCTGATCATTCAGAACTTGGCAGCCAAAATCACTCTCAACTTCTCTTGCCACACTCAGATCACACCACACCTGAAGGAGCTCCACCAGCTCCCCACACACAAACTAGCAAAGTTCAAACTCCTCACCCACACTTTCAAGGCACTGCATAACACTGCCTCAGCATACCTCAACAATAGCATCTACTTCCACAAACCTTCCAGACACCTCTGCTCTTCCGGCGTCCTACTTGTACACACCCCACATAAATGGAAAACCAGATCCTATTATGGTCGAGCCTTCTCCTACATCACTCCTAAATTGTAGAATGACCTGCCACCACTACACATTAGAGGCTCCCTCTCTTGCATTCCACAAGAAGCTGAATACCTGGCTTTTCCAGCAGTCCCACAAGGCCGTAGTTTTGGCTAGGCTTATACCTGCACGGCACCAGGGTACCTTCCTGGGTCGATAGTACACTCTAGAAATTTACATCACATAAAGTAATGTAACGTAACATAGCATAACACATAACATAACATTACATACCCCAGCTATAGCAATGATATGTATCTCCAGAATATATCTGTGCCTCAGACAGTCTGGGTATTGATGGAACTCTTGTGTTCATGCAACTGAAACGCAATTAGAATCTATGTTAATTGTATGTACATTTTGTCATAAATTCAATCCTTTTACTGATAATGTAACTACCTTCTGTTGCATGAGTATACATTCACTGTTTCTACTATTTACTTAAGGTTGTTCCTTAAACTGCAATACAAATAATGATTCATCAGCATTACATAATTCACACTGATATCAATTAATTGTCTTTTTCCTAAACAGATACCACTGTCTTAAATACAATATTTGCACTGTGAAAATGTCAAGTCTTTATGACGGGGATCTTTCCCGTTCCTCACGGAGCGTAGTACCCACAGTGCAACAAAAATATAGAAGACGCTCCATCAAGAAACTGTCAAAAAGAATCTTCTATATTGAAGTTTGTTTCCAAGATACAAGTAAATTCCTGAAATTATGTCTCTGTCTGTATTCAAAATATTCCGTGTTATTCCGTAAGAAAATAAACTGTTCTTCAAGGTTTTCACAAAGCCTGACAATAAGGTCCAGATTGCAGCAACAAAGGGGCAGATTTACAAGCCCCATGCGCCACTTTTGCGTCACTTTTAACATGGGAAAAGTGACGCAAACGTGGTGCAATGGGCTTGTAAATCTGCCCCAAAGTGTCTTGATTGATCGCAAAGATCCTGTGAACCACAAGGAAACTTATAATTATTTAACTTCAAAATGGCCACTGCCATTTTCCACCATTGTGAAAGTTCAGTGGACTCTTGGGAGATGTAGTTTGCATTTGATCACCTTTGTGTAGTATGCCCTCCCGAGATGCAAAGCCTTTCACCAAATGCCTCTGACATTCATTCAAAGAGCATTGCCAACCTTTTGGAGGAGATGGTGTGCTTTGCAATAAGAAATTAGAGCTAAATAGCAGCAGTAAATTGGGGGAAATCCTACCACAAGAGGACACTGAGCAAGGGTGAGCAGCTGCTCAAGCTTGCTATTCGTATTCTTTTGCATTCAGCATCATTTCGTAATGCGAAATGCATCCTTGTATCCATTTTGGACACAAGAGGGCATTTTTGTGAAAAGCAATAGTGCTAAACGCAGAATTACTCTTCTTGTGTAATTCTGCATGATTAAGCTACACAGAATTACACGAGTTATGCCTGCCCTTAGTGAAAAGTCTTTGAAATATTGGCAATGAATTTATCCCTCATTGATTGTTTTGCTTGTTTGCCTCGGCGTCGTCATTACTTTATTGTTTTCCCATAAAATGAATGTCAAGCATGAATATTATGCCTGGGGTATGAAGTAGTAATACATTGGATATAGGTCTTCTGTTTTACTTTTGAACATGGATACTTTTGCAAAAATCATTCACTGTGTCTGTTTTGTGTTTCGAAATAAATACTGAGTGTAATTAAATATACTTCGTTCATTAGTGAGCATTCTGTGATGTGTACTCAAGCATCACTCCCTTTGATGATGGTTTCTTTTTTTTAAATGATTATGTCTGCTTCCACTTTTAATAAATCATGAACCTGATTTATCATATTTGATTCACATAGGAGGTTGTACCTGTACCTTTTCCTATTTGTAATTTGACGGGATTATTTCATCCAGGTACATTGATCTTCTGTTCTGAAGTTATTCTACCTTACCTGAGTAGAACTGCATCATCAATCGTTTACTATACCCAGGAAGGTGTGGGGTGTTGTTTCCAAGAACAACTCCTCTGTTTCTCACCTTTTGAGATTTCAAGTCATCGCTCTATCCTTTGCCTATCCGGGCTTAATTTCAGCCCGCAATTGCCTAGGGGGGAGGATCACCAACACTATTTTGGGGGGACACGCATTTACTTTTTTCCTCATCAAACTCTGACTCAAATCAAGAGAGTGAAAACACAAAAAGGGGAAAGAAGGAGCAAGAGAAAGACAGAAAACACTGACAAAGAAGGTAGTGATGAATAACAACATGATAGCGTGAGATAAAGGGTCAGGGAGAGAGTTATGGTGGAACGAAAGAGACGTGAGGTGGATTCAATATTATAAAGCTTGTAAATTAGACCCCAAATATTCAATAATGCCTGCCGTGAGTTTCTGAGCAAAACTTTGAGCCCTGGCATTTATCCTTTTAAAACGTAAGCACTGCCCCTAAAATATGTGTTGCTTTTCCTCCATTACACAAGCTAACCTGACCACTGACCCTGAATATCACTTCATGAATTGGGCTCAAAAGATTTGAATGGTTTCCATAATTATTTTTTGCAATGCACTGTTCCCAGACAGACAGTCCAAATTTGCAGAAAGAAATGTGAAACTCCTCAGAAATCATTTATCTGTCTGCAAGGAATATAAGGGAGAATTTGCATGACTGATATTTAATGGTATTGTTATTGATTCCTAGAACACTTGCAAAAATAATTAGAAAAGTACTGAATATTTAGGGAGCAAGCTTATTGAAATATAAAGGTCTCTCCTCATCTACATTTTGTGAGTACTGATGTCAACATCTCCATCTCAACCGTACATCTCTCCTCACACACACCTATCAGGAGCCTTTCTATACCCTGATGTGAGGTTACCTGCGGCATCACACATCTTCTCCCACAGTGTCCTGGCATATTTGTACCTCAAAGAGCACACATACTTGCTACATTCAGCCAATGGGGTTCTGTGTTACTGGGTGACTAAGTTGAGTCACTTCCCTGGAAAGCCTTGCTATACAGGGGGGTTGGTGCTCTACAAGCACTTCCAGTTTAGTGTCAGTGTTAGTGAAATCTGAACCCCCACCCCATCTAATTACATCTTGACTCTTTAATGGTCTCCCACAACATCCACTGTGCAAAACTCCACAACTCCGGCATCCACGACAAAGCCCTAGAACAGATCCGCTCCTTCCTCACCAGCCGAACACAGAGAGTCAGACTCCCACCGTTCAACTCAGAACCCACAGAGATCAGCTGTGCAGTGCCTCAGCGATCCCCCCTTAGCCCAACCCTCTTTAACATCTACATGGCCCCACTTGCAGCCATCATCAGAAGCCACAAACTCAACATTGTCCCCTACGCCAATGGCATCCAGCTGTTTCTCTCCCTCACAGAACAAACCACAGCTGCCAAGAGCAACTTCCAGAACGGGATGAAGGCAGTCGTCATCTGGATGAAGGGCAGCTGCCTCAAGCTCAACTCAGACCTGAATGAAGCTCTCATCTTGGGCTTCACCCCCTCTGCCTGAGACGGCTCCTGGTGGCCCGCAGTGCTTGGAACTCCCCCAACAACCATGCACGAAACCCTGGCATCATCCTGGACTACACCCTCTCAATGAACCGCCAAATTAAAGCTGTCTCATCCTCCTGCTTCCACACGCACCGCCTGCTTCATAAGATCTTCAAGTGGATCCCCACCAAGTCCAGGAAAACTGTCACCCATGCACTCGTCAGCAGCAGACTCAATTACGGCAGCACACTCTATGCCAGCATCGCCCAGAAACTCCTCAAGAAGCTACAGAACATCCAGAACTCATCTGCCAGACTCATCCTGAACATCCCACACAGCACCCACATCACCGGCCACCTGAGAGACCTTCACTGGCTTCCTATCAACAAAATAATTACCTTCAAGCTCCTCATGCATGCCTACAAAGCCCTACACTCCCACTAGACATCTTCGCTCCGCCCAACTGGCCCTGGCCACCATCCCACAGATCCCCATGACCATGGATGGAGAAAGATCCTTCTCCTACCTCATTGCAAAGACCTAGAACTCCTTGCCTCTGCACCTCAGGCAATCACAATTGCTGCCACCGTTCTGGTAGGACCTCAAGACCTGGCTCTTTGAATGAACCACAGACCCATCCCCCCCCCCCCCTCAGTGCCTTCAGACCCTCATGGGTGACTAGTCACGCTTTACAAGAAACTGTATTTATTGAGCAGAAGATGGAGTTTGACTCACTCACAAATGTCAATGAACATATCGTGATGCAAGTGTGTAATTATACCAGGGTGACATCTTGAAACGCAATTTTTTTCTCAAAACAATAGCCTTATTAATCAGGAAGAGAGGTTGGTTCACTGAATCCACACCTTGGGGTTCAGAAATCTCGACCACACAGAATAATCCATGAGATGGTAGCTAACTTTGAAAATATAAGTCACGGTATTAATCACTGTAGGAACCCCATAGTTCCTAGTAATAACTGGAAAATAATGAGTATGAACGGCCCTGTGGGATATTCTAGTCACTAGCCCACTTTCGTTTTACTTGTATTGTATTCATTTATTTACACTTTTATAGTGTGCACTGCGTGACCTAGTTGCTTCTAGGTGCTTGCTAGAAAGAGATAATGAAAAGAAAGAAGCAGGGGGCGATTTAGGGTCCATAGAGATAAAAATCACTTGTATTTAACATCGAGTACTTCCTCTTTTTGCAGTGAGCATATTCCTAACAAAGCGGGCGGTGTTGCGCCCAGCTATATGGCAATCATCTGCTCTTTTACCCCTTTGAACTGTTACACAGTACAGCAGGGGCGTAGGAGACACTAAAATTCTGGGGGGGACAGGGACAACCTTGTGGACTTTCCAGTGTCCCTAAACAAATCACCCATTGTGTGAGACCGTAAACCTGTTAAACAAATACAATTGCATAGTTTTGAAGTGAAATATTGAGAAAAGCAGGCATGTAGTCACAGTTTGCAAATATGTTTTATTGTTATTTACATTCATAGTAATGTGAAAAAAATGCACATGAATCTTGCTTCTTCATGTACCAAGCAAACAAAGGTCGCTGACTTCGGTTGGGGGCGTGGTGTTTGCAACTGCATTATGGTTTGAAAAGTACCTGCTACTGCATTCCTGCTGATCAGCTATTTTCAGGCAACAATAAAAATGTCAAGATAACTCCAGTGTTTAATGTTCTTCATTGCGAGAGATCGGAGGTTTGTGTAGTGGAAGTTTTGACTCATAGTAAGGTAGCCACAGTGGGTTAATATGTCTGCTGCAAAGAACGTGGACCATGGAGGTCACAAAGTACATATAATGTAAATAGGTCAGTGGGTTACTGCTTTTGTCTGAGAAATTCTTTTGTTACTTGCAGTTTATAAGTTAAAATCCTAACATAGAACAATGTCATCTGGTACCTTTACTAGGCTTCATTAGTGAAGTAAGAAGGCACAGGGAAAGTGCCCTAAGCAGTCCGTGATTCCTAATCTCAAACCCCAGCTCCCGCCTGAGCCAACTGTGATCTGCAACTGTTGTGATTAACCCCACAGTCAGGCTACGATAATAGTTCAGTTCATGAGGCATCGACATTCAAAACACAATAAACAGGAAGCAGTGGTCGAAGTGGGGGAAAAAAGTAGGAAAGCTGTGGGCGGAGAATCAGAGGGCGAGAATAACCTGAGATTTGGGTTTGTGAGCGCAGTCAGAGGTGTTGCCAGAAAGAGCAAAACTTTCCAATTTTTAGTATTTGTTTGGCAGTTCACTGACCAGTTACAGCGTTTTATGTTATTTAATTCAACCAATATACATGTTTATTTAGGGTTTAATATGAGTTGACATTAAAATACATTAACAAAGTGGGATATGCTTCGGATCACAGAATATGACAAATACTCTTAAAAGTGGAATCGCAAGCAATCTATCTCCGAGCCATGCAGTTTCGGTCATCTGCACTTCTCCCTTTTTCCGCAAGAGCAGCTCAAACATAAATGGCAAAATATCCTAGTTTACAAATGTTTTCCACTTAATTATAGCTGTATCATATTTGCCGCAAAATACATCATCTGCTGCATAATATAACAATATCAACAAAATAATTGTTTGTAGCTCAAACGGATTTAAAAAATTTCAAAAAATTGTGACTTATGTTGCAGCGAAGTGGAGGGCCCTTAGCAAAGGTTGACTGGTCACCTTTCTCACTGCTTCATTTATATGTTACACTGGTACTAATGAGGCAAAATCTTTGCAAAGACAGTATGTGTAAAAAGTCAAAATAATAAAGTATCAGAAAATTTACCGCATTACACTGCAGCCATTTCTTTGCTGCATATTTTAGTCAACACTGTGACATAATGTCCTCCATTGCCGCATAATTCCAGTGACCCCAGAGCAGGCAGCAGATGTTTAAAGTGCTTATGAATGAAGCAGAGAAACCGTGAAGTTTGCAAACTTAGTTTGGTGTGTGTGCAAATCCTGGATTGCCGATCCCCAGTGAATTGCTCAACTACTGCTGAAAAAGGCCAATGGAGATATCAATGGGTGAGGTGGACTGGCTTCAAGCGTCTTGGGACCGCAGTGACAGAGTCACTATCACTCTTGGGTGTGCTGCTTCAAATGCCTGCCTGCAAGACTGGAGGTGAACTTCAGTATGGATTGTGGTAGACAGGCCTTAAAGGTTAACACACATTTGCCACCGCAAGGGTCCACCTACTGGTGCTAAGACATCAGGGCTTCTAAGGTCTGTCGGGGCCTTCTAAGGTGTAGCCGAAATGCGCTCCCTCAGGAGCGTGGTCTGGTGGACTGGTCATAAAGGCTGAGCCTGGTTCTCCAGTTTCAAATTTGGCAGCTCTGGCCAGAGTGCCACATCCTCTCCCCCACTGAACATCATACTGCCCCACTGAGTGAAACTTGCACTGCCTTCAGCTACAACCCAATTGTGCCACGACTCAATTCAAATTATGTACTAGACAAGAGTAATATCCTGCCTGAAGATAAAAAGTAATAACATCTAGGAAAAAGCAAACACTCATAGGGAATGCAAGAATAAGTAAAGCATGTGAAATCTAAGCAGGAACAACATGGTTACCTTACCGCTTTTACACTCATTATTCAGAAATCAGTGAGTGCTTTTTCCTCAAACGTTCAGGACATGACTACAGGGCCCGGAAGGGACCTGTTCCAATGTCCACTGAATATATCCTTACAAAACGTAAGGGGTTTGGTTTAAAAAGACCACATCCCTGAACACAGAGCCACCGTATACATTTGATAAGCTAAAATTATTAAAACAGTTGAAAAGGATCACATTAAACCTTTTCCACTCACCCATCAACCAGGTATTGTAGTCCCTCAAGGAATGGCGCACTTCCCCACCCTGGGAAAACAATGTTATTCAAAGAAAGAAGATAAAAAGAAAGTAGCACTTCACTGGCAAACTATGTAAAGTGGCGCTAATGTGTGTGGGTGTGAATAACACCGATTTGGCCTCTCTGCGAGCACTCTGTATTGCTTTATTTAGTTATTTATTTTTCGTCTTTTGATCCTTTTTTAGGTCTCACCTGACCCAGTACATGCGCTGGTCTGGCGAGACTTATTGAGAGGGCTCCAAAAAGTGCTACCAGGCCAGCCTAGAGCTACAGTGCATGTGCGCGGCTGCTTTGATGTTTGATCGCAATCACTTTCACTTTCGCGGCCGCTTGGCATAGCCAATAGGTCTCGCTTTTGGGACCTTATAAGTATTTAGTTATGCAACTGTTGCATGGCTAAACACTTATAAGGTCCCAAAGGCGAGACCTATTGGCTATGCCAATGCTTGTTTTCTCTTGGTCTGGAGGTTGCACTTTGGAATAGACTAAGGTCAGAAAACAACATTTCCAGCCAAAATGTTTAGTTCTTTTTTTGGATCCATTTCACAGTGTCTTATTTCCTTCTCTGCCCTTCTCAGAGCGGCCGAGCGTTATCCAAAGGCATTGGCTGTTTCTGTGGAGGGTGCAGCATAACAAAGGGCAGGTGGCCTCTGTGACTGGAGGAAGGTCACAGGGCATAAGCAGGGCCATTGTAGGAAGCGCTTTCGCGCGCTAATGGCCCTGCTAATCTCGGAAGGGAGAGGGGAGATTATTTTGTTTCCTCGTCCCCCCACCCTTGTCCCCCGTATTACCCCACTCCAAAATCGGGGGGGGGGGGGTATATCACCTGCGTCCCCTACACTTCCTACGCCCATGAAGTACAGACCAGCTGACCACACCCCGAATGTAACCCATTCAATTTCACAAACATGTGCTCCCGATTGTTCAGATTAAACTACTAGCTCAGTAGTCTACACACAGTATGCACTGGTTTTTAAAGTCCTATGAGTTACCATAGCTACCAGATTTAGCATCCCCGCCATCCAGGAGCCCAGAATCTTGTAATACCAGCTAACCAGCTGTGGAGCAGATGGTTTCAAGACTGATGGACGAAATGAATTCAGGAGACGGATGCCGCTTCCCAATAGCTGCCGCACACTTAGAGTTAAATCAACGGAGGCTACAGAAACTATACCATTTGCGCACACTTTCTCCTTATAGCCCCAGGCTGTTAACATCTCTATGAAATCAACTCTTGCCACGTATTTGACAGTCCTTGAATTGGTGCATTTGTTGTATGAGGAGGCCCAGTATACAGAAATCCCATTGGTCCTAGTTGTGCATGAAATAGGTGCTCAGTTCTGAGGCATTTGAAGCTGATAACTCCTGTCCCCTGGGATCAGCCCTGTCTTTGATTGGGGTATTGAATCATATCTGATCCTACAGTAATGTGCAGGGCGTTTTGTCTTCTTTTGACAAGCAGCACATATGTTCAGTGGTGCCTTTCCATCCTTCCTTGTCATAGTCCTAACATGTGATTCCTTATCCGGGAGACAGACAATTCACTTGCTCCTGAGGACAGACATTTCACTGCCCCCTTAAGTAGAAAAAGGGGTTTTATACCGTGCCCGGGTACAGCTTCTTTCCAGTGCACAAAGCTGCCTGTTTTGTGTGTCCCCTACATAGATACTGTTTCACTTCTCCTTTGCTGTGATGAGTGAGAAAGCTTGCTTTACTTGTTATACGTGCTATGTGGACATATGTTTGTTTCTGTTATCTATTCTGACCTCCCAGTTTCTGTGATGTACCTGGCACAGTGGTCTTGGTGTAGGGGCAGACTATGGCAGGCTGGTCTGTCCTGCTGTTGATCCTATGCCTTGGTGCCATGCACCATGCATTTCAATAACTGCTTTCATAGGTGGTTCTTTGGGGTACTGCAGCACATTATTCCACTCTAGCCTGACCTGCCTGATTTCAATATGGTGGCTTCTCACATAAACATGAGCTTACACTGATAGTTTTTCGTCATTGGTAATGTGAGAACACAGGAATTTAAAAGGGATTTTCTTTCTCCAGAGCCCCAGCCTCTCCAGTCCTCACAGTTTATGTTTCATTCTTATTTATAGTGAAGTTGCCTAGGATTAAATACACCACTAATTGGAAGAAGCTTCTGATCATGCCAAAGCTTGCAGCTAGACCCTCAGTACTTTCTCATTGCAGCCGGGCGGTTTTCAAAAAGCACTGCACCATAGGATGAGGTAGAGCAGCTGGAGAAGCTGTCTTCCCTGAAATCCTCAAAAAGCAGTTCAGAAGAAGTGCAGTGCAAATAGAAAACATATGTGGGTTAGGGAGGGAGAGAGGCAAAGGAACTGTGCACAGCACTAAACTCGATGACCGCCAAGCCTGGACCCTACATTTCCTTGATTCCTGAAGAACTGCAGGCTGTTGTGGTAGTGCTGTTACTAAACCTCTTCAAAAATATGCTGGGACTGAGTTGAGTCTAAAGAGGGCTCATTTGCGGGATGAGGAGGCGGGGGCTGATCCCAGGCCAGATGTGTGCACGTCACAGAATTATTGACTATTCGTCGATACTTCATTGGAACCCTCTGATGTGAAGCACACCCTGAAGGGCTCTCTTTTGGCATTTCTGTTCTAGGGGATCGGTGTCCCTGTCTACCCTAAGGCTGTCCAAAATATTGTAGTTAAGGAACTGTAGGACTTGGAGCTTCATACTTTTCCACATTTTGTGATGAAAAAGAATTGGCGGGCTGTGATGTGGAGTTTCCGTAGGTGACAAAGGTGAACTCTCCATTTGCAAATAGTTCCTTGCTATCTTTCTTGCTGTGGAACATGCTGCTCCTGCTGATCTCCTGGAGCGGAAGGACAGTCCAGGCTTGAGGCGTTCCTTATCTTCAACTATTTCATTTCCTGATGGGGCCAACATTCTTCATGGCTGCACAATTGTCTGGCAGCGCAAGCAGTCAGAGGAAGGGTGGCGGTGTGGGCAGAGTGTGGGAGTGGATTGGAGAGAGGCTTTGCATCTTTCCTGGATGCGCCACATG
This sequence comes from Triturus cristatus, assembly GCF_964204655.1. Taxonomy (NCBI): domain Eukaryota; kingdom Metazoa; phylum Chordata; class Amphibia; order Caudata; family Salamandridae; genus Triturus; species Triturus cristatus. The sequence goes on from NC_140584.1 coordinate 802,756,309, forward strand.
AGACATTTAAGTACAGTCAGAGTCAAGGCAATCGAGATCCAGTGTTGCTGAAGCCAGGATCTTGATGTCAGAATAATGGACATTTTTTTAAACCTGTCTGTGATCATCTTTGGAATCAATGGAAGTATGAACTGAATAAGGAAACTATTCTTAGCAATCCATTTGTGTTTATGGCGGTGAACCTTATTTACTAAGTATTGATTCAGACCTTTTCTTAAGGGATTGGAAATGTATATTTTAGCACACCTTGTGGTCACTCACATGGTTGAAAGAACCCCGTGCCCCAATCTGGCACCTGCAAGCGCCCTTTGCCCTCCACACTTACTTCATCAAGGTATCTCAGCCTCTGAAGACCTAAGCATGTCCTTTACGCAGCGCTCTGTATCTTGATTGTGTACTTACGGAGGCTCGTACTCGCCAAATTGGGGCAGAGTTCTTTCAACCATATGATTTTGATTCCCTGTATTCCTCCTGAGTGTCACAATAGGTTCCACCTCTTACACTCTATGGGGCAATAGAGTTTCGTAAAGGTAGTACAGTTGGACAGATAACAAGTGCATGTGACCTTTTTTCACTAAAGTTTGTTTTGTTCGCACCCAAACACGAGGGAACCTGAGGACCTTCCTCTTTTTAGGTTAAAGGCAAAACACACGCTATCAAATAAGACAGTATGTGATCAGACTATAATCACCTACAGATTTGCGTGCAGATCTGATCACGAGTGGCCACAACCATATGCTGTATTTCTTTATGAAGAGTAATGGAGTCTCTCTTTTGATCTTTCCAGACGTACCATTGAGGAAGTTCCTTATGATGGGTCTTGAACTCAGTTTGCTGTAGCATGAATGATGAACCCAAACCACCCGAGAGGCTCACCCGAGGAGTTTGCAGTGATGCAGAAGTGTCTGCTTGCTCATTACAAAAGACATCATCATTCAGCCAGTCCCGGTTTCCTGTGAGGGACCCCCGTCATGCACGCTCTGGTCACCCGCCACCAGGCAAGCACCAGCAGCAATGTGAGCAGCTTTCTCTTAGCCCATGGGATATCAACGACACCTCAGAATCGACGCACAAGGGAATCGAAAGACAACATTTCACCGATGTTTACAGTGACCTCAGTCCAAATGACCAGATGTGGGGACAGGCCCATACAAGGTGTCTCACATCTGTGGGATCCGCGGAACAATGAGGGCAACCTGAAGAACGCGTCGGGTCAAACAGGTGTAATTTATTTAGGGATGTAATGCAAACTGTTAATGACATTAAAGTGAATGAGTCTGTGTCGCTGGTTCGTAGAAACCAGCTTTATCTGTTCACTACAGTTCTTCTATACTTTTTGGGAAATAGGTATCCCCAAATCTGCCTCCCAGTGCACCCTTTGATCACTGATAGAGAGGGAGTAACATCTCAGTCATCTTGTAAAGCTGTGAGTCCCAGCCCCTGGAATTGCCGAAAGATACATCTGTGTAAGTAGGGGAGCTCACAGGGTGCCTGTGGAAATTGGTCCACAGCGCCACAGCCGCATGACGCAATCTGAAGGAAGTAAAGAGATCAATTGCATTGACCTCACCCATCGTTCAAACCTGTTCTAGCTTAAGGAATGAGCAGAACAGTTAGAAGGGGACAGTACTTTCTTTTTAGTAATGAGTGAGTTTTGTGGAACCCTCCGCTCGTGAAGGAAATCTTGGCCACTCAATTGTTTGAATCAAGGGTCCTTCCTGTTAAAAGTAATTGCCATTTGAAAAACAGTAGGAACAGATTTTTGCCTACTGCCTTCTGAGTGACGTAATGTAGTAGCTCAGAGGCGACTCCATTTTGTCTCTCCTGAGTGAGCTATTGGAACCTGGGCTGCAGCTCGGGGGCGAATGAAGGTCGAGTGTCTGAGTGCGGTAACTGCTTGAGGTAGTGGTCAGAGTGGACTGGTCAGTACATATGCGGTCCAGATTCATTGTTGTCCAGAAGAGTGATCACTTTGAATATAATAAGTTTCTGTGTGATTTTTATGTTGTTCTTGGATTTAGGAGAAAAAAAGATAATTGATGTCTATGGCTGCCTTACAAGAAGGGAGATTAAATAAAGACAGCAATAGTTACGGATACGGATGTAATTGCAAGAAGACTTCGGGGTTAGTAACTCAATGATACATTATCTAATTATGCTTTGTTATATAAATCTTTCAGTTTAAAGCAGAAGAAACTATTGTGAGATTTTTCTTGAAGACCGCAAATAACTCCCAATGAGAGCAAGTCTTTCATTTAATGCCGCTGGTCCACATTGGAAACTACTTTTCCTCTTTCACCAGTTCCCCTCAGCCCTCATTCGGGAAGTCATCAAACATTGATTTTAATCGATAAAGTGTCTAAACTTCACAAGGGTGGGAAGAGGTGCATCCATGACGTCCCTATGGTTCTAGATTTCTCAGTTAAGGTCGGTGTTTTCCTAGCTAACTAATTACTGACCCTGACAGCTTGGGGCTGTCGATTGCATCTTGGCTCAGGTTAGCGGAGTATTCATCACTCACCTAATGCTGCTGTCTGATGTATCCTTCCGCATCATTCGAGTGCTTGCACAGAACTGCATGAGATTGCTATGTAACTGTGGTCTCACTGCCCGCTCATGCTAGCTCCAGCCCATGCGTTGCTCTAATGTGCTTACATTGCACACATTAGCACACCACAGCCAGGCCTACTGGCATTGCCAATGATCAAGAGTTGACTGCTTTTTAATGTTGACCCTGAACAGCGTTCTGTTGCCTTTCGACTAGATTTGCACTATATAAATATCAGATACATAAAAAACATGTTTTACTTGGGGGAAAATTAAATTGCTTGTGGTGAGGGTGAGTAGTCAAATCCTCACCTGTTAGGACAGTGACGAGAAAAATGGCGATCACTGGTAAGTAACCGGGACATTATCCCCTGTATTCCTCAGCTCAGCTTCTACGCACCATACACATAATACGCCAGCTGTCTCTTCCTGGTATAGTGACCAAGGGCGTGCAGGGCCAAGGGCTTGGATCTCTAGCTGACAGGAAGTCAGGTTCGTCCACGTCAAGTAAATGTGCTCAACCCTTTTCTGCATTGACCTTTGCTTAAATGAGATCTCACTGGCTGAGCTGGACTGGGATGGGAAAGCAGCTGTGCCACAAAGGTTGAAACCAGCTCTTCGCCCTTCTTCACAGCTCTCTCTTTCAATCCATTCTCTGTGTCTCACCTTCTCTTATGCTCCTCAGATCTCTCTCTTTGTCACATTCCCTCTCTTTCTTCCTAACTCTCTTTCTCTCTCCGGAAGTCCCTCCCATCCTCGCTGTGCCGGCTGCATAGAACCATAGAGCGCTGCAAAAGTAATATAGCAGGGCCGGCGGCGGCCGTTGGCATTTAAAAACTGACCTCCAACGGCCCCGGCCCCCTGGGAGACATCGGTTTGAATAAATAGCCAGTCCGGCGCTGCTCTCTGGGCTCTGTTTGTGTTGTCCTTGTATCGTTAAACATTATTTATGTTCTAATCTGTGTTTTTTAGTATGGTAGATTTTATTACACCATAAAAATAAAGTGAGTGGCTAGCTCCCGCACCACTTCTTATGTCAAGTACAGGATTGGGACGCGGCTCCATGATACGTAACTTTGCTTACACAATACACATATTTTTAAATATATCTAGGATCCGCAAATTCGTTTTTTTGTCTTTTGAGATGCACAAATGTCTTTCCCAATGTCATTGGCATGAACAGTTTGGAAGGTACAGCAGTCATCGGTTAGTATTCGCTGCTCTACGCCAAGTCGTACTTTCCCTTCCCCGAGAGGTAAATACAGAGGGGTGACCGCGAACCGAGCATAATGATTTCCAGTTTTGCTGGGTTTCCTCCTATGCTTGTAGAGTAGCAGGCCCACGATCGCAGAATTAGACTGGAGATATAACTGTGGGAACAGCGCCATCTACCGCTCTCCCTCTGCTGACGAGCTGATGTTAAAAAATGTGAGGCTTTGAATCTGTTTCAAGCCTGTGTGGCACCACCACTCCGGCTCAGATTCACAAAATGTTAGCGTCAGGTTAGCGTTACCTTTGTAACATTAACCCGACACTAAACCTATTTGTGGATTAACAAACCCACGATAATTGGTATTAGCGTTGTGATAATTGCTATTAGCGTTGGTTTGTATCAGTGGCGTAACAGAAGTTGAGGGACCCCCGTGCAAGGTACATAGGGGCATATTATCAAGAAATGGCGTTAAAATTGTCGCCGCTTTGGCGGCAGAAAGCTGCCGCTAGAGCGGCGATAATGGGCTTGATAATATTCCCTGGAGAATTCCCATAGAAGCCTATGTTCTGGTGTCAACATGGACTTCTATGGGAATTCTCTGCAGCATATTATCAAGCCCATTATCGCCGCTTTAGCGGCAGTTTTCTGCCGCTAAAGCGGCGATATATTTTTAACGCTGTGCTTGATAATATGCCCCATAGATGGGCCCCCTCTCCGGATTTAATCCGGAGCTCTCTGGTCTGAGTACAGTGTTGAGGCAGCCCCCTGCATCCTGTGTTACGCCACTGGTTTACATGGAAAAGTAACGCAAAGCAACGTGAAACGCTGCTTTGCATTGCTTTGCGTTAAGGGGTGTACGTAACATGGCTGGTACATGGGCATTCCATAACCACCCATGCTTCTTGCCGCTAAACCAGATGCATGCCACCTTTCAGAATCTTGGCCTCAGTGCTTAATTTGAGTTGCAGGTGTGTCCCACCAGGACTCATTTTTGGAGACCACAGGGTCTATTTACAAAGATTTAATGGTGTGTTTGCATTGCAAAAGTGACACAAAACGGATCAAAATCTTTTGTCATCTATTTACTTTCCAGCATAAAACCTGTGTTATGCTGGAAAATAACTTGAAAGTAGCGCGAAGCAGCGCTTTGCGCTGGTTTGCATTACTTAGCGCCAAGGCGGCGTACCATGGGTAGTGCATGGGCGTTCCTATGCAACCACCTAAGGTTTGTGATGCTAAGCCCTATTTATTTAAAAAAGTAGACAGGGTTTAGCATCAGAAAATAGCGCCCATTTCAAATAGGCGCTATGAAGGAGAAATGCTTTAATTTCTCCTTTCTTTTCTGATTTTGTATGTATGCTGCACTGTACCGTGCACATTCAAAGTGGGAAAAGGTTCAAGCTAGTCTAAGCATGATATTTTGGACTGGAAGGGTGCCCTTCTAGTACAAAACCTATGCTAGACTCATGAAGACACCCTTGCACTATAGTGCAAAGGTGTGTCCGTGGCACACAGCAGCATATTTGTGTTCCGGTGCTAGGGAGAGGGGAGGAGAGTGCCATCTTTATATAGACGGGTCTCTGCTCCTCTCTCCTGTGCAGGCAGCGCAGCACAGCATTTACAGCTGCTGCACTACGCTCTGAGATTCCAGTAACTCTGCCTCCAGGACTTATTTTTCATCATCAGACTTTGACCCCCAGGACAAGAGAGGGAACGGCAGAAAAAGGAGAAAGAAGAGAAAAATGAGACAACAACGACAAAGAGAGAAAGCAGGATTGAAAAAAACCTGCATGAGTGAGATAAAGGAGCCGGGAGTTTGTGGTGGTGAATGAAAGAGATATAAGGTGGAATTAAGTGAAGATAGCCTTGTAATTCAAAACCACGACATTCAGCAGTGCAGGGGGTGGCTCCTGAGAACCTCTTTGGGCACCGACACCCATTCTTTTACAAATTAAGCCCTGCCACGTGTGTGCTCTGCAGCTAATCTGCCCACAGTAAGCAATTTATGTCTATAGATTAATGCCACGAGTGTATATCGCTATCATATATCATTTTATTTTAAAGTTTTATAAAGTTAGAGACATGCCGTTTCTGACGGACGAAGTACAAATAGCAATCACTAAGCAATAACCATAAATGTAAATGTGTTGTACAGCGCACTGCTACCCTAGGGTGTCCTGGCGCTGTACTCATACCGCTGTGGAACCCTTCCTGGCTTTTCCCTGTGAAATGTCCACTCCTGGGCACCCCCAAGGTGAAGCCAGGCATCCCAGCGCTGTTGGGGCCATGGTGGAGATTAAGCAAGCTATTGCCCAGAGTTGCAGAGTGGGACCCATAATTAGAATAGGCACCGAGGCAAGAAATAACAGGTCCGAGGAAATTGAGCCCAAGACACGCCAAGGCAGGAATTGAACCCTGGTCCCGGGCCAGACCTCTGCATCAGGGTCTGCTGCTCTAACCATTGAGCCACACTTCTCCACGTCATGAAAAGACAGCGTGTCTCCTGTAGCACAACTGCTGAATATGGATCAGTTTGTAGAGGTAATCCAGAAATAAATAATTGTTACTATAGATGTGAACACCTATGCTGTTGCCTATGATGACCAGTAGCCCTAAAGGCAACGCTGGCTCCTTACCACCAGGGTCAGATTGAGACAAATATAGGGCCAGGCACCCAAATAAAAAAAAAAACACCCCCCTCCCCCCTTAGTGAATCGGATAGCTAGAACAGATGCCCATATTTGCAAATCGGGCAGTTTTGAACTTGTGTGTATATGTTTTGTAAGTTATGGAAGCCTGTATGCATGTGCTTGCTGAAGGCAATGTATGTCTGTGCTAATACCAGGAAAATCAAAAGTAAAAGTGAATCCACCAAAACCACAAAAGAGACCCACAAACAGCCTGAGAAGTCGTCCCACACACTGACCTATCAAACCAGCCCTCCTGGCCAGTGGTTAATTTGTAAAACAATAAGTGCCGAAGCTCTCCTTGGTAGGCAGCTTACACCAGCCCATTTCTCCTTTTGGGTCTCCAAAAACAGAACCAACTACAGACCATGAAAGTGGGGATAGGATGTGGCGTAATGGCCAGAGCTGCCGACTTTGGAACTGGGGAACCAGGTTCGAGTCTCGGGGTTGGTTCAACATCCTGTGATTCTGAGAAAATCACTTAATCTTCCTGTGCCTACCATAAATGAATGTGTCCCTAACTGGTGCTCACTGGTACATGCAGGTGTTAATGATTAAGTGCAAGAGCTGAGCACCGGAAACCAGCGGCTCAAATTAAGCACTGCTTCTGTGATTGCCGGATTTCCCTAAGGTTAGTAAAATTGTACCACATACAACAGAGTAAACTCTTCCAATTCAGTGTTAGAACAGGTGTACACACGACTCTTGAGGGGTGCCAAGCAAAGCAAACAACCTCAATCAACTTTCTTGCACAAAAGGATTCTGCAACGCTCATTTCTTTTTCATTGCCCCTGATAATTCATGCAAAATGGGTATAGCAGTGCGAGAACTAAGCAAAAACCTTGTGGGTTCTGTGCAAAGCCAAATCAACTACAGTCACACTAAGTAGTGCAACCTGGCTTTGATAAACACTAGCACCGATTGAAAAAGGTAGCAGACAAAGGAAAAAACACACATGATTTTGACCATGCATAGCTCATGTAATTTCAGAGAAATCACACATACACAAATCACAGCTCGGCATGTTATTTGAGCTTAAATATTTGTTCGTGGAATAAAAACTTTACTCAAGAGAGCACTCACTCAACTTTGCGCCACGGCGCAACGCTAAATCATTTTTTGGGGCGAGCGCACATTCTGCCGTCCTCAGCATGAAACTCCATGTAAATATGAAGGTGCACATTATGTTGCCCTTCACACAAAGCAGCGCTGAAGATTTCCACGTAGCACTGCATTGCTGTAAGTCTTGGCAGCAAAAACTCACACAAACACAATAAAGACCGTCACATAAACATAAAAAGACGAACCAATCACATAAAGAGACTGCAAGAACACATACACTGGAAAATAAACAGAGATTTGCATGTAGGAAAACAGATACAAAAAGGCAGACGGCTAAAGCAGAGAAAGAATAAACAAAACCACGAACATCTAGAGGTGTGAAAGATACACAAAGAACGCATTTGTAACCTAAGAAGGGTTCCATGAGCCACCACCATCTGGTAACACTTCCAGTCATGCTAGCGCCAATAGGTTTGAATATGTTTTCTCCAATATTGTAGGGAGTGCAATTTTCGAGCAGTCCAATATATCACTGCAACATCAAAGGGACATATCTTTTTCTTTAAAAGCCTTAGGATTTGTGCTCCCAACAAATGAAGTAGTACTGTCTCCAACCCCTGAAGGTAGTATTTTATGACAACTCAACTGGTTTATATGCCAGCCGCGGAGGTGTGCTTCCAACAACACTAAGGCCCCAATTACAAGTCATGAGGTATGGCCAATACCACATGAATATATAGGTTTTGCATATATGGCTGTCTGCCTAAATACTAGCTAAAAATATACAAGCAACATTATCACCAAAAAAGTACATATTGGTAAATCATTTCCACAAGAGGCAAGTACCATAAGCGAGAATGTCAAATTGAACACTTACCAGGAATAGTTAATATTTCATACGGCATGCAATATTTACTGCATATGATAAATATCACCTTTAGAAAATAAAATGCAATTACACCCCGGTATGGCCACTACGAATTTGGGGGCATATCAACAACGGGGCGATAGAAAATTATCGCTGCTTTTGCGGCCGCTTTCGGACGAAAAGCGGCGATAATTTTATCGCCTAATTAGCAAGGTGACGCTAACGCGTGAAACCTTGGTTTAGCGTACAAAATCTTAACACCCAGCTTTGCATCTCTAATGAGATGCAAAGTGGGCGTTCCTGACCTGACATGACAGGAGAAATGTCGCTAAGCGACATTTCTCCTATCATCAAGCCCCACGCTATGAAGCATAGCGGCAGGAAAAGTAGCGATAACCCCTGTTATCGCTACTTTCCTTACGCCTGCTTCAGGACTGACTTAGCCATGATATCCTATGGAACGAGGATATCATGGCTAAGTTTGTGAGTCCCTATCAACAAGCTAACGCCACATTTCGTGAGATTATCGCTGGGTTTCCAGCGATAATCTCACGTTAGGCAGTTAGCGCTAGGATTTTTATCGCTTTTGAGATAAGCGTTGCTAATAGCACGCTATCTCAGCAATAAAAATCCACGCTAGCCGGCGATAGTTATCCTAGCGCTAAGTGCGCTTAGCGATAATTATCGCCGGTTTATGTTGATATGCCTCTTAGGGGCATATTATCAAGAAATGGCGTTAAAATTATCACCGCTTTAGCGGCAGAAAACTGCCGCTAAAGCGGTGATAATAGGCTTGATAATATGCCGCAGACAATTTCCCATGGAAGCCCATGTTCTGGTGTCAACATGGGCTTCTATTGCAATTCTCTGCGGCATATTATCAAGCCCATTATCGCCGCTTTAGCGGCAGTTTCCTGCAGCTAAAGCGGCAATAATTTTAACGCCATGCTTGATAATATGCCACTTACTCGTGTAAAACTCGTTCACCTAAATTCAGATTGTAAATTTTGTTAATACATTTTCTATTACCCACATTACCAATACCATCCATGAAAATATTGTACAACAATGAAATATGCAACAGATACCCCACCTGCCATTAACAAAAAGAAGACACTATGAAACACAGCAGTAGGAAACTTACATTGAGATACAAGTGTATCCATATTCAAATGAGTGACATGTGAACACTTTACCCAGCTAATCCAAGAAAACTGGCCTATACAAGTAGCTCTTTCACACTAACACACTCCTGAACATCAGCATAGATGCTGCAATTTGTGTCCATTGTATACTCCTCCGCCAGAGCCCTGTGGTGACCCATAATGGCAACAACCAAGAGACAAACGCTCAGGCTGTACAGTACCAAGACAAATGGCAGGACAAAGAGCCAACATAAGGGCAAAGATCGACATGAGAGGGCTGGACCACGACAGGATGGGCATGGATACAATATGCAACATCCTGGCCTCCAAAAGAAATTCTCTGGAGCCCAACATAGGCATGCCCACTGTTATATTTCCCCTAATAATATTTGCTGTGCTGGGGTTTTTGTAGACCCACTGGCTGCGCTCAACACAAAGTGGATTAGATGCATGGATTGTCACAGCCTTCTTTTCAAGATCATTACGTGGGCCGCAAACACCTAACTTAATGTCATCGACCAGCACATCATCTTCCTCACAGACCTTCCACCAGCAAATATCTACAACGCAAGATTCTCCTCACCAGTTGAAGACTTGGCTCCTTGGTCAGTAGCAATCGTCACCACATTCCTATTAACACATGCCTCACATTGAATGTTGTGATGTGAGCAATGCCAATAGTGGACATCCACTACAGAGCACATGTACAATGGCCAGCAGAGCAGACCTTCCTTCAGGTTCACTGAACCCAGCACAGCGTTTGAGTGTATCAGCACAATGCATTAAAGTTATATTCAAGACATCGATGGCAAATTTGTAGTTTTGGGTCAGTCCCTTTGCAAATACTATTTTCTCGACTGACTTTTTGGTGTTATAATATTTACTAAATGTATATGAGCATATGGATTCTCACCATCACCAAGTATACATTCATCTGTACATCCCCTGGAGCTTATGCAAGAATCACCTTGAAGACACAGCCCATGGGCCCCCAACGAGACACTGGAACTGTGCATGAACAATACTACAAAGGGTACACATCCTATCGCAAGTACTAAACACAATCCTTGTCAGATTGACCCCTTAAAGTTAACAAATTAACCTGAGTTCAACCCCCACTCTTGCTATGGCACAAAGCAGACAGGCTCAATTTAGAAGCAATGTGTAAAGTATTTATGCAGTACTAAAACAATAATAAAATCGGAATGCAAAACAATAGAAGTCCCCGAATTAATTAGAAGAAAAGATTGCAATTTAATAAACAAAATAAAAAAATCCAAATAGAGGAACCAGAGATATGACATTTTAAAGACGTTTAAAGTGGAGTAGCGCAACAGGAACAAAGTCCAAAGATGGTCAATGTTTGTAATAGCATAGAATCTAGGCACAATTTGAAGCTGAGCACGAAGGAGCGTGGATTAGATACACTAACCAGGTTCGTTCTGGTAAAAAAAAATTACCTTCTGACTTCAGTTCTTTAAGTCCCAATTCACCACCAAAGTATACTTCTAAAGACTCCCAGGACCTCAGGGGAGGCACTGAGAGACCCACACGACGGTTGGCAGAGGCCAACAGGAGAGTCCATTCCAGTTCTAGCTGCTACTGGTCAGTTGGGAGTTTTCAGGAAAACCCCTCTTCTTGCATGTTGTGTCCTTCTAGCTTGAACATGAGGTCAATCTTATGACCCTGGAAGAGCACGTCTTCGTCTTCGGTACAACAATGAGAGCAGATCCAGTCTTCTAAGCTTATTACAGGTCTCAGACAGCAAGTTCAATCCTCTTCTGATCCTCCACGGATCAAGGAGCATTCTGAAGTGAGTGCGTGGAGATGCCACATTTATATCTGGCGCAAGCTCGTGGGTGGGAGCGGCCCCTGGTTTGTCCCAACCATTGGAGTGAAGGTTCCTAGGTCTCACCGTACCCACTTTGGGAATTTTCAAAATAGCCGAAGCCACACTAAACTTGGGCATTTACAGCTGGGGGTGTGTGTGAGGAATGTACTCTGGTAATCCTAGTGTCCTACCTCATCTAACTGTAAAATCCAGTTTGTGGTATGTCCTTTACCCACAACAGATTCAGAAACAGAAATCTGGTAGCACAAAAGCTGCGTTTTCAGCAACCAGTCAGTGCATACACACAAATTGTTTTGGCATCCTGTTTCCTTCCTTTGCAGTGCACACCAAATGTTATCTGAAAACCCAGCAGACCTGCTAAACAAACCTTCACACTAATGTCAAAAGGAAGCCCACTTTTATTGTGGCCTGTCTGGCTGAGGCGGCAAAAGAAGAGCCCTGCCCAAGTGTCAGCTAACATTTACTTGTGACAGGGGAGGCATCTTTGAAGTGCTCCCCAAGTGTCATATGAAAAAACCAGCAGAGCTGGCAAGAAGGCTGTGCCAATCAAGCAGGATTTGACACGTTCATTCCCGAAAAAAATTCTCACAACCCCACCCTTCATATTCTGTCAGATTCACACGAGTCATCTCTGGCCATTCAGGCCAGGCTATATTTTGCACCTGGCAGCAAGCTCACACCATATTCACCCCTATTCAAATGCTAATTACTGAATGGCAGAAGTAAGAGAGCAAAATGAAGATTTAGCTCCTACTGACTTCAGGCAGGGTAAACGTTATTTTCTAAAAAATACCTTTTCAAAATATTTATCACAAATTCAACTTCATCATACTAATTGGGATTGTGATAAATATTTCAAAAAGTCAAACATTTGATTTGTAGGTGATTCCTAGCCTGAGACAACATTTCTTAAACGTAAGATTGTATCCCAATGGTTTCCTATGGAACACCCAACCCTGCTACAGTGAAAATTACTTTTATGTCCTTTTCACTGCAAGGACACGTTTAACATTAAACTTTTACATGTCTCCCTTTCAAATACCATGCACCCTGCTTTATGGAGAATAAGGCCTACTTTGGTGCAACATTTATTTTTACTAGGAAGTTTTAGGCCTGTCAAAAAGGGGTTACTTTGACAGGTCGAATTTGCAGATTAAAAAGGCACTGCCAGGCTATAATAGTAGGCCTGGACACATGCTTCACAGTGCTAGTGCAGTGGATGACACAATGAGTATACTAGTAGCATTTAACAAGCCCCGGCCTCACTTACCACCATATACTAGGGACTTATAGGCAAACTGAATAAACCAATCATGTTTACTATGCTGAAAGGAGGAGCGCAAGTACTTTTCCACTTGTTAGCAGGGGTAAAGAGCACAGAGTTCTATGGCCAGCAAAAATAGGGATCAGCAAAAAGGCAGCGACAAAATTAGTGGTGCCCCCACAGAAAGGGCAAAGTTCCAACACAGTCCTCCAACCCCAGCCAAATCCAGGGTACACTAATCAATACCTTGGTGGATGTGCCTGCTCAGGAAATAGAATGTGGACAATCTTCCTCTTCTGCAGTGGCATTTGTCTGTTCTATCCTACTCTGAATCTATCTGTACCTCTATGGCGCCATCCTTCTGGGCCCATGGGGAACCATTCTTCTCATCTGCAGACTCCATTTGTGAGGCTCATAACCTTCGTTTGCTCACAGATTAATCCCAGTATGCAGATTGAACCACCATGGGCAGCAATGTGAGATGGCCCGTTCTGCCCCTAAAGTCAGATTTCTGTCTCTAAGCAAGGAAAACCACTGACCACAAGAACAGCAACCAACAGAGGCCACTGACAGCTGTCAGTGTCAAGAGCCAGGGCCATGGCCATCCACTGCCAGGTTGAGGTTCCAGTCTGTGGCCTTGGGCAAGCCTCACCTCCAGCCGTAGGGCTGGCAAGGAGTCCCTCCCTTGTTCCTGAGGTCTTTCTGGCCTCTTGGGTATTGCAGCATGAGGGGGGCTACACCCTCTGGTGTTAGACACCCTCTACCCCTCTAGTTCATGCCATCTCAAGGCTGGTATGCTGAGACGTGTTTCTCAGTCCAAGGTCTGTACCCTGAGACTGAACAGGTGTCCTCCATCTCTGTGAAAGCACTAGTAGCACCTCCAGGTCAGAAGTGGCCTCAACAGGGTCAGTCCAAGGGTATTCATCTCTCTAGCCCCTGAGCTACTGATCTTCCCACTGTGGCATTCCTCCACCTCCTACCACTTACCATTCATCTGGGTCTCTGAACTCTCTGTCTGGAGACAACACTGCCATACATTTGACGGGTTTGGGTGCCTGGTGAAGCTGGCACACCCAGCTCTTCTCTCACTGGTGGAAGTTTATTGCCAAGGATGCAGTCAGTAGGCATATGGAGACTGACACTGACCAATCTGTAGGCAACTTACCTCCCCCACCTTTCCAGGCATACCAGGGACTTAGAGCAGAAGAAGTCTCCTGCCCACAGGGATAGGTTACCTTACATACCTGTCCTGGTAGAGATTGCTCAGGAGAAGCCAGCTTTTCCATCAACATTGTCTGGCTGACACAGTTATCTCTCAGAGCATAGATAGGTTCCCCATTCACTGTGACCTGGTTAAAGTGATGACTCCCACCCTCAGGGATCACTAGTGGATCCAGTTCCCAACTAGGGCACACTAGGGCTTGCTCTACTCTGTGTGCCAGGGGACAACCTCCAAACGGCCTCATTGGCCACCCCCATGGTGTGCCAACCTTTGGGTGATTTCTTGGTACAGACAGATTCCCCACACGTGTGCCCTGACTGAAAACAGTCCACATACTTGGACAGGAAAAGGGGCAGACCTGGGCTTCTGCCAATCAGAAGCTCCCCCATTGAGCTCAGATGTGGTATGGGAATCCTTTCCCTCCAAACTATTTTGGAGCTTTATGGGAAACTTCTCTGCTTTTTCCTGGACCGCCCCTTCCCTCTGCTGAGGAGGACCTGAATCAAGCTTCTCGGGGTCACTGCCAGGTGCCTTTTGGACACTCTGGCGCAGAGTTGGAGTTTAGCCTCCTCCCGGAGCTCTCTGGATACAGTGACCTTAGAATCAATAGGATGTTGGCACATTCTACAAAACAATTAGTAAACACGTGTTCTTTCATTATTAAATTGTAAAGCCCATCACAATCATTCCCTTTGCTGCCCTTCACCCAACCTTCCAGTGCCTTTCTTGATGAATCCATAAAATCAACCCATGACTGGGTTCTGGTTTCTGGCTATACCTGAATTTCAGGCAATACTTCTTAAAGGTCTGACCAAATGGCTCAAACATAGCTTCTTTTGTGGAACATATCTCATCCTGTCATCTTTCTCAAGGGTCGATCAGGCATCCCTCCTGTAGGGGGCATATGCTTCAACAGGTTAACACACCTGTCATCCGCTGGAACTCCGTACAAACAGAAAGACACCTAACACACCTCAAACCGCTTGGAGATGTCATCCCCAACCATATAGCTAGAAACCAGGGCCCACATTTAGTAACCTTTCATCAAGCACAGCAAGACAACTTGCTGTGCTGCGTTGCGTGAAAATGAGAGAGCAGAGTCTCACCATATCTAGTAAGATATGATGCACTTCTAGTCACTTATAGCACTAGTGCACGTCAGGCAGCCTAGCACCAATACAGACATCCTTGTACCATAGTGCAATGGTGCCTGCATTACAGGCAGGATTGTTTTTGAACAGGATGGTATACTTGCCTTCACTTAAACAATCATGAGAGCATATTCTTTTTTCCATGTATGCTGCAGAATGCGGCACACATGGAAAGACGGAGTAACAAGGAGAAATAAAGATTTTTCCTCATTGCACCTCTCTCGGGTAGGTACCCAATTTTGGCGCAAAGCCAGGTTTACTGCCTTTAGTACATCTCGGTTTGGATGGATGCTTGGGAATACCCTTGCTTCACTCTTGTAATGGGCATCTGATTAAGAGTCCTGAAAGGCAGCAAAATGCGCTTTACTCCCTTTCTCTGTGGCTGAAAAGTGACACAAAGCCATGCAAATCTTGATTTCATGGCTTTGCAAATGTCACTTCGCCAATTGCGTTGCCTTGCATCAACTTGCGCAATGCATAGAAATGTAAGTGCATAGTAAATCTGGGCTCAGGTTATTGGGGATATAGACTCTTTTAACTCTCCCAGGCACTTCACATTTGCTACCACCATCATCACTTTGCATTTAGGCCCAGTTCTTTCTGGCTGACTTCATGAGTCTGCAAGGCATTTTTCACTTCAAAGGTCAAGTATAGTTTCTTCTCCTCCAGGGCCAGTGAACAGTTGGTCAGTTGTAGTTTTATGTTTCTCTCTGCTTGCCTGTCCTCTAACTCTAATTGGGTCAAGTTGCGAGACAACACACTGCTCTCTGCTCTGGACAAGGCAGATGACGTAGATACCATGGGCATCTCCTCCTTCACTGGCACTGGATCCACTGCAAGGACATTCTACTCTTCTACATGTCGTTCTCCTCCTCTCCCTCATCTCTCTATTTCTACAGTATGGGGACCTACAGACTCTTTCCATGCTCTGAGGGCTATCTGGTATTCCTCCTTTTTGGACCCCTTTGCCAGCTTCAGCCGTATACCCTTTCACACCTTCCTCAGATCTGGCGTGCTGAGGCTCTCAAAGCTGATTAGATCCACTTCAATTGTTTAAAAAATCAAGGGGCAAATTGTGAGGGCAGGAAACAACATTTGGAAAATGGTAAAATAAAAAAAGACCAATTAGAAATCAGAAATTAACTTAAAAATACAAAGTAAATGTTGATGTCAGATTACAAAAGGGATTTATGGTTTCAACGTAATTCTCTGAGTTGTACTGCCAAACACAAGTCCTGGAGGCCACAGCTGAACACCAATGTAAGAAACTGGGTTATTAGTTAACGGAGTAAGTACTCGCCTTGAGTAATAATAACAATTCTTGAGAGTGTGACCTCTTAAGATCCCTAAATTAGCCTGAGCTCAACACCCTGATAGATATGGCACAAAGCAGAAAAACTTAACTTAGAGGCAATGTGTAAATTATTTATGCAGGATTAAAACAGTAGTAACATTGAAATGAATACAATAAAATCCCAAAATGAAATAGAAAAATAAAGTTAAATGTAATAAACAAAATGAAATCAAAATGACAAAAGTCCAAATAGGTAAGCAGAGATGTGAATTTTTAAAGTTTTAAGTAGAAATAGAGCCAAGAGTCACAAAGTGCCTATGATAGTCAATAGACACTGTAGAACAGGACTTAGGTGCAATTTGACACTGACCGCAATAGAGCAAGGCTCCAAGACACTAACTATGTTCACCCTGGTCCAATATTTTACCTTCTGACTATAGTACTCTAAGACCCAATCCACCACAGGAGTACACTTCTAAAGCCCTTCAGGACCTCAAGGGAGGAACATAGAAACTCTCAGGGCTGCAGGGATAGTCAACAAGAGAGTCCAGTCCAGGTCCTGTTGCCACTGGTAAGCTCGGCAATTTCAGGAAAAGGCCTCTTATAGCATGTTGTGTCCATGTAGCTTTAAAATGATGTCAGCTGTGTGACCCTTGGAGTCCACTTCTCCTGAATATGAGAGGAGGAGCAAGTCCTGTCTTCTTAGCTCTTCGCTGGACTTAGATAGCAGGACCAAACCTTTTCTGATCTTTCAAAGGTCTAGGGCGGTTCTGAAGTGTAAGCCTAGAGATGGCATATTTATGCCTTGCATGAACTAGTGGGTGGGAATAACCCCTGGGGATACCCAAAACAAAAGAATGAACCCTACCAACTTTGTGCATTTTCAAGATGGTCAAAGTCTTCGGCCTCACTAAACATGGGCTCTGAGAGCTAGGGGTTTGTGTGGGGAGTGTGCTATGGTAATCCTAGTGTTACCGCTTCATCTAACACTAAAGCCCAGTTTGAGGCAGGTCCGGTACTCACAGCAACATCAGAGACAGAGGTCTGGTAGAACAGTCACACAAATTGGTTTGGCAGGATGTATGATGATACAACGCGTACCATCACAACGCGGTATGTTACATCGCGGTTTTGACAACGCAAGTCGTTACATCGACTTGCGTTGGAGGGCGCTGGATTTAGGAATAGTGTGAATTACTATTCCAACTCCAGTCTACGTACAGTAGGGAAGGTGTTGGAATAGTAATTCACACTATTCCTTAGTCTGGAGCGCCCTCCAGTGCAAGTCGGTGTAACGACTTTCGTTGTAAAAACCACGATGTAACCATACCGCGTTGTAATGGTTGTGTGGTAAAGGATGTTTCCCGGTTTGGCATCCTGTTTTCCTCCTTTGAAATGCTCCCCAAATGCCATTTGTAAACCCAGCAGGTCTGTCAAACAGGCCTTAAAACTGTAATGTCAAAAAGAGTAAGGGTGGGCAGAGTTGGCGGATTGCCTCTTTGCAGAATTCCACGGAGTTGGCTAAAAACTCAGTGGAATTCTGCTATGCCCTGCTGCGCCCCCTGCCACCTGACCCACCCTGAGCAGGCTTACAGTCACGGTGCTCCTCCGCTTCCATGCCTGCCCCGGCTGTCCTCTTCCTCCTGGCTGTCTCCGTTTCCACTCCAGGCTCGCTCCCAGGCAAAACGAAAATCCTCTTCTTCGTCTTGGGAGAACTGCGCATCAGCAGTGGTTCAGAGAGTGACATTGGGGTTTTGTTTTGCCTGGGAGAGAGCCTGGAGTGGAGATTAGACAGTCAGGCGGAGGACGACAGCCGGGGCCGGGCACGGAAGCGGAAAAGCACCATGACGGTAAGCCTGCTCAGGGTGGGTGGCACTCTCTGTAGCGGGGCAAACTCCGCTACGCCATGGAGCTGGAGTTTTTTTGCTGAACTCCGTATCTGAGCGGATTGCGGAATTGCAAAAAATTAGCAAACTCCATCAGCGTAGCAGAGTTGAACGTCCACAGTTAAGAAAGAGTCCCAGTCTGATGATGCCTACCTGGCTGGAGATCCATAAGACGGACCCTGCCCAGTCGTCAGTAAACTTTTGCCTCTGACAGGGGAAGACTCTTTGAAGAGCACCCCAAGTATTATAGTACAAACCACAGCAGACATGTTAAGCAGGATGTGACATTTAAGGAGGCTTTGACACTTTAATGTCAAAAAGGATCCTCACATCCCCGCCCTGCATACTGTATTGTGTTTGCATGGGTCATCTCTGCCCATTCAGGTCAGCCTATTGTTTACTCCTGGGACCAAGTTAGCACCTCATTCGTGTCTATTTAAATGTTAATTACTGGTTGGCTGAAATGGAAGAGCAAAATGCATATTTAACTGCCATGGACTTCAGGAAGGGCAACAGTAACTTTCAAAAGTCCCCTTTCTAGATTACTTATTACAAAACAAACTTCACCAGTGAATTGGGCTTGTACTAAATATTTCAAAAAGAACGTGCGCTGGGGGTACGGCGCGTATATACGGGGCTGGGGGTACGGCAGGTACATACGGGGCTGGGGGTACGGCGCGTACATACGGGGTTGGGGGTATGGCGCGTACATACGGGGCTTGGGGTCCGGCGCGTACATACGGGGCTGGGGGTACGGCACGTACATACGGGGCTGGAGGTCCGGCGCATACATACGGGGCTGGGGGTACGGCGCGTACATACGGGGCTTGGGGTACGGCGCGTACATACGGGGCTGGGGGTATGGCACGTACATATGGGGGGGCTGGGGGTATGGCGCGTACATACGGGGGGGCTGGGGGTACGGCACGTACATATGGGGGTGGGGTGGGGGTTGCAGAACGACTCGTACCCCGGGCACAAGTGTACCCGGGGTAGGGGTCGTACACAGTTCGCTCCGTACGGGACGTTTTCCATACGCTTGTGCATTCGGAACGCCGGTACGGATCGGACTTGTGCGCTCGGACTTCAGTTTTACGACTCGTACGTAAAACTTTCCGGGGACGTCTCGTAGACTTTTCCCGAGGTGATTTGTATGTATTTTTCCCATACGAATCGTACTTCACCGTTTGTACGGTACTTGTACGATTCGTACGTAAAAAAATATGGATACCAGTTTTACGGGAAAAAAAATACAGGATCGAATTCGGCCCCCTAGTTGTTAATTTATATTAACTAATTAATTGCTAATTAATTATGATAATTGTGTGATTGTTTTTTGGTGTAAGTTGTGGGGTTTATGGGGTAAAGGGTGGTAAGTAATTTATTCTTAATTAATTAATAATTAGTTGTTAATTAATATTAATTAATTCATTGAAAATTAATTATGTGAATGGTGTAATTAATTTTAGGTGTGGGCTGTTGGGTTTATAGGGATAAAGGGCGGGAAGCAATTTATGTTTAATTAATTCATAATTAGTTGTTCATTTATATTAACTAATTAATTGATCATTATTTGTGGTAATTGTGTGCTTGTTTTTAGGTGTGGTTTTGGGGTTTATAGGGTAATTCATGGATACTCACAAACTTTCACTCAGGGGACAAATTTACAGTGTGGTTTGTGGTCGAGGGCGGCACCGGTGAGGGCGGGGTCAGTGGGGAAGGGGGCAGGCTAGAGCAGAAAAAAACTGGGACCATGAGGTTGAACACAACCCCCTGCAGCGGACGCATTCGTCCACTGAGCCACTAGACCCGGCAAACACACATCTCTCTATCTCTCTCTATCTCTCTTTCCCTCTATCTCTCTGTCTCCCTCTGTCTCCCTCCCTCTCCCTCCCTCTCTCTCCCTCTGTCTGTCTCCCTCTGTCTCCCTCTCTCCCTCTCTCTCTCTGTCTCCCTCCCTCTGTCTCCCTCCCTCTGTCTCCTTACCTCTGTCCCCCTCTGAATATCTCCCTCCCTCTGTCTCCCTGCGTCCGTCTCCCTCAGTCTGCCTTTGTCTGTCTCCCTCCTCCCTCTGTCTGTCTCCCTCCCTCTGTCTCCCTCCCTCTCGGTCTCCCTCCCTCTCTGTCTCCCTCCTTTCGTCTCACTCGCTGTAGCTCCCCTCTCTCTCTCTCTGTCTCCCTCCCTCTCTCTCTCTGTCTTCCTCCCTCTCTCTCTTTCTGTCTCCCTCCTTCTCTCCCTCTGTGTGTCTCCCTCTGTCTGTCTCCCTCCTCCCTCTGTCTGTCTCCCTCTGTCTCCCTCCCTCTGTCCCCCTCTGTCTCCCTGTGTCCGTCTCCCTCTGTCCATCTCTGTCTGTCTGCCTCTATCTGTCCCTGCCTCTATCTCTGTTTCCATCTCTGTCTGTCTCAGTCTGTCTCAGTCTCAGTCTGTCTCTGCCTCTATCTGTCTCTGTCTCTATCTGTCTGTCTGTCTCTGTCTCTATCTGTCTCGGCCTCTATCTGCCTCTGTCTGTCCCTGTCTCTATCTGTCTCTGCCTCTACCTGTCTCTGCCTCTACCTGTCTCTGCCTGTCTCTGCCTCTACCTGCCTCTGCCTCTATCTGTCTCTACCTCTACCTGTCTCTGCCTCTACCTGTCTCTGTCTGTCTATGTCTCTATCTGTCTCTGTCTCTATCTGACTCTGTCTCTATCTGTCTCTGCCTCTGTCTGTCCCTGTCTCTATCTGGCTCTATCTGGCTCTGTCTCTATCTGGCTCTGGCTCTATCTGTCCCTGTCTATACCTGTCTCTATCTGGCTCTGTCTCTATCTGTCCCTGTCTCTGTCTGTCCCTGTCTCTTTATCTGTCTGTCCCTGTCTCTATCTCTGTCTGCCTCTGTCTGTTTCTGTCTGTCTCCCTCCTCAGGAGCTTCCCAAAACGCCTTTTTAAAAGTCAGCTGGGAAAGCACTTACAGTTGACTTTTAAAGGGCCTTTTGGGAAGCTTTCTGAAGGTGCCCTTACGTCACGGAGGCTGGCAGTAAACACAGAAGATGGCCGTAGGAACGAACCGCAAGGCAAGGTCCACCAGCCACCTGTGAAGGCCTGCCATGCTGCTGGCGGCCCGTGGGCCGTACTATGAGTACCAGTGGGGTAATGGGTAGGAAGTAATTTATTTTTAATAAATTAATAATTAGTTCCTAATTAATATTGATTAATTAATTGAAAATTAAATATTGAATTTGTGTAATTAATTTTAGGTGTGGGTTATGGGGTTTATAGGGGTAAAGTGTGAGAAGTAATTTTTGTCTAATCAATTAATAATTGGTTGATCATTAATGTTAATTAATTCATCAATATTTAATTAGTGTAGTTGTTCATATTGTTCATATTTTGTTGTGTGTGGGTCTTACTTTTTTCGGGTTAAAGGGTGAGTAGTAATTTAGTTTTACTTACTTTATAATTTGTTTTTATATAATGTTAGCTTTTTAATTGAAAAGAAGTTTTAATTGTGTAATTATTTTTTTTACTTTTTAATTTTACCAGTGGTTTCTGGGGATTATAGTGGTAAAGTGTGGGAAGTTTATTGATGTTTGTGAGTTTTAATTTGTTTTTTGATTAATAATATTTCTTTAATTGATCATTAATTATTTTAATTATGTAAGTACGTTTTTTAAAACAATTTAGATGTGGGTTGTGATTTGTTTGAAGTTATAGGGTAGGAAATAAAAAAGATTATGTAATAATTAATGTTTTTGAATCTAAATAATTTCTAATTAAAAATATTTATTTATTTGAAAAGTATTTTCATTTTATTTAAAATAATATTTGTAGGTATTTGTCATATGCATTTAACATTATATATGTTTTTAATTTATAATATTAAATATATTAGTATTTTAATTTTTAATATTTTTATATATGTTTTTATTTATTTTGTTTTTGAAATATTTTAGTTGTTAATATTTTGTTTGTTTTTACTTTTGAATTGACTGGATTGAGAATATTAATTGTTACCCCTTTGTAATCCAACATTTTCCCTACTGTTGCACTGAATGGAGAGGGAATAGTACATTTTATCTAGCCACTTGCCAACACTTTCCCTACTGTTGCACTCACTGGAGTGGGAGTAGTAAGTTTTACCCCTCGCTATCCAACACTTTCCCTACTGTTCTACTAATTGGAGTAGGAATAGTAATTTTTACCCCTACGCAATCCAACACTTTCCCTACTGTTGCACTCACTGGAGTGGGAATAGTAAGTTTAACCCCTCCACTATACAACACTTTCCCTACTGTTGCACTGACTGGAGTGGGAATAGTAAGTTTTACCTCTCCGCTATTCAACACTTTCCCTACTGTTGCGCTCATTGGAGTGGAAATAGTAATTTTTACACCTCTGCTATCCAAAACATTCCCTACTGTTGCACTGACTGGAGGGGTAAATTTAAGTTTAAAGATTTTAAAACAGTTTAATGTTTCAATTTATAATAGAATTATAGAATGGTTTATATGCATATATATGTGTATATTTTTATATAATTTTAAAATTATAAAATAAATAAAAAATTATAATTTATTAATTGTAAGTATGTATATATATATATATATTATCTATACATACAGATAGATTATTATGCATGTGTGTTAAAAAATATATAATCAATTTTATTTGTTATATTTGTTAAAATGTATATTAAATCCACTGTATTTTTTAAGATGAAATTTATTATTTAATATATTTATTATTTCATTATATATATATATGTATAGATATATATATAGCTATAGATATATATAGATATTTTGAACAACTAAATTTTTAACATCGATCATTTTTTCCCGATGATTTTGTACTTACGTGTTTAAGTATAGGGGTCGATATTTTTCACTGCTATATTATGTAATGATGTGATGATAATGATGTGAAAAGCAAAAATAAACTGACCTACCACCACCTGCAACTGATGTACGGTCACCTTATTAGTCCCTAGGCATACCTTCATAACTTGGGAAAATGCGTTAACTTTCTCCAAGGGGAGCATAGATACACATGTCACTGGGTCCAAAACAATCTTCAGGAACTCAATAGTTGTAGCTGGCCCACAGGTCTTTCTCTCGGCCAGGGGTACTCTAAAGAACCAAACACACAATGTATATAAGGGTCCTCGGGGAACTAGTTTAAGGACTACACCACCTTCAATCCCCAAAAGATACAGAAAACAACTAACAGAAGGTGTTAAGTCCAACCACAAAGAACAGAAAGCCACTAGATGCTGTAAACAAAGTGAAAACCTCTTCAGACAGTTAGTACATCACTAGGCTGGAGTTAAGAGTCCATCAGCCCACCCTTGTTGGCGGAGCTTCGTCATCTGAGACTCTGAGGGGTCAAAGTCTGGGCCCACAATATTGAGCCATCCGGCCCTACCGGGTGCCCGACCTAATGATCCCAAGATAGAAAAAACTCCTGCCACGGTGTGTATTCCAACTTGTGAAGACTCCAAAAAGGTGTGCAGTGCTCTAATGTGAATGTGTGTTAAAAATGACTACATGGGCAAAAAATATGTTTATTTAGAATTGACCAGGTGTCATATCTAAAAGAACAAATAGGTGCCGATCACGATGCGGTAAAAAAATTCCCCGTGCGACTCGTATCCGGTCTTTTTACCGTACGAATCGTACAAGTGCCGTATGAACTGCCAATCACAATTCGCATGGGAAAAAGACCATACGAATCGCATTGGGAATAATCCCCCACACGTCCTCGGGTCGGAAAAAGTGTCCGACACGTCCTCGTACGATTTACCGTCCAAACGTGAAAAGCGAAGTCCGACCGGGGAATCACGATCCGTCCCGGGCGTCCGAATGTACAACCGTATGGTTAAAAGACCGTCCGCACCGAACTCCTATAACAACCATGGAGACGTCCAAACAGGTGCCCGGTACGTGCCGTACCCCCCCCAGCCCCCGCATGTACGCGCCGTACCCCCCCCAGCCCCCGCATGTACGCGCCGTACCCCCCCAGCCCCCGCATGTACGCGCCGTACCCCCCCCAGCCTCCGCATGTACGTGTCGAACCCCCCGTGTATGTACACCCGAGTACGTGGCGAACCCCCCCGTGTATGTACACCCGAGTACGTGGCGAACCCCCCGTGTATGTACACCCGAGTACGTGTCAAACCCCCCGTGTATGTACACCCGAGTACGTGTCGAACCCCCCCGTGTATGTACACCCGAGTACGTTCGAGTCGTACCCCCACCCGTGTATGTACGGTGCGTACCCCCAGCGCGTACATGCGGGGGCTGGGGGGGGTACGGTGCGTGCATGCGGGGGCTGGGGGGGTACGGCGCGTACATGCGGGGACTGGTGGGGGTACGGTGCATACATGCGGGGGCTGGGGGGGTACGGCGCGTACATGCGGGGGCTGGGGGGTACGGCGCTTACCGGGCCACCTACTCTGGTCGTTTCGCGCCATACTTCGCATTTGTGGCACTTTTTGGGTGCAGTGAAAATATTGCCGTCCGGACTGCTGTCGGTTCGAATCGTAATTCCTGGGTCGTGAAACGCTGCCTAGAAGCGTCCCGACGTCACGTCGCAGCATTCCCGGATCACATTCGTATGCATATTTTCGTCGGTCGGTGTTTTTTACGATTCGTACGGAAATGGTGTTTCTGTGCGAATCGTAATTCCATGTTTGTAATGTTTTACAACCGGGTACGAGTCGGACGGAGAATACGCTCCGACCGACGGTTCGTACCCGGTTTTTACCGGATCGTAATCGGCACCAAAGTCTTGAAAAAATTGACAATTTCCTGACTTAGTCTCGTGAGGTCGACATGTTTCAGCCGATATGGTCAACTGACCCGGCTTTCTTCAGGACCTAAATTGATGTAAATCAAGGCTACTGCAGAATTGACTTATTTAGTGAAAGTGATGTGAAGAACAAAAAATACTTTAAAACAATTAAAGTATAATCATCAGGTAAGTATGTGGCACTTCAGGCCAGACTGTGAGCGGTCTGTCCGTCTGGCCTGAAGTACCGACGGACAGAGCGGTGCCTCCTCCACCGAGCAGTCAGCCGGGTGAGGTGAGGCTTTCTTCCCACAGAAAGCTGGGAAAGAAGATAAAGATCTTATACCCGAGCAAAATGTTGCTTGTCTGGTAGGGTGGCTGTTGCCACATACTTACCTGATGATTATACTTTAATTGTTTTAAAGTATTTTTTGTTCTTCACATCACTTTCACTAAATAAGTCAATTCTGTAGTAGCCTTGATTTACATCAATTTAGGTCCTGAAGAAAACCGGGTCAGTTGACCATATCGGCTGAAACATGTCGACCTCACGAGACTAAGTCAGGAAATAGTCAACTTTTTCAAGACTATTTGTTCTTTTAGGTCGGGCACCCGGTAGGGCCGGATGGCTCAATATTGTCGGCCCAGACTTTGACCCCTCAGAGTCTCAGATGACGAAGCTCCGCCAACAAGGGTGGGCTGATGGACTCTTAACTCCAGCCTAGTGATGTACTAACTGTCTGAAGAGGTTTTCACTTTGTTTACAGCATCTAGTGGCTTTCTGTTCTTTGTGGTTGGACTTAACACCTTTTGTTAGTTGTTTTCTGTACTCTAAAGAACCCCATAATTTCCTGAAAATACTGTAAGGCCCCTGCACACTCCACTGTACCAGGGACTCAAAAATAGGAAGTCATCAAAGTAGTGCAACACCCACTAGTGCCCCGACCTCTGTCTGGACACCCATTCAAGAAAAGTGCTAAATATTTCGAAATAGGCACAGCAGACTGAGCAGACCATGGTCATGCACTTGTCAAAATAAAATGAGCCCTCAAAGCGGAGGCCCAGTAGGTGGAAAACATCTAGGTGCACATGAAGGAACCTGAAAGCTGATTCTGTCTGACTTTGCTAGCAGTGTCCCAAGCCCCAGCTCCTGAAGCATCCTGATTGCTTGGTCAAGAAAAGTGTACTTGACTGAGTATAAGGCCCTGTCAATCGCTTAATTCACAGGCTGACCAATAGGTGGCAAAAGATTGTGTACCAACCGGTATTCTCCAGGCTCATTTTTGGGGACTACACCCAGAGGGGAGCAGGCAAAATTCTCGAGCGGGACAGACTCAAAGGAATCCACCACCCTCTTCAGGTTCCTCTCCTTGAAGATCTGAACCTTGGCGATGCTTTGATTGGACCTGAGTGACTGTTGATTTTTGCTGTATGCGACACCTACACACCCGCTCCTAAAACCTTCTTTAAAACCTTCATACTGAGCCTGCGCTTCTGTGGGATAATTATAGACATTGAACCATGAAACCGTTGACTGCCAGTTAACCTGGAAGGCGGCCTTGAACAGAACGGGTGATCAGTCTTGCTTTTTTCTGCCTCTGTCCTTAGACTAACAAAACACCTCACCTCTGGGTGGGATGGCAGGCCACAGTAGGAACAATAATGCTTGAATTAAAAAGAAATCTCCCAGCACTCAATGAATCAATGATGATGTAATGGTTACGGTATCCACTGTCCTCTATTTGAGCATCCAAACACTTGACATTACCGTTTGTCTGTTGAGTTCCATTGCTTCCATTCTACACATTAAAGCCTCCATATTGATCTCTGCCTGCACGCTTGGAACCTTTCTTCACACCACCCGGCATTGCTGTGCAGGACACAAACTACACACCACCCCTTGTACCTGTGCACACTGCGACCCTGGCCTCCAAGGCTGGATGCAAAACTGAAAGCTACCAGACAATATCACAATAAGGCACTACAATGTGACCTGCCTGCAGGACTTAGCTTAAACCAAAAGCTTTCAGAACAGACACTAAATACCCTTCTGAGTAGGCCAGGCACCTGCACAGCAGCCATGAAACCTAATTTTCTACGAAGTTCAAAGTGGAGCGTGTTGAATTCTTGTTATGAAAGAGAGAAAACACAAATGCGGGAGAAGCGAGGAAGGGGCTCCTGCTTGTTGTCTTTTGAGGCGGCAAGCGGGAAAACAGACCTGTTTGCCGCCTCACTGCGTCTTTTAAGAGGCGGGGCTGCCGCATTGTTGGGAACGACCCTGGTAGCACTTTAGTGTATCTGGGTGCCTCTCCCATGCCAGCCAAACCCTGACCTCCACAGAAAGGTCGCAACGGCTTGCGCCGCGACCCAGTTTGGGCCACGGCTTGCCAGCCAGGGCTGTTTCTAGGTGTTTCGCCGCCCTAGGCGAGAATTGAAAAATGCCACCCCCTCCCTTTTACTATCATCACTCTCTCCCCCTGTCATCCAGGCTAACTGTCCTCTGCAGTTTTCCACTCTCTATACATTTTCATTCTTTCTCTTCCAACATCTCTCTGAAATGGCCCATAAACACACTGTGTCGGTGTATTGTTAAAATCTACAGAAACATCACAGTCTTCAGGAATGCAATATAGAGTAAAACGTGTGAAATGTAAACAGACGCTTCGTTGGTGTCATGGATTGCCTTTAGGGTGTTAATTATTCTTCAGCAATCATTTAGCACTCTTTAAGAACTTCAACTGCCAGTTACAGTGGCCGCTCTGCTTGTTTTGCTGCAGAGTAGACTGGCCTTGGTGTACCACGATCTGCACTCGGAGCCAGAGCGGCTGCTTTGGACCAAAATTATGTTTGGGATGGGGGGAGGGAAGGGGAGGACGCTCCACTGACTGCCAGGAGGCCCTTCGGCTTTTTGTGATGCAGGGCTCAGGGGGATAAAAAAAAAAGCATCTTGCCAACACCACAGCCTAGCGCAGCTCAGTAAAAAGAACCAAACACCCCGTTTCAACCTGGAATCTCTACACTGCATGTGCATAGTAGTGACTGTCTGGGGTGCCTTGCCAGCACTTAAAATGGAAGGCAAGGCACCACCAGATCTGTGTGGGGCTTCAGCCAGTGCCTGCATTCAGATTGTGATCCGGATCATGTTGCTCTCCATGTTGAACAGCACACGAGGAAAGCCTGTGGGGCAGCTCCGACAGGGGACAGCTTATTTGATCACATGTTTTGATTTGGGCTTATTGTGATGCTAAAATAATAATGTGATAAACATACCAGAGTTCACCTCTCTGACTCGGACTTGGCTCAAATATATCACACACCATTGATTCAGTCACAGTCAAGAATCTGTCAAGAATCTGCCGCGGGATGTTTAAGTTAGGCAGCAGCTGAAAGCCAGCAGCAAGCAGCTCCCTCTGCTTCAGGCTGCCAGGCAGCAGACTCCTGCTCTCGACGGGGAGTCTGGGTTAGCCAGTCCCAATGGTGGTCGGATGAGCCTGAGAGGGCCGTAGGATCCAATACACCGCCCCGTGGCAGTGCAAACAGCGTACACACTGCAGCTAAACTTCAAGTTCCGCCAGCTCGCGGCACTGCCCTAGTAAAGTGTCTCGACATTGGGCACTGACAGTGACAGGACCTCTGGCTGCGTGTTTCGGGTAATATTCACTGTAGTATGGTACTCTAGCACGCACATGAACCACCAGTCCTCAAGCCTGCTGGGACATGCGCGCATCGCGTGCTTACAATGCAGCTATCATCTTGGTGCATATAGAGACGGAGCCGGCGACAGGGGCCGATGCCAGAGGAAGCGGAAAGTGGCCACGTGCTAAATAAAAAAGCTATGAAACACTGAGTTATTACGAGCGTGCAGTGCTACACTTACAGGGATTGGTAAAAGATAACAGACTCACTGGAGTCTGAGGTTTTCTGTGGTAGGTCGGTAGTCTAGTAGAGGTCACGCATGCCTCACATTAGCAGTTCGCTGCGACGTCTTGCACACTAATACCTCAGCAGGGTGACATCAGGCGTGGCTGTAGTCGTCAGCGAGTGACGCAGCCGCGCCGCGGACGTGAATTTTGCAGCAGGCTATTAGCATCGCGCACGGCCCCCACCAGTGGCGCCGAACGTGACGTGACGCCACGTTGAATTGTAGAAGGCGCTACCCAATGCACTTTCGAGGTCAAAGGCCGTTCAAGGGGATTCCCAAACTCATGTTTTTTGCTGCCCTCCCCCTTTTTCCGCCCTAGGCGGCCACCTAGTCTTGCCTAATGGTAGAAATAGCCCTGTTACCAGCATATGCGCAGGTTCCATGAGTTGGGGGAGCCTCTGCCGTTCAGCCTATTATGTTGGCATTCGTGTCAGCAGAGATTGTAAGCTAATTTTTAAAGATAACTATGGGCAAGCATTTCATAAATTGTCCACCCAAGTTAAACAGTGGATTCAGTGTCCCTTATGTATGGCTGGCCGAATCACTTTGATGAAAATACTAGAACTTTCTAAATTACTTTGTTAATCCCATCCCACCAGGCAGGGGCTCTTTCCTAACCTGTGACGCCTGTTACTTAGACTGATAAGGGGTGGCAAAACTCTGTGCTTATTCTGGGAAAGACACACACCCCCATATGAAAATGAAGGCAATATATTTAGTGGCACGGTCCCATTTCGCTATTTACTGGATAAACCCCCACTTTACAGCTCCCCATCTACCAATTGAAAGAGTCCAACTAATGACTGGGTCACTACACACTGTGCTGGCCAGTAGACGACCAGACGAGAAAAGTATATTGAAATATTTCAATGCAAGGGGATCTCTCTTCCCCTCTCAAAAGTTCAGGCGGCTTGCCGCTTGCGCAATGAAACATGTAGAGGCTGCTTCAAAGCCGCTCTGTATTTCACTTGAATGCGCTGCCCCCAGGACGGCACGACTTTGTGGCTGCCCTGGGGGCAGCGCATTCAATGTAATAGGGCGCACTTTCTCTGTCTGCGCCCAGGGCACCTGTTTTAAGGTGAGCCTTGGTGCAACAGGGAAAGTGTGTCCTCTCCATAATACGGTCCCTTGTCTGTTAACTACAGATGTGAACTTATTCACTTTGATTTTTTGCACTGACTATGCTATACACAAAGAATCCTACATAACAAGGATGCTATGCACTCCTCTTACTACACTAGAGGTTCAGCTGACCTGGCTACGTTTATACACCTAGCCTGGCAGAGCCCACAAATACACAAATTCTGGTTAGAGATCACACAATTCATCAAGGATATTGCCTCTTCCCATTTGGCCTGAATACCATTGCCTCTACTACTACGTTACGTTGCTGACATCCCATGCTCTTCTCGAAGATTGGTGACACTGTTCCGTGTGCGTGCTAAATACAAAGTGACCAGGACTTGGCTGAAGGATCCCACTCCAAAAATGACGAGACTGCTTTCAGGATGCAGCCCTTTGCAATGAAAGAGCTGCAGCTTATGCGGCCTGAAAGCCCCCTAGGAATAGACCTTGTGACAACCGGTGGCCATTTCAAGAATATATGCTTCACAGGGCGGAAACAAGGAATCCCTCTGATGCAACAGGACGAGTCCTGTATCCTGGGTCTGTATGTGTTATGTGTGGAATTATCTAGATGGTAATTCCCTTTACGGCAGTAATCATTGCCTTTGGTTTTGTGATGGACAGGGATTAGGTGGGCTCCTCATCTATGATTGGGAGATCTACCACTGGGTGTCCTACCTTACAGGCCCCTGTATAATTTCTCACTACTCTCTCTATCCTGTGATGTAGCTCACTGTGATGAATTGTTTAAATCAAGAACTTTAAGCATGATGACGATGTAATTGTATTTGTTGCTGAGTTCAAGCATGTATCTAAATCGTACGATTATGAATTTGAGATTTCCATAAATTCGTTTTTTTCTGCTTCTTGTAAGCCTCAATGAACAGAGATTAAAATAAGAAATTCCAGGGCTCCCGGTTTTATGGTATTATTTATTTTTTACATTTCCGCCTATATTTAACCATATTTCTTTTTTTATTATTTTATCTGTATTTATCCATATTGATTTTGTGCTTAGTGTAAAAAAATGAAGCTGCTATGGGTATATTTCCACATTTATTTAATTGACAAATGTTTACTCATGTTTGAGTGCCCAATGGGTTTTACCCAATCACATTGCAATATAGTCATTTGAAACCATTTGTATTATAGAACAGCTTAAATAGCTGTACTGATGAAGTTATTTAAGCTTCATTGGGAAGTCTTTTTAAGCTTCTAACTCCCCTACCTGTCAATCTCCACAGCTTTTGACCTAGCACTTATGATTGACAGTAGTGTAAACTATTTAAGGGAAACCTATTTTCTGTGTTTAATCATATTTAAAAAAAATACAGATGGGAAAATAAATGTTGCTCTGTCTGTATTTATCTGTAAAAATAAGTAAAAATGGAAAACTGTGAGCCTTACTTATAAGCAGTCAAAAGCAAGTCACACTGTCTAGCAAAGACACATTGTAAGGGTCCAGATTTAGCTAGTTGGTATTCGGGCATTTGTTCTGTTTTCCCTTCCGTGTTCTTTTGTGTTCGTGTTTATTCCCACTCCCATGGTGGGGGTCATTGATTCAACCTGTGTTTGCTCCCCAGAGGGCTATATCAGCTTCTCATGTGTTTTGGGAGTATTGCGGTTTCTGCTTTGTTCGTCATTACTAATATACTAATATACTGGAGAGACAGGTAGAATAGATATGGCACTGTCTTTATCTTACCTTTACAGTTCATGTAGCTTACTGTGGATATCTGTTTTGTCACAGTCACTGCCTTTGCTGGTTCTTCCTCTTCCCTTGGATTCCCAACTCCTGCGTCCTCCCATGTTGGGCCGAGAAGTTGCCTGTGAGACCTTCTGCATATCCAAATCCACCCAGCTGTCTGTGTCTCTTGTCTCCACTCTACCCCCTCTCTTCCCCATGGGTGTAGTTGCCCCATGTTCTTGGCTTGTACTGTGAAGGCTTTGGGTGCTAGTTGCTTGATTAATGCCAGTCTTGAGATCTCAGGTGCTGGGGTTCTTGAGATGGTAAGTGTGGAGACAGCTGAAGCCGCAGTGATGATTGCATCCAAAGTTACAGCGCTGCTTGCTGTTGTCTTAGCAGGGGCGGTTCGTGCATAGGAGCGTGGGGCGTTGACCCCCTGACTTCCCCACTGCACGTCCCCTCTCATGCTTTCCCCTCTCACCTTCTTAATGTGTGGGGCCATGACAGAGCTCCATCTCACAGCTTGACAGGAGGAGTAGAGGCTGTGTTAACTGGACCAGGCATGTCAGATTGGCTGGTGTTTTCACTCTGGCCAGCCTGACATGCAAAGTTCAGGCTTCTCCTTCAATAGCTGAACGGCAGCTTAGAAACAGAAGCACAGCCCTGTAGGTCTTTGGTGAAGTGCTGTGATTGCCTGCTCCAGCCAATCCTAGCACTGCTCCTAAGCTGTATAACATTGTAAGCAGCAAGAGAGAAGTGCTTGGATTGGCTGGATGCTTTTATCCGGCAAGAAGCGCGAGGCAGGAACCGAACGTGTGCTGCAGCCTGCAGAGAGGAAAGATTAGTTTACATTTTATTTATGTGCCTCACCACTGTCTAGAGAAAGCAGCCACCACCGTTGAGCTGCTAATGCAATCTTGGCTGTATTGATAGGTGCCCTTTTTACTGACGTACTGGGCAGGTTTTTAGTTGCAGTTCTGGGTGATATGCATGTACTTTGTGGGACAACAGAGAAGAATGGGCCTTCATCTCTTTCAGACCCTTCAAGGTATGAGCCACTTGCAAGTGCAAGTGTCCATAGGTGTGTGTTAGCACTCACTCTTGTCATTCACTCATACTGAGGATGCCTGGTGAATATGAACTTCAAGAACATGACCATGGACACTCAATAGGCCAAGGATTTGGGCATTTGTGTGGATGAGGCACCATTGAGAATGTGGTTATTAGGAGGACATGACATGATTCCCCAGATGCCATCAGGAGACCATTGCTAGCCTGTCCAATGATTTTGGGTGGATGTGTACTCTCATGGCAACATGTATACATGTCTGCCATCTGAAAAGCCTTTACGCAAGTGACCTTCTTGCAAGCTCCACTTCAAAGACGATAGCCAGCCTCAGTTTATTGGACCTTAACTATGACCCCTTCCGCGTTACAACAGTGGCACAAACATACACAGGCCTGAAAACTCTGAAAGATGGGAAGATGCACACTGCAATGGCCTTTTACCTCTGTGGCTGCAGATTTCGAGCCAATGGGGTTAAGCTCTGTTTCCATCCCGAGTAATGAGACAAAGTAAAGGACAGCAAGCATGGACCTCGGGAAGGAGGCTGTCCTTGCATTTAAACCAACATAATATCATTTTGTGTTCTGGGACTCTGTGTCCCCTCATTCAAGAATAGGCCTACAAACCCCAGCATGCAAAGTACTGTAGGGCAAAAAGCTAAGACTGACTGAAACTGTCACTCATGACGTGTACCATCTGAGAGCTATGGATGAGGACTGGATTAAACGAACCATGGGGCAGATTTATGACGTCTGGCGCATCTCTGCTAATCAGCAGAGATGCGCCAGAAGAGTTGCGACGCATCTGCCCACCCGTGCGCCACCATTGATGCGCCGCATTTACAATGCGGCGCACCGTGGCACTCGGATGGGCAGATGCGTGACGCATCTCCTGTCGGAAAGTCGGCGCATTGCTGGAGTTGCGTTGCAAGCGCGACGCAGCTCCAGCAAGGCTCGGGGGTGCCCTATCCCTTACATGCTGCGTCAATCCTTACGCCTGCTTCAAGCAGGCGCAGGGTTTTGACCCAGCATGGCCTTAAAAGTGACTGAGTGACATCTTGTAGATTTCACTCTGCCACTTTTAGGAGGCGTTGCTGCGCCGGAACGCCCCCCCCTGCTCCAGAACGCCTACATGTGGCGCAGGGCTTTACAACGTGACGCATCTGACAGATGCGTCACGTTGTAAATACCCCGCAGCATGGCGCAGGATTTGCGCCGCCGCTGCGTCACAAAAGTGACGCAACCGCGGCGTAAATGAGGCGCAAGGGGCTTATACATCTGCCCCCATGTATCTAAAACAGCCCTGCACACCCTACAGGTCCTGTGCTTGTTAGAAGTATTGAACTGATTTATTTTTTGAGTTAAAAACAAACAGGTGAATTTCATACTGGTCTCCATGTCTGAACACTGGCATATTGGTGCAAAAAGGGTGAATCCGTGTCATTGTCATTCAGTCTCCTGTATCCCAGACTCATCACCTCTTCCCATCCTCCCCTCACTCAGTTCTGTCGGTAGCTTCTGTCGGTAGCAGTCTCATTGACACAGGGTTAACTCTGAGTGACGGCAGAAAACTGGCCCGTAATTGGGGATGCGATTGGCAGCACAGCGCCAAGACACCCTTGACCCGCTCACATATAATTACACTGTGCTCTCCAGCTGAGCTTTCTCTTTACTAACTACCGCCGGTTAGCCGAGGAGCCCCACTCCCGCTTTATTTGTTCCACTGGAATAGGCACGAAAGCAAATGAAGGGTGAAGTTTGAAGGATCGCATATGGTCTCTCTTTGTTGAGCAAGCGTAGATAAAACGGGCGGACTTAAAAGAAGGAGGGCAGAGAGAGTAACTACTGGCAGGCAAAAAGGATAAAATAGGGAAGGAGGGAACATGGAGATGGAGGGGGGAAGAGCTGGAGGCAAGAAAGAAACAAGGAAGAAATTGAGGCAAGAAAGTGGGGAGAAGAGGCAAGGATTTGGGAAGAAATTATGAGGAAAGAAAGACTAAAACACGAAAGTCGTTTACTAGGAGGGAAAATAAAGTGAGGGAAAGCAAGAACAGGAGACGGAAATGAAAAAAATAAGAGAGAAAGACACAAAAAACTGTTTTGAGAAATAGAATGCCCGCAAGAAGTAAAGAAGAACGAGAAAGGAAAAATGAAAATAATGGAATAAGGAGACAGACGGTCAAGGAGAGAAGGACACGAAATAGATCGCGAGCAAGAGGGGGGTCAGGCGACATGGAGAGACCACTAATTTGCTTCATGGATTTGTAGTAGAAAAACGCTTCTAACAAATACCGTGGCACACACAGCATACGGTGCCGTTGCTATGGCGATTGTTGGCTTTATTGAGTTTGGATGGCGCGGGTAGTTAATGTAGGGGGGGCGTGTTCGAGGGAACACATGCTGGTCCTACTCCCACATAGTACAGTCCTCGCGCAAAGCCTTCTGTTAGACGTCGCCTTAGAAATCCTGAACAAACTTCTCAGTTTCCAAACCAAAGCATCACCCTTCATCACAAAATGAAAACTTCGGGCAAGGACCTGATGTACAAAGCCATTTTGCGGGCCAAAGCCTGTGATTCGCAACATCACAGGATTTGCGACCGCTATCCATTAAACTCATCTTGCGATTCAATAGTATTTTATTGATTCGACAAGTGGGTTTAGGGAGGCAAACAAATGGCTTTATCATGGGGCGTGTTTAAGGCGTCCCTTCCATATAGTGATCCGTTATGGAATGTATCAAGTTTTAGCAACCATTATTCGGTCGCAAAACAATGAAAAATTGTTGATTCCTGAGTTGGGTTAATGACATTTTCCATTAGGGAATATGTCTCCACCCTATCTGGGACCCGCTGCTCTTTGTGAAAGTAGCGTTTATTGGGAAGTAGATAATGGTTCAGGGAACCAGCGCCAACTTTCGAACAAACTTAAAAATATATTTATATATGTTTTTTAATGCAGCCTTCTTTCCTTTAAGGACAACAGGCTACATTAAAAAGTAAAAGGTTACTTCATTAAAATGGGATCACATCCATAGTGATATGATAACCGCAGGAGGCCACCGTCCCAGTGATGGCCACCAATTGTAGTGAATTGCAATTTGCTATCTACCTCATGAATATTGATGAGGTAGGTCATATTGCGATGCACTACCCTTCTGAATTTAGTAGGTTGGTTTGCAAAATTCTTTTCCGTTCCCTAAAAGTTGTCGCACAATGTGTGACAAATTCTTGCAAATGAAAGTTTCAAAAATCACGCCCAAGATCTGGATTAGGCAGTGCTAATGGGCTGATTGATTAAATTAGGAAAGACAATTTATTTCAGCAGATCAAACTAGGAAAAGCTATTTAACAGATTCTGCCCAATTTTCCTCATACCATTATGGGTGCACTGCAGAATTGACTATTGCAATGCCCTTTATTTAAGCATCGGCAAAAGTGATCATAGAAATTGCAAACAGCTAAAAATTCGAAGGTATACCGCCATATTGAATATCAAAGTTTAGATTCGAGACCTTCGCCATCACATTTGCCATCCACTTAACAGAGAATGTCATCTGATGCTCATATAAAGCACTCTGATGTCCTTGGGCCAAGTTTACACTATATAAAACTGCAAAGAAAAAATGAAAAATTATGGAAGCATTAGGTGCATTTACTAGAGCATAATGCCGGGGTGGAGAGGAATTATGTAAATTAATCTCTATCTGCCTCCGGAGATTGGAAAGAGTTCAGATTGGAGCATTTTCCCTCCTAGTAGAACATAGCTACCCTGTGGTACCCATGAGTGCCAGCTGGAAAAGGCTCTGCACTACAGAGGGGAAGCATGTTCTGTCCCTCCATACATAGGGGCAGATTTATGTTGCACTTGTGCCACTTTTGCGCCGCCGTTGCGTCACTTTTGTGACGCAGCAGCGGCGCAAATCCTGCGCCATGGTGCGGGGTATTTACAACGTGATGCATCTGGGAGATGCGTCACGTTGTAAAGCCCTGCGCCACATGTAGGCGTTCCAGGGCAGGTGGGGGCGTTCCGGCGCAGGAACGCCTCCTAAAAGTGGCTGAGTGAAATCTACAAGATTTCACTCAGTCACTTTTAGGCCCATGCTGCGTCAAAACCCTGCGCCTGCTTGAAGCAGGCGTAAGGATTGACGCAGCATTGTACAGATAGGGCCCCCCAGAACATTGCTGGAGCTGCGTCGCGCTTGCGACGCAACTCCAGCAATGCGCCACTTTTACGGCACAGATGCGTCACGCATCTGTGCCGTTTTTGCCCCATGGTGCGCCGCATTATAAATGCGGCGCATCTATGGTGGCGCAGCTGTGGTGCATAATAATTGGGGTATCCCTGCTGATATGCAGGGATGCGCCAGTTAACATAAATCTGCCCCTTAATCTGGTATCTGTGGTCAGTGGCATATGGAAACCTGGTGGGTCCCTCGGCAAAGTACACATTGCCTTCCCAAAATATGTCTTTCCCCGACCTTCACTAAATCACACAGATTTCGAAAATACATGACCACTGATGTTAAATGATAAAGATTATCATTTTCTTCCTCACTTCATGGATACATTTTTGAATTTATTAACCTTAAAAATGCTACAAGTTCAATTCAGACAATGCTTTTATCTTGGAAGATGTGTCTTGGACACCAGTGATTTTGAAGACCCTATCTATGTTGAAAAGAGTAGACATGGCTCAAAAATAAGAAAGGAACCTCCTGTTGAAGGTCAATGGTGGCATAGACCCAGAAAGGATCACCAACACACTGAAGAAGAAAAGGGGGATTTACAGTACGATTGACAAATAAAACCTTATTTTCCCAGATTTGGCTCATAATACCACAAGAAGAAGGCTTCAGACACTATGTTGGTGTTTTTCGTTGTTAGTTGATACAGAATTCTAATATTTGCTCAGTAATATATGCGACAATGTAATAAAAGGTTAGTAAGACACACAGCATGGTTATCATAAGGGTTGTGGCAATGCGAGCATTACTCATAGAAGGAGCATATGGAGCATACTTACCAGTTTTGTAGTCTCGGGCTCATCATCACCCCTGGAGTGGAGAATCCCGTTAGTGATAATGATGATGCAAAAGTGAAGTAAACCATTGTGCTATGCTCAGAGATAGGGACTCAGTGCTTCATTTGTAAAAGAATAATGGCTGGCGTCCAAATTCAGATGACTGTGACTGGACCTATCGAATGCTAGGGATTTTTAATACCAAGGCTGCGTAATCTTGATTCCATCTTATGCCTCCTTAATACACCATCAGACATCTCTGCCCCTTTATCTCACTCTTGTAGGCTCTTTTTCATCCCTACATTCTCTCTTTGTCACTCTTCT
Organism: Triturus cristatus; assembly: GCF_964204655.1. Taxonomy (NCBI): domain Eukaryota; kingdom Metazoa; phylum Chordata; class Amphibia; order Caudata; family Salamandridae; genus Triturus; species Triturus cristatus. The sequence goes on from NC_140584.1 coordinate 802,794,405, forward strand.
CTGTGAGAAGTTGCCTGGTATATGCTGTCCACTAGTTAAAGTGGGCACCTTGCACCAGTCCAAACGACCCTTATTGATGATTAGGTTCAAGACAACCTATATTGAAAGCTATCCTAGTGGTAGCTATGGAGACAAGCCTTCAATTTTTATAACCCTGCCCCAGGAAGCGGCACTAATGCCGCACTTGAGGAACTAGACCTTAGACTAAAACAAGAATTTGATTTAAGAAAAGGCGGTGAAAATGTATTTGTACTTTTAATGGGGGACCTAAATTGTCATCTTTGCCCACGCTTGACACCGGTAACTACCCACTGGGATCTCTGCCCAATTAAAAAGGGCCCACATCTGGAGCATACAGCTGAGGGTATATTAATAACAAAAATATTAGGGAGTCACTCACTAGCGCATACTATTGATTTGGTAACTCCTGAACCAGGGGGCACTCTGATACCAACTTTTAAAGGAAGGGGATGTTCGTCTATTATAGACTACATCTTTATATCCACCTTTGCTAAACATCGGATCAGGAAGGTAAACGCTAAATGGAGTGCCTTTAGCGATCATAACCCTTTGGTTATAGAAATACCATATAAGGATCTTCCCGAAATAAATAAGCAGCTGGATACCATTTTAAAACCCACCGATCAAGGAAGGCGTCTAAAATGGACAAAAATCAATGCCCCTGATTTTTATATTGCATTAGTACAAAAGGGGAGAAAGTGGTTTGAGGAGTGTTTAGATCTGCAAATAGAGGGAGTCGATTTAATTGCCGCCTTTAAGGAGCTAACTAAATGTGCTGGGCAACTATTAGTGGCAAAAGGCCCTAGAAAACTAGTGACCCACCCAAGATGGTTTGATGTAGAATGTGCGCGAGCACTAAGAAATCTTAAGTCAAGTCCTAAGACAATCCCGAGAAACTCAGTGGAGGTGGCAAAAAATAGGAAAATCTACAGAACTAAGATTAAAGAAAGAAAAACCACCTTAAAAGTGGAATTATGGGCTGACCTAAGAGAGGCTGGTGAAAACAGGGATTTCACCGAATTCTGGAGGATTATAAATAGGCCCTCTCTCTATGATTGCAATACACCGGTTCTTAGTACAAATATCCTTCCACAGCAATGGGTAGCTCACTTTGAGAAGCTTTATAATCATACCGAGGCTTGCAAACAAGAAGGGGAATGGGTTGGTAATAGGAATAAGGCTCAGGACTTTACACTCACCGAGATTGTGCAAGCAATTAACGGTTTGACACCAAATAAAGCTCCTGGACCTGATGGCACTCCCCCAGATTTGTACAGAAGCAATGTTGACTTGTGGGCACCAATTTTAATGAGAGTGCTAAATGCAGCTATCAAAACAGGCCTCCCGAGGTCATGGTCCACTGCCTTAATAGTTCCTATTTTTAAAAAAGGAAATAAGGACAATCCCCAGTGCTATAGACCTATATCATTAATTGATGTTTCGGCTAAAATACTGGGGCGGGTGGTCCTAAATCGCTTAATGGCCTGGACTGAAGAGCAGCACACAATCGTTGACACTCAGTATGGCTTTAGAGCAGGAAAATCGACCAGTGATCAATGCCTAAACTTATATCTCCTGGTCGCTAAATACACTATTGCAAGTAATGGGACCATTTACATGGGATTCATGGACCTAGCAGCTGCTTTTGATAACGTAAATAGAAGTAAGCTTTGGGAAATGATGACCTCCCTGGGGATTGACCAAGGACTGATAAACATCTTGAGAGAGTTACACTGGAACACTACAGCGAGGGTCCGATATAGTATGGAGGGGGGGCAAACTGACTCCTTCCAATGTTCCAGTGGCGTAAGGCAGGGGTGCATTCTTGCCCCCTTCCTATTCTCATTATACATAAATGACCTGGAGTCAACCCTCATAGCTAAGGCAGCCGATTGTCCCAGGGTAGGAAAGCGCCAAATACCAGTCCTCCTTTATGCGGACGACGCGGTTCTCCTTGCCCGGACACCGCGTAGTCTCCAAATACTGATCAATGGATTTGTAGATTTTATGAAAAAATTAGATCTGTCAGTCAATCTGACTAAATCCTTTGCGCTGATCGCAGGCAAAAAACCGATCAAAAAACCGACATTTAACATTGGGACCCATGCTATGGAAATAGTAACCACCTTCCCGTACTTAGGTCTACTGTTTGACTGCAAAATTCAGTTTGATAAGTTGTTGGAGGAACGCTGCACTAAATTAGCTTCGTCATGTGGTGCAATCATGAATTTTGCACAAAGATTAGGCTACTGGTCCCCTGAGCAAGTAATGACCTTATACAATTCAATTAGTATAGCCAAAGCGGCATATGGAGCAGAGGTCTGGGGCTTCAGGGATGTTAAACAGCTGCAATTGGAAGAAAATAAATTCATCCGTAGAATTCTGAAGATCCCACACGCGATACCAGCAGAAATTGCACACTCTGAACTCGGTATCCCATATATTGCCGATTTGGTTAAAACTAAGCCAGTTTTGGCGTGGCTCAGCATATGGGCTAACCTGGATGCTGAACTAAGTAAGGAAATTATTAATGATTGTTTACAAAGGGACAAAGGAATGTCAATCCCATGGCTGAAATATGTTAAAGCAACCTTAGAATCTGTAGGCCAACACGCACTTTTTAGTACCCCTACTTTAATTACAAGAAATAGTAAAATGCAAATTAAAAGATTGTTGCTGGACAAAATGGAATCCCATAGGGAAACTAAAGCTCTCATATCAAAACGCTCAGTGGTAGCCCACTGTTTAGCTAAAGAGACAGTGGGTATGGAACCCTATCTATTTCTGCTGCATAATCAACAAGAGAGATTTTTAATGTGTCGTTTTAGGCTCAATTTGTTGCATAATATTTTATCTTATCCATCGGGTTTTTCTGCGACTATTGAGCAGAAGGGGGCCTGCGGCTGCGACAATTTGTCTCCGCAGGACACCCTTCATTTTGTATTGTTGTGTCCATTTTATTGTCTCCCTAGACGCATGTTTTTAATTAATATTTTAAAATGTGGGAAATTTCGACATGCGAAGGTAGCTTTGTTGTTCCTTCAAAGAGCAAATGATATGTATACTCTATGCTCAGTAATAAGCTTCTTGAAAGCTGCCGTAAGACTAAGGAACACTAGAGATTAGCTTACTTTTCGTATTGTGATAAAGTGTAACAGTTCAGTTGATGGTCATTTTTTAATGAATTGTATGATTATATGTGTTGTTGTGTTTTTAACATGTACTTTTTATGATGATTTTTTAACCATCGAAATAAAGAATTTGAACTGAACTGACAAGCCTTCAGGCTAAGTCTCGAAGGAATGTAAAGCAGCTTGATTTACCAGATTATAACCTCTTGAATGACCAAATGAAAGGAGAACCACAAAAGAATATATAAAATATATGTATTTATTATTAAACACTCTCTACTAACCTCTGTATGAGATTAGAGAACAAGGCACACACTATTAAAGCACTAGAATGACAGTAAATAGCACAATACACAGTGGGCTCCAGGGGGAGACCAAACCATATACTAAGAAAGTGGTATAACAACCATGACTTGACTAGACACAGTGCCTAGAGCACGTAGAATCGCTGGGACCACAAGGAACCATCCAAGTTAGTGACACAGGGGACCCATGGAGTCCGGGTGCAGTGTGAGAACACAGCCGCAAGCTCCGTACAACTCTATGGGAAAGTCACGGTTGGAATTTTAAAAATTAAGGACAATTAGGAGAGGACTTCAAGCAAACCCTTTGTAACATAGAAGGTTCTAAGGCCAGCACCATTGAGAGTACCGAGGTAACCGTGTTACCTATCTCAGAGTAGCCGGGTGCATAGGGGTCAAGTGGTGTCAGAAACGCTCGTTGATTTCAATGGCGTGATGCGAAGAAGTGCTGCTGCCGGGAAGATGGGAAGTGTCCGGTGTGATCTAAGCCTGAATCAGAGCTGAAAAGAACCTAAAAGCAGAGGGGACAGAGTCTGGGTTACTCCATAGTGACCAGGGGCACGATAGACGAGTGCCCACCGATGTCGGGTGTTTCAGGTGAGAAGAAGTGGAGCTTGACTCTGCAGCCACAGGGACCAGCAGATGTTGACGATGACCACAGTCCAGAGGTGAGCTGTCACACGAAGGATGTCGAGTGCTGGGGGGTCAGTGTCCGGATTGAACACCAACAAGCCTTGGCAACTGCAACCCACGCGGTCAGAGGAAAAATGCTTCAGTGAGGACCAGCAAGGTCCTGGGGATTCTCAAAGCTATGGAGAGACAGGGCACGTCTGGAGCAACCATGAAAGCCCACAGAAAGTCAAAGTTACCTTCCCAGGGACCCGCAGGTCGACGGATCACGGACCGCGAAGAGACCTCGAGCTGAATCACAAAATACCAGCCCACAGAACACTCGTGGAGTGTAGGCCGGAAATCTTCAGTGGAAATACTGATTGGGGTCAGGCCTATAAGTAACCCAAAGCACAGTCTCAGGGGTCACCAAAGAGCATATGCTACTGCAAATGTATATGGTGCACAGAGGTTCGGGTTGCACAGTCCCCACGAGGGATACAGGCCTCAGAATTGCTGAGAGCACAGATCAACCTCAGAGACCTCAGGAACCCATCTCCTGTATTGCAGAAACCTTCAGAGTCCTCAAGAGCTTTGGAGATGCAAACTGGTCAGATGCGTTTCAGGTGCCTGCCTTGCAGGGTAGTAACTCCTTTACTCCAAGGTAGATTCTTCAGTCATCCAGCGTCATGCAGATTGTCAAAGTACTGGGTTTCTGTAGCATAGTTTTGTCCCGGTAAAATGTAAAGTCGTGTAGTCAGGGGTTCCTACTTTATACCCAAGGAAGGGGTGCGACAAACTCTGGGGACCCACCTATGGGATGGTCAGGACAGAGGGGTGGCTACACCCATGTCCTTTGTCAAGTTTCGCGCCAGAGCAGGAGCAAATGGCTCCTGCAACCGGTTTGAGCTAGATTATGCACAGGGACACCAAATGTGCCCCCAGTGCAGACATCAAAGCACTCTCAGAGTTCACCCACCCAGCTCCAGTACACTAAAGTCTGTCTGGGAGGTGGTCACACCTCCCTGTGACAGGAAACCTATTGTCCAGCCTTCCCCTCCCAGAGTTTCGTCCAGCAGCAGGAGGGCAGACTCATGTCTGTGGCTGGCAGCATCCATTTTGTGATGCCAGGTTCTGTTAAGCTGGTACCAGGTGCACCGGTGTTGTCATATTTCTCGCTCTAGGAGGGTGGAATCATACCTCCCACACCAGTTACTGGTGTGGGAGTATGATTCCAAAGTGTTTGACTCCAAACACAACATGTTTCCATGCCGCTGTTTTAAAGTTAGCATTTACGCAAGGTTATAATGCACTTAAGAGTATATGGTTGGCTGAATCAAAAACAACCCCGGAATATAGGTTCCGAATGCTGCAGAGGGGCTCTGCTCATGCAGGTACACCCTCTTACATAAAACCCATCACCCTGCCCTCAGGATTGATAAGGCCTGCCATAGGGGTGACTGATAGGTTTATATGTGCAGTGATATGGAGTAGATATAGTGAACCTATATCTAAGTAAGAGGTGCATACACCACCTTAAACAGACTGCTGTAGCAGACCTATTGTTTCATTTTGAATGGTCTCCCAGGGGTGGCATAGTACATGCTGCAGCACCTGAGAGGCCTTTTGGGTACCTATGCCTTGTGTATATAGTACACCATATACTAGGGACTTATAAGGGTACCCCAGAATCCAATCTGGAGTGTACCTAAAGTACATGCAATCAATTTAGAGGAGAAAGCAGCTAGGCTGGGGTCCTGGAATTGCAGGATCCCAGCCAGACTAAGTCAAAAACAGTGAAACATCACCAAAAAGTGGGGGTAACTATAAGAAGCATATCCGACTCTCCTACCCAACCCCCACCCAACATAAGGACATTAAACTAACCGTGACCAGTTGAGTCTTCATGTTCTAAGTGGAAATATCTGGAGAGTCCATCTGCCTTTGTATGGTTACTCTAAGGTCTATGTTCCACTGTATAGTCCATCCCCTGTAGGGCAATGGACCACCTCAAATGTTTGGGGTTTTCACCCTTCATCTGTTTTAGCCATAAGAGGGGCTTATGGTCTGCCTGAACAATTAAGTGAGTGCCAAACAATTATGGCCTCAGCTTCTTCAGAGCCCAAACCACAACGAAGGCTTCCCTCTCAATAGCTGACCAACATTTCTCTCTGGGGGTCAGCCTTCTGCTAATAAAAGCTACTTGCTGATCTTGACCCTCATCATTCAATTGTGATAACACAGCCCCTACCCCCAACTCAGATGCATCTGTTTGGACAATGAATTGTTTGGAGTAGTCGGGACTTTGCAAAATGAGAGCAGTGCACATGGCCTGCTTCAGGTCATCAAATGCCTTTTGACAGCTAACTCTCTACTAAACTTTCTTTGGCATTCTCTTGGAAATTAAGTCATTCAAAGGGGTCGCTATGGATCCATAACCTTTGACAAACCTCCTATAGTACCCAGTCAGGCCCAAGAAAGCTCTGACCTGAGTCTGGGTGGTTGGAGCAATCCAGTCCATGATGGTCTGGATTTTGCTCGGCAATGGTTGAACCTGACCTCCACCCACAAGGGGGCCCAGGTATACATCCTGACTCTGCCCAATCTGACACTTGGTGGCCTTGATAGTAAGGCCTGCTTTCTGCAGGACCTCCAAAACATTTCTCAGGTGGACCAGTTGATCCTCCCATGTGGAGCTGAAGACAGCAATATCACCTAAATAAGCTGCACTATAGGCTTCCAGGCCTGTAAGGACTTTATTCACCAACCTTTGAAAAGTGGCAGGTGCATTCTTCAAACCAAAGGGCATCACCACAAATTGGTAGTGCATACTACGGGTAGAAAATGCTGTTTTTGGCTTTGCATCCTCAGCTTGTGTGATTTGCCAGTAGCCAACTGTTAGGTCAAATGTGCTCAGAAACTTGTCTGAGGCCACAGTATCTATAAGCTCATCTGCCCTAGGGATTGGATGGGCATCAGTCCTAGTGACTGCATTGAGACCCCTGCAGTCAAAACAAAACCTCATCTCTCTCTTACCATTCTGGGTGTGAGGTTTAGGTACTAAGACTACTGGACTAGCCCAAGGGCTATCTGAGGGTTCAATAACTCCCAAATGCAACATCTTCTGGACTTCAGTCCTGATGCAGTTCCTGACATGGTCAGGTTGCCTGTAAATCTTATTTTTAACACAGACGGTCCCCAGTGTCCACTTAATGAGTGCACCAGGTAGTCTGACTTGGAGTCCGTGAAAACATATGTCTAAACTGATTAAGAACTTTTCTGCAATCAGTTTGCTGCTGGACAGTGAGGCTGCCTGCCAAGGCTACACCATCAACAGAACCATCATCAGGGTTCTGTGAGAGCAGGCCAGGGAGTGGATCACTCTCTTCCTCCTGTCCCTCATCAGTAGCTATGAGCAAGCCCATGTCAGCCCTGTCAACATATGGTTTGAGCCTGTTGACATGGAGCACCCTATGGGGGCTCCTGGGAGTTCCAAGGTCCACCAGGTAGGTAACCTCTCCCTTTTGCGCAATTATTGTGTGAGGGACACTCCACTTGTCTTGGAGGGCTGCTGGGGCCACAGGCTCCAACACCCATACTTTCTGCCATGGCTGGTAAACAGTCAGCACAGCCTTTTGGTCATGCCAGGCCTTTTGCAATTCCTGGCCAGTCTCAAGGTTTTTAGTTGCCTTCTTCGTGTACTCAGCCATCGTGGAGCGGAGACCAAGTACATAGTCCACAATATCCTGTTTAGGGGGTTTGAGAGGTAACTCCCATCCCTCCTTCACTAGACACAATGGACCCCTAACTGGATATCCAAACAGAAGCTCAAATGGGCTGTAACCAACCCCCTTCTGAGGAACCTCATTGTAGGAAAACAGAAGGCAGGGCAAAAGTATGTCCCATCTGTGCCTAAGCTTTTCTGGGAGACCTTTAATCATGCCCTTGAGGGTTTGTTGAACCTTTCAACTAACCCATTGCATTGTGGGTGATAAGGGGTGCTAAATTTGTAATTTACTCCACACTCCTCCCACATAGCAGTCAAGTAACTAGACATGAAGTTTGCACCTTTGCCTGATACGACCTCCTTAGGAAAACCCACCATGGAAAAGATTCCCAGGAGGGCCCTTGCCACCACAGGAGCTGTGGTAGTTCTAAGGGGAATTGCCTCTGGATACCTAGTGGCATGGTCCATCACCACCAATATAAATCTGTGCCCAGATGCAGTTTGAGGATCCATGGGACCAACTATATCAATCCCAACCCTCTCAAAGGGAACACCTACCACAGGTAGTGGTATCAGGGGGGCTTTGTAGCACCACCTGCCTTACCACTGGCTTGACAGGTGACACAGGCGCGACAAAACTCCTTGGTGTCTTCAGACATGTGAGGCCAATGAAAGTGAGGGACAATTCTGTCCCAAGTCTTGTTTTGGCCTAGGTGACCTACTAATGGGATGTCATGTGCCAGTGTCAATAGGAAGCCCGTAAACTTCAGAGGTATAACCAACTTCCTGGTGGCACCAGGCTTGGGGTCTCTACTCTCTGAGTAAAGGAGTCCATCATCCCAGTAGATCCTATGGGACCCACTAGCACTCCCAGCAGCCTCAGCAGCAGCTTGCTGTCTGGTGGGTTCAAGAGAGGGGCAGCTCAGCTGCTCCTGACTCAGATCTGCCCTGGAAGGGCCACCTGTCCCCAAGAACTCAACCTGACCAGGTTCAAGCTCCTCTGGGACAGTTCCTTCTTCAGGACGATCATGTCCCTCAAGAGACTGATCTGTACTCTGAGTCAGGGGGGAAGACACTGCCTTACCCCTACTGCTTCTTTTCTTGGAAGGCGCCTGGTCCATTTTTCCAGGATCCAGGGTCTGCTCAGTGGAAGACATTTTTGCCTGTGACCTAGTCATAGCAAACACATCTGCAGGGATTCCAAAAATTTCTGCATGAGTCCTGAGTTCCACTTCAGCCCAAGCTGAAGTTTCTAAATCATTGCCCAACAAGCATTCAACAGGGAGGTCTGCACTTACCACAACCTTCTTAGGGCCAGTTACCCCTCCCCAGGTGAAATTAGCAACTGCCAAGGAATGGTCTGTCCTGGCATTGCTAGCATTGGTCACTTGGTACACCTCACCAAGCACCAAGTATTAGTTTCTCAGGAGCCACAAAATCTTTTGCCACCATTGCGACACTTGCTCCTGTGTCCCTGAATGCCAAGGCCTCTTTTCCATTTATCAAAGGCTGGTGTCTGTATTTGCTCAGATTACTGGGACTCACAAATAAGGAGGCCATATCCATGCCTCCATCACAGATCAATACAGCCTGAGTAGGAACTCTGACTAGGCCAGAGTCCATCTCAGATCCCAGGGTTAACCCTTCTACACCCTTATTCTGAGTACCACCACTTGGAGCTGAACTAGGGGGAACAGTTGCCTTAGGGGCAGTGGTGGCTGAAGTTGAGTCCTTGGACTTGTTACAATCACTTGTCCAATGGGTCTTCTGCTTACAGATTTGACACCATGGTTTCTTCTTGCCTTTTCCCTTGTCGGATTGTGACTCCCCACCAGATGCATATTTTTGGGGCCCTTGAGAAGACTTCTGGTCTTTACCCTTCTCCCCACCCTTATCAGAGTTTTTAGAATCTTGCTTCTTGGAGTCGCCACCTTGGTTCTGAACCTTCTGCCTCACCCTGGTTCTGACCCATTTGTCTGCCTTCTGGACCAATTTTTGGGGAGAGGTCAGATCAGAGTCCACCAGGTACTGATGTAACAGCTGATTTTGAAATGTTTTAAGGATCTGCTCCCTCATCATCAAATTGTACATTCCTTTAAAATCACACACTTTACTGCCAAGTAACCTGCCTTCCAGAGCCTTAGTAGCACAATCTACAAAGTCAGCCCTGTCTTGAGTCTGTGCCTTTTGGGTATCTCTGAAATTAATCCTGTGTTGTTCAGTGGTTAAGCCAACCCCATCAATCATAGCACTCTTCAAGACTTTGTAATTATCAGCATCCTCTTCTCTAACAGTGAGGAGCTTGTCTCTACATTTGCCTGCAAAGGAGAGCCACAAGATTGCTGCTCACTACTCCTGAGGGACCCTCTGTACTTTACAGGCCCTCTCCAGTGCAGTAATACATTTGTGGATGTCATCCCCACTTTGGTAGGAAGGGACAATCTTGTTCAGGTTCCTATGGTCATGACTATGTTCTCTACCTCTAGGGACACTGTTGCTGCCACCATGGGGCTCTAGCCCCAACTTTTTAGAAGCTCTCTGAAGCTCCAGGGATTCCCTATCTAAGGCCAATTGCTCTCTCTTGATACTGAGCTTAGCTCTCTGAAACTCAAGCAGTTGGCACTTCTTCTCATAAGAGGACTCCCTTTTATGAGAAGCAGAGGTCCTGTGAGAAACAGAGGTCCCTACAGAAGTATCAGAATGATTAGATTCCCGAGAAGGAGATCTTGATCTTCTTGGTAAACTGTTAACCCTTTCAGGTGGGGTAAAGAGAGGGCCGCTGAGGCCTTCTCCCTCACCTTCAGGAAGAATTGGATTGTCCAGGTTAGAATAATTTTGATCCTCCTGGCCAGCATCAGAGTCCAGGTCAGAGAAGTTTTCACTTCCCAGCCTTTCCTCTTCTGCTGTCCCACGCAACTTGCCTGCCTCATCAGACCCTGGGGTATTTCGGAGGTCATCTACAAGCAAAGCTTCTATGAGGCATTGAGTGACTGGGTTTCTCCCTGTCTTCAGTTTCCTAGATGTACACATGGTTCTCAATTCTTGGAATGAGAGATGGTCATACTTAGTTAACAAGGAGCCACTGGCTTCTGGCCTAGAAGACATACTAGTGTTATGTGGTGTAGGCATGTACCTTACCTAGTGGGAGCTACTAAACTCTCTTGAGTTGGAGAAAGGGTGTGCTAGACACTTGACTTACCCAACTCTAAGTTCAGTAGAACGTACTTTATTCTAGTCTTGATTTATATGTACCTAGTACCTTTAGTGGTTTTCAGGTAGACACCCAATGAGATTATCTGGTAAAACAATAGAAAGCTTGAATCTCAACCGCTGCACACCAATGTGAGAAGTTGGCCTGGTATATGCTGTCCACTAGTTAAAGTGGGCACCTTGCACCAGTCCAAATGACCCTTATTGATGATTAGGTTAAAGACAACCTTTATTGAAAGCTATCCTAGTGGTAGCTATGGAGAGCAGCCTTCAGGCTAAGTCTTGAAGGAATGTAAAGCAGCTTGGTATACCACTCTATAACCTCCTGAATGACCAAATGAAAGGAGAACCACACAAGGAATATATCAAATATATGTATTTATTACTAAACACTCTCTAATAACCTCTTAATGAGATTAGAGAACAGGTCACACAATATTAAAGAACTAGAATGACAGTAAATAGCACAATACACAGTGGGCTCCAGGAGGAGACCAAACCATATACTAAGAAAGTGGTATAACAACCACGACTTGACCAGACACAGTGCCTAGAGCACATAGAATCACTGGTACCCCAAGGAACCACCCAAGGTAGTGACACAGGGGGCCCACGGAGGCCAGGTGCAGTGTGAGAACACAGCCGCGAGCTCCGTACAACTCTATGGGAAAGCTGCAGTTGAAATTTTATAGATTAAGGACACTTAGGAGGGGAATTCAAGCAAACCCTTTGTAACATAGAAGGTTCTAAGGCCAGCACCCTTGAGAGTACCGAGGTACTCGTGTTACCTATCCCAAAGGAGCCGGGTGCATAGGGGCCAACTGGTGTCGGAAACGCTCGTTGATTTCAATGGCATGATGCGAAGAAGTTCTGCTGCCGGGAAGATGAGAAGTGTCCGGAGTGATCCAAGCCTGGATCGGAGCTGAGAAGAACGTGAAAGCAGAGAGGACAGAGTCTGGGTCACTCCACAGTGACCAGGGGCACGATAGACGAATGCCCACCAATGTCAGGTGTTTCAGGTGAGAAGAGGTGAGAAGAGGTGAAGCTTAACTCTGCAGCCACGGGGTTCAGGAGATGTTGACAATGACCAAAGTCCGGAGGTGAGCCGTCCCACAAACAATGTCGAGTGCTGGGGGGTCAGTGTCCAGATTGAACACCAACAAGCCTTGGCAACTGCACCCCAGGCGGTCAGAGTTAAGATGCTTCAGTGAGGACCAGCAAGGTCCTGGGGACTCTCCAAGCTATGGAGAGTCAGAGCGTGTCTGGAGCAATCAGGAAAGCCCACAGAAAGTCAAAGTTACCTTCACAGGAACCCACAGGTCGACGGACCAGGGATCGCGAATGGACCTCAAGCTGAATCACAAAAGATCAGCCCACGGAACACTTGTAGAGAGTAGGCCGGAAATCTTCAGTGGAAATACTACTAGGGGTCAGGACTACAAGTAGCCCAAAGCACAGCCTCAGAGGTTGCCAAAAAGCATATGCTCCTGCAAATGTACGTGGTGCACAGTGGTTTGGGTTGCACGGTCCCCACAATGGATACAGGCCTCAGAATTGCTGAGAGCACAGATCAACCTCAGAGACCTCGGGAACCCATCTCCTGTGTTGCAGACATCTTCAGAGTCCTCAGGAGCTTTGGAGATGCAAACTGGTCAGATGCATTTCAGGTGCCTGCCTTGCAGGCGAGTAACTCCTTTACTCCAAGGGAGATTCTTCAGTCATCCAGCGTTGTGCAGATTGTCAAAGTACTTGGTTTCTGTAGCAGAGTTTTGTCCATGTAAAATTTAAAGTCCTGAAGTCAGGGGTTCCTACTTTATACCCAAGGAAGGGGTGGAACAAACTCTGAGGACCCACCTATGGGAGGGTCAGGACAGAGTGGTGGCTACACCCATGTCCTTTGTCCAGTTTCGCACCAGAGCAGGAGCAAATGGCTCCTGCAGCCGGTTTGAGTTGGACTATGCACAGGGACACCAAATGTGCCCCCAGTGCAGACATCAAAGCACTGTCAGAGTGCACCCATCCAGCCCCAATACACTAAAGCCTGTCTGGGAGGTGGTCACACCTCCCTGTGACAGGAAACCTATTGTCCAGCCTTCCCTTGCTGGAGTTTCGGCCAGCAGCAGGAGGGCAGACTCGTGTCTGTGGCTGGCAGCATCCATTTTGTGATCCCAGGTTCTGTTAAGCTGGTACCGGGTGTACCGGTGTTGTCATATTTCTCGCTCTAGGAAGGTGGAATCATACCTCCCACACCAATTACTGGTGTGGAGGTAGGATTCCAAGGTGTTTGACACCAAACACGATATGTTTCCATGCAGCCGTTTTAAAGTTAGCATTTACCGCAAAGTTATAATGCACTTAAGAGTATATAGTTGGCTGTATCACAAACAACCCCGGAATATAGGTTCTGAAGGCTGCAGATGGTCTCTGCTCAAGCAGGTGCACCCTCTCACATAAAACCCAGCACCCTGCCTTCAGGATTGATAATGCCTGCCATAGGGGTGACTGATAGGTTTATATGTGCAGTGATATGGAGTGGAAATAGTGATCCTATATCTAAGTAAGGGGTGCATGCACCACCTTACACAGGCTGCTGTAGCAGACCTGTTGTGTCATTTTGAGTGGTCTCCCAGGGTTGGTATAATACATGCTGCAGCCCCTGAGAGCCTCTGGGGTACCTATGCCCTGGGTACATAGTATACCATATACTAGGGACTTATAAGGGTACCCCGGAATCCAATCTGGAGTTTACCTAAAGTACATGCAATCAATTTAGAGGAGAAAGCAGCTAGGCTGGGGTCCTCAATAGCAGGATCCCAGCCAGACTAAGTCAAAAACAGTGAAACATCACCAAAAAGTGGGGGTAACTATAAGAAGCAGATCCTACTCTCCTACATTCTCTCTCCTCCTTTTTCCCCCTTTTGTCTCTTCTCTCGCTTGCATTGGGTCAAAGACTGATGACAAAAACATAAGTGCAGGTCCCAAAAATGAGCTGTGATGGGCAACTGAATCAACCACTGGCTCAAATTAAGTACTGGTAGGGTTGAGATGAAAGTGAGATGGAGGCAAGATGTAGGCACAGCAAGTGGGAGTAGCGGTATGGGGGCAATGCAGTAGCAGGGGTTTGCAAGGGCATGGTAGCTAGGCAGCACAAAGGGAATCATGATAAGAAAATAGCGCAGGATAAACTGGAGCTGGACCCGGATCCACTGGGCGAGAAAAACAATGGGATCTGGAGCTCGAGGACGCTCAAGAGGGGAACACAATCAGAGAGTCACATGAGGGACAGAGGGCCATGCTGAATTAGGGGTCACAACATGGACGTCATTTGGAAGTAGTCATGGGTCTCAGCTATGACCTCTAGCTTGCTCCCTGCAACTCATGGCACTCTGAGGCCAGGGGTCGCAAAGGGAATGCTTGGAGTAGCAGGGAGCAAGTTAGAGGTCACAGCTGCGATCCCTGACTACTCCAAAATTATGTCCACGGACTGTCACAAACATGGAAGATCATTGAGGTGAGGAGGAGGAAGCACGTTGCAAAACAGGTGGTTCAGCAGGGGAAGAAGGTGCAGGTCGGTGCAGGGGTCCCAGAAAATAGTGAAGGAGAAGGTTTGCAGCTCTTGCAGCATGCTACCCATGCAGTGTCCTGCTTGATAGTGTGAGGTTGTTTATAATTTGCAGTAGAGCCATAACTCATTGCTAAGATACATGAATGATCGTGTGTTAGGATATCAGTGTTAGAAATATCATTTCAATTAAAAATTGCATACTGAATCTCATATACAAAAATAGTATTCAATTGGGTGGATAATTTTGTAAACAGTGTTTAGGGCATGATAACTCTTTTTGCCAGCTGGTTCTTATTTCCTGCAGTTTGGTCCATGCTCTCATAATTCAGTGTTTAACAAAATAATTAATTAAATCTTTTTTTATTGAAATCAGGTGTGACATATAGACAACAATCATTACAACCACATATTTTCGTAGTGATACTGCAAGAAAGCGCCAGAGGAGGTGCACCTCCCGCGACCAACATCGGTCATATTTATTACAGTTGCAGTGTGCTTAGTCGTTGTGCGATGGCATCATCCATGGACAACGGGGGTTCGCAGATCCCACCCCTATATGTGTTCCAGCTATTCCAGATCTGTGTCCACTTTTTGGGGCACCCTCTAGCCACGTAAATTGTTTTCTCAGTGACCATGCACCAGTCCATGTCCTTGCTCTAGTCCACTAATCTGGGCGGTTCCTGGGCCTTCCACAGCTTTGCTATGTTACGTTTCGCTATCATCAGTCCCAAGGTAACCCACAGGCACCCTTTGGCCCCCAGGCTTTCAGAGGAGCTAGTTTTATATTTCCATCAATTTTTTGGCCCAATACACCTTCCATACATCCCACAATACCTGCTCAATATCTTTGAATAATCATGCATTCCCAAATCATATGTATGAATGTGTCTGCCTGTCCACATCGTCGAGTCCAAGTCTCATCAGAGCTATACCCCATTCGGACCAGGACTGATCTTGCAAGGTAAGATCTATGTAGGATCTTGAGCTGCACTAAACTCATCCTAGAAGAGATGGCAACCTCGCGAGGAGAAGCCACCACCGCTAACCATTCATCATCTTCCAGACCAGCCACATCATGGTTCCACTTAGCACGCAGATGGTCTAGTGGGACCGGTAAGTTATTTATCAGCTTTTTATAAATGAGCGATATGGCTTTTTCTGGCAAGCCCCCACCTAGCACTCTGTCTTCCACTGGAGAGGATTCAGGGATCGGTTCTCCACTGGGGTGTTTTGCAAATAGGGCATGCCTTATTTGCTGGTATCTAAAGTGTTCGGAGCCTGCCATTTCATAGTCCTGTTGCAGCTGGTCAAACGTGACCACATCTCCGGATCTTCACAGGTCACCCACCCTGGAGATTCCAAAAAGATCCCACTGATCAAAGCCGTTCGAGCGAATCAAGGGCCCTAGTTGGTCGCATCGCCAGAGCGGCGTGGCTTTCGTGATCCTGCCTTCCCACCCCAGATTTTACAAGGCAGTCTTCCATATTTGCACCGCGTGCGCAGTGGGACCCATCAAGTTGGGGCCTGCCGCGTGCGCATAGATTGCTCCCTCGAAACTCCCACCCGCTAACAACCACCTGTCCATCTGAAAGGCTGGATCACCCTGGGGTCTGTACATGCATTGATTGATAGCTGCAAGGTGAGAGGCCCAATAATAGCGCTTTATATCTGGTAACCCAATTCTCCCATCGAACCATCCCCGTGTGAGTTTATGGAGAGCTATGCACGGAGGCCTACTCTCCCAGAACAGGTCTCTCTTCCAATGCCTGACGTCTGATTTGAGACGTGTCAAAGTCGGTAGAAGATTTAGTTAATAGAATCTGGTGGGATCCTGGGAGACCCTAATCCCCAGGTACTTGAAACTGTTGACTGCTTCGACCATTGGTAATCCACGCATGAACGGCTGTAGCCTCCCGGTAAGGACGTATATCACCGACTTGGACCAGTTGATCCTGTAATCCCCGAAGACCACAAAGATGTTGAGAATCACATTAAGGGAGGCAGCCGGCTAAGCCAATTAGAGCAAGATGTCATCTGCATACAATGAAATGCGATCCTCCCATCCCAGAGCCCATTTAAGGCCTTTGACAACGGGATCTTTACGAATCCACATAGCCAGTGGCTCGAGAGTCAGGGCGAAGGAAGTGGGGACAAAGGGCATCCCTACCTGGTGCCCCGGCTGAGAACAAAGGTGGAGGAAGTCCTACTATTAACTACACCCGGTCCAGAGGTGAAGTCGAACCCACCCAATGAATTCCGGTCCCATTCCCAATTTACGAAGCACGACAAACATAAAGGGCCATTCAGTGGTGTCAAAGGCAGCGGCGACGTCTAGTGAAACTACTACTGCATCTTCCTCTATCGTGTCCACTCAACCTAGCATGCCATGAAGCCAGGCGCAGGTGGAGGGCGGTGTTACGTGCGGGCATGAACCCCGACTTGTCCGGATGGACCAGGCGGGTAATGACCCACAGCAGTCGGGAGGCCAAAAGTTTTACCAAGATCTTAGCTTCTCCATTCAACAGCGAAATTGGTCTGTAAGAGGAGCATTTATGCTTTGGCTTGCCCTCTTTATGAATAACCATGATGTTAGCTAGTCGTTGGTCAACCGGTAGTAGTCACTGTTCTTTGCTTGCCAAAAACATGTTAGTAAGATACGGTGCGATTTTACTCAAAGTGAGTTTAAATAACTCAATGGGTAATCCATTAGGGCCCGTCGCTTTCCCACCCAGCAAGGCGTGGATAGCTTTCCCCACCTCACTGTCCGTAATTTCTAGATCAAGTTCAAGGAGTTCTTCCTCAGTAAGAGACGGCAGTGAGATGTCTCTCAAGAAGGAGGCAGCCTCCTCTTCCGAAAGCGGAGTTTACGCTGTGTAAATGGACTGATAATATTGCCCAAATGCATCTGCTATGTCTTGAGGGGCTGTTAGGCGGGTGTCCAAGTTAATCTTGATCTCAAACACCACCCGGTGTGCCTGCTCCTGTCTGTCTAACCAATCAATCAATCAATCATTTGCAAAGCGCACTACATACCCGCGAGGGTCTCAAGGCGCTGGGGGGGCCGCTACTGATCGAACAGTCGGAGCGTAGCTGGCGGTTGGGGATGTAGAAGGAGAGCCGTCTGTTGAGGTAGGCTGGGCCGGTCTCGTGGAGTGCTTTGTGTGCGTGGATGAGGAGCTCGAAGGATATCCTCTTTTTGACGGCCAGCAAGCTACCCACTTTATCGCCAACATTGTATATTCTGCTAAGTGTGGCTCTATGTTACAGTTTGGCGGCTTCTGTTGCAAGGTCGGCGTACTCCTTAGTTTTAATGCGGAGTTGCTGAAGTGCCTCACCCTCCTCCCGCTCTCTCAGCGTCTCCTCCAGTTGCAAGACTGACCCCTCCAGTCAGGTCAGTGCAGCGCGCTTCTCCTTCCGTAAGCCCGCTTTTTGAGACAAGGCTACCCATCGGATAACGGTTTTATAAGCCGCCCATAGCACCACCGGTGACTCAACCGACCCTTCATTGTCCTGGAAATATAATTCGGAGTCGATCAATATCTTGTCACTGACTTGGGAATTCTTGAGGTACCAGGGATTGATCAGGGCCATGCAGCCAACCATAGGTTCCCCAACCTTCAACCGACAAAGTAGTATCGGTGAATGATCAGAGATGCCCCTGGCTAAGTGTCGAATCTCTTTGACGCTAACGACTTGTTGTTCTAACGCTAGGACATAGTCTATTCTAGACATACTGCAGTGGGCGCCTGAATAATACGTGTACTGTTGTTCATTGGGGTGCAATCTTCACCAAATATCTACCAGGCCTATGGTTCCAAGTAAGCTGTGGATCTATGTTCTAGAGGGCGGTAACGCCCTTTGGGGCCATCGGTCCATCGTGTCTGAGACAATCGAGTTAAAATCACCCCCGATCTATAGTCTGCCCTCTGGTAGAGCTAGGAGGAGATCTCCCAGATCCCTAAAAGCCTGGGCCTGCAAACTCAGTGGAATATAATTCAGTGTTTCCCCCTCCTAAGTCACAATGAGGGCAGCAAACCTGTCGAGGTTGTCTGTATGGACCTTTTCTATCACCATGGGGAACGACCTCCACACCATCACACCCACTCCCTGGGAGCCAGACCCAAACGCCGAATTACCCACTAATTTGAAACCCCACCTAGTCATGTCTTTGCATGCGTTACCTTGCAAGTGTGTTTCCTGCAAGAGGACAACATCTGGGGAATGACGCTTGAGGAACTGCAGGACCACACCCTACTTGATCTTGAACCCCAGTCCGTTAACGTTCTAGGACAACAATTTAAGCCCAGGCCAAACTACTTTGTCACCCATTGACTAGAGTCGGGTAGCATGAGCACAGGGGGCCCCTTTACCAGGTATTGTCAGGCTGAGTCGGTAGGGGGATACCCCCTCCGCTGTCTGGCTCAGTAGCACAAAACAGTTGCATAGTGGCTGTCAACACTCGAGTGCACACATTGTCGTCACACTTACAAAATACAAAACGAAACTGAACAAACCCCCCTCCGCACCTCCTTCACCTGTGCCACAGAGAACAAACAGAATAATAATATGGCATTGATTCATAATGGATCGACACATGGCACAGGAATCCAACATCCCAAATGTGATAAACCGAACCCCCCTCCCTGCCTCCCTGCTTGGCAGTGTCAGAACCTCCCACCCACCAAAACTTTCAGAGTGCCTATCGCCCACCCCTTAAACTTGTGGGTGCGTGCGTCCAACCAGGCACCCGTTCCAAAGACCAAAGTAACTGGTAGACATATTATGGGCTCAAGATAAGGGCATACAACAATGACTCAGTGCCCAACTCACAGTATGTCCATTGTGCTGAGGTCCCAAAACAACAGTTCCGCAAAGAGTTTAAGTTCTTAGAGGGCAGGGTTCCCAACCCAGTCAGTCGGCAAAGAGGCAAATCTCCCCCCATGATACGGACCGATTATTCAGACCCTCTTGTCGCCTCCTCCTGCTAGCCGTCCGGGGAGCTCCCACTGGGTTCTTCAGTGCCCCTCTTGTTCCTCGCCACCCAGACTTGGTTACCCCTGTGGTCTGCAACGCGCTATCTGTCCAACCAGTCCCAGGCCTCCTCGGGGGTGGTGAAGAACGAAGCCTTTCCGTTGGATTCCACTCTCAGCTTGGCCGGGAAAAGCATAGCATATTTCAGATCTCGCTGTCGAAGTGCCTTCTTGACGTCGATGAAGCTGCGCCGCTGTCGCTGCACCCTGAGGGTGAAGTCCGAGAAGAAGGTGATTCGGCTGTTTTGGAATTCCAATAGGGTGTCTGTAGGATGGTGTCTCTATCTCTGAAATTGAAAATCCAAGCTAGCAGGGGCAGAGGGGGGGCTCCCGGTTTCTGTCTGCCGCCCGTCACCCGGTGCGCTTTTTCCACGGAGAAGAAATTGGATAGACCGTTTGCCTTGAGGTAGGTGGTAACCAGTACTTCCACGAACAAGTCTGCTGCCAGCCCCTCTGCTTTTTCCGGAACCCCCAAGATGCGGACGTTGTTGCGTCTAGAGCGCCCTTCATAATCGTCCAGCTGTGCTTCTAATTTGGAGGTGTGGACCTGAAGATCATCCATCTTGCGCTGTAGTTCGGAGGTGTCATTAACCAGGGAGCTTGCCCTTTATTTCTACCTCTTTTAGGCGCGTATTCATGGAGTGCAAATCTGCCTGGATGAGGGAGACTTGCAATTCGCGACTGCAGCGATGTGCGAACGGTCGTGATGGCGGTGAGAATGTCTTGTAGCGTAGGTTCCTTCGCCTCCTCTCCAGATTGGTGCTTTTCCGAAGTTTCCGTACCTCCTTTCAGACTTGCACCTGGGCCCTTGTCCCAAGCAAACTTATTCAATTTGGCCTGGACCGCCACCTTGGAAGTATGACCTCCAGCCATAGCGTGGATGCCTTGGGTAGTGCGAGCTCCGGAGGAGGAAAATCAAGACCTCTCTGTGCCACCAGGGATCGGCCCCAGGCATTGGTAGTGCTTCTTCTGCAGGACAGGATGTACTGCCATGGGCCGAGAGTCACTGAGGCCCAGACAACGACCGCCGCCCGGTGCACCACTCCCTGAAGGGGCAAAGTCTCCAGCCCTCCGCAGTTCCACTGGTTCATAGCCCCAGCCTGGACTGAGTGGCAATTGTGGCAGTTGCGCAGTGAGCGTGACGGCCGCCCGATCTCTCACATCAATGTCCCATCAATACTGGCTCAGAACCCCCATCTGGTCGCAAAGCCTCCCAGTTGCTTCCTTCTTAGCTACCAAAAAAGGTGGGGTGTGAGGATACCCCTTCGTGCTCCACAGCTAGAAGCGGCAGCCCCCAAGGGCATCAGATGGGGCCCTTCCACCTCAGGGCAACAACAAGGGAGTCCCAGGGGACAAGGGGAGGCAGGGGGCCATCGCGACTGATTTAGCTCCTGCAGGTGATTGGCAGGCAGCACACAAGATAAGCCGGCCTGTCCCAATGACATTTGGCTACAAGACTTTCCCTGGGGCCCAGTCATTGGTTTCAGGGCCTCCCTTCAGGGACGGCGGGACCACAGGCTGCATTGCTTCCCCAGTGACCGTAGCACCCGGCACCGCAGGGGGCGCCCCGGCCGCCATGAAGTGCTGCAATAGTCCGAGGCTCGCACGGCCTCCTATCCCACAGAGCGCTTCTCACCTTTCTGCCGGCCCCACACACCGCAGTCCTCAGGGGCACTGTTTGTTTAAAGATGCTCACCGACCCCACAGGGAGGCAGGGACCAGGTCGCCTCCGGCAGGAGCAGTCACGTGGGCCGGAGCCCCAGGTTGCAGCTCAAGCTTCCACTCAGTACATGTTGAGCATCCCCGCCGCCGAACTGCAGAACGGAGCGGTGGGCCAAATGCCGGAACTGCTAACAGGAACCAGCGGTGACTCGGTTCATTCGGTGCAAGGTGAGTTCCGGTGCTTCTCACCAATTTTTCAGACCAGTTACAGGATTTTGTTGAACGGATTTTGCTGGGATCGGGTACCCTTGGAAGGAGCCGCCTTAGAGGGCGGCCATTTCTCACGGCGGTTGGCCACGCCCCCCAAAAAAATGTGTTATTGAGTTAGACAATAGTAATTACAAACTTGACACTGAGAGAAAAACACTACCCCTTGCCTGAGAGGCTCTATCTTTTGTGAGTCGAATAGCAGCAGCCCCATATGCTCTGAAGCCAAGCATTATAGCTACTTCAAAGGTGGCTTTATCATGGTATGCTTTTTAATGCCTGGCATCCTCGGTACCGCATCATACTGTTTGCATCCTCTTGAACCTTGAAAAGATAATTAACGTAAGTGTCAGAATCCCTTTCAGAAGGCCAAGGGAAAAGCAGCGCATCACTGGACCCAACCGTGGGGGTTGGGGCCTTTTCCTACTCATGTCCTGGGGCCCGAGCAACTGGGCCAAGTACAACCCCTTCAACACTTGACTCTCAGTGGTAGCGTAGGTCAAGTAGTCCAAGCCTCCTAGTGGGAAGTAGGTGTAAAGGGTACAAAGGCACAAGACTCAAAATACACACAGTAACAGTAATAACTGACTGTCTTGTTAAATGCTGGCTTTTGTGAGAAAAGTAGTCTTTAATATAAACACTCAAAACATAAAACAGAACACTAAATAATATCTACAGTCTCTTAAGGTTGGTGCACTAGCGTCACCCTGGGTGGTAAACCTGAGTCCCTCTTACTCTTTTAGTGAGGCTGGTTATTCCCCATTGATTAATGGAAGCGACTTTCAAATGTGACCCACGCTTGTCATCATTTGACAAAGTCTGAATTTGGCCTTATGAGGGACCTACAACATTGCTACACTCTTGTGCCAAATACTTATTAATCTTCATCCATCCATCTATGCCTTTACTGAAGCATCCACAAAGTACACCCATATTTGTATAACCCCGTTGTGTGTGTTCATGAATTGCTGTTGATGCTCCTCTTTGGGAGAGACCAAATAAGTCTAAGCACTGCCTTCATGTCGGTGTAAGACTCTGCTGCCTAATTCTCTAGATTCAGAAGTCTATCTCTCCCCACCACTGTTTTCAGTTCCCACAATGAGAACAGCAGTTCTGGGCACCCACACTCCTCATCCTAAGAGCTGCCTCAAAGGATGCCAGCAATTTGTCAATCTCATACCCCTCTATATACTTATGCACAATGCTTTGGGGCATTATTGGGTTATGTCACCCCCTGAAGGTACTTCTGTCTCCTTGTTTCTGCCACCATTTTCATTGGGTTTCATGCTCAGCTTGACCCTCCTCTCCTCAAGGGCCAGTCTTCTCTCCTCCAAGGCCAACCTCCCTTCCTCAAGGTCTAGGAGGATTACTTGGGGCCTGAGGTCGCCTGGCCCTCTCTCGGAATTGAGCTTCCCTTACTGCCAAATATTCAGTGGAGCCTGGGGTGGGTGGGGAAGATCAGAGTGTCATTGTTTCCCTCATTGACCTCTTCGTCGATAACTCACCTGTCATCATGCTCTTCCACATTGTTGGGGGTCATTTCACTTTCCAGGTGTGCTTAGACTCTGTGTGCTTCCTCCCCAGTCCTTTTGAGTATGGAGAGAGTGGACAAATCGATTTTTATGGCTCCTGTCTTTTTTAACCACTCCTGAAAACTTTGCAAATGTTTTTAAAACGTTATCAAAACTTTTTCAAAACTTTTTAAGAGTTAAGTAACTTTGTAAATAGTCAAACCGGGTCCAACTAATCATTTGTGATTAGCAATCACAAGGGCTTCTGTTTAGGTCTCGATTTGGTGGATTTTTAAGTTTTCAACGTATTAACTACATGGTACTGCGAACACAATTTCTGATTCCCACGCCTAGGCACCAATGTGACCAATGTGAGGAAATTGGTTTATTATATTGTGTGGTTGTGTGACCCCACCATGTAATAAAGGTACAATTCCTTATCAGGTCCAGTAAGGTCTGTTTGTAAACAATTAGGTCAGTCCTGGGTAGCTGGGGCACAGAGCAGTTAGACTTTATCAAAGGGACAAGTGTAAAGCATTAAGAAGCACCAATACAGCTGAATAGGAAGAAAATGCAACATAATAAACTTCTGACGCCAATTTATGAAAATAGGTTATATTTGTATATTTAAATAGACACCTAAATGAGAAAAATCCACTAAAGGGTCTAGGTATATGAATTTTTAAAGGCACAATAAGTTTCGACAAGTGACTTGAAAACAGCTATAAGGGCACTCTTGTGGGGACCAACTCTGACAGAGAGCTAGTTATAGGGACCAATAGGGTCCAGTTCCACAGGTACTTTGCAGTTAAAGCAGTCTCCAGTCCAGTTCCAGGGTCTACTGGCGAGCCACTATAGGAATCATTGGAGATTCCTGATGTAAGGGATGCAGGATGCTCCAGATGTTCATGGATGCTGAGTTTGTTGAGCCAGTGTTGGGGGTCATTTATGAACACAGAAGGGCAACTTTAGCCTCAGGGGTCGATGTCCCACAAAGTCTGGCTGAAGTCCAGCCCAAAGCCAGTTGCCACTGGTCTCCGGTTACAGACAAACCAGTTAACTCACAGTTTACACTGCTAACTTGACTTTGCAATTTAAACCAAATTGCAAATTGAAGACCTCCCTTTGTAATGTGGATAAGGTACCCCTAAGTAAGGCATATTGAGATAAAGTAAAGCAAGTCTGCAAACAATTGATGCTATAAACAACAAAAGACATAAGAATAAAGCATTTATTTCAGATAGTAGAGTATGTGGTCTGACTGATAAGTCTCTTCAAGTGTCTCTATAAAAAAGGAGGCGTATGTGCCAAACCTAGACATTTTTACAGTAGCAATTATTGAGCATATAAGATGATGAAAAAGTAAAGAGAAGACTCATCCAGTGAGCTTATCACTTAATACTGAGTTTTCATGGTGGCGAGGGAAGAATGAAAGAGATGTGAAAAATAAGGCAGCAATAAAGCTTTTCCAGTTCTCGTTTGAACATCTGATGACAGACAGTCATGCGGGGTTGCAGTGGGAGATGAGGGGGAGTTTCAGACCCTGTAGTGGTTTCTGAAAAGGATATAGGGAAGATAAAAACATTTTTAGGTGTGATATTTCTATAGGCTGTAGACTGCTGGCACCTCATGACACAGATATAATATTAGGTATGTCTATATATGACGTTTTGAAGATGCATTTAGCTTCGATAGTAAACCTTATAGAGCATTAACAATATGTTTGGAAAGTTGTGTATCAGTATCTAGGCATGCTGTCACATGGCAGGCAGCTTGGAGGGCTGCCAGTTTTGGTAGTGAGCAGAGAATCGCCAAAGTCAAGTCTAGAAAGATACAGGACTTGCTCAGGAAGGTGGATTTTAGAGCTCCAAGCAATCTGAGGTCTTGTGCCACCTTTTCGGATGTTCAGACCATGTACCTGGAGGTGTAGTTTGTTGTCTGAATGAAGCCAAGGGAAACTACATTGTCGCTGATGGTTGGAGTTATATTTATAAGTAAAAAGGTGCTATACTAAGTTTGGGTCGGAATAGTGGAGAAAGTGGATGAGATGAATTGCTGTTTTAAGGAGACTGATCGTTGGTGGAGATCACACTTAGAGAAAGCCCTCAGGTAAAGCTACATGTAATCAGCACATTGGTGGAAGGCAGTGTTCAAGCCAAATGGCAATTTACTAAAAGGTCTAATACAGAGCCTGTAGAGGGTGAGAGCAAGGATGGAAAACTTGGGGTACTCGTAATTGAAAGGGATCAGCATTCAAAGCAGACCTGTAGAGAACAGTTGATTACGTTTGAAGTGAACCATCTGATTACTTGGCTGTGAAACGCGCGCCAATCTTGGACCCCACAATATTGTTGCCACACTATTGCCTGACTTAAATAGCCTGTCTTAAATCGTGTTTTCAAAAATACTGCCCCAATGGAGCTAATCATAGAAAATCTGCACCCAGGTTTTCAATATTATTTTAAACAATATTTAGGAATCAATACTTATGTTTCTTTAGAGGATATTCCAATATACCAAAATGACAATGTGCTATGGTTTTGAGGAGATTCCATTGGTCGGTAGTACTGAAATCTGACAAAAGGTCAAAGAGGATCAGAAAACAAGATTCTTTTTTATCAGGATGCAGAGAATGTGATACACAATATGAAGTGTGGTGGTCTCAATGCTTCGGTCAAATCTGAAACCTGATTGTTAAAAATTTTACATTTTGTTTACTTCAGTTTGCAAGGCTGGGTCAGAGACTGGTCACCAAGTAACTGTAGCAGCGAGGGGATATCAAATGTTGTTTCAAACCTTGTCAATGAAGAATACAGAAAACTTCACGTTCATCTCAATGGATCAACAATACCAATAAGATGGAAGGAATTGTGTTTTTCTAGACAAAATCGAAAAATATTTAGATCAGTTTAATACTGAATCAAGTAGAGTTCTGAAAAAAAGCACTATCCACGTAAAAAATATGTATAGCGCTAGTTACTTCTTACAGTCCGAAGACAGTGATGAGATGAAGGGGATTTGGTACCATTTCTGTCCAAGAGCTCATACTGATTTTCCGAGTTCATTGTAGAATCACTGAGCTGAGTCGAGTCCATTGCTCCAACAGGGCTAGGCGAGAAATGTGCATGCACGGGCATCCGCGCATGCGCATTTGTGTGAAGAAGTTACCGGCAAGCAAGAAGAGGGCGCCCCGGGACGCCGCACTGCAGGTAAGGTCATTTTATTTACTTTTTACATTCTTTAAGGTATTTTAAAATGAGGGCGGGCGGGAGGCGGGCGGCTAGTAGTGGGGCTACGCGGAGCGCGCGAGTGTGCGTAGATTTTGCCACACTACGCGCTGCTCCACGTAGCCCCACTACGCCCAGGGTTAATATGCCACAAAGTACTTTGGCCAACCAAGTCTGCCATTTTAGGAAAAGAAAAGTAGGCTTTGTCAATGCCGATAACTTTGGCTTTAATGTGTCAACAGGAAATACAGGCATTCACAATTGCTATTTACATGTGTTGCATGCATAAATGCTATTTAACTACACTTGGGCATAATTTAAACTATGCCAGCGAAATCTGTGTGATTTGGGGGAATTTTGTGTTACAATTGTGAAACGAAATTCCCAAAATTACACCATTACACCCCTTTCTTTAATTATGCAGCCTTTGTAGTGAATGTTACCATGAATACCGAAATTGCCAGTAAACATATACTGGAAACGTACAAGTACAATAGAATGCGAGTGGCTGTTGTTGGTGCCCTTTTAAGTAAATGCCTCCTCCCACCAAAAGTTGACTTGAGAATGCATTTCATGCTGCAAGATAGCCCAAAATGACAGATCAACATTTCTCATTATTTCGCATAATTTTACAGAGATTTTTCATAATTTCATGGCAGCAAATTATGCGAATTTTGCACACACACACCTATATTTAACACTTTCAAAGCCTGCCCTAGTGGTTTTGCCAGTGCTGTGGAAAAGGTAGCAAACAGATGATTGCTTTCTGCATGGAATGCAAATAGGAGCTACAAAATTGAACGCAACAATAAGTGTGATAAATGAGTGCATATTTCAGGTGTAAACTAGTCCTCCATGCATTACAATGGAAGCACTGCCTGGAAATCGTGATGAGAAGCCAAATATCCTTAAGCTCTCCCCCAGATAGGGAGAGCCGACAGTTATAGAGAGCATAGCGAGACTGACGTACCCTGCAAAATGGCAGGTCTTCTGCACCCTATGCCCCTCATGTTGGGCATAAACCACCATAATAGGAAATCTCGCACACCTGCCCGGACGTGAGGGAGTTATTGCTGCCACGGGAGGTGGCCGTGGTCATAGCCAATGGACCACAACAACAAAACGCACGTCGAGATTGTGTTTAACTTTTTGTTCCTGCTGCCCTTCTGCCCCAAGCACCGCTGCCTGCTGTCACTGCCACGACAGACTGCAGCAGATTTTAGGAGGACTGTCAGCGGGATTTACTGTGATGTTTTGTCCACCACTCCCTCGCTCATTCCGGGAGGAGCACACACCTTGCAGTAGTGGCAAATAATTCGCTGGTGAGCCGTGAGCTCTGCCTGACCTCCCCACCCTGTTTGCATTGTTTGGCAGCAGTTGGGCGCCTTATTTTTGGAATATTCACTGTTGCAGCTAGAGCGAATAGTTGGTCATCACGCGGAGCACCCTTTATTTATTTGTAGCTTTGTAGGTGGAGTTACCTTTTTTGTTGGTTGGGGCTTGAAGCGCCTTTTTCAATTAAAGTTTCACTGGACCTGACCTAGTTGCCTTATTTTTGGCTTACTCGCAGGGAGCCATTTTAAAGCGGGCTTTGGGGTGCCCGGTTCTTATCTTGGCTGACCAAGGCACAGATTTTTTGTGCTGTGTGGTTCCCTTTAACTATAGAGTTTTCCTGGAGAGCTAGGTGTTTGCTAAAGCAACAAACTGTTATTGTTTTCTAATCTTTGTTTAATGCTGGTGCATACCTCTGTCAGTAAGTTTGCAGATTAAGGAGTGGTTTTGTCCTCCAAGCAGTAGGGTCTGGTGGCAGTCAAGAGAAAATTGTAAGTGCACACCTCTTGTGCAGCAGACCTTGTCTGGGGGCTGCTGGTTTGTGCCTCCTTTGGCTGCTCTTGAACCCATCAGTCCTAATTATCTTTGCCTCGGCAGCGTTGCCTGCTTGCCCCGGACTAAACAGATAGACAAGAGGAGGTAAGGGGAATGAGGTTGGGGGACGATTATTGTTTTACATTTGTGGTGTCTAACATTGTGGTCAGGGGGACTGTTTTTGCCAATGTATATACTGTGCGTATTTTTAGAGAAATTTAGTGCTAAGCATACCTTCAAAAGCCAACAACAGAGTGGCTAACCAGTCAAGTAGGGGCCATTTTATGGAGATGGTGATGTGCAGGTTGGCCTTCATGGATGAGTTATTCCAGCTGCTGCGCCCAGCGCCCTTAGCTAGGGAGGCGTTTGAAGCTCCTTCACCAATTGAGGTGACCAAAAGGCTAAGGAGAGCTGACATCCCCTAAGTTCTGCTCTCCCCCTGTATTTAAAAAGGCTAGGAAAGGGCAAGGGTGAGTGAGAGTGCGTCATTCCTCCATGGGTAATGTAAGGGGTCTCACGGTCCCAAGTGGGGAGCAGGGATGCAGTGGAGCAGCCTGTAGTAATCCCTGGGGCTGGAGTGGATTTTAGAAACAGTTTTGTGCAGAATGGGAACAATTATATGGCTATAAGTGTGGCTGCCTCTCACCTGGAGCGGGCGGTAGCACGGTTGGCCAGGAAGAGGCTTCTGGAGCCGAAACAGTGACCGATCACATAGCTAATTTAGCCTATGTTCTTCTATGTCTGTCCAAGATTGGAGAGCTGCCTACAATTTTCGCAGGATGTGTAGTTTCAGGAGCAATGGAGGACAACCTTGAGACAAAAAGGCAATTGGTGACTCAGTTTTGGGGGGCAAGTAGGCTCAGGGGCCAGCCCAGGTTGCTCATCAGTGTAGTAAATAACTAGGGGAGTTGTCTTGGGGTTGCCAGCCCCTGGCCCCGGCTAGTCCTGCCTTGTAAAGGGGTGGTGGCTAGGGTCAAAGGACCATTGCCAGGGACTCAGTCATCTGGGGGGTCTCAGCAGTCCAGGCAGTTGTTTCCATGGAGGTTTGCTCTGACCTAGTTCTGTGCAGTCTGAGCGTGACCAGCTAAGGTGAGGGTGGCATTTGTCAGCGCAGATAAAGGAAATATTTGGAAGGGTCTGTTTGTTGAGATACTTTATTTGATTCTCGACACCCCGATAAGGAAGGAAACTAATTGTTGCAATGAATAGTCTCATTCGAAGGATTGTGCTCACACTGACCGCAAGGAGAGAGTATAAGAAACTCTAATAAATTGGGTAAAGGGGTAACAATGTTTCACGCTGTTATGGTGGAAAAATTATCTGAGCAAGGCCAGCAATTATCATTGCAGTGTTAGCACTTGTCCTACCTTTGTTCTGTACTGTAGCACCTGCTCACCACAACACGTTTGTCTTTGTATGGGGCTCACCGTTCTGGGTTCCTTTTCCATGGTTT
The DNA here is from genome assembly GCF_964204655.1 of Triturus cristatus. NCBI lineage: Eukaryota > Metazoa > Chordata > Amphibia > Caudata > Salamandridae > Triturus > Triturus cristatus. The sequence goes on from NC_140584.1 coordinate 802,823,986, forward strand.
CCAACTCCAACTCAGGCAGTTGGAGTTGGGACCTTGTGGAGAGTGCAGCGTCAGGAGGTGTGCTACTTTGGCTCAATAAACATTTGGCTTGTTCCACTAATCTGCCGCGCTCTTTCTATGTGATCGGCGCACTTCACATTTGGTGACGATCTGGGGCCAGTATCCCACCAGTGATATTTTCATTATATTTGGAATTTGTCACTTTTGCTGCTTTTGAAGTTACCACAGCTTTTGGTATGCTGTAGCTCACGCGGCTTTGTCTTTCACCACTGATTTTGCCAACCATTTCTTGCACCGCTAATTTTGCTGACCGCTTCTTGAGGTGAGTTACGCCTCCTCCTTGCCTAGGACCGCCACTGCAATATTTGGGCTAATCACGGTCCCAGCGCGCGCTCTGAACAAGCTCATTCGTCATGCACTGCTGTTCACAATCTTAGTGCGTGCTCTTCACTGCCTCATTGTTTGTTGACACGCGTTCCGCTTTGCATGACGCAAATAACTGCTTGGGGTCTGACATAGCTGCATCAGTTGTGTAGCGGGCATCTTAGTTTGGGAGGAAACGTCATTGTTTGCTTGGGAAGCTCAAATGTATACACACTTTCTGAGTGATTCCTTTGTGTTACCTCAAGCTTCTCCTCAGCTTGTTAAGTGTTATCTGCTGATTTGGTCACAACGTGTTTGGAGTAAAACGCCTTCCGGCTTCCGATTTGTGGTTCTGTGGTATGTACATTCCGTTTTCATAATTTTACCACCATCAAGTTATTTTTCAGCAGTTACTAAGTAGGTTTTCTCACACAATGAGCAATTTACCTTATTTGAAGCTTACAGTCTTTTTTTACAATACAGTCTTTTTTTACAACATCAAGGGAACCCACAATTATCCTGGAAAAAGTGGTCTTTATTTTCAAATGACCTGATTGTGATACTGTCAATGCTGTATCTTCTAAGCGGATACATTTGGTCCCAGGAGGAAAACAGATCTTTTGTTCACTAATTTGGGTGCAGAAGGTCAGCAAATATTTGACAATTTGCCACAAATGTTACCTCCTGATCAATTTGATGGCTGGAATGAATTTCATGAATCAGAAGCAAGTTTGGAGAATAAGCTTACAGAACAACCTAGTGTTCTCCTTGAATGTTTTAACTTTTTCAAAAGAAAAGAGACTCAAGAAGAAACTGTGGAAGAATACATTTCAGCTCTGAGAAATGTAGCTGCAATTTGTAATTTTGTCAATGCATTGGATATTTATCTTAGGGATCAATTTGTCTACAGTTTCAGTTCCAGTAAAAATCAGGAGAGATTACTCAAATGTCGCAACCCCAGTCTTATTGTTGTGTTAGACATGGCAAAGTCTATCGAATGTTCCATTATTTCTTGTAGACACATAGCCAGCGTTAATCACACTATTAGCATGTTACATGATTGTGATACTGGCCAATACTGTATCATCTAAGGAGACAAACTTGAAGTTGCCACAGAGAAAAGGTGTACCCCAGTGTTTTAGGTGTGGTTTCAAGCAACATTTTTGTAATGTTCCCTCTTGCCCAGAGGTTGGTAAGAGATGTATCAAGTGTCATAATATGGGGCACTTCCAGTGTGTTTGTAGGGAGGCAAAAGGTAATTTATGAGTGCACTCACTACATGTCAATGCCCCAATTGATGATTGTTGCCATAACCTCTCTGAAGTGGTTCTCACACTTGATGTTCAAGACAAAGAAGTTAAACCTATTAAAGGTCCATTTGGTGATGTCACACGTGGGGCGTCCAATTGCAGATTATGGCAGATTCTGGGGTGCCCATCACCATTGTTTCTGATACTTTGTTTACACAATGTTGTGCAAACACAAAAAACACTCAGTGTCCCAGATGTTACTCCCAAAGCTTCTAGGGACCAAGACATTGACTGGGGCTAATGTTAATACCAGGGTCAGATAACCCTGTGGTGATTAATCTGACATGTGTGGCTTTTATTTCGGAATATACTGATCTGGCAATAAATTTCACTATGCAATTTCCAGAGGTGTTTCAGGCAAAAATTGGTACCATACATAATTATTTGCAGTTAATGCTATTACATTTTGAGATGCATGTGCAGGAAAAACTTAGCCCTATGACTAATCACACCAAAAATTCCAGTGGCCCTCGGGGGACCAGCAATGTTCTGATACTGTGCCACTATAGTATAGTGTTTGCACTGAGCATTACAATTAGTTTTTTTCTTATTTGGTTCTTTCTTGGTATAGCTACTCCTGCTGCTGCAGGACACCCATCCCGCCAGGAGATAGCCGCCCGGCTGCAGTGCCAGAGGCTTGATGCCATGGCAGCCAAATACTGCCAGCTGGTGGCCTTGGAGGAAGAGGAGGTACAATTCCTTGAGCTGACAGCTTGGAATAGGTCACGCTACATTTCATGCATTTACAACGCATGCCATTACAACGCAGTCATTACAACAACCGCGTTGTTACATACCATTACAACGCAGGTCATTACAATGACTTGCTGTAGGGGGGGCACTGGATTTTAGAATAGTATAATTTACTATTGCAACTCCAGTCTGCAACAGTAGGGGAAACTCCAACACCTTCTGCCCCCTACAGCAAGTCATTGTAATGACTTGCGCTGTAGTGGTATGTGATGTAACAACGCGGTCATTGTAATGACTGCGTTGTAATGGCATGTATTGTATCGCATGCATGGTAAACAATGTTTACCGCCAGCTTGGCCTATCTCCATCCTGGCCACACCAACACTGGAACAACTTGCAGCTAAAAATGGATGCCCTTAAGACCCTTTCTTACTGAATTTTTTTGGGTGGGAGGGACCCTTGTGTCATGGGTGGAGAGGGTGGGAACTGGGAAGGTAATTTGGTGAAAGGGTCAGGCTCAGGACATTTGGAAGATTTTGTTTGGGAGAGGGGTGGGCCTGATGTGGGTGGAGAGGGTGGGTTTGCTAATGCAATTATTTTTTGTTTTTTCAATATATATCACTCACTATATGTCTTTTATCTTTGCATTGGCAGTTAGCATAGGATTTTTTTTTTACGAGAGCGAGACAAAAAGCTGTCCTCTGAAATTGTCATGTATTATACTGTACAACAGCTTTTTCCCTCTAGACTTTCTCTACCTGAAGTCCCTTACGTTAATCTTAGTCTTACTTATCTATCGCTGCTTCGGAGAACAACTTCAGAAATAAGTTCTTAATTAGTTCACTTCTTAGTTCTTACCTGAATAGTTTAAGCCATGGATGCTACCTCTCTCGATCTTCCCAAACCTTATTGCAGGGTTTCCCAGAGGGCCTTCTTAATGCTAGAGGTAGCATTGGGCTAGCGCTAACAGGGAAGACATTCACAAATCAATTATCCGTTCCCACCCATTCCGAATGATGCCTGCGAGGTGAACTATTTAACTGTAGGATTATTCAGAAGGATTATCCATCACAGCCAACAAAACTGAAAGAAAACACTGAGTAAGTGGGTAATCCAAAGCTAACAGACCACCATGACAAAAACGTCATACAACAAACAACAACTATCAGTAGTACTTCAAAGCAATCTGGAAGGCAAGGAACTATTCAATTAATTTTTAATAATTCAAACTACACTTACAAAAACCTCAAGTCCGGATTCAGAAGGTTACTGCGTGTTACAAACAAGGCCTGATTCACAAAAGTAAATTAAGTTACACTTTTGGTGTTACTTTACTCTTGCAGTGTAAGTTTACACCTACTAATTTTTCCATTGGTTTCCTAACTTTACGAGTGGTAACTTTGCGAGTAGTAAGTAACTCCTATCATTTTAAAGGGAGGTACTGTTACTACTAGTAGTTAGTTACTACTCACAAAGGTACTGGCTGGTAGTACAGTTACACTGCAAGAGTAAACTTACACTAAGAGTATAACTTTACTTTACCTTAGTGAATCATGCCATAGTTACACTAGTACTACCTGGGACAGGCATTGTTCTAAGTAAGGCTCTGCAATATGATGATGATGCCTGGGTGGGGGTAGTAGGGCTGTTATGGGCTGTTGTTTAGAAAATCCTGTAACAGTGAGTTGTTGTTGTGTTCACCACATCTGCCTACAAAGTGTATGATCCGTTTGTGGTATAAATTATTGTCACACTACAATAGATTGCTCATCCTGGAGAAGAGGGTTAGGGGTTTATTAAATGGAAGGGAAGGGAGACTTGGGGAAAGGTGAGATAGAAAATAACATTCATCAGGTCGATGACTGACACATCATCAAATCTGTTGTGGAAGGAAAGGTTCAGTTAACACATGCATTGCAAACAGTTCTTCAGCCCTAGAGTTCCAAGTTAGCTTATGTTACCTGGGGTTGCAAAAAATACAAAATAGGGAAGACCCACACAGTTCTACAAAATTGTTATTGGTAAGAAAAAGAAAATGATACTGTTTTTATAAATGCCAAAATGGATGATGTATCTGCATTTTTCTTGTCAGAATATCTGTCTTTGGTGCAGAGCTGAACCGGTCTGGTAAGCAGGAGTGTTATGTAACTTTTGTGCAGAAGAAGAGAAGGCATGTGAAATGCCAAGAAGTACAAGTCAATATTGTAGAGACAAGAATAAGGTAAGCTTCATGGTGGATGAGGTTTAACAGGACAGAGTATAAGCTGGTGCAGTCATGCATCATTAACTCAGAAGTGAGAACTATCTTTTACCACCAATCCCAGACAAGTAGCTGCATGTACCTGACTGATCAACTGCACAAATGTCAATTGTATTCATCCATCATGTGTCATGTGTCCAGTGACAGTCTCACCAGACCACAGCCACTTAAAAAGGTTTGATTAACATTTGAACCAGCACACTACTCTGCATATTCAAAATCAATGTACCTCTTTCCAGTCCTTTTAGGGCTCTTTGAGTAATGTTGCTTTTTCCCATAGGCGTTGTTTGTAAATTCCTTCATCTGGCTGTTGGGGTAGTCCTATGACTGTCCCAACTCCGAGTCCCCACCCGACCCAAATGCAATAGACCTGTAGTTTTGATGACCAAAAAGAGCAAAATAATTAAACTGACTGTTGGGATAGTGACGGTGGATGATGCGGCCGCGCGCCCACCCCAGGGGACGACGATTGGGCAGTTTCAGGATGTCTCGGAAACAATGAAGTGCTTCCGGGGCTGGAGAGGCAGGGTTGGAGAGGCATGGCAGGTCCCGGATACTGCCAGGACCTGCTGAAACAGGTTTAGAGAGAACACCTCCCTTTAAAAGGAGCACGGAGTGGTGGCACAGTCTCTTCCTCACGGCTCCACATACCACACGCAACTCCGTCTATGCAACGGGGTTAATTTCATTATCTCTTTTTTATATCCACCCACCATCCCCTGAGTCAGCAGATTCAATGAGTGTTTATTTGTAGGTTTGCTTAACAGTTTCTCTTTCAGATTGTTTTTGACTGTTTTCCCTTCCAGTATTGCTATGTTTTGCCAAATAAGTCATAATGGTTTCATAACGGATGTTTTATTACAGGGCAGTGTCACTTTGTCATATTTTATGTTGTGCTATCCCTGGTCTGCGGTAAGGTCATGATTGGTCGTCATTTTTTCCATCTTTTAGTAGGCAGACCATTATTAATGGGGACGACTGGGGAGGACAATAGTCTCTCATCACACTCCATGGGCAGTTTACGGCCAGTATGGTGAAGGGTGCAGGGGTAGGAAGTTCCGCTTCCAGCTGGCTTTTTGGGCCAATCCCTGCACAGGCCAAGTTGGCATAACAGTCAGTCCCTTGGAAGTAGTATTGGAGGGCGTAGGGGGTGCCCAACGGAAGTAATCTGATGGGCAACTGGACCTCCTGCGCAAGCTCACTCCGTTAAGAAGGAGGACCTAGCAAGTAGTTGGGACCAGTCATGACCTTACATGTCCGCTCATCCAGGATACGCAGAAAACAAGATTGTACATATTTCAGTTTTAAGTTAGATATGGCTATGTATTAGATACGTGTTAAGGTTAGCCATAAAGAGGTGTAGATAAGTTGTATATGAAAATTGTTTAAATGTATGAATATGTGTGGGCTTTCTGCGTATTGAAAATGCTTGAATTTTAAATATGATTTTTAATTTCTAATCAAATATCGCCGGGGTTATCTGACCCCTATTCCAAGTCATGTGGTATGTTGATTTATTATCTATACCTCGGGGGAAGTGGGAAGATGGGTAAGACACCCTGTGGTCCCTTGCCGGGAGGAGGGGTGTCAGCCTGATGGAGGGGGACTCGGCAATACCTGGTCATATGGGATAATCCTTTTAAGAGTATTGCTGGTGCGCTCCTATTACCTATGGCTGAGGGCAGATGCAGGGCAGGCAAGGGGAAAATTGAATAATACTTAGGAAAATTATTGCTGGTGTGCGCCTATGGCCTATGACAGGAAGTGGGTGAAGGCCAGGCCAGAGGTAAACATGGGATAATCCTTAATATAATTATTGCTGGTGTGCGCCTATGGCAAGCCGTGGATACAGGCCATGCCAGGGCGAAATGGAATAATCCTTTAAAAAATTATTGTTGGTGCGAGCCTATGGCAGGCAGGGGGTGCAGGGAATATCATATAACTGAAAAAAATGATTGCTGGTGTCTCCTACACACTATGAGAAATGCTATGGGAGGCAAGGAGATGCAGTAGAACATGATAGAAATGCATTAAAAAACACTGTATATACATGCTACAATCATCCTCAAGCCCATTAAACGCACATCAGGAAAAAAAGAAAAAGTTAACAAAAAGGCATCAGTATCTTCTATCAATGTCCCTACAAAATGGCTTTGAAAAGTGGAAGAAAAGGAAGACACAGGCTACACAAAATGGGCACACTGGCACATGGCCACCAAGGGTGAAGGCATGTACAACAAAGAACACATGCAGGCCTATCGCAAACGCAAAGCACGCTGACTACAAAATGGCCACCTGCGACATGGCAATCAAGGAAAAGGCATGGACTACAAAGAGCACATGCAGGCCTATGGCAAGAGCGAAGCGCACGGACTACAAAATGGTCATCGGCCACATGGCCAGCAAGAGCAAAGGCATGGACAACAAAGGGCACATGCAGGTCAATAGCAATAGCAAAGTACACAGATAACAAATGGCCACCGGCCACATGGTCACCAAGGGCAAACACATGGTCACCAAGGGCAAAGGAATGGAAAACAAAAAACAGTTGAGGCCTATGGAAAAAGCAAAGCACACCAACTACACAAAACAAAATAGCCACCTTGTCACATGGCATGGAAAATGAAGAGAACATGGTGGCCTATGGCAAACACATATGCACACTGGCCATACAAACAAGCATTTACAATGCAACGGTCTCGGCATTGTTAAAGTTAGAGCTATTGGCATTGCTCATGACATTATTTTTGTTTGTTTTTGTTTTTAAAACATTTAAAGAAACGGCATTGTTATTTACAATGTCAATAGCTTAATCACTCTCAAATTCGTATGGACACTCCCTTGAACTAAAAATGTGCAGAAAGAGCCCATTTTGGAACTGCCCAAGACCCGAATGTGTATTTGTCTGAAGACATATGGTTTGGATTTGGTAGCAAACATCTGATGCCAATATGCAGTCTGAGTTCAAAATGTACAACTGGCAGGCAGTGGCGGGCATTTGTGAAATCATTCGGCCTTTATGCGTCAGATTGAGCAGCCATGAATCCGATGACTACATCCGAATGCTTGATAATATGCCCCCTCTTTTTTTGGTAAAACGTGCGATAATTCTCTCTTTGCAGATTTTTCGTGTATACACAAAGATGTTGAGAAAGGTGCACAGGAGGGAAGATGATTAAGCCTAGCTGCAGAGTTCTGTACGACCTGCAGGCGACGTGGGAGGAAACCTGGGAGGCCTCAGTAGATGGAATCGCTATAGCTGAGGCAAGTTGGAATCAGGACAAGGGCTATGGTTTTGCACACATGTAGTAGGAATAAAGGAAAAACATTCCTGAGAATGCGTAGCAAGTTGGAACATGCACCTGAAACTTGGGTTTCCGCACCAAAAACCAGCTTGCCTCATATTTTCCAGGCATTTACAGCGACAAGTAAATTTCGACATGCTTTCCCAGGGATGTGGACATTATTGCACTCTGTAATTTCTGGGCGTTGTAAACTCCGACCAACTTGTCATTTTGACCCGTGTAAATCGTATTTGCGCAGGGGATTGATAATTACCAATGCACTCGTCATCAAGTGTCATTCATGTGAATGAAACGTTGCATGCTTTCAACACACTACAGATCAAGCAGGAACAACAGTAGATCTACTTGTAAAATAATTCTAATGACACCAACGTTCAAAGGATTGGCTGATTAAGAGTTACCTCGCAAGAATTTGTAACTTTATTTTAAAAAAAAAAGAAATTCAGTAGTATTAGCTCACTTTCTAAAATGTAAATAGCTAATAAGGCACTCATTTAACTGACAAAAACACTCTCTTAACACTCATAAATATGGAGTGCCACTTGAACTCCTCCACACAGAAATATGTAGCGTAACCAAATGTATTTAATTAGCAGTTAGGGGTTTTGTTTAGACGGGGGGAGGGGGTAATCACGATTTTATAACTCCAATAGGTAGGCTAGTCATCACTTTTAAAGTACCGTGGCCATGCTAGTGGTGAAGCATCGATATGAGTCTCAAGCCCTCTCATTCACACATACGACAATTGTACATTTACATGGACATCTGACAGCATTAATCGGCCACACAATGCAATGCAGCCCCAAACAATGTTTCGTGGGTGTCCTAGCACACTATTATTATGGGACTTGCAGTTTCAATAATAACATTATCATTGGCGAAAAAAAGCAGCCAAATTAATGTAGGCTAAAAAGCAAGAAATAAATGGAGTTACACATGACATGCTTTGATTACTACTGGCCGCCTCCTGCAGGGCAGAAACGCCCCTCCTCATGTTCATTATATTTTCGCGGGTGTCCTAGCACAATATTATGAGACTTGCAGTTTAGCTATTAATATCATGTTTCAAAAAGGAATGAAAAGTGATTTAGACTAAAAAGCAATAATTTAAACGGTGGGGTTACAAATGACAACGGCTCACAAAGCAGCAGTCTTACTGATCGTCTCCTGCAGGACAGAGAATACACCTCACCGTGTTCATTCCATTACAAGAAGTACAAAAGCTCAACATTGCGCTGCTCTTTCTCTGATTGAGCACAGATAATATGCTAGGTAATCCCTTAATCCTGTTCATACTCCTTAACCTTTACAATCACATTTCTCAAACTATACATACTTGACTTCGTTACCACCTCATACCACTATTCCCCAATTTAATGACACACTCATCTCTAGAAGAGAAACCCTCCCTCACACATTAACGCCTTTACAATGTTGTGCATCCCCCTACAAAACCCACTCTTCCTCTGAAAAGAACTTTCAAGCATTGCAATACCCCCACTATTTTGTTCTTTCCTTACCAAACTACCATACGCCATAACCAGCACCACGTTTACTCCCGACAACCAGTTGCTGCTGCCCGCCGCCATGACGCTGTGCTAGGACCCCCAAACCTTCCGAACCCCACCGCTTCCAGGCTCCCCAACTCACACCACCACCCGGAAGAAGTCTGCACAACCCTCATCACGTGACTAAATATGCATCGAGAGAAGGAAGCGCGAGGCGAGGGTCAGTACGTCGGCAACCCGCATGGCAAATTAGAGGAACCATAGTATGAATGACACGGAAAGAGTACTAAAGAAAACCTCCGTCTACACGAACGAGGAGTGTGAAAAGTTAAAACCTCATCCGTCATAGAATACCATTTTTTTAAGCCAAGGTTCACAATCGACATGTTCTTGATAAACATACGTTATATGACATAGTTGATTTGCTTGTGGGTTTTACACTTTTAGGATGAATACCAATTGTATGCGTAGCAATGCTCAATAAACCAATAGGCAATGATACTGCTTACTTTTCTTATTTACAATTTTAGAATCGTTCTGTAATTCCTCGTGCTCTTTCTTGCCTTTCACCAAAGTTCAATATTAACAGGTGGCTCTGTGGCGAAATGGATAGAGCATTGGACTTCTAGAGGTTTGGAGGCATTTAAAGGTTCCGGGTTCGAGTCGCAGGAATTTTTATTTAATTTTGATAAAAACAAGGGTGAAATAACAGTTGCAGGAATCCCCTTGGGCAAATCGGTTGCGAGTACGTTTTCAATTATATCTTCGGCAGGAATTTCAAATGCAAATAATAAGAAAGAAAGGCGGCCGCTGCGTAGTATTTCATTCAGAAGTCTCATGTCATAAATGGGTAAACCATCTACTGTTTTGACTTAGATACATGTAATTGATTTAGGTGCTTGATAGAGGAAAAACTTAACGATAGCGACTCTGCTGTTATAATAGAAACCGCCCTTAGCAACGACGTTTTCTTACGTCCGTCACGTGAGCTCACACGGTCTCGGTTGGCGAAAAGGAAAGCGAAGGCAATAATTGAATAGGAAACAGTAATTTATAAGAGATTGGGTACACAAAAGGAAGACAGGGACTTCATTAGATTTTTTTGGGTGTGGGAATAAATCTTAAAGTGGGAAGCGTTGCTGGAGGGACACAGGCAATTGTTCATTTGTGGGGCGGGATAGGAGAGTGGGTGATTTGCTGCGCTTCAAGTGTGAGAGGATGATAACAAAGGCGGTACTAATGTTATTTGGGCAGGCTGCCCTGCGTTGTTTTTTTACCCGATGGTATTTTCATTCCTTCGTTCTGTTTTTCAAATGCAATCCAGTTAGTGGTGTAGCAAGAACATACAGAGACACCACCGCCTTTCTCCGAGGTGAAGCAGAAATGCCTCGGAGAAACGCAGTGGCGTTTTCGGATTCGGGGGCGTGTTTTTCTTTTTCTCTCCTCTTGCCATTGGCTGGAATGTTTACATTCCAGAGGAGAGAAAGAATCGAAAAAACACGCCCCCGAATCCGAAAAGGACGGGGCTTGTTTGGAGAGTGTTAGACCTCAAGCCTCCTGTATACTGCACTGCAGTGTGAGAACGGTGTAGGTGTTTGCTCGGTAGCAATACAGCGGACTTTTGAGACGGTCCCTGGTCCCTTCTCAAGAGGAGGAGTTTGTTGACATTCCCTATCTACAAAAACCACACCAGCTGGAGAAGCCGTTGCCTGGCTTTCGCTTCCTGTCGAGTTTCCCTGCTCTCTTCTGCCTCCCGTCTCCCCGTGAACCCAGTCCTGTTGTCTTTACGTGTCCCTCTCCAGGCTCCCTGAATTCCCAAACCCCTTTCTTGACCCTGTGTTAGAGTGCTCAGACGATTATCGTGTGGAGAACCCGAGCATCAGATTTATGGTGTTTGGCTTTGTTGCGGTTACACCCCTATTGGCACAGATCCCGGACATTTCCGTCTTCCCTTCGCCTTTGAATGCTGACAGGGTAGCGTTGGGAATTATATTCACCGCGTTTCCCGAGGTAAGGGTCTCTGAGAATTGAGGTCCTGTCGGACGGCTTTTCACTCCTGTAACGGCCTCTGGAGGAGGTGTTGTTTTGATTACGAAAAGCCTTTTTGTTTTGAACTCGAGTTCTGTCTTTGGTAATGCACCGCGCGTAGTCTCTGTAAGACGCGGTTGTTTCTCTTTGTCCCGTTAGAAACATTGTATCCTTTATTGTTGACAGTGTTATGTGAGTTCTGTTGCTGATGGTTTATGTGACACTGTAAAGAGTTAGTGCGCTCATATATGCACTCTAAAACGTAGTCTTTTGATGGTGCTCTTTGCATACCTTCCCCCCCCCCCAAGGCAGCGTTTACGTATTGCAAGGGTGTGTGCCTCCTTTATTAGCTGCCCTTCTTTTCTTTGTCTGCCTCGCTTTCTGTTACAACTGCCATTCAAGACTACAGTCATTGGAGATTTTCTTTACATCGCTTGGATTCTTCATTTGTTGGGTCTAACGAGATGTCCAGCCGGTGAGCATGACTTTATTGCTGCAGAGCAAACACATTATACTGTTATAACTAGTAGTATTGTTAATCTACGCTGGAGATAAGAACACCTTTGCTAAACAATATGTTCCTCTCTCTATAGGTTGACACTTTTCCAAGTCCACGGTCCTTCCTCATAAACCGGCTGGGGGATTTAGAAGTGATACCACCAGAGTTCTAAATCCCCACATCTCTCGGAGTTAGGGTGTGTGTGTGGATGCTGTTTTGGTGGTTCACATACATGCTTTGATTTGGAGAGAGTGGGGAATTTATCGTTGCTCCCGTGGATTGAGCCTCGCTGGACTTCAGGTTAGTGGGATCGGCAACAGAGAGGCAAACCTCTTCTCCAATGGCTGACCAGCATTTAAGAGGCCAGCCAATGGAGAAGAGGAGAGAAGAGAGGCGGGTTCAAGCCCCTCTTCTCCAAGTCATTAAATCTCACGAGCGAGACTGCGCAAGCGCAGCCTTCGCTAGCCAATCAATCAATCAATCACGGCATTTGTAAAGCGCGCTACTCACCCGGGAGGGTCTCAAGGCACTGGGGGAAGGGGAAATGTCACTGCACGAACAGCCAGGTCTTGAGCTGCTTCCTGAAGGAGAGATGGTCTTGGGTTCGCCGAAGGTGGGTGGGGAAGGAGTTCCAAGTCTTGGCTGCCAGGTAGGAGAAGGATCTTCCTCCGGCGGTGGCTCTGTGGAAGCATGGAATGGTGGCGAGGGCGTGGCTGGTCGATCGTAGCTGGCGGGTGGGCGTGTAAAAGGTCGTTGAGGTACTTGGGGCCCAGGTCGTGGAGAGCCTTGTGTGCGTGGGTGAGGAGTCTGAACGTGATTCTCTTGCTGACGGGGAGCCAGTGCAGGTCTCTCAGGTGTCCGGTGATGTGGCTGTGTCGGGGGATATCCAGGATGAGTCGTGCGGAGGCGTTCTGGATGCGTTGGAGTCTTTTTTGAAGTTTGGCTGTGGTTCCGGCGTAGAGGGTGTTCCCGTAGTCCAGTCGGCTGGTGACGAGTGCTTGGGTGACGGTCTTCCTGGTTTCGTTGGGGATCCATCTGAAGATCTTGCGGAGCATGCGCAGGTTGTTGAAGCACGAAGATGTGACGGCGTTGACTTGTCTGGTCATCGAGATGGAGGAGTCCAGGATGAAGCCCAGGTTGCGTGCGTGGTCTGTTGGTTTGGGAGTGGTGCCCAGGGCCGGGGGCCACCAGGAGTCGTCCCAGGCGGAGGGTGATGATCCCAGGATGAGGACCTCCGTCTTGTCCGAGTTCAGTTTGAGGCGGCTGTACCTCATCCAGTCGGCGACGTCTTTCATCCCTTCGTGTAGGTTGGCTCTGGCGGTGGTAGGATCGTTGGTGAGGGAGAGGATCAGCTGGGTGTCGTCGGCGTAGGAGATGATGTTGAGGTTATGTTGGCGTGCGATGGCTGCGAGGGGGCTCATGTAGACGTTGAAGAGGGTTGGACTGAGTGAAGATCCTTGTGTTACGCCGCAGATGACTTCGGTGTCCTCGGATCTGAAGGGGGGGAGGCGGACTCTCTGGGTTCTTCCGGCGAGGAACGAGATGATCCATTCCAGTGCTTTCTCTCGGATTCCAATGTTGCTGAGGCGCTTCACTAGGGTGCGGTGGCAGACAGTGTCGAACGCCGCAGAGAGGTCCAGGAGGATGAGGGCCGCTGTTTCCCCGTTGTCGATCAGGGTTCTGATGTCGTCGGTGGCTGCGATTAGGGCGGTCTCGGTGCTGTGGTTGGCCCGAAACCCGGGCTGCGAGGAGTCGAGGGAGCCGTTTGTCTCGAGGAAGGCGACAAGCTGTCTGTTGACGGTCTTCTCGATGACTTTGGCCGGAAAAGGAAGGAGCGAGATGGGACGGTAGTTCTTGAGGTCGGTGGGGTCTGCCGTTGGTTTCTTCAGGAGGGCGGTCAGCTCGGCGTGTTTCCAGCTCTCCGGGAAGGTGGCGGTGTGGAAGTAGGAGTTGATGATGTCCCGGAGATGGGGTGCGTGATGGCGTCGGCCGAGACCTAAAAATGGCCATTTGGCCAGCAAAGAACGGAAGCATGGTAAACAAAGATGAAAACACATTTTAAGAAGGTATCAAAAATCACCCCACCAAAATATTTAAACACTTTGCAGAAAAACGTAAAATACACAAAAACACATTTTGCATGTAATCCAAGTCTGTTCCTAAATCAATAGATGTTTAAGAAAAACATATATCATATGAACAAGAGTTGTTTAATATACATTCCCAATGGTTGGAAATGCCAGTTCCACAAGTAAAATGACATTTTCCGCCCACCGCAAATAATAAATATTTTGCAACCAGACAGCATATGCTTCCGATACGGTTGACCTAAAAAAGCAAGTTGCTAGGATCAACCAATTGAGGAAAGGCATCGTAGTGCACAAAATAAAAGACATCAGAATTCCAGATGTGGACACCCAAGGAGTTAAGCATACCTCGGGTTGGGACTGGTTCATAACGTGACACCAGCAAGGTGGAAGTCTTTCCATTTTCTTGTACACGTTATATAACTTTTAATTACATGTAATATAGCCACTTGCGGATGAAAGATTTACAAAATTACGTTCTGTAAAAAATGTTTTAAAAAAAAGCAAACACGATATCCAACTGGGTTTTCTAACGCAGAAAAGCTTTGTGGTGCAAATCGAATTTATCCGATATTAAAAAACAATACAAAAGTCTTAATTGTTTATGGGAAGTTTTTGGAGAGAAAACTTTTCAATCTTTGCAAAGTAGGACCTCAATCAAGTCATGCGAAAAAAAAACTTTGCAAACCCCTATGCAACTGCTAAATTCGCTTATAACGTTTGATGTATCCCCGAAACATCATTTATTTAAAAGATGGTCAGCATAAAAATAAATACTAAAAAATAATATAAAGTAAGACACCATAACAGATTAGAATGATACGGAGCATTTGCATCCTTCTGGGATCAACTAGCTCATAGTACTTGCGTTACAAACTTTGTAAAGTGACTGGACGCTCTGGGGCTACTTCCAGCCGCCACACATGTATGCAGATTATCCTATCATTATGAATTGGCGGCTCTCAATTGGGCTCTTGGAAGTTTCGTTTTCGGTCTTTTCTTGCAGTGTAGAGTGCTGGGGTGTGGGCAAGAGTTTTTTTCCCAGCATAATCCGGCGATTAATCATCCACACACATAAAATGTGGACAGGCGCAAAGAGGCCCAGGGGGCTTGGATGAAGACGGAGTCATCAGAGATAATCACCCGCACTAATGACCCCGCGTGGACGCAGGCACGGGCGCTTTGCAAGGGACCCGGTCCCTTTGTTCTCCTTTTTAACACTAATTGCAGGGCGTCAACGAGCCTGACACCTTGCATCTTCTGCACGAGGCTAGGTCATTGGCTCCCAATTAGCATGCCAATGAGCTGCGCGGAAGCCCACCTGAACCCCCCTATAAACCCAATCAGCGCCGCCCTGGCTTCTGAACCCCGTGGCGATCATGTGCACCACGCTGGCCATTGTTTCTCAATTACAAATGGACTCTTCCTGCTCAATAACTAGGCCCGCCTGCCCCGCTCTGTCGCCACAGTGATTGATCATGATAGGACCCCGGGAGCAGGTGACAGATGGGTCCCGCAGCAGTCATGTGCAAACGGCCGGGTGGGAGGGAAAGACGGCGCCAGGTCATGGTTTAACAACTCAAGTCGTTATGGCGAACACTGGGCGCTCGCTGAGTCATTATAGGCGCCAAGACAGCAGGACAAGCCCTTGTAACTGCTGCCACCAAGTGCTTGCGTGCGAAGCAAGCACACCAGAGCAGTGCATGCTAACCATTCGGAAACAGCAGTCTTAACTGAATAGGCAACATGTCTAAAGACTGGAAATGACCCTTCTGGACAGGGTACTAGCAATCACTTTCTTGTCATAGAGCCTGTGCGCGGACTGTACATGTCACACTGAGATTTGTTGTAGATTAAATCTACGGGTCAGTTTTAAAGGTAAGCCCTCCTCCCCCACACATGGGCATACGATGTTTCACCAACCAATCAGTATCAGACAAACATAGAACCCTGACAAGCACATAACTCCACATCACCACTACACTGACCTGTGAGTTCGAGAAGCTGCAGGCTCCTGTTTTCAGGTAGTGTATTTGCAGACAGCATGAACCCCTGGATAGTGCATTTATAGAAAGCACTAGTTATGCAGTTAAGAGAGCATTATTTGTAAAATTACAGAAAGCGCTAGTCATGCAGTCACAGAAAAACCGAGTTGTGCAAATACAGAGTGCTAGTCGTGCACTTACAAAGAACATTGTCATGCAGTTAAGAGAACATTAGCTGTGCAATAACAAAGAACACTAGCCATGCAGTTAAGAGAACACTTGTTGTTTCAGTTGAAGCGGACACTAGTGGTTCAGTTACAGAGAGCAGTACATGCAGTTACAGAAAGCACTAGTTGTGCAATTACTGAGAGCACTAATTGTGCAATTAGAGAGAGCGCTAGTCGTGCAGTTACAGAGCGCACTATTTGTACAGTTAAGAGAACACTCTCTGTGCCCTAACAAATAACACTAGTCATGCAGTTAAGAGATCGTGCAGTTACATAAAGCTAGTTGTACAGTTACGCAAAGCACTAGTGATGCACTAACAGAGAGCACTAACATACTAATAGGGCAGTTACCAAGACCTCGAACATTCTCAGATTGCATTTACAGAAACACTGGCTGTGCAGTTACATATAGCAGGCCTTGCCTTTGGGGAGTGCAGTGTTATGGTGTTTCATCCATTTACACATTGTAAAATACATTATTGTTGATCATATGTCATGGTCCTGCTGTCTAACCTTCGTGTAGCTGTAGTGCGTCAGTTGTATTCATAATTTTCTGTGGATGACTTTCATAATATACATTGTGTCCTCTCTGCAGTGTATTTTCTGTTGAGAAGATAAATGAGTGTCTGAAATTGTTACTGAGTGTTGATGGTGTTTAGGTGGATCGTTGGTAAATCACCCAAACTGATTATGACTTTCTCTAGCAGAGACAAAGTGGTATCCAGAGTCTTAGCCACAGTTTTACCACTGTGAAATGGCCACCGCTACTTGGAATCTTATTGCATCAGTGCCCACACTAGCAATGTCACACTCTCACCTTTGATTAACCTTTCCCTGCAGATACAAGTAGACAGGCAAGTGCACAACAAACCAGGTCGTGCAGATAGGGCTATTTGCCCTTTCTGCCTTTTTCCCTCATGACAGGCTTGGCATGCTAGCTCCTTCATCTCCCCCAGCAAGGCTATGCATTCACTGACCGCGAGATTGTCCTTTATAACAATTTTTGGCCTCACACACTACCACTGTCAATATTCACTCGTGACAAAATGTCGATTTTAAAACTCAGAGATGCAACAGCTGATTAGTGTGCACAATAATTGGCACAGGTCTGCAAAAAACAACACACAGCGCCTTAAGTGTCCATGCAATTTCTGCAGACTGGCTTCACTGGCATGAAAAAGTTAGTCAAGACATTGAAAACACTAACGACCAAAATGATCATGAAATCTGCTTCTGCCCCTCACTGTTTCTCCTCATAGCAAAAGACGGCCCATCGAGTGCTGTAGACCCTCTGCAACTAGGAACGAAAATGGGTGTGGCTCAAATCAGCAAGGCTGAGCCGGTAAACATGAGAAACTAAAGAGGATGCCAATGCTGATTGCTATTTCACAAAATCAATAGGCCGCAGAAGAAAAGTCAAACATCCACGTCTGTACTAATTAATAGTATTTATTCAAGCTATATCTTTTTTGTTATTCAAATGGATTTTGTATGAAAATATTTTTCAATTAGACGACCAATTAAGCACCAAATACAAGAACTTTTAACAAAAAAACACTTATGACACACAATTAAGTACAATAACTCCACTGCCAATGTGGCAGATACACTAATGTATAGACACATTCAAACACCACTCCTCATTCATCAAGACACACACTCGTTCCACACAGTGTGCCTTTGGTTACAAATGACTTCAATTTGAAAAAAACAAAGGACTCTCCAAACAAGGTAAACTGATAATCAGGACCGTTTAGATGTGCATATAATCTATTCATTAAACAATTATTTAGTAGAATAAACAAGATAATTCTAAAGATGCACCAAAACGAGCGAATTACACCAATGTTTGGAATAACAACGGAAAGAAGGTCTACGCGTTTCGAACCCCGTTTTGTTTGGCTGGTGGGGTTCTCCTCAGGACCACAACACTAAAAAGTAAAGGAGAAAGGAGAACTGAAACTAGAGATAAATCTACAATGCCTAAGAGTGCAACAGCGTTAATCGCCGCCTAGATATAACAAAATTTACCGAAGTGGCAGTACACTTATGAATGCCCTTTCAGTGTTCAAAGGTGAGTCTAATTAAAACAAAAAAAAGAAGTGAAAAAATAATTCAGTCACTATGGTGGACGGAAAATGGAAGAGCCGTCAAGGAATAACTTAGTGTTTGTTCACTTACTGGTAAATGAATTCCGGGTTGGACAAATGGGGAAAAAACTGTCTATGACCATTTAAGTCATCACACGTAGTTAGGTGGGAGCAGGACGCTCCGCGCTGTAAGGAAGAACGAAGGAAATCTTTAGTTTAAGTTTAAAGGAAGAAGGCGACCCTAATTACAATCTAACGTTGCCGCGGAGGAGAGAAAGGGCATACCTTGCGGATGCTTTAGCTACGGCCGTTCGAAATCAAGGGTCTCTCGGCTTCCTGGAGGATTATTATTTGCCAGGGCCAACAAATCTGGAAACAAATAATGTAATGTCAGTCCAAACAACATTGCATGCATATAGACCTACCAGAGAAAAAGGAAGCGGACCGATGTCTCGTCCGAATGCCAATTACCTAATTCGTAGTGGTGAACACGTATCTTCCCACAAAGCAAGAGACGAGTGCTTGTAGACCAGCACTTCCGTATTGGGTCTAAATGGGATCCTGGGTAGGAGCCGGAATTCTGGGAAATGTAGTTGTGTAGTCCAGAAGGGACAATCTGGCTCAAAAGGAACGGTTCGTACTGCTGCAAAAGAATGAATCTTCAATGCGCGGACCATATTAGTTGATTGACCATGCGTTAAAGGTGTTTAAGAAATTCTACTGGAGAAAATTAGTGAAATGTTTGATAAAGTAAAACAACCCAGTGTAAACTGTTCCTGTTACAGGTGTGGAAAATAATGCGGTCGGATGACTACCGACCTTACAGTCTGTAGATTTCTGATAATTCGTTGAGTCCAGTAATCGCAGTGTCGAATTTTACAATTAACATTGCTTCCCGTTGTGAGAGCTTACGCTCCATGTCGCCTCCTCGAGGATCACGTTCCACTTTAGAGATGGCAGTCCAGCGGAGGTCTTTTTCCACATGCATCATTTTGCGCCAATGATTGACAAGTGGTGCAGTCTCGACATTTTTCCTGATTCGGGACTTGTGTTGCGTTATTCTCTGTCGGACCTCCTGATTGGTTTTTCCGATGTATAACATAGAACAGGAACAGATTATTCCATAAATCACATATTTAGTCTTGCAGTTCGAAAAAGTGTCATGTTTCCAATGGATCCCTTTATGGGAAAACAAAGAACCTCCGATCGTTGGATCCAAGTTTTGAATAAGATGCCAGTTCTGGTGGATCACTTTTTTTAGTTGGTTAGAGTTGGGACGCAACACAAGTCCCGAATCAGGAAAAATGTCGAGACTGCACCACTTGTCAATCATTGGCGCAAAATGATGCATGTGGAAAAAGACCTCCACTGGACTGTCATCTCTAAAGTGGAACGTGATCCTCGAGGAGGCGACATGGAGCTTAAGCTCTCACAACAGGAAGCAATGTTAATTGTAAAATTCGAGACTGCGATTACTGGACTCAACGAATTATCAGAAATCTACAGACTGTAAGGTCGGTAGTCACCCGACCGCATTTTTTTCCACACCTGTAACAGGAACAGTTTTCACTGGGTTGTTTTACTTTATCAAACATTTCACTAATTTTCACCAGTAGAATTTCTTAAACATCTTTAACACATGGTCAATCAACTAATATGGTCCGCGCATTGAAGATTCATTCTTTTGCAGCGTTACGAACCGTTCCTTTTGAGCCAGATTGTCCCTTCTGGACTACACAACTACATTTCCCAGAATTCCGGCTCCTACCCAGGATCCCATTTAGACCCAATACGGAAGTGCTGGTCTACAAGCACTCATCTCTTGCTTTGTGGGAAGATACGTGTTCACCACTACGAATTAGGTAATTGGCATTCGGATGAGACATCGGTCCGCTTCCTTTTTCTCTGGTAGGTCTATATGCATGCAATGTTGTTTGGACTGACATTACATTATTTGATCCAGATTCGTTGGCCCTGGCAAATAATATTCCTCCAGGAAGCCGAGAGACCCTTGGTTCCGAACGGGCGTAGCTAAAGCATCCGCAAGGTATGCCCTTTCTCTCCTCCGCGGCAACGTTAGATTGTAATTAGGGTCTCCTTCTTCCTTTAAACTTAAACTAAAGATTTCCTTCGTTCTTCCTTACAGCGCGGAGCGTCCTGCTCCCACCTAACTACGTGTGATGACTTGAATGGTCATAGACAGTTTTTTCCCCATTTGTCCAACCAGGAATTCATTTACCAGTAAGTGAACGAACACTAAGTTATTCCTTGACGGCTCTTCCATTTTCCGTCCACCATAGTGACTGAATTATTTTTTCACTTCTCTTTTTTGTTTTAGTTAGACTCACCGTTGAACACTGAAAGGGCATTCATAAGTGTACTGCCACTTCGGTAAGTTTTGTTATATCTAGGCGGCGATTAACGCTGTTGCACTCTTAGGCATTGTAGATTTATCTCTAGTTTCAATTCTCCTTTCTCCTTTACTTTTTAGTGTCGTAGTCCTGAGGAAATCCCCACCAGCCAAACAAAACGGGGTTCGAAACGCGTAGACCTTCTTTTCGTTGTTATTCCAAACATTGGTGTAATTAGTTCGTTTTGGTGCATCTTTAGAATTATCTTGTTTATTCTACTAAATGATTGTTTAATGAATAGATTATATGCACATCTAAACGGTCCTGATTATCAGTTTACCTTGTTTGGAGAGTCCTTTGGCTTTTTCAAATTGAAGTCATTTGTAACCAAAGGCACACTGTGTGGAACGAGTGTGTGTCTTGATGAATGAGGAGTGGTGTTTGAATGTGTCAATAAATTAGTGTATCTGCCACATTGGCAGTTGAGTTATTGTACTTAATTGTGTGTCATAAGTGTTTTTTTGTAAAAAGTTCTTGTATTTGGTGCTTA
This sequence comes from Triturus cristatus, assembly GCF_964204655.1. NCBI lineage: Eukaryota > Metazoa > Chordata > Amphibia > Caudata > Salamandridae > Triturus > Triturus cristatus. Next base: position 802,845,242 of record NC_140584.1, read on the forward strand.
ATTGGTCGTCTAATTGAAAAATATTTTCATACAAAATCCATTTGAATAACAAAAAAGATATAGCTTGAATAAATACTATTAATTAGTACAGACGTGGATGTTTGACTTTTCCTCTGCGGCCTATTGATTTTGTGAAATAGCAATCAGCATTGGCATCCTCTTTAGTTTCTCATGTAGACCCTCTGCAAGCATAAATAAAGCCCATGGGCCATGGAGTTTACATATACATTTTTTGTACATTTAACTCACCAGTCAAGCAGTAGATAAGCACAACTAAGGCACCTATCATGTTCCAGATAGCTCAGCAATGAGGGTCCTCAACCTTTTGAACAGGTACAGCACCGAGGCTGGGAATGCACACCTCCTGGTCCACGTGCATACAAAACCTTTCTGAAGGGGTTGGCACATGCCTGCCTTTTTGAGCATAGGTTATAAGGCTGCAGCTGTAATGCTCCATTAAACAATGACCTATTAGGTAACAGCTACTTCTCAATACTAACCCTGGGCACAGAACTCCACTGAGAGTGGAATATGCAGAGTTTTGGAAACTCTGCGCTCCGCTGGGAAAGTGGAGTTTAGCAAAAACCTCCCACTCCGTGGCGTAGCGGAGTTTGCCCTGCCACCCACCCCAATGAGACTCGCCACCGCAGGCTTTCTGGCTTACCTGGTCACGCCAGTGCTTCCGTGCCCTGCCTGGCCTGTCCTCCTCCTTCTGGCTGTCTCCAATCCTCTCAACTCCAGCCTCGTCTGACTCCCCAGATGCTCTACGTCACTCTTGGGAGGACTGCGCATGCGTAGTCCTTGCAAGAGTGATGTAGAGCACAGGAGTTAAGTTTTGCCGGGGGAGTCGGACAAGCCTGGAGTAGAGAGAGGAAACAGCCAGGACGGCCTGGGCAGGGCACTAAGCACTGGCTTGACCAGGTAGGTCTGCAGCGGCCTCAGGGTGGGTGGCAGCAGGGGGCGGAGTGGAAATCCACTGGGTTTTTAGCCAACTCCATGGAATTCCATGAAGAGGCACTCCACCAACTCCACCCACCCTTACGCAATACGTGGAAAACCAAAGAATCAACATAAACTGATGACAATTCTGTACAGCGCTCTGATACCCCTTGGAGTCTTGTTCGCGCTCTATAAAACTTTTCAAATAAATACCTAGATATGACAGCGACCACAACACCCTGGTCCTAGAGATGGTATCACCCTGCTCTACGGGTGTACAAGTAGGTAATCATTTAAATGGGTCCAGGTTAACCTTGACTGGTTGTAGGAGGCGAGTGAAATGGGGAGCCATCTGTAATTCCCAGGATAAGTTGGCCTCCCTTTATAAAATTGTTATTCCATACCTTGCGGTTGCCAATAAATTTAGCTATACAACAGTCTCTAATACAGTCCTAGCAGAAATCGAGAGAAATCATAAAGACCTAGTATGTGACCTGGTAAACATCTTCTTTCCTGTTGTAAAATCAAAACAAAAGGTGTCTATGGGCCACTCCTGATATAATGGTGATTGCCGAAGGGCCAAGCAATCATTGATCCTAGCAATCAAAGCGAAAGACAAACCAACATTAAGAGATAAGCGAATAGCTTATAGAAATACAATCAATGCTGCAAAAAAACGGTGGGAGGGTGATAAATGGGAAAGCATGAGGGCTGGTTTATGTTCTAGGGACATGCGGACCTTTTGGAACCTGGTTAATACCAGCTGTAAAGAGGGTCAATCGGCAATAGAGCCAAATCTTGGGGAAGAAATCTGGAGGACCCACTTCAAGTCGCTATATGAAAGGGGAGAGGAAGAAGTATGACAAGCTATGGGCACGCCAATTTGCTTACATCAGTCTTCCCCCAATGCCCCAGAAATCTCCTTAAAAGAGATAATGGATGCATTGAATAGAGATAATGGATGCATTGAATAGAGTAGCTCCCGCTAAAGCGCCAGGCCAAGACAAGATCCCAGGTGATGTTTTTAGGAACAAACCTACTATTTGGGCCCCATACTTCTGGTGCCTATTTTAAGCTATTCTCCAGGGGATGCCAATTCCGACGACCTGGTTGGGGGCGGAGATTATCCCGATCTACAAAAAGGGCTCTCCACTTCTCCCCACTAACTATCATCCAATTAGCCTCATAGATGTTTCTCAAAAGATCTATGCACAAGTGCTTTTGGATCGATTAGAGAGATGGATGGAGGAGTATTCTATACTTAGCCCCTACCAGGCCGGATTTAGAGCAAGGATATCCACAATAGATCAGATTTTAGGGCTGCAACCCCTCTATTGGAAGACAGTGCTCCTGGAGGGTGGCAGTCTTTATCTGATCTTTGTGGACTTAAAATCAGCATTTGACCTGGTCCCTAGGGATAAATTATGGTCCATTTTAACAAGTATGGGGGTCCCTCCGTACCTCTGTCATCAAATGAAGCGGCTTCACGAATCTAACTATGCGCAAGTCAGATATGAGAAAAATGTTGAGGTCACAGATCCTATAGCTATAGCTAGAGGGGTAAGGCAGGGGTGTGTTTTGGCCCCAACCCTTTTCTGTCTATTTATTAACGGCCTTGTGGAGGACTTGACTGGTGGGAGGGATATAGATGCCCCCAGGTTGGCAAATCGCAGGGTTCTGGCCCTGATGTTCGCCGACGAAACCTTGGTATTATCCAAATCCCCAAGGGGAATCCGGCGGGCCCTAGATATTTTCCAGTCATTCTGCAAAAATAGGGGTTTGGAGATAAACTCTTTAAAGGCCAAATATATGTTTTTTAATGCAGGCGACTCCAAACGTCCAAATCCCTGCTTAGAGGGGAAACCACTGGAAAAAGTTACAGTTTTCGATTATCTAGGATTAACCCTCACTGATAAAATGCAGTGGCACGTGCAAATTAGGAAGGCCAAATTAGGAAGGCCAGCTTAAGACTGGCCGAAACTTCGGGGGGGTTGGCTAAGATGCTTAAGAAAAATACCCATAAAATGGTTGGCCCGGTTATGGAAATTTACAAGACACAAACAAGGGGGGTGGCCCTATATGGGGCAGAAATCTGGGGCCATCAACCATCTGATCCCCTCTCTAGGAATGAAAATTTCTTCATTAGATAAATCCTAGGCCTCCCGAAAAGTACACCATTGATGCCACTTCGTATGGATCTTGGGGTCAGTCCAATTGCTGAGGAAGTTCCCCTAAGGCCCCTTCTCCACTGGCGATGTCTATGGTGCACACCAGAGCTAGTGGCTTTCAAGGATGAGATGAAGGAGGTCTTAAACTTACAGGGGGCGGGCAAAATTCCTTGGCTAACCTATATCAAAAATACCTTAGTTTCTCTAAGGATGGGTGACTTATGGGCCAAAGCTGAAGTATCCTGCCCGACAATTCCCAGGAAGGCTCTTTTAAAGCTCTTCAGAGAATATAAGATAAATCAGATCAAGGGGAATTCCACCACTGGTATACTGACTGCACAATTTTTAGAAGTCATGGACCAATACAGGTTATAACCTGTTCTTGACGTTATTCAGCTCCCCCTAGCTAAAAACTTTATTTGCAATTTAGGCATGGTGTATTACCACTCCGTACCTTCATAAATAACTGGGGGGGTGCACAGTCTAAGGGGTGTCCGCTTTGTTATAACATCCTAGAAATGGACCAACATGTACTGTTTGTTTGTCCAGTATACAAGAAGATTAGGCACCAATGGCTTCAACATGTCTGCCGGAATCTCGAGACAACTCATTGTGGGGAGGCTTACAGGATATTAAAATATGATACAGCCTCCCTATCCTGTATTCAGTTTCCCGATACTTATTTTCTACGTGGTGTGTCCTTCTAACTGTATTAAAATCTAGCCTGGTTTAATCGGATTTTTTTTAACCTTTTAAACAATTTTTATCCTATTTACTGTATAAAATTGAGTAGTTTTATATATATTTATGCTTTTTCTGAGATCTTTTAAATATTGCACTGTCCAGCACTTTATTTAATCTTGTATAACAAAATTGTATGAAATGTGTTGTATTTTTAAATGTACTTTTATTAACCCTGGGCGTAGTTTGCGTTGTCGTGCTACGTGAAGCTACGTGAAGCTACGCGAAGGTGTTCTTGCACTACGTGAGCTACGCGTAGCTTCGCGAGCGTGCGTAGTTGCTTGGGTCGCCCGTTCTTGTTCGGGAGCACGTTGTGCGTGTTTGGGGCGCTGTTTGCATGCTCGGGGGATAATATCTCGCGAACTTACCCATGCGGTCGCCAATGGGCGCGGCCATCTTGTTTTTCAATTGTCCCGCCCGCTCGCGATGCCTTATTTCCTGTTCCAGGTCACGTATAGCGTGTTCGCAATGCGCATGTCATGTTCGGGAGCTCATTTTACTTGTTCGCGACGATTATTGCGTGTTCACAAGAAATATCGCGCAAACTTACCCACGCAGTCGTGAATGGGCATGGCCATCTTGTTTTTCACTCTATGTATGGTTCTGGGCCTACTTTTCTATCCTCCCTTAATCTTTGGAATCCTTAGTTTTTTACACTGTTTTTCTGACTTTTTTTATTTATCATCTATCTCTCTCTCTGTCCCTAAGTTTATATTTTGCATTTTATTTCTACTTTTACTGTGTTTTTCATACTTTATATTACTTCTTTCTGTAAGCTACTACTTCTTCCCCCTAATTTTCTTTTCTGCCTCCCACCCACTCCAGAACCATGGCGAAGGGCACTGCCACTAACGGCTCAAAGGGCAAGGCGCCTGCGCCCAAGAGCCGCCTGCCTTGCGGCAGAATGCGCCCTGCAGGGGTGCAGGCCCGGCAGCTTTATGGCGAGGCAGAGGTGGCCGCCCTTGTTTTTTTATCCAGCGCCACCTCCCCTTGACCTTGGCAGCAGGCGGCAGGCTCGGCTCAGGGTATGCCACCTAGGAGCGTCACCATCGGTGGGCGAACGTACGCCGGGCAGTGTTTCGGTGCTCAGGGGTCCGGCGCACCCATAACCAGCTGGCCCACCGGTGGTCTGACATCCTGGACCGGGAGCAGGACCTGTTGGACCTGCTAGGTGTCGAGGTCGTTGGGCTTGGTGAGTAACTTAGTATAAGTATTGTTGTGTATACATTTTTGACGAATAACAAGATTACTGCTGCTAACGTTGCTGGTAAATTATGTTTCAAAATCTTCTGTGATTGTAGGACCCAGGTGCTCGGTGCTACTCTTACTTGTTTGCAACTTTGCGCTAGCTTGGGCTGATTAATGTAAGAGTTTATTTTAGACAACTGAAGTTAGGTAATGCTATTGCTAGAGAGACACTAGTCCTTCCATTGTCCTCCTGTGAAATAGTGGTGGATGGATACTAGGATTAGTTAGTATTAGCTCATAATCTTTTTACGGTCTGCGTGACGCCTCCTCTGTCACTGAGTGCTGCTTACCCCAGTCCTCCGTAGAACCTTTTGTAGTTTGTTTAGTGAGTGGTAGGCTTAGCAGGGTCAGTCAGTAGCAGAACAAGATCAGATGCAACCAACCCACAATTTGGTGCATGCACAAATTTATGCATGTGTCCTCCATCTCATCTATGCATTTTTGATGGCTAAAAAAAATGGAAATGAAGACTTAGTGAACAATTGGCCCATCTGGAATAGGTGGTCTAGGTCAGGTGGTACTTAGGCTTCATTAGTATTTGGAATCAGAATGATTATGGAACACTGGAGTGTTCATAAATAAGTAGATGATCCGTGAATCCAGCAAGCAGCCCAGTAGTCGATCCATCTGATTAGATAGGTCAATTTTATTGCAATTGTTGTTTCCTAAAATGTTTTTTGACTATTTTTTTTTAAACGATTTATTTGTTTCACAGCACTCCTTAATGTTTGTCTCTTTCTTTATTAAATCTTACATGAACATCAGCACCACCCAGGGGCAAGAAGACAGGGTCCGAGTCGGCGGGACAACAACAACCAGGAGAGGACCGCTCCTCTACCGAGGCTCCTGCTGCTGGCCCCAGTAAGTCCTCCAGTGGCTAATATTAACAATTATATTTCCCTAACTTTTACTGCATCTTTTTTTCTCCAAACTATTAATCATGGTTCCACTTTCTAATTCTATTTTTTACAAAAGCTTCTTTGACCTTGACTATCTGTTTCCAAATTCTGGTTATCCCTGCCTCTAAGTTCCTTCTAACTGCCTCTGCTATGACTCTCTGTACTACTACTACTATTAGTCTATCTGTAGCTAAGTTTGCCCAGTTGGCCACTCTTTATTGAAGGTTTTCTTTGGAATAAAACTCAGATTGACAAATAGCTCTAGCCACTGTGTCCTGTCCTTTGGGTTGTCCTCTTCTAGTCTTCTTAATCTTGAGGCTTTGACAATTCCCACCAACAAAATGCCCAACCAGATATTTGACTAGTATTTTGAATACGATAGTACATGCTACTACTGTTGTAGGGATTCTGCAGAGCCACATACAGAACTATGCACAAGAAAATAGGATGTGATGGGAGGTTGGACCTAGCTCACACCTCAGTCAGAAGAACCCACAATCCCATGACCGACTAGCTATAGTGTCTCATTAGGTCCCGACCCTCCACACGAAGATACACATTGATGATGAGACAACCCAGACCATAATAAAACCCTTTTGCTCACTCATATGTGTAAGTCCACCCCACCACACCAAATACCACAGAGTCTATGTGTAAGTTCAAAATGTTTATTTTCAAATAAGTAACAAGCTCTGTATGTTGTTCTATGAAATTATTACTACAGCTAGCTTTAACAGCAAAAAGCATAAGATTAAAACAGTAAACATTTACAAGTGCATGACAAGACAAAAGATCTGTGTGAATTCTGGAAGACCCATCACCGTAGACCGTAGAAATACTGGTTACATCATGCATCACAAGCTCTGCAAATCTCTGGTTTGTAGAAGGGAATCTTCCGCCTATTATGAGAAAAATGGTGTGCGTTAGATGGTATACTGCAATAATGCAAGCATTTCGCAGTCATGGCAAAAAGTGTAACATGTACATGTGATGGCTAAGCAATACGGACTGACCGAACTCCATAACAAAGTGGCTTGTTTTTCAACCTCTTCACTTGTACGCAACCGTCATGTGACCTCAAAGACGTCTACTGCACAACAAGCTGCGAGGTATAATATGCGCAAAAAGAGTAGTAGACATGATGAATCTAAAAGGGTTACATGGCTCAGGCTAACTTTCCAAAGAGTAGGACTAGATGACCCTAGGGATAAGGGTGGGCGTAGTGGGCGTAGTGGGGCTACATGAAGCAGCACGTAGTGTACCCAAATCTACGCACACTACGCGCTCCGCGTAGCCCCACTACGTGCCACCCACCTCCCGCCCGCCCGCCCTCCTTTTAAATCATACCCGCATGTAAAATAAATAAAAATTAAAGAGACTTACCTGAAGCGAGACGTCTCCGGTGCTCCCTCTTCCTCATTTCCAACTTCTTCTGACAAATGCGCATGCACGGACGCCCGCACATGCGCATTTCTTGCGAGAACCATATAACACTACTAGTGTCTATCTACTGACTCTACTCTAGTACCCGATTTGGACTAGTGATGATGTATGTTGTATTAACTTTTTTTTCAATCTTCCTATTGAAAACTAATAAAATAGGGGGAGGTGTACAGGCACCTAAAAATGTGTAATGTTTTTTCTAGGCATACTTCTAACCACTAGTGCCGGCGGGGCCAGCGGCGATGGCAATGCGGCCATTCCGGAGGGGGCGGAAGACCAGGCAGCACCTGCAGGAGCTACAGGGGGGGAGCCAGCAGCAGTGGCGGGCGGTGGTAAGTTATATTCATTACTTCTTGACATTACTACTAGATGGAAGTGTGTTCACTTCACTCACTGTACTGTGAGACCGATTAATTTGTAGCGAACATTATACAACGGTTGAAGAAGACACCCTTTACTTAGCATTAACAGCGTGAGTTGAGTAACCAATGGCCTCTTCTATCTGACTCCAACTCAGCTGTGAAGGTTTTATGGAGAAGACTAAAACTCAGATCAGATGACCTTGATGGATGTGTTGAACAAAGAGGGAAAGAAGGGTGGAAGGAGGAAGGACGGGCGAGATGTAATATGACTGGCTGAGAAGGATATGTTGGAAGCATGCATAGGTGGCTGATAGGAATCAGATCAGATGCATGGGTTGTTGTTGTATTACGGCCCAATACAGGTAAGTAAACATAAAAATAAATAAAGCGATTTTCATTGTGCGCACTGCACCGCCAAATGCGATGCAGTGCATGCAACGAAATTTGTTTTATTTATTTATATGTATTGTTTACTTACCTGTGATTGTCCGGAATCCATAGTTTACTACCCCCACCCTGCCCCTCCCCACATCACCGCCCGGCAGCACTCCCACCACCGACTGCTACTGACCTGATGTTGTGTTACCATCTATAATATAAGCAATGATCATTGGATCCGATAAATAATCTGCCTTTTTGTAGTACCCTGGGCAGGGTGAAAGTGAAATTGAGCAATTGCCCTCATGTAACAGTGCCACCCGTAATACAAAAATATGAGCTTCCCCACCTGCAGACAGTAGTAGTAAATAAAACTAACATGAGTCTGCATCATGTGACTCGTATCTGTTTCTCTTGGGTGCAAGCTTAGCTGACTGAGCTGGCATGCCGGCTACAACAAAGTTATGTAATTTCGCTAAACTAGAGATAAGAACAAGACGACTGGTGTGTACGGGAGTACATAGTGCTAGTATAATGCCTGAAACTCCCACAAATGTTAGAGTCCGAGGAAGTAGGAGGATAGATGCTTAACACAAATCTTATGTACTGTGCTTGCTAGTGATACTGTGCCACTATTTGTTGAATGAAGTTTGTGTTACTGTTTTGCTAAGAGTATTGGTTACAACAATGTTCTTTTTCTTTCTTTATATAGATCCTCCTTCCCAACCAAAACCTACGTGGAAGGAGCTGGCAGCCAGGGCCCGGCGCCGTAAACTGGAGGCCATTTGTGAGGAATACCAGCAGCTGGTGGCTCAGGCGAAGGAGGAGGAGGAGGCGGCTGCAGCCTCCTCCAATGCCCCGAGCCCCAGTCAGGCCCCGCCTTTAGTTTTACGGCGCCGTGGTCAGGCAGCTGCCCGCTGCCGTGCCTCAATATCAAGCACTGCTGCCCCCCACCCTCAATGTAACTGCAGGGCATTTCGCCGCCAGATCCTCCTCCGGATAGCACGCTTGGAGGAGCACCTAGAGGAGCGGGTGAAGATCCTGGTTGACAAACACCTAAAAGCCCACCGAATTTTGGACCTTGTTGAATTGCCCTTTTTTTAATTCCTTTTGTTGGTGGGTGGGTTTTGGGCGTTGGGGTTTTTTCTGGAAATTTGGGACTTTGGACATTGGTTGGGGTAAGGGAGGGGGTGGGTCCGGTAAGAGTGGGATGGTTTATTTTTGTTAGGGTAATAAATTATATATTATTTACTTAAACATACAATGTTAATGTTTTGTGGGTGGGTTGCTGTTTTATGAATTTACGTCACATGGTTGGTTATCTTGCTGCTGCATTCCCGCAGCCAGTGTTTGATTTAAAAGATCTGCCGATTTTGTAACACACAAACAGATAGATGCGGTACCCCTCACTGAGTTATTTTATTGGTCCTACTAGTACTGTCAGTCTCTCCTCCTAGTCCATTATACCTCCCACCAAACTTATCTTACCTGTGATTGATGATGATGAAGTTCGGCACAGTGATGGCTGCATGGTTGGTTTCCCAAGTGAATGGAGAAGATGCCATGGTTGTGGTGGTAGTAGTAGACACTGGCACTAGCATTGGAAAAAAAAAAGAGACAGTCACTTGCCTGAGAGAGACTGTGGAAGGAGTAGTAGAATGAAGTAAAGTACAGCATGGGTGGGCAAGCAGAAGACGATCCTTGCCCTTCCTTGAATTTCAATTAGTGTTTACAGCATGGGTGGGCAAGCAGAAGAAGATCCTTGCCCTGCCTTGAAATTCAATTAGTGTTGCTTTCACCACATCTGCCCCAGCTAGCATGTGATCAATTGTTGGTGTACATTTAATGTAGTCACATCACACCTCAATATAAATCACACAGCCCAGGGGAAGTGGGTTAGGGATTGATGAATGGATGGGAAGGGGGGTTTGGGGAAAGGTTTGACAAAGAAAAACAGACAGTATGCATGGACACAACAAAAGTAAAACACAATCTTGGAAGACGACCATGATCCATTATCCAAGAAATCTATAAAGGGAGAAAAAGGAAAGGCATGCATGATGATGAAGAGAACTTAATGGTTAATGAGTTGTACTTACTAACTACCACTACACAAGTGGACAGTACAGGGCAGAAATTATTAATGTGAAATTTGCCTTGCCTGTCTGCCCTCAGAGCGAACCAAATTACATGCTGTACCGGGCTTACTTTTATTTTTAAAGTTAGCAAAGAAAATGAAAAAATAGTTGTAGGGATCAATTACCAAACAAACCACAACACACAGTCGTAATGATTGAAGAGAAAAAAGGACTCAAATAAATTAAAAGACAAATGATGAATGATACTAAAGTTACTGTATTATCCTGGTCCAATTGTGGAGTTGCATCATTCTCGTCATTCATCTTGGTCCTCCCTTAAATGGACACTCCGCACATCAATCTTGGGTACCACTGCCTGCCTGATGCGGATTGGTAAGGCAAGTGTGAGTTGTTTCTCCCACTATAGCACAGGGTAAAGGCCGGCCTGTAAGTGTAGATGGAAAAACAAAATGGGTATTGAAAAATAACTGAATTAAAAAAAATAAACTCAATTACAGTGGAGTGCAAAAAGAGAAGACAAGACTCTTGAGAGAACACTTTCAGACTGAGGCGGCTTGGATACATCGTGTCTACTCTACAGCATTAAGCTACAACAACAACAGGACAGGAGCCAGCACAGAACAGGCCCACCCTGGCACAGGCCCTGCACCCAACCCCCATTTACCTTAAATTTTGTCAGAGCCAGAAAAAAGGCATATGCAGCAACCTAGCATTTTCCAAATCAAGTGGCTAAATCAATGCGCCACTGTCACTCATATCACTACACTCTACTCCAGTCCACACCACTACACGGACATGTAGCCTAGGTCTGCTGTGGTTCTTGTTGAATTGTTGTGTTTACCTTTTATGCCAGTCCATGAAACGCAGTTATTCCATCAATTATCTCCGATCCAACTGACTGACTGTGTGCAAAGATAGTATGGTCAGCATCATGACCGTGTGGTACGTGTTCTCCAACACCAACTCAGTCTGCAGTGACTCTGATTAAGTTTATAATATACTCCATATTACAAAATTGCAATGGATATTGGCCTGCACCTGCAGTAGTAGGAGTACAATGTGGTTATTAAACAACAAGGAAACATTGACTGTCACTTGAGTCACTTTTACTTTGTAGATAAACTAGTATAGTTCGACTTCATGCACATTGACTCGTAGTCAGCAAGCATCCAATGCAATGCATGCCATCATTCATAATAATCATTACTTGTCTTGCTCTTCTCTTTGGCTGTCAGATCAGATGCCTAGCCTTCTGACAGTGATGAGTTTTGGCTCGGAAACAAAACGGAAGATAGCTGTAGTCACGTTTCACTTCTTATGGCGGGACTGTTAGAGGCAACATGTATTGTACTATTCTCCATCTCCATCCAATGTCTGGCTTGCTTGAAATGTATTTAGGGAGAGTAAGGAAGATGGAGCAGGACTCTGAGGAATGGAGTGGACAGTTATGCACAGACGTGCAACTCCAATAGGGAAATAAAACGAAGAGACAGTATTGATGGATTTGTTGTGATTAGATTTGAACCAGAAAAACAGATACACACACAAATAAAGGAAGAACAATTTGAAAGCCTAGTTGTCAGGGAAGAGGAACTCGTCCTCAAACTCTGGTGGTTCAGACAGAAGTACGTCATGTAACCCACTACTTATGTACTCCGGTGGTATAAAGTGCTGATTCATTTTGATCATGTTTAACCTCTCCACGCTTTTGGGTGAGAGACTGGTCCTTTTCACAGTAACAATGGCACCAGCAGCACTGAAAACACGCTCAGAAGAGACACTTGCAACAGGGCAAGCCACATACTTTATCACACCAAGCTGCTGAGCACTGGCCATTGGCTTCTTTTCCCATCCCAATACACCAATGGGCTTTGCTCCATGAAGACCTCTGTTGTGTCATCCAGATAGGCCTCTACCATCCGCTCAATGTTCAGGGGTGCTCCGATGGGCTTGGCCTCTTTTGCCTTTGCATCAGCAATGGACTTACAAAACCCTTTCTGTAGAAACCAATCACTTGCTGTTTTTTTAAATGTGGCTGATGATCCTGTTGGTGCTATTGTTGATGATATTGCTGTTAGTGTTGGTGACGGCTGGGAGGCAAACGCACTGCTCTCAGGCTCTGAAGTAAAACTTGACTCTGGGTGCCCTGTAGTACTTTTTCTGGCCTGGGGTGGTGGGCCTCTAATTAAGAGCCGTTCGTTTTCAAAGTCAGTGGCTTCCTCAGCTATCAAAGTTTTGTACTTGGCAACATCAACTTCTGAAAAAGGAATTACTTCATTACTGCTCAGCAATAATTTGAAACGTGGATCCAAAATTGAGGCAGTAATGTAATGTCAATGTGACACAATGTTATTTTGAATCCTTGTATTTTCAGACAAGCGAACGGCCAAGGTGTCCGCCAAATAATATGCGTCTACTTTGTCATCCACACCTGCATACGTTTCAGACACCTCCTTCAGCTCTTGCTCTAGCATGTACAACAATGGGATAGCTTGGCCCATAGGACAGTCCTCCCTGCTGACTTCACGTGTGAAGACCTCAAAAGGAAGTAGCATCTCTGTCAGGCATTTAACGAGGTCCCATTGGGCCATCTCAATGGTCATGCCTTTCACAGTAGGATCTCCTGACCTTTTCATGACATAAGCATTGAGTGGTATGTACTGCTCAAACAGACGCTCAAGCATGTAATAAGTTGAGTTCCAACGTGTTGGCACCTCCTCGATGAGTGCTTTGACTGGCATTTTATGCTCACGTTGAAAGACCCTCAGCTGCTTCCGGGCTTTAAAAGAATGGTTGAAATGTGTGCATATTCTTCTGCAGGTGGTCAGTAAGTTGCTGACTTTGCTTTCATTTTTCAGAAAGTCTTGAACAACAATGTTAATGCAGTGTGCCAAACACGGGACCCTGAAATAGCCACCATCTTTCATGGCCCTAACTACATTACTGTCATTGTCCGTGGCAACAAAAACAATGTTAAGCCCTCTTGGTCGCAGCCACTCAAACACCTTGCTGTTAAACTCATCCAAAATGTTTGCAGCAGTATGAGATTTCTCCATAGCAAATATGGCTACAGTTGCATGTTTGTGAGTGTCATTAAAAATCTTAGCAGTGTCAACAACACCTGCAGATATCTTATCTTTAACACCCGAAAAAGAGACCCAGTGTACATTGATGCACATGTAATCAGTGGCTTGGCAACTGGTCCACATGTCTGTTGTCAGGTGGATACTCTGAACAGCACTCTGTTTTAAGGCTTTTCCAAGCAATTCCAGCATGTCGTGATGTAGTGCTGGAAAAGCAACACTGGCGAAATAGTAGCGGCTCGGAACCTTCCATTTTGGGCAGATGGTTGTCACAAATTCCAGAAAACCCACCCCTTCAACAAAAGAAAAAGGGAGAAGGTCCAGTGCTAACATTTTAGCCAGCTTCGCATTGTACAAATGTGCTATTGGGTTGTTGCGTTCGTACTGCCCCTCCGTCCTAGTAAACATGCTAAGAATGGTAGGCTGCATGGTATTCCTTCTTGTTATGCTCAAAGTCGCACTTTGTTTAAAAGCAGTACTCCTTGGTGTCTCAGGCTGACTCTTACTCTTGTGCCACTGAGATGTTGCGTTACCACTGCAGTAATGGGGACAGGGCTACTTTGTGTACCACTACCACAGAGAATGTCTCCCTCCACTTCTTCTTCCTGTTCCACCGTGAGCAGACCTTCTACTCGTTTATCCCCACCAACAGCAATGGTTCCAGTTTTTATGCGACGAAGGTGCTCCTCCCACTGGATTGCGTGGTGTTTTTTCAGATGGGTCATTCGGCCTCTGGTACCATAGTTTGTGCCAAGCTTACCACAACTAACAGAGGTATGACAAATGGAGCATATAGCAATGTTCTCCTCCTTTTCGCTAACCGTAAAGAAGTCCCACACTGGGAAGCTTAACTTTTGTCTCCTGCTGGAGGTGCCACTTCCAATGCCGGATGAACTGGAGGGTGTGCGTTGAATTTGACTCTGTGCAGTACCACTACCTACTTCTGCTGAGGTGGTGCTTGTGCTGGATGTAGGACGCTGCCGGCCCTTTGCTAATGTAAATATGGAAGCTGGAGGTCGTGTTGGTGTTACCTGATTGGAGGTATGCGTGCTACATCCCTTGCAGCCATTTTGGATAGGGTAAAAATGTTGGTCTCCATCTCCTCTGGGCTGGGAGTGATGCTCTCGATGACTGGCTCATCATCATCATCAGCATCCTGCTCTTCTACATCAACCTCCATAAGTGTAAGGCTTTCTGGAACCTTCCTTTTCCCATGCCTGATCTTGGAACGTGTCTCCCTCTCAGACTCAGTTTGTGGCTTCTAAGTGGCATCTAGATCATCAGAAGGGGGGCTTGGCGAAGAACTTGAGGGACTAACCCTCCTTTTCCTTGCTGGGGATTAGGAAGACAATGGAACTTCTGAAGGAGTGGCTTCCTCTTCTTCCTCTGCATGAGGCTCAATTTCCTGAACTGCCCCTACTTCGGAGGAACAACAACTACTATTGCGGGCGGTGGTTGAGGCTGTTGTTGTTGACCACTTATCTGCTGTGTTCCCTCCTGCGTTGATTGTGTACTACTTTGAGATAGCGATAAGTTTAGTTCAGGCTCAGCATCACTGCTTTCCACCATTAGGCTGGCTACCTCTTCCACACACATCTGCTTGGGCCTGGGTTGGTGGGTTGGGCCCACTGATGCGGAGGTGCTGCCCCCAGCTTGGCCCCCGGACACTGCTGCTGCAGGCATCATTTTTGGTGTCCCAAAAAGGTTTTGGGTGGCACACCAGACTTAAGTGACACTTCCTTCTTCTTCTGTTCCTTCTTCTCAATGGCATCCTTCTTGGTACTGGAGGACCTGCTACCTGCTTTCTTTGAGGTCATCTTCTTCAGATGTCAACAACACTCAGTTGCACAAGTTGCAGAGATGGCTGGTCAGGTCACTCACACGTCACGTCGTGTACAGCAGCAGGAGGTCGGTCTGGCACCACAACGGGCGATGATGACACACCTCCTCCTCAGTCTTTTGTGCACCTAAAAGCAAGGAAACCAGAAGAACATCAGTCAAAAGATAGTACAATCAAACTAATATAATATATAACTTCTTAGTGTGTGGTGGGTGGTCACAATTATCAAATTTTATTAAGTCACTGAACAACAACAGTGTAGCCACTTATGAGACTTTGACAACAAGGCCAGAGCTCCTGGTGTACTACTGTACGGTGTACACTCAGGAAGAATAAGAATAGCAAAGAACAAAAACATAAATGTAGTGTGGCCTGTTTGCCCTCAATAAAAATTTGTGCATCACATGGGATGGATGCAGCATCAGGGAGCAACCACAATGAACACATACACATTAAAAGGCATTTATTTAGAACACCCAAAAACTGAAATATACCCCAGAAAAAAAGTAAAACCCACATTTTGCAATTCAATCCAAAGCCATCCATGCCATACATGATGTTGAAATTCAACACACAACACAAAAACAGTTGTTTAACTTCCATGCACCCATGATGATTGATGAGTAGTACCCCTGGGCCTACTGGCGGACTAGCCCACAAGCTTGGAGGCCTATGGAAAAAGCACAGTGGCTGGTCCCACAAAATGGCCGCCACCACATGGCCAGACCACTCACAAAAACAAGAAAAGGTCAGGATACAAGACAGACAATGCAGGCCTATGGCAAAAGCACAATGCCTGGCTTCACAAAATGGCCGCCACCCACATGGTCAGGCCACCCACCACAATAATAACAAAAAGTGAATTTAAAGGACAGGAACAGGAAGTTGGAGTCTCTGTGGAACTTACTTCCTCTTTTAAAAAAAATAAAAGTGACTCCGTGCTCCAAACTACAGCAAAATGACAACCTGAGGAGTTTTTTTAGCAAAATGCACAAAATCATCGTATTCAAGGCGGTTTTCTGTTACTCGCGAGATATTGTTTGCTAGATTGCAAATTCTGTGTGTTCGGCATCGCGAACTGGACAAAAAGTCATTATCGCGTGCACAAACACGCATACTGAGAGCGCGAAAATGACAAAAACTGTAAGTCTGCATTGTCGCGCTGTACAGAGTTGCCAAAAGTACGCGAGCTGAATTCCTAGGGTTACCTACTGGCTGGAAGCCCTATTTATTTAACACACATCCAAACCTGCAATTCCACCCCAAAAACCACCTTTTGCAATTCAATCCAAAGCCATCCATGCCATACATGATGTTGAAATTCAACACACAACACAAAAACAGTTGTTTAACTTCCATGCACCCGTGATGATTGATGAGTAGTACCCCTGGGCCTACTGGCAGACTAGCCACAAGCTTGGAGGCCTATGGAAAAAGCGCAGTGGCTGGTCCCACAAAATGGCCGCTACCACATGGCCAGGCCACTCACAAATACAAGAAAAGGTCAGGAATACAAGACAGACAATGTAGGCCTATGGCAAAAGCACAATGCCTGGCTTCACAAAATGGCCGCCACCCACATTGTCAGGCCACCCACCACAATAATAACTAAAAAGTGAATTCAAAGGACAGGAACAGGAAGTTGGAGTCTCTGTGGAACTTAATTCCTCTTTTAAAAATTAAAAAATAAAATAAAAGTGACTCCGTGCTCCAAACTACAGCAAAATGACAACCTGAGGAGTTTTTTTTAGCAAAATGCACAAAATCATCGTTTTTTAAGAAGGTTTTATGTTGCTCGCGAGATATTGTTTGCCAGATTGCAAATTCTGCGTGTTCGGCATCGCAAACTGTACAAAAAGTCGTTATCGTGTGCACGAACACGCATATTGAGAGCGCGAAAATGGCAAAAACTGTAAGTCCGCGTTGTCGCGCTGTGCAGCGTTGCTAAAAGTACGCGAGCTGATTTCCTAGGGTTACCTACTGGCTGAAAAGCCCTATTTCATTAACACACACCCAACAACTGAAATTCCACTTCAAAAAACACATTTTGCAATTCAATCCAATGCCATCCATGGTGTTAAAATTCAACAGACAACACAAACAATTTTTAAGCACCCATGATTTGATGATGACTACCTCTGGGCCTACTGGCAGACTAGGTCACAAGCTTGGAACAGAATGGCAAAAGCAAGCACACTGCCTGGATGGCCCCACAAAATGGCCGCTAGCCACCCTCAACAACAAGAAATGGAAGACAGACAATGTCAGCCCATGCCAAAAGCACACTGCCTGTCTTCACAAAATGGCCGCCACACACATGGCCAGGACACAACAACAACAAGCATAAGCCAAGGGGAACAAAGAAAAGACATGCTGGCCTATATGGAAAAAGAAGCACACTACTAAACTACCACTCCAAAATTGCCACAAGCCACATGGGCACTCACAGTCACAACAGGCCATGGAAAACAATGAAATGAGGCAGGCCTATATATGACCGGACAAAGGAGGCATGCTAAACAACACAGCTTTAATACAAAAATGAAAATCAACACGGCTACGAAAGGATTGGAAAGAAGTTACACACCAAGCACACACACACATCCAACAAAGGTATTTAAAACACACACCCAAACAGTGAAATACACCACAACCACATTTAGCAATTCAATCCTCTGCCATCCATGCCCTACATGATGTTTAAATTCAACAAACACCACAGAAACATGGACCCATGGGTACACTACTGGCTGAAATTGCAAAGAAAAACTAGGCCCCTATTGAAAGTAGAGGCCACCCACAACAATAATTTTTAAAAACAATGACATTTCCAGAAAAATGTAGGTACAAACAAGCCCCAATGTAACAAACATGTACACCAATTATCCAACTTACTTGTAAATCTCAAATCAAAAAGTCCTCAAATAAATCCAATCCAATGATATGATGCAGCAGACAGACACAAAAAGTGATCCTTCCAGCTCCAAATCCAAATGAAAGTGAACAGCACATGGACAAAGCACTGGGAGGAGCCTGCCGGACAGGAACAGGAAGTTGGACACTCAGGGGCACTTCCTTCCTCTTGAAAAAAAGAGTAAAAAAAAAAAGGACTCCTTGCACAAAAGACTACAGCCAATCACAATCTGAGGAGTTTTCTGAGCAAAATGATCATTTTCAAGAAGGTTTTATGATGCTCGAGAGATATTCTTCGCCAGATTGTAGTTTTTGCATGTTCGGGATCGTGATCTTACCAAGACAGCCGCCGGAAGTCAGCTCGCGCATCCGAATGACGTGTTCGCATTCGCACACTCTTGCAGGATCGGTCGGCCATATTACAAATCTCGTGGTGCACGCAAACGGAAAGAAAATCGAGTCGGCGAACGCAGAATCACGGTAAGACGTTACCGCGTGCGCGAGAATGAATATTGAGCGCGCGAGGAAGCAAAACAACTACGCTACGCTGTAGATTGCGTAGCAATCTGCAACTTCGCGCTCTACGCAAATCGCGAAGTTACCTAAACTTCGCAAACTCCACGAGCGGAGCGTAGTTCACCGCCCACGCTTAACTTTTATGGCCAGAATGGCCGAAATAAAGATATTTTGATTTGAAATATCAAATAATAAATAAAAAAATAAATAGATAAAACTTCAGTAAATTGTAGATTGCCCCAAACTTTCATTTTTCTTCAGTTTCCCAACTAAATATACATGTTCATTTTGAAATCATCGCTGTGTGGATTTAGGCCCACAATTCTGCATAGGTAGGACTTTCTCTTCAGACCTCATCAGCTTTGCTTCTAACTAAGTATGGCCAAACTGTGGAAGACAGCTTTGTTTTCACTAGTGCTATTTAAAAAAATGATGACTGAACATTCAAATTGGTGATAGGGACCATATAAACCACAGCCATCCTTCAGGGTGTGTGTCCGTGTAAGACAGAGAGTGAAAAAGTGTAGGACCCGAATACTCCCAGTCAGGCCTGCTCCCCAACACAACCCAAAAGAGGCACCAGCAGAACTCACAGAGATTGAGAGATCGGTAACCACCTGCATCAGTGATGGGCGGACCCTGCCTCATTGTATTTTTCTCCTCATTCCAGGGCACTGCCCCCAAACATCAAGCTGCCTGAGGGGCTGCGATTATGTGGCCAGGAGCTGGCACCCATTCCCACCCCAGGTGATCTGTGTGCCCTAGCTGGTGTGTACATCCTCTGGTAGGCTAAGGACTGCTGGACCCTACCCTTGATGATGGTCTAGGGACCACAAAAACCACAGCCATCCTTCAGTGTGTGTGTCTGTGTAAGACAGAGAGTGAAAAAAGTATAGGACACAGATACACCCAGTCAGGCTTGTGTCCCAACACAACCCAAATGAGGCACCAACACAACTCACAGAGTTTGAGAGATTGGTGGAACAGTTTTTATTACAAGCAACTAAAGCAAACTTAGGTTAATTAACAGTGACACATCGTGAAGAATTAAGCACTTATGAGAAGAAAAAAATCACATATTAGATAAATTACTAAATCATGACTGATAAACAACGACAACACCAGAGTCCTTCCGCAGTCCCATTGCCAGTGGAGCACACAGGTGTAGCCATAACCACCTGCATCGGTGAGGGATGGTCCCCGCCTAACTGTGCCCTTGTCGTCATCCTAGGAAACTGCTCCCCAAACACCAAGCTGCCTTAGAGGCTGCTGTTAAGTGGCCAGGAGCTGCAGCCACCATGCCCACTCCAGGTGATCTGTGATCCCTAGCACCCAAGCTCTTGTGCACATCCTCTGGTTGGCTCAGGACAGCTGGACCCTACTCTTCATGCTGTTCTGGGGAGAATGCATTGGCGGACCCCAGTGCTGACTAGGACTGAATTTCTGAATTGAGATCCCGCCTCAAAGGTGATTGCAGGCAATGAGGTCCTTCGCTCTCCCTACCACAAAATATTCTTTGGGCAAAATCCCAGATGTCCTTGATGAGCAGGTCCATACGCACATCTGGGAAGTGGACACCATCCTTGTGAAACATATCCTCGCCCCTCAGCAGTTTATGTGGAACGTTCCAGGGGTGACCTGGGCCAGGGCACAGCTTGGACATCTCAGAGTTCGGTCACCTAACGGATATGTTGATTGCCCTGGATCTGATATCGTTACCTCAATTCTGATGTGGAACAATGTGAGACCAAGTAGTGGCCAGCTGTGCAAATTCCCTCAGAATTGTTTCCCTGAGGCCCTTGTGACCCATTCTTCCCAAGTCATTATCTCCAAGGTGGACAACAATGAGGTCCTGGAACTGGAGTCTCTCACGACCCCTGGTCTCCTCAATCAGTAGTTGTAGTTGAGAAATGCAGAGGCCTCCAATGCTGCACCACTGGAAGGAAACATAATGCAACGCAATAGGCCTGGGCTTATGGAGCAGTTGCAACCTGTACGCCGGATGAGGATGAAGAAATGGCCACCAACTCACGCAACCTTCGATGGCATCCTACTAAGAAACAAAGAATAAGCATCAATACAGAAAGAGAGAAAGAATCATGCACCAGTGCACATTAATTGCAAGTTTGAGCAAATGTAGTGCTTGTAAGACTTCGAAGACCACCAGTATATTTTTTTAACCCCCTCAGGAGACAGGCCTGCACCTGCCTCCACAGTGGCTGTGCTTATTCTGAAGGAGTGTGAGGAGTAATTACTCGGATTGACACCTTCTGCCTGAAGGGCAGAAGTCAGCGCCCACGTCTTCACCTATTTTCTCCGCGCATTCTGTATCCATAGGTACAGGGTGCGGGGAGCTGAATTGGGTACAGGAGCTGAATAGGTAATAGGTGTCCTTTGATGAAAGTGTAACTACAAGGAGTGCCCCCGCAGATTAACCCTATTAAGCCTTATTGACTGAATGGGCCAACTCAGACAAATTCAAAATGGAAAAAGACCAAAATACTGGTCTGTATGATTTGGGTTCAAGCCTTTCTTAAAAACTTTTTTACAAAGACAGATCTACGTGGCAATAAAGGTCAGTTACACTTGTAGGAATTAGAGCAAAAATAAGGTCCTGAAGAAAACCGATTCACCCACACCGGCGATGCTAATGGCTCAAACATGTCGACCTCAAATGTATGGGGTCACTACTCCCCTATGACATCGCACTGTTTTTAACCTTGCCAAAGGACCACCCATTAAAAAAGTAGTAGGATCTGGCAGGCAATTTTAATTTCTTCTCACAATCCCTAAAACCACATAGCCAAGGAACTCCACTTACAAACATGTTGAGCCCATCTCCCCACATTAGGTGAGCGGGACCAGGGTCAGATGATTAAGCAAGTCATAGGTGGTACCTGTGGGTGAGGACTCTAAAATATATCCCACAAGGGCACAGTGATTTTCACCGATTTACCTGGGTGAACAATCCTACAGAGTGAGACAGTGGGAACGCAACATTCTGTCTTGTGGCTAGTGATAGGATCCAACAAAGTAAGGTAACCCTCCTCAATATTGTTGTATATGAAAAGGGAAGCTGAAGGTAAAACCTTACACATACTTCTCACTCCTCCTAATGGTTGTCCGGTAGCCAGAAACAGACATATGGCCTCCTCTGCAGTGAACATGTCAGGGACGTTATGCATATGCAAGTAGGACCTGTAATGCACAAAACACCTTTCATAGGACATCTGTGTGCGCCTTGTTAGTGAAGCCGCCACTTAATCCGGGCAGACAGACTCCAATCCTCCACAGATATAACAGGAACTCTGTCATCTTCTCCACCACCCGAGGTTAAAATCCTGAAATTCCTGCAGCTTGGAGCGAGATAAGGTAGCCTTATTATTATGAATACCAGGCATATGTTTAGCTCGAAACTAAATTTGAGACTTCCAGCACAATAAAACCAAATGTTTGGGCAATGGTATGGCAAACTTTTTTTTTTTTTTTTTTTTAACTCTTTATTTAACTTTTCATGTCATACAGTGCATCAGCATTACACACTTATCCGGATACTGGCAATATGGGCAAATGGAGAAGGCAGCATTAAGAAATCATAGCACATTTTACATTCCAAACACTTACAAGTGGCAGCCCATCACCATCCTCTCCAGAGCCTCCCCCAATTTTCCCTCTCATTCTGCAGAGAGCCACTACCCCTCGGCGAGTACCTGTATACCCGCCCCCGTCATACAGAGCACCTCCGCAGGCACATAATCGTGCCGCCCCATCCCCACCAGCGGAGTGCCCATACGGGTCATAGCGGCAGTGTAGCGGCACGTCGCGGGGGAGCAAGATCGCAAGGCAGCCGTCAGGGGGACCCCCAGAGCCAGCAGCGTCCACCCCTCCCCTCCGCAGATTGGACGACCCTCCCCAGAGGAAACCGCACCACATGCATCCCCCCTAGCCAGAGCCACCCGCCGGCGAGTCCACCCCCACGGGAGCAGACGGCGATCGCTGGGCGCAGTGCGCCGCTAGGTACTGTGACAGAGGTCCCCAGATGTCAGGGGGACGGGACTTGGGTGGGAGCAACTCTGAATACAACAGAACATTCTCCTGACAAGTAACCATATCCCGCAGCCATTCCTTAAATTTGGGCCGCCTCCCCCGCCCCCAACGGCACGCTATGCGGCGCTTGGCAAGCAGCAGTGCGCAGGTAACGAAACGGCGATGCGGCTTCGGCACATCCCGAGTGTACCCCAGAAGAGCCTGTATGGGAGAGGGCGGCAGCGGGGATCCCAGCATCTCCCCCAGGGCCTCATACACCTGATCCCAATATTCATCTATGCTGGGGCAAGTCCAGGCCAGGTGCAAGAAGTCCGCTCCAGGAGAATGACACCTGTCGCAGCGATCGTCATCACGTAGACGGAATCTATGCATCTGGGCCGGGGTACAGTAGAGGCGATGGAGAAACTTGTAGTGGATGATGCGGAACCTACTACTAGACGAGATCATTTCAGTCTGCAAACAGCAGAACCCCCACTGATCATCCGTGAGCTCAGTGCCAATCTCGGCCTCCCAGCCCGCACGGGACCGCCGTACCAGGACCCCATCCCGGTCATATATCCCCCGATACAGTGCAGAGACCATATGTGAAGGCGAAGGGGAAGAAAGCATGTTATGAAACGGCTCCAGAACTGGAGGTTCACTCGGATATGCCGGCAACACCTTCTGTATCCCACTTCGGAGGCGAATGAAGGCAAAAGTTTCCAGGGGGGTAGGGACAACGTCCCCGTAGAGGAGCGGGAGATCGCGAAATCTTCCTGCATGAAAGAGGTCACCCCAGTTCGCAAACCCCATCTTCAGTTTTATTCTCCGAAACATTTCTTCTCCTAAGAGCGGAAGAGCCGGATGATACACCAGGGGCATCAATGGGGAGTAGAGAAACGTCGACCCCAGACGATCCGCGATCGCGCCCCAGGCGTGCGCCGTGGCCTGCACAGGGTTGCGATCCGCACGGGACGACGGCACCTCTGCGAGAACTGCCCCCTCAAGCGGCACCGGATCCGCCAACCAGTGTTCCACCGCCGTCTGCGGCCTGAAGGGCGAAGGTCGATACCAGTAGTACGCATAGTGCGCCTGAGCGCAGTGATAGTAAAGTGTAAAGTCCGGTATATCGAAGCCGCCCTGCCCATAGGGCGGAGTAAGGACCGACCACCTGAAGGTCTCTTCCCCCCCCACACCAATCGGATAAGTTCCGATCTTAATTCCCGGAAAAAGTAGCCGCCCGGGTGAAACGGAATATTGAGGAAGAGGTAGAGCAGCTTGGGGAGCACGACCATCTTTATAAGGGAAACTCGGCCAGCCATGGTCAGGGGTAGGGTCAGCCACCGGGCCACATGCGAGCATATGGCCTCGAGCGCCCTGCCGTAGTTCATACGCAGCACCTCCTGCCGGTCCCTGGAGACCCATACTCCCAGGTATCTCACGCTCTCGTCGCACCACTCCAGCGGATAATCAAGTGGAATTTTCTCTATACCATTCATGAGGGGGAAGACTGTGGATTTGCCCCAATTGATGTGAATTCCCGAGTAGAGCGCAAAGCGAACAAACTCTCGAAGGATGGGGTTCAGATTCTCCCGCGGATGCTTAACGTAGAGTGTGAGATCATCTGCATAGAGTGACAGCAGGACCTGCCGCTGCTGGCATTGCAGGGAGGCCGCGAGATAGTTCTGCCGGAGACGGGACGCCAGGGGCTCCATCGCCAGCGCAAAAAGAAGAGGCGACAGCGGGCATCCCTGTCGAGTACCCCTAGTCACCAGGAATGGAGCTGAGACTCGGCCATTGATAAGAACCCTCGCCTTGGGGCTACAATATAGTATCTGAATCCATCTAGAAAACGCCACAGGCATACCCATATTTTGAAGGATCAAGTGGAGGTAATCCCATTCGACCGAATCGAACGCTTTGGTGGCGTCCAGGAAAACCGCCACCAGGGCCAGAGAGGAGTCCGCATTGTTCAGTACTGAGAAAAGCGTCCGCAAATTGTGGGAGGTGGAGCGGCCCGGAATGAAACCTGCCTGATCCGGCAGTATCAACCCCCCGATCAGAAGGTTGACCCGGTTCGCCAGCACCTTGGCCAGGACCTTCACATCACTGTTAATGAGAGAGAGAGGTCTGTACGAGTCACAGCTATCCGGGGGCTTTCCCGGTTTAAGGAGAGAGACGATGAGCGTCTCCGACATGCTGGGCGGGAGGGAGCCAGTCTCGTTAGCTTCTTCAAACACCTCCCGCAGAGCCGCAGTGAGCGGGTCGATGAAGGTTTTATAGTACTCAATTGGGAAGCCGTCCAGGCCTGGGGATTTTCCCGACGCAGTCTGCATGATGGCTTCTTTGATCTCATCCAGGCCTATAGGAGCCGCCAGTAGCTCACGCTGGACATTCGACAACCATCCGAGGGTAAGCTCAGACAGGTATTCGGTCATCTCCAGGGGCGCTACCCGTTGAGATGTATACAAGGCGGAATAATGGGACACGAAGGTAGACAGTATGGAGGGTGTGTCGCGCTGCAGGGTACCATCCGGGGCCCTGACCTCCAATATGTGATTAGTGCCGCGGGGGGGGGGCGAACCGCCCCCGCAAAGAACCTGCCAGGGCGCTCCCCCTCCCCATACGCACGCGCTTTAAAGTGCTTACCGCGGAAACGCACCTCCCTCTCAGCCGCAGTCTTGAACTCAGTCAGCTTAGTGCGGTAGTCTAATTGGATCGCGGGATCTCGCATGAAGGCAGGGTCAGTTTCCAGTGTCCGCAAAGCTCGTTCCAAGGCCGTCAGCTCCGCACGAAGCGAGCGTAGCACGCCCGAGCCCTTAGAAATACACACACCCCGCATGGTGGCCTTAAAGGCCTCCCATACTGTCGCCACGCTATCCACCGTCCCCCGATTACGGTCGATGAACTCTGTGATCTCCTGGCCCATCTCAAATTTAAACAGTTCATCCAATAGGATGTGAGGCTGCATGCGCCACGGAAGCGGATCCCCCACCAGGCTGGACCGGGCCAGGGTAAGGAGCACAGGCGCGTGATCGGAGTAGGTGCGAGGTAAGTGTCCCGCCCCCAAGAGAGAGGTCCCCAGTGTCCTCGACAGGAGCAGGTAATCCAACCGAGCCCAAGTGGAGTGCAACATCGACCAGTGCGTGCCCTCCCTAGCACCCGGGTGCATGTAACGCCATGCATCGAGCAACGAGTGCTGCGCCATGAGGTCCAGAACGTAAGCCTGGGAGCGAGGATGATGCGCCGCGCCCGCATTAGAACGGTCCAGGGCAGGATCAAGTGTGACATTAAGGTCCCCTCCCCAAATCAGGTGTGTGGAACCTATCTCCAAGATGACTTCCCATAAGGCAATGAAGTGTGCAGGACCATCCACGTTAGGCCCGTAAGAGGAGACCAGTGTAACAGTAGCATTGCCCATCCGTCCCCACACCACACAGAAGCGGCCTTCGGGATCGAGTCTATCCCCCAGGTGTACAAACGGGGTGTGTTTTTTGACAAGGATGGCCACTCCCCTGGAGTACGTGGAGTAGGAAGAAAAGAGACTGTATGCAGCCCACCGTGACGCGAATGTAGGCTCCCTATGGGGGTCCGTGTGGGTTTCCTGCAATAACGCTATATGTATGCAGTGGCGGTCCAGATAACCTAGGACCTGGCGGCGCTTGCGCGGGTCTCCCAGCCCCCTAATATTCCATGTCAAAATATTAATCTTACTGTGCGGATCCCGCTGCTCCCCCGCTCTCCCAGCAATGTTACTCGTGGGGACCCCATTTATTAATCCCAGTTAGACCCCGCAGACTGTCCCCCACGCCCCGCAGATCAGCCCGCCCAGTAACGGGAAAATGCCAAACATCCACCCGCAGGCCCCAATACCCAGAGCAGCTGAGCTGTAGCCTAAATAGCGGACAGTGCATGTGCCAATATTGAAGTGTGTTGTCACAGATACAAATCCCCCCCCCAAACATCAATCCCCTGAAACAACTCCCAGCCCCCATCCCACCCCCTCCCACCGCAGCAGCCCAATCCTGCCGGAATCTAGACTCCCTCCCCTCCCTTTCAACGAACATAACAATAGAAGTGCGGTATACCCTCAATAGGAGCCGCTAGGGTGCCAGACCCACCCTCCCCAATCCCCTCTTTGCACCCACCGCACCAGCACCCCTGCGGGTGAGGAGACTACGTGGGACAGGGGGGGGAGTGCCAGGGCGAAACAGGTCAACCATGTCCGGTCCAAAACGGCATAGGCAGTAGACAACGGCCCAAGCAGGGTTCCAGAAAGTAGTATCCGCCAGCTCCCCTGTCACGGAGGACGAGGTCAAAAGGCAGAGGCAGTCCCCTCCAGGACAGAGGTGATCCCCCCATACATACAGTCACACCATGGCAACGGCCCAGTACCCAATCACACAGAGAAAGAGATGCTGTGGTGGGTGATAGAAGTAGTGAGACCCACGATTAGACAGTCCAACGTCAATCGTACACTCACGATCAAAGAAAATCAATGGATCTGTAAAACCGATAATATTAAACGGGGTTTAAACACAGCGACTGAATGGCATTCCTTGGCATGCCTTACTTGAGTTCGTATCTTTCTAGTTAAAAGATTACCTATCTTTCACTGTATTTATGGAAAATGCATCTTCTTCTATTGAATAAAATCTTGATTTGTACAATTGTATTTCCAAATGTGCATTATAAGAAGATAATGTGTTACATGCCTTGCATTGACGTTGAAATGTTGTTGAAGTAGCTAAAAATCGACCTAAAATACGATAAGTGAATTCTATGACTTTTCTTTTGAGGGAATGCTTCTTGTAAATACACTGTATAATGATAACTTTATATCTACAATGTTATATGTACCAACAAGTAAAACCAGTATGATGTGTTAACTGTGATTTTATTGATTTACATCCTGTAACCGTTTCTTGCACTGACACAAACTACAGCTACCATTCTAACTCCATCTCAATTTGCCATGATATTAATCAAACACATAGAATGTGATAGCCTATGCATTTCACCGTTCCAACATGGCCGCCAAGTTTGGAAACATCTCTGCACTAAAGATCTCGACACCGGAAATTATAGAAACAAGCGGTGTAGCGAGAGTACCACACTAGGGTCATAAACTGTAACGTGTTCAACCTCTGGGTAGTATACCATCCCTCTCAACATGTAATTTAACCTTTAAAATACACTTTCCAAGATGTCCGCCTCGTTTCAGCAGATTCGCGCTCTTACTGCTCCTCCAAATTGAAAACAGCTGGCTGGCAGCTTGCCAATGCCCTTTAAATAAACGCCGCGAACCTTGAACCTTTGTTCGAGTCCCTGCCTGCGGACGGTATTTGAATTCGTTTCTTCTCGGACAGAAATGTAAGTAACACTAGAGGTGTTCCTTTCCCACATTTGGTCGCTTTAGTTTAAATAACGCTCTGATAAGTGGTACTTTTCCCTAGTCTCTTTGGGAGCAGTTAAATTCGAACAGCACCATATTAGATATGTATTATATAACTATGATTAATTATCAAATAACCTCCCTGCTCTGTTCAAAATTTGAAGCATCGTGGCAGGTTTGACGAGTTTATGTCTTAGAACCTAGGTTCTTTTCCATTGTGTTTAGATCCTTATCAAACAGATAATAATATTGTGCAAAAGCAATTTCCTTCGAGCGAACAACGTAGAGAAATAGCAAGCCTTATCTGGAATTAATGTCCCAGACCCCTTTGTGATAGCGTCCGACTACTCCAATTCATGCACGATAATGCTTTGCCGAACCTTTTGACACTACGACATTGATTTTTCTGACAACCTAGACTGATATTATGTTGTCCTTCCGGTACCATTACAGATTGCGCAATTAAGAACTTTAATCCAGGAAGGATAGATTCCTCCTTTTGACGCACAAGAGCACTACATTCATAGTGCTGCCTTTCAGTGCTGTATTATCCCTTCGTAGATATCAGAAAGGAAAACCTTCATCCAACTAAGATCGGGTAGGTCTCGACAAGAGATTCACAAATAAGCTTCCATATCTTTTAATAGATGAGTTTATTTTTATGCTGTAATTCTCTATTGATTTCATAGAACCAGCATAATCAAATTCGATGAGGGGATGAAATTGCCTCGACTCAAACTGAATTCAATGAGTCATAAGTAAGCAATGTATTATAATGTTAGACTCCAGTGAGCTATCACCAACAGCATGCTTTCACTCTTTCACCTAACCATGCAGAAATCACAATGCTGTAAATACTAATGGATCTTGGTGTTTTCTCACAACGTTAATTCAAAATGATTGCTCTTCACACACGGGCTATCTCTCTTTTCTCTTTCTAGTATGAAGAGAATAATTATGTTTAAGTTGCTGTAATTAATTGACACTATGTTTGTACAGGAGTCCCTTTTAGAAATTTCCACTGTCCTGAAGATGGTCTGACGGATTGACGCCATCACAGACCGAAACGTCGACTACATTATCCATATCCACAACATCTATGTACAGTTGATTGCTCTCCTAATATGAGATAGATCTCTGTGTTCTCTTTTGGATTGGATATTCTGTTTCATGAAATGTAGATAACATTCATTTTTTTCTCTTTTCATGTTACACTGCACATTCTATTGTTTATTTGTACTCCTTTTTATTGATTGTTTATATAAAAAGATCTGTGATTTTTTCACGAAAAAGATACCCCGTGTGTGTTGTATATATTTGATTAATCCAGTCAAATAATGTGTGGTTGAGTATCAGTTCTGAACTCATTTTCAAATCAATTTTTCAAAATCTACAAAAAGATATAATCTCTCCAAACAAAATCCCTTGTTGGCATACTACTTTTTCAATCAAATCTGCCCAAGCCCTCAAGGGTATATTGGGTTTTCCCCTACGGCTATACAGTACCCAATCAGGCAAGTATAGAGGAACAGGAGCAATGAGGGGCAAGGCCATGCCCACCTCGGGGAAGAGACAGTCGTAGGGGGAAAGAGACACAGAAGTAACCAGGATAGCAGTACTCATCCTTCCGACGCATCCAGCGGGGAGTCAGAGCCCGACTGCGCCCCAGGGCTACGACGTTGTGATGCCGCAGAGGGCTGCTCCCGCAGGAAGTCCTCCACCTGCTGCGGGTTACCGAAAAACAGGGGCTTGCCGTGCAGAGTAATCTTGAGTTTGGCAGGGTACTGCATGGCGTATGGTATGTCCCGTTGTTGCAGCTTTTTCTTTACTCCGGCAAATTTGCGGCGAGCATCCTGCACCGCCTGGGTAAAGTCCGGGTAAAAGGAAATAGTGACATTCTCATGCAGGATCGGTTGCTTCTCTCTGGCGAGTCGCAGCAGAACATCACGATCCCTGTAGTTGAGGAATTTGATGATGACTGGGCGCGGCGGAGCCCCAGGGACCGGCCGCGGCCCCAAGGAGCGATGGGCGCGCTCCACCACAAGCTGTGGTGAGAAGGAGTCTCAGCCAAATTTGTCAATGAGCAGACGCTCAATGAAGTCCTCCATGCGGCCCCCCCCACTGGACTCCGCTAGGCCGACCAGGCGAACGTTGTTGCGTCGGGAACGCGCCTCTAGATCTTCATTTTTGTCAGCAATGACCTTAAGTAGCCGGTCCATCTGAGACAGTTTGGCCGCGCCAGTCACGGCGCCATCCTCCAGCTCCGAAATGCACCCCTCCGCCTCCTTCAGACGCTCCCCATGCTGATCCAGCCGGTGTACCACCGCCTCCAGTCGCGTGTTCATATTGTCGATTTTGGCGTCGATGGAGGTGAGGCTCTTCTGCATGCTTAGGAGGATCGTCTTCCAGTCTACCTCCTCCTCCTCACCGGGGTCCCGCTCTCCGCCATCCCCCGGCGGCGCCCGCGTTTTCTTCTTAGAGGCGTTAAATTGGAGCGTCGACTGTTTCGCATCTGACTTGCCCATGGCGACTGCCGGCGAGGGCCCAAGTCCCCCAGTATCGAGCCCGCACAGCAGCGTCTGCGATTTGACCCAGGGCGTGCTCCAAGTGTCCAGCCGTGTCAGGGCCCTCCAGACGTCCAGTCCCCCGCAGACCGCCAGGGGCACACAGGTCAACAAGGCCTCTACACGCGTCGCTCAGCCCCACACGGAAGCTTGCCTCCTCTCAGCGGCCTTCTCAGCACCAGCGCCGCCACTCCTCGCACCAGGGGTCTCAGGGTCCAGGCCGAGCGGGGTCCCCAGATCACTCCACTGGCGCCCCCCAGCACCAGATCAAGGGCAATGGCCGCCGATCCCAGGCCGCTCCCCAGGGCAACGCTGGAGATCCCCGCTCTCAGCTCCCCTGCAGAAGGCAGATCCAAGGGAGCGCGCAGCAGCTCCCAGGCGCGTCAGCCGGGCAGGCGAGTGCAAGGCGGGCCCACCGCTGAAGGCGCCGAGGCAGCGCGATCTCACCTCGGGGGTCCAGCACGTCCACCGTCGCAAGGAGCCACCAGCAGGAGCAGCGCGAAGGGGGGGGGACCAGTCCAGCCCCAGACAGTCCGTAGGGGGGCAGCGACGTCAGCCACGGTCAGTGTCTTGACCTGGGCCCACAGGGCCTCGCGGATCCCCAGGCTCACGCTGGCAGAGGCCGCCGCTCGTCAGCTCTGCCCAGAATGCCGCTCCGCGCCCTCCGGCGGCCGCGGTCAATACCTCTGTCACCCGGTCACCGATGCCCTTCAAACTCGCTCCAGGATGTCCCGCTTAGTTACGCTGCCCAGTAGCGGCGTTTCAGTGTGGATTATCGGCCCGGAGGATGGTATTACAGGATGTGGTTTCGCCCGGCTGGCGAGAGCCTCACTGAAGTGCGGCCATGACGGTCCAGCGCCACCTAGCGCCCATGGTATGGCAAACTTGCAAGAAGCCCACTGCCTGGTAATAGCTTGCGCTACTGCCCTGCTGTCAGACCAGAAAACCACGCTCGTATCTTTGAGAAGCTCAGCCTATAAGGTCACTGCCACCAAAATGGGGAACAGCTCCAAGAAGGCAACATTCTTAGTGATTCCGCAGTCATGCCAGGCTGCACGTCACATGCCCGTACACCATTTAGCACCCAATATAGCACCAAATCCTATGCTGCCAGCTGCATCTGTGAAGAGGCCTAAAGCACGATTAGAAATAGGGTGCGTTGGGCATATGACCGAGCCATTGAATTGTTGCGGGAAAGTGTGCCATATCCCTACACCGTTCCTTACCTCCCTTGAAAGTCGGGTATAGTTGTATTGTTGTTTGAGGTCTGCTATCGCCCTTGCAATTGATCACAAAAGGGGTGCGCCAAGGGAATGCACTTGTCATAATAGTAAGAGCACACACATTGTAATCCTAAGAGGTGGCAATCCACTGGATGGACTGAGAGTAACCTAAGTGGGAACTCTATATCTGTTTAAGCCAGCAGGGC
The DNA here is from genome assembly GCF_964204655.1 of Triturus cristatus. Lineage (NCBI taxonomy): Eukaryota > Metazoa > Chordata > Amphibia > Caudata > Salamandridae > Triturus > Triturus cristatus. The sequence continues at coordinate 802,877,285 of NC_140584.1, forward strand.
CCCATTGCTGAGCTTGCGCACCATATGCAGTGCCTGTTCTACTGAAGAGTACCTGACTGAGCATAATTATGGGTCAATAGCCTCATTCAGTGAACAACTCTTGGGGCCCGTGAAGTTATGAATCAACCTAAATTGCCCTGGTTCCTTCTTACGTACCACACCCAAAGGAGAACCAAAATATTCCTTGAAAGGAGGAGAGAAAAAAGGTCCAGCTTTCCCACCCAAGGTGCTATCTTTCTTTATTTTCTCAAACACAATAGTTTGATGCATGCAGGCAGACAGCAAATTGTTTCGATGGGGAATGGGAGCCTCTCTGAGTGGAGTAATCCTAAAGCCAGTAGAAAAACCCAAATACAACAACTTTGCAGTCTCTTTGCTTGGATCCAAGTGCAACCATGAAATCGGCTTGGTAGTCTGGACCATTGTGGGCAACTCATAACTAGCTAGAGGGCTTAACTCCATCTTTTCTCTTCTCTTTTGACCTCTTGTTACATTTGAATTTTGGGTAGGAGGAGTGGCCACAAAAGGAGCAAATATCTTTGTATTTACAACATCCTGGCAGGTGCGTGTGTCAAAACCAGGTACCTGAACTTGAACCTCTACAGGGGCAGAAGGGCTGAACTTCGCTGCTTATGAGGAACTTTTTCCAACTCCCCAACACCACTGCGAACTAGACATACATCTGCCCACAGTGATGAGGGGGAAAGGGGAATGGGAAGAAAAGAGAGACTGCCACTGCGGTGCACTTCTGGAGTAATTTCCTTGGACTGGCCTCCTAGCACCTGAAAGCACAAAGCACAAGATTACTCTGTATACCATCCTTCCAAGCAAATCTATCACTTAAAACAACTAAAATACTCTAAATATTTTGGTACCTGAATTACACAGTGGAATAGCTTCTCTCTTATTATAGTCAGCAATGATGCTCGTATTTTTGTGCTTAAGGGTGGTGCTGAAGGGCTTGAAAGCTCGCCCACACGGATAGTGCCAGTGGCGAACAACAGCATTGCCCAGAATGGCAATAGTTGCATGGCGATTGGCGTCATGCAAGCAGGTGATGCAACACAGCCATATTTGGTCACGAACGTAGACAGTGTTTTGCATTAGCTGCTAAATGTAGGGATATTGACTGCACCACTAATGGGGGTGCTTTAGCAGGTGTAGTGGAGAGCGACAATGTCAAAAGGGCCAGGAGGCTAGTGGCCTATCTGGATAATGTAGGGGGACAAGTTATGCATGGCAGGTGGGAGTTGTAGGCGAGTCTGTAGAAGCTGCTAGTGGGTCTGTATTGGTCATTCAGGTTGCACAGGGGTCGGTAGCGGCTGATACTTCACATGCTGGCAGTGTGGCGCAAGCTGTACTGGCGGTAGTTGGAGCCCTACCCCTTTCCAAAGTGTCAACGCCAGCAGGTACGTTTGCACCATTGTAGAGCATTGGTTTGGGAGATGTGCGTTCAGAGCACGATCAGATGGGCAGACACGTGCTGGCAGATATGAAGGAGAAGATTTGAAAAGGAAAATATGTCGATATGCAACTTAACTGCAGATAGGCCTGTGTGGGGGGACAACAAAGGGTGCAAGGAGTGCTCCCATTCTAGGGATTTTGGACAGCAGACTTACAAGATGTGGGTTGAGGAGACATTGCTGAATTGGGTCAAGTGCTTTATGATTATCCAGGCAGTCATGGCTGAGTGATTCCCGACAATAGGGGCACAATTGGCATGCTATCTGACTAGGATAGTATGTGTGCATGATGAGTTTGGAGGCCCAGCTTTGAGGGACTATGATGAGGAATGTAGAAGGATAAACATTGTTACGAGACCCAATAGCTAACACCCACTTTGAGGCTCAGTACGTTCAGGCTGATTTTGTTCACCTTCATCTGACTCTGTACTTTCAAGTGGACATGGGACTCAACGAGTATGTGCTGCATGCACACAATTAGATACACCAGCAAATGTAACTCCAGTTGTTGTCACATGAATCACTTGGTATGGCCCATGCCAACGAGGTTCCAAACAAGTCTTTCTCACATGTTTCTTGACAATCACCCAAAAACCTGGGCACAAGTCGTATGATTGCTCTTGTTGGACAGTATGAGCGACTTCTCCAACCTGGTAGGACACAGAATGCACTATGTTAGCCGATCCGTTACAGTAATTGAGCACTAAATCACCAAATATGTTCACAAGCTGATTTGCTGTCTCATAGCCCTCCCCATAATGATTTCGTGGGGGGGATAGTCCTGTTCTTTTGTCTGGGATACTTCTCAAACTCATCAACACCAATGGTAATGCATCAGCCCATTACAGTGACGTGGATGCACAAACCTTTGCTAACCATGATTTTATTGTGCCATTTACTTGTTCGACCATGCCTGATGCTTCTGGTTGATAAGCACAATGCATTTTTTGCTCAATTTGTAAAGCTGCACAAAGCATTCACACCATTATTAAAGTGCGTTCCTCTATCTGATTCCAACAAGACTGGAAATCCAAATCTCGGGATCAACTCTCTATGTAGCAATTTAGCAACAGTTAAGCTGTTATTACGTCGTATAAGGTATGCCTTAACCCAACGTGAAAACAAACATACACTCACAAGGACATATTTTAATCCATTACAAGGAGGCATCTCATTAAAGTCCATCTGCATATAGGTAAATGGACCACCCACTCTTCCAAATTGACCCAAATTAACAACTGTTTTTTTCCCCTGCATTTTGTTGCTGATTTCTTATACATCTTTGGCACAGACTCTCTGCAATGGCTCTGAACCTAGCATTGTACCATGTTTGTTTAAAAAGTGTCATCACGGCATCTCTACCCACATGAGTTGGACGATGGCTGACTCTTACCATCGGTAACAGTAAACTATCTGGAAAACAGGTCTCCCATCTGTGAAACCCCACACTTCATCTTCTGGTCTTCGTGTACATCCTTCTTTGATCCACCACTCTTTTCTACATCACTAACTGAATCATGTAATTCTCAAATTTCTTCCCATGTTTCAACAATTAAAAACATTAGTCTGCATTAAGATTCATCAGATTGTTTTTTCAATGATTCCCCATTGATTTCATGTGAATTTAGAGCACAATAGCGCACAATTTCGTCAGCATATCTATTGCTAACAGTTACATAGCTACAGCCAGATTTTTGAGCTGAACATTTCACCTCAGTTTGGGCTGGCAGCTGTAGTGCCATCAATAGATTTTTTACACACTCTCCGTTTCGTATTGGTGAACCTGAAGAGGCCATAAACCCACGTTGAGACCACAACTGTCTAAAATCGTGCACCACCCCAAAACCATATTGAATATCCGTAATATGGTAACTTGCATCTGTTCTGTAATGCAACATGCCCCAGTGAGTGCAATCAATTCTGCCACTTGTGTTGAAGTCACTCCTTTCAGCCATGATGCTTCAACAACACCCATCACTGTACAAATTACATACGCAGCTCGCAAGGTACCTTCAATATCTCTCAAGCATGATCCATCAACAAACAACACATGATCAGATACAGTTAATGGAGTATCCTGTACATCAGGTCTCGGTTTTGTACACAACTCTGTCACATCAAGGCAATCATGATCTGCTTTGTCCACCACCACTTCACAACTGGGAAGTGGCAACAAATTAGCTGGGTTCAATTTGTAGATTTTGTCACAGACACATTTTCTACATCCAAAATCATCTGCTCATATTTTGTTAAACAACTGCTCATAAGGTGCTGTGTAGGGGTTCGCATGAGCAAAATCTCAACTGAATGTGGCACATACACTTTTAAAAGATGTCCCATCACAATCGATTCACTCTGTTCCAAACTCACACACGTAGCAGCAACTGCTTTCTGCCAACCAGGTACCGCAGCAGCTACAGGATCTAATGTGGCTGAAAAATATTCCTCTGGACGGCGTGCTGTTCTGTGCATTTGTGTCAGAACTGAAAGAGCACAACCATCACGTTCACTGCAAAACCATGCAAAATTCTTGTTGAAGTTTGGCATTCCCAATGCTGGTGCACGACAAAAAATATTTCTTAGTTAAAGAAATTAACTTATGCATTCATCATCCAGATGAACAGGATCTGACACATTTTTGTGTGTCAACCTTTACAATAGTTTGGCTATCAGTGAAAAATCTGGGATCCACTGCCTGCAATATCCAACCATTCCCAGAAACATTCGAACCTCCTTTTGTGTGCTCGGCGGATTCATTTGCAAAATTGCATTGATCTCATCTTGAGACACTTTCCAGACTCCCTTCTCAATGCTATGTCCCAAATAAAGGACCTTTTTTTACAAAATTGTAATTTCGTTGTATTACTTTATGCCCACCTACTTCAAAATGGTTCAGTCGATCAATCGTATCAAAAATGCAAGCCTCTTTCATTCCTGATGCAACCAACAAATCATCAATATATTGCACTAATACTGAGTTATTTGGCATTATCAATGATTCCAGACTTATCTTCAAAATCTGATTGAAGATTGAGGGACTTTCAGTATGCCCATGTGGAACTCGGCACCATGCCAAGACACAATTTCTGTACCGGAATGAAAAAAAATATTGGCTATCTGGATGCAAGGGTATCGAGAAAAATGCTTGACACAAGTCAATCACTAAAAACGATTAAGCTTCGCATGGATTTTGGTACAGAATCACAGGTGGGTTTGGCACTATTGGACAACAGGGTTATACAATCTGATTGTTTCTCCAAAGGTGCTGAACTTTCCTATATTTTCCGTTAGGTTTATGAGTTCCCATGATAAGCGAATTGCATTGACTCCCTAAAATCTCTTTCAGAATTCCTTGTTCGATCAACATCTCAATCACATGAATTACTCCTGCAATTGTTTCAGCACTCATTTTATAAGCTGGTGTTCTTGGAAATTCTGCATTTGGTTTTACAGTAATCCGAATTGGAGCTACTCCTTTCATCAGTCCAATATCCTTTCCTGAAAAATCCCAAACATTCGTCAAAACTGTATCTTTCAATTCAACTGGCAAATCATTTACTGTTAAAGGATATAGACTATTCACTTCCATTTCCTGTGATGCCATTTTAAACACCACTTCCTAATATTTTGTATGAAATGCTACTCCATCTGGCATACAATAAATGTAGCAATTCATTTAACAGAGTAAGTCTCTACCTAACACATTAACTGTACTAGTGTCACACACCACGAATTTGTGTAAATCTTTAAAACGTCCAATTTGTACTTTCATAAGTTTGGTTACTGGGGTTCTAATCAATTTGTTTGAAACTCCTGCAACTTGGACACTTTCTCCCAAGATGGGTAGGTTGGGAATTTCCACAGTTCTCACAGTGGAATGGGTAGAACCAGTGTCTACGAGTTATGTAATGGACTTTCCATCAACCTCGCCATCCACATAGGGACCACTTTGGTCTACATCCAAGGATGCACCAAGCACGCATTCCTCCTCTCCCCCAAGCACCGTCATTGAGATGTATCTGAATCGCTCCCGTCCAATTGTACCAAATACCGTGAAGACACCTACATATTTGAATTCAATTGATTATTGTTATGGAAACCCATATTCGTATTGTACCTTTGCACTTGACTATTCACATTTTGCATAGGAGCTTGGGGCAGTCTCTGACCCTGCCGCCTGTCAACCGACATCTGCTGATTCTGATTCTGCTGGTTCATTATCTCATTGTTCATTTCCATCTTTCTCATTCCATCTGCTCTTGTAGCTATTAACTGTACACCATCAGCATGCAATTCAAAACTTTTACACTCACGTTTACAATGTCCAAATTTGCCGCATCCATGACACAGCAACCTTTTCTTCATCTCCTCCAAATTACCACCTCGACCACTCATTCCAGTAGTAGCCTGACCATTTCCCTGATAAGCTCCTGTAAAATCCGTATTCATATTCATATATCCTCCTTTCTTTGCTATTTTCATCTGAGCCAACATCAATTTCGCTTTTAACTTTTTATGACGTGAATCAATGTCATCTCCACAATATTTTTCATAACGAAGAATCTCATCAATCGTCTTGCTCTGCCAACAAATCAAATACTGCTGAATCACGGCACTTATGTCTGGCCTCAAATCGTACTCAAATCAATATACAAAATGTCCCATATCCTTTTCAGAAACATTTTCAATACCACTATACGGTTTAAATGCCTGTAAAAGCCTTCCATAGTACGTGTGAACTGACTCCTTCAACTCCTGAGTAGTCCTATCTATTTTCAACCAATCTGTTTCTTTTGGCAAAAATGACCCTTTTATTTTTTTCATAACTTCTTCTGATGGAGCTCCTGTCTTTGGATCTCTCAGATCTTCTTCTTCTTTTGGCCAATCTATAGCAATTTTACACTCGACCAACAAATCAATCAGAACTACAATATCAAACAATGCATCCAAATCTTTCCACAAGACTTTAGAAACTTTAACAAACCTTCCCACTTGTTTGGACCACTCCGCTGGCTTCTCATTCAACCTAGGGAAAAAAATTGTAAAAGATGGTATACCCTGCCTGGACCAAGGAATATGAATGAAACCACATCCTGGTACCTCTCTCATAGGATATACTGTTGCATTTGCTTCTCTAGTTTCTGTCTCCCTCACAGGATATAGAGGTAAAGTTACTACCGTATTCTCTTTTCTTTTTGCCTAGCTGCCTTCCCATCGATCCACTTCTCCCTAATGCTTAAGAGTATTAATGAATTCTTTGATCTGTAAACGCTTTCCTAATACATTCAAACTCTCTAATTGCTTGTCACTAAAATCCAATCAATATGCTTTTTATAACGCTTTTGACTTTTCTATGTCAACTCCATACTTTTGTGCAATCTCAGCAAATCTCTCATGAGTATTTCTCGCTTTCCGGGTAAATATCCTTACACATAGAAAGCAATTCTTCATCACAATAATTACCTAACCTATCTGGACTAGTTGCTCCCATTATCATTTCTTCTATTTCCACTTTTAATTTGCCCACATCTATGCTTGAATTTCGAGAAGAGCAATACCAAAGAGGATGATGGACGGAGCGCTCGAGCAAATCAAACACTCACCCCAAGTCAACTGATCTGGGTTTAATCCATCATCATTCTTTAGCTCACTCCACCTCCCCAGTTCAGACATGGCCATATGCAAATCAGTCTGACCCTGTGCCTCATGGGAACAGTCCAGCCCGAAATGCCAAGCTATGCCTTCCCTGGACCGGAAACAAGCATCCTGGGACCGGTTTCGGATTCATAACCCTCATCAGTCAGGCTATCTTGAATCCAGTGGCAAAGTGAGCAAGGGACCCACTTCTGGGCATACCCTGCCAACTTAGGGCGAACAAAGCGATACCAAAGGAGATGATGGACGGAGCGCTAGAGCAAATCAAACACTCACCTGCAGTCAACTGATCTGGGTTTAATCCATCATCATTCTTTAGCTCACTCCACCACCCCAATTCAGACATGGCCATATGCAAATCATTCTGACCCTGTGCCCCATGGGAACAGTCCAGCCCGAACTGCGAGCAAAAAACGATGGATTTGCCCAGATCTCTGTACTGGGGTGAATGTATGACATTGTTCTGCATTCTATCCATCAACTGTTGTTTTTGCATTTGTCACCCCAAGTGGGACGGGTATGCTCAGACGTTAGTCCTGTGCTCTCCATGCCACTGGAATCAAGCTATCCTGGCTGAAGAGGGATGAAACCCCGAATCCGGTCCTAGGATGCTTGTTTCCAGTCCAGGGAGGACCTGGCTTGGCAGTTCGGGCTGGACTGTTCCCATGAGGCACAGGATCAAGACTGATTTGCATATGGCTGGGTTCAAACTGGAATGGCATGGTGAGCAAAAAAACGATGGATTTAGGCCCAGATCTCTCTACTGGGGTGAATGTATGACATTGTTCTGCATTCTATCAACTGTTGTTTTTGCATTTGTCACCCCGAGTGGGACGGGTATGCTCAGACGTGAGTCCCGTGATCTCCACGCCACTGGAATCAAGCTGTCCTGGCTGAAGAGGGGTGAAACCCCGAAACCGGTCCTAGGATGCTTGTTTCCAGTCCAGGGAGGACCTGGCTTGGCATTTCGGGCTGGACTGTTCCCATGAGGCACAGGATCAAGACTGATTTGCATATGGCTGGGTTCAAACTGGAATGGCATGGTGAGCAAAAAAACGATGTATTTAGGCCCAAATCTCTGTACTGGGGTGAATGTATGACATTGTTCTGCATTCTGTCCATCAACTGTTGTTTTTGCATTTGTCACCCCAAGTGGGACGGGTATGCTCAGACGGGAGTCCCGTGCTCTCCATGCCACTGGAATCAAGCTATCCTGGCTGAAGAGGGGTGAAACCCTGAAACTGGTCCTAGGATGCTTGTTTCCAGTCCAGGGAGGACCTGGCTTGGCAGTTCGGGCTGGACTGTTCCCATGAGGCACAGGATCAAGGCTGATTTGCATATGGCTGGGTTCAAACTGGAATGGCATGGTGAGCAAAAAAACTATGGATTTAGGCCCAGATCTCTGTACTGGGGTGAATATATGACATTGTTCTGCATTCTATCCATCAACTGTTGTTTTTGCATTTGTCACCCCAAGTGGGACGGGTATGCTCAGACGTTAGTCCTGTGCTCTCCATGCCACTGGAATCAAGCTATCCTGGCTGAAGGGGGGTGAAACCCCGAATCCGGTCCTAAGATGCTTGTTTCCAGTCCAGGGAGGACCTGCCTTGGCAGTTCGGGCTGGACTGTTCCCATGAGGCACAGGATCAAGACTGATTTGCATATGGCTGGGTTCAAACTGGAATGGCATGGTGAGCAAAAAACGATGGATTTAGGCCCAGATCTCTGTACTGGGGTGAAAGTATGACATTGTTCTGCATCCTATCAACTGTTGTTTTTGCATTTGTCACCCCGAGTGGGACGGGTATGCCAGACGTGAGTCCCGTGATCTCCACGTCACTGGAATCAAGCTGTCCTGGCTGAAGAGGGGTGAAACCCCGAAACCGGTCCTAGGATACTTGTTTCCAGTCCAGGGAGGACCTGGCTTGGCAGTTCGGGCTGGACTGTTCCCATGAGGCACAGGATCAAGACTGATTTGCATATGGCTGGGTTCAAACTGGAATGGCATGGTGAGAAAAAAAACAATGTATTTAGGCCCAGATCTCTGTACGGGGGTGAATGTATGACATTGTTCTGCATTCTGTCCATCAACTGTTGTTTTTGCATTTGTCACCCCAAGTAGGACGGGTATGCTCAGACGTGAGTCCCGTGCTCTCCATGCCACTGGAATCAAGCTATCCTGGCTGAAGAGGGGTGAAACCCTGAAACCGGTCCTAGGATGCTTGTTTCCTGTCCAGGGAGGACCTGGCTTGGCAGTTCGGGCTGGACTGTTCCCATGAGGCACAGGATCAAGGCTGATTTTCATATGGCTGGGTTCAAACTGGAATGGCATGGTGAGAAAAAAAACGATGGATTTAGGCCCAGATCTCTGTACTGGGGTGAATGTATGACATTGTTCTGCATTCTATCCATCAACTGTTGTTTTTGCAGTTGTCACCCCAAGTGGGATGGGTATGCTCAGACGTTAGTCCTGTGCTCTCCATGCCACTGGAATCAACTGTTGTTTTTGAATTTCGAGAAGAACACCTATTCTGCATATTGCAACCAGGTGCAATTTATTTTATCCACTCATCTAATTCTTCTGGAGAAGGTCCTAAAGGTGTTCCTTGTCCTGATTTTTGAACCTCTTCATAAACTCCACCTGTCTTTGATCTTCCTGATGACGATGTCATCTATCTCTCCATCTGCAACATCCTTCTCAGATCTATTTGTGAACCCCTTTTTGGCGTTTCAACTGTTTTATTTGAATTACGAATCAATGACTCTAACTCTTCTCCCATAATAGTATTTGCTCCATTATATTCATTTGACAATTCCTGTTTATCATTCCCTGATCACTTATGCTCATTCTTTCTAAATCTGTGTGATCGTCACTAATTTTTAGGTCTCGCCTACGTAGCGCGCATGCGCTGCATAGGGGACCTCTTGTTATCGATTTGCTTTTTCGGTGCACGCGTTGCATTGCTTTCAATAGCAAAGTGTGCACGTTTGGCAATTCCCTTGCGGGAGCGAGCTTTGGATGGTGCCCCTGCTCGCTCCCGCAAGGGAAACGCTCTGTGTGCTCTCGGCCATACTCCCCCCACCCCTCCACCCTCAGCATCTACAGGCGTGCAGGGGCCATATGTGTTTTTTAATTATCGCGCCTTACCCGCTTTCACTTTCGTTGGCAAGCCAGTATTTCCTGCTTATGTTGCGATCTCTGCTTCTATCTCCAAACACCGTTTAATTTTAAATTATACTGTCCTGCTTTAACCATGGACTAGCATGGGGAAGGGTGGGGTCAATGGGTCTCTTCATTGGCTGAAAAAACACACCAGAAAAAAAACAGGGAGAGCCAATCAGCTTTCTCCTGAGCCCCGGTCTCTCTCCGCATCTCCTAATTTCGGGGAGGGTGCCAGGATCCCAGGAAGCAGATTTAGATTAAGGCCGATACGACAGTTCCCTCCCCTGTTGTTAATTACCCTTATTGTCAGTGTTGCCTTTAGCGGCTATCTCCCCCTGCTGTGCTCTCCCACCCCTCTCCAGTTGTTGTTTCATGGAATCGGCATGGTGACAATTATAGTTCCAGGTATACTGAAAACAAAACCCCATTTGCCATCTCTGCCCTAAAACCTGATCCTTGTATGTGCAGCGTACAATGCAGCCCGACCAACAGTTGCGTTTTACTTTTTTTGTATTGAGCACGCAGAGACAACTATATTCAATCAACCATAAGCCAGGCCCCTCCTTATAAGGTGTATGTTGAATCGGAAGTGTATGACATGCATGCTGCAGGAAAACAAGCATAGCGGCACCTGGTAGCTAGAGGTGAGAAAGTACAGGGACGGGCTTGTTTAGCTTACAGCAAACGTGCAGTGTGATTGCAACAAAAAGATATGCACATAATGTCACCTGAGAGACCTTGGAGCAATGGACGCCAGTATGTTATCGCCTTGTTTTTGGAGACTTCAAAAGGATCTTTTGTTCTCTTTCGTGTGCTGCCGAGCCCAATCAGGGGCGTAACACAGGCCCCCCGCATCCCCCGCAGTGCGGGGATGGCCCTAAGCTCCAGGGCGCCCCCTCAGCACTGCACTTCGGCCGGGGAGCTCCTGATAAGAGTCCGGAGGGGGCCCCTCCACGTACCTTGCAGGGGGGCCCCCTCAATTATCGTTACTCCACTGAGCCCAATAGCAGGAGCAGTGGCTTGCCTGCAAGTGGTCTTATCTCAATGAAGTGTCAATCGATACCCCTGGTAGGAGAAGGCAGCTCTTTTGTGCGAGAGGAGGAAAACACATGATCAAAGGAACACAAGGGGGACTGTGCGCGGACTCTACCCGGATTCTGTATTTTTCGTTTTTACAACCGCTATGTGCAAACACAGAGAAAGTCTTCAAGGTACAACATCTTTATTATTTCCCCCAATCACCCGCTCTTCTGAGCAAACTTTTATTTTTGCTTAGAATAGTTTGAAATTATTTTTGTTCTATCAAACCTCAACCCTATCGGCTGTCCTCATTTTAAAAACACTATTTCCTATGCTAGCTCCCCGCTTCTCAAAGTTGTAACACGTGTCAATTCACATGAAAACAGTAGCCAAGCCAGGAGGAAGGAACCTGTGGTCATGTTAACTTGCACGCCATTGTGCCATGCCAGAAAGTACAGCACTCCTTAGCCAGGACTGCTCTGGAATGTTCTACCCATGATGCCAGTGTATTTCCATAACAGTGTCACAAGAGCTCCTCACTGTACCGACGCACGTGCCAATGGTGGTCAGGTGGTGTGCTGTAAGTCACTGCCCCACTGCTGTACACTACCCCTGAGCTGGAACACTCTCCCCCATCAAACTAACCCCCCCCTTCCCATCCAACTGTAACTCGCTCCCTCTTTCTGTCTCCATCTCCCATTGCCCCCTTCCCAACACCCCCCTTCCTCCTGAGTCAGGCTCTTAGGACCTTCTCAATGGCTGCAACCCTTCCAGTCCGAAGGTCACACATGGCACAGTGCTGGCAGTGGGCACCCGAGAATAATTCATAATACTCAAACGCGGTTCCGTATTACCAGTGCTTAAAATGCCATAAGTGGAAGTACATGCAAGTCATAGGAATGAGGGTGCTGTTTTAGTATATTTATTTGCTTCTCAGCCAGTCCGTTATCCGTTATCAGTTTTTAACACGCATCTATGAAGAGGAAAATGTAATAAAAATAATTACACCAAACTCTGTTTTTGATGGGTATGGAATTTATAATTACAGTAAAATGGATTGATAAAAGGTTGCCTCAGTATCTCGAGTTATTTTGATATAATACATGTATATGGTGTGCATTTTATTACCATTAGTATAACCTTGAATGCGAAACAAGTCTAGATCATAAGGAAGAAACATATAGTTTTTGGTGAACTTGTCAGATTATATACTCGTAAACATATACAGTTATATGGCTCAGTGAGGTAAGTGCGAACCATTCACATCCGTAGGTGAAGATTTCAAGTACTGTCATGGCCTAGTCAGTTCCCATTGTTAGTAATAAAAAATACTATAAAATCGAGAACTATTAACACGTTGTTTAGTGGTTAAAAATGGTAAGTGCACTATTAGCCCTCAATAGAAAATAAATACTGCTTAAGAAGCGCCAATTGAGCAAGAATCGGCACAATTTAGAATAAAATACACCTTTGTGTTTATTTGCTGAACACCGTATCCCTTTCAGTGGTTATATGAATGATTTGCTCATGAATTTCATTTCAACAAAATCTTTATATGATGAGTAAACGCTTAAATGGTAAAAATAGTCCATCTTGCTTGTAACATTAAGTTGAACAGTTGACATTAAAGTCCAAGTCACAAATCCTTACTTTTTTGGTACAATAGTACCTAAATATTCACGTAGAATAGAACCAGTTTCAATGCACATGCTCTAGCAAATAACATACATACGCTGAAGTACTTTTGTCTGCCAGAAGAGGATTTGATGCCTATAAGGATAAAATGACTGCCTGTCTACTATCTTCATTTGCTTGTTTATAAGTAAAGGGTGGGTAAAGAAGGAATCCCACCAGCAAAGAAGCTGGTGATACGTGGTGGAAGAGCAAGCGTGAGTTTAGTTCAGTACCACGTTTAGACAGTTTTGAACTTGTTAACGCATGCTGTGTAAGTATTTTTCAATGTATAGAAGACTGCATGATTTGAGCTTGCTTCAGTCAGTGTTTGTTTTTATGTAGCATAATGCGGCTCATTTTGTAATAGTATTACTTCATTATTTAGTTATTAGGTCAAGAACTAAGATTAAGGATGGTATAGTAAATGTGTTAACACTTAAACAACACCTCTAAGTACAGGCAAGGCCATCTCTTTCATAATCTCTTACAAGGTCCCAAAGGTGAGACCTATTGGCTATGCCAATGCTTGTTCTATTAGGAACTGTTAAAGTATGCACTTGCGAAACTCCTTATCCATTATTATGTAATGGAACAATAGGACCTATAGTTACTGGGAACGATAAAGGATCTGGATTAATTGATATCATTACTTTTAACAATCCCTGTCTAACTGGAGTCTGATTATGTACTGATGATTGTTTTCATGTGCTGAATTCACATGGACTATTGGGGCACTTGGTTGTAACCCAAGGGGTCTTGGTTCCACATAGTTCTGCTCTTCATGATCATGATAAGGTGGAGGTCTGTTCAATAATAATTCAGTAAAAAAAATCATCATTTATGTCTTAATCTTGTTCAAAAATGAAATCAGTATTTTTAGACTTCAACTCCTTAACATGCTTCTTCTTTTCTTTGTAGTGTTCTTCTTCACTAGTCTCAGCTACCATGACTGGAAACATTTGTTCTGCCTCAGCTATATCCTTTTTCCACATTTTCTTCTGAGCATCCCACTTTGCCTCTGCATATCGAGTCGCAGTATTCCTATACCTTCTCTGATGCTTTTCTCTTTTAAATGCCTCATGTTCCCGTTCTTCAAGAGATTCATACTGCATAGGTCTAGGATTTGGCCTCAAGCTAATAATTAGATTCCTCAAATTTTCTAAAATTCTAGAATTAAAAGTTACATTTTCTGGTAATGCTAAACTACCACCTTGCTCTCTATATTTCATCTAGGTCTCCATCCACGTACACGTGTGATATCCCTTCTCTAATTACAAAAATGAAGCAGGAATCCCTTCCGGAGCCACAGGAACTCTTACTCTTATCGGTACTGGCTCATCTTTACTAAACAATGTTTTAATCAATTTTTAAAACGTCATTATTCTCTGCACTTTAATTCAAATCTTTACAAGAAAAATCTTCAACTATTCCTTTTCCGTAAGATGATTCTCTACCACCAATCAAAGCTGATCAAGCTGTCCAATAGCAGTGCAACTCCACACCAACCAATACCAGCGCGGCACCTGGTGACAATGGCTTACTAATCAACCAATTCCATTGCGGCACCCAGTGACGTAAGTTAACTCTTGTGATTGACCCTTCCTTTACAAAGTCGCCGTCTTTACAAAATCTTTAACAAAACGAACAACATAAAACAACTTTGTCTGCTCAGCTGAAAGAAAACGATAGACCCACACAATCTCAGAATTTCTTTTGCTTCCAACAAAATCTCAACCAGCGCGATTTCACCCTCACTTAAATGAACATTTTCAAGATCCCTCCAAATGTGCTCTTTTGAAGAAAACACAAGAATCTCCACTTATCACACTTCAAGTTCCCTAATGCTAGCACCGGCAAGGCCTAGGCACAATACTACTTCCACAGCAGACAAAATACTCTTAGTGTATGCCCCACTAAGACCTCCCTTAGGCTTTATCCTGGGATCTTAGGCTACAAAGGACCCGTTACATTGAGTTCAACGACAGACCACAACATTAAACATAAAGTCATGAATTTCTATAGTCTGTCAATGTCTCCTAACTCTGTCTCTTCATTACCTAGTATTTTTTATCAAAATAACCATCCGACACGCTACCAGAAAACTGATCCAGCGAAAGCGGTGTAAATTTGTGGGATTTTCCCAACACACCATAAACCTATTTCACAGCTTCACAATTCACAATAACACAGAGTTTGGCCCATAGAAACTCAACCATCATTCACCGACCACAAGGTCCTCTGATAGATCTTTGCAAGAGCTAAAAGGGACTAAGATAACAAGAGACGGAAAGCCACTCCTTTATGAGAACCTTTAACAAAGAAGTGCTCAGCTAATAACAATATTCATAGAATATATATAAAATCATCAATAAGTAAGGACAAACTCATGGAAAGGTAATCAAGATACCTTTATCAAACTTCTATATGAATTGTCAAAACACAAATCACATTAGAAACATTTAATTACGTTTTTTCATTTGTATACAGGTAAATCCCAATATATCACAGTTCAGAGCAAATACATTACAAATTAAGGGGCATATTATCAAGGCCGGCGTTAAAATTATCGCCGCTTTAGCGGTAGGAAACTGCCGCTAAAAGCGGCGATAATTGGCTTGATGATATACTGCAGAGAATTCCAATAGAAGCCCATGTTCTGGTGTGAACATGGGCTTCTATTGGATTTCTCTGCGGCATATTATCACGTCCATTATCGCCACTTTAGCGGCAGTTTCCTGCAGCTAAAGTGGCGATAATTTTAACGCCGTCCTTGATAATATGCCCCAAGTACCTGGTAGAAAGGTGAGAGGGAGAGAGAGAGAAAGAGAAAGAAAGAACACAATGCAAATACAGTATGCACACAAACCAAATATTTGGTAGTAGGTTTATCAGGACCATGGACATGTGAATAGTGCCAGTAGAATACTAGAGCACAGCGTATGACAGCTTAAGTCTTTAACCCTTCAGCCGAAAGGGTTCGGTCTGCTTGACTGCACCAGCCGGTAAAGTACAGAGGAAATCAGGAGAGTTCAGTGCAGGGAAATCAGAGTTCAAACTGACAGCACGTCAGGTTCAAGATTCGCAAGGAAAATAGCAGCACACGCCCTTTTCCCACGGGGCATTTATACTTCCAACATTCACAGTTTCCTGTTCACAAAGAAACTTTTACACCGTTTATAGCATTTCTATTGGGCAAAATCCATGGTGTGATCATAGTAGGATCGCTCTCTAACTCAAAATCGTCCGGAACCCATACGTAATACCCTTGTTTAATAATCACTATTTTCTAGGAATGTATGATATTATTTTCCATCAGAAATAGAAAAATATATCTGTAACTCAACATGTCCGCTCCTCACGCTCTCCTCTGAGCTTGCAACAAGATTAATACAGTTTTCTAGTTGCAGATAACATCTCCATTATTCAAACTGTAGGAAAGAAACTTTCAGCGATGCAGTACAATCCGGTCAACATTTTTCTAGTCTAATTGAGGGAAATAATGAAAGACAAAATACATTTTTGAGGCCTACAATGGAAACCACTAAATCATTGTTTTCTAATGAATAAGCACGTTAATGTTGAAAACATTTTAGAGAAATAAAGATACATAAGAAATAATATAAGATCACCATTTCATTATACTTATGCTTAATCTAATTACGATTCATTAATAAATTAGCAAGTTTTCCCAGTACTTGGTTCCGGGAACTGGACAGTCTAATCACCAAGTTTCTCTGGAGCGGAGGACGGGCACACGTGGCTCTGTCTGTTTGCCAGATTCCCTCCTACGATGGCGGTATGGGGATGACACACTTGTATCTGTATTTTTTGGCGGTACGTCTCCTGGTAGTCCACGATTGGTTCAATGGGGGCTGGTCAGACCCAGCCTATAAGCTTGAAATTAGTGACCTGGGGCTTGTGGACATCCAAGCCATGATGTATCAGGGGCCCATTCCAACCCGACTGCCTGATTTGACGCGCTCTGTGTTGTTGGTTTGGCGGGCCTCGCTCCGTCACTCTGGATGGACAGGGAATTTAACCCAATGTACTCCCCTCTGGCATGGGGCTTGGCTCCAGGAGGTTAGTGGACCACAGGGGTTCAAAACTTGGGATCTTAGCGGCATCTCCCAGCTAGGGGACGTATGAGCCAGGGGCCACATGCTGTCCTTCCAGGAGCTCCAAACTTGCTACTCCCTACACTCGTCCCAGTTTTATAAATATTTGCAGTTGAGACATGCCGTCCACATGTATATTACAGATGACACGAGGCTCCCCGAATATAGCCCCACTGAGGCCCAGATGATGCTGGGAGACTTGGGTAAGGGGGGGGGGGTCTCCCGCATTTACCGCACCCTAGTTAACAACACCTCCACATCCCTAGATAGGTTGAGGGGTCAATAGGTGGAATGGGTGGGCCCCCTTGACGAGGTAGACTGGCGTGATGCCCTGATGGCCACCAGAACAGTCACCGTCTCTGCCAAACTCACAAGCTGATTCAGCTCTACTACTTACACGCTGCGTACCTCACTCTCCTGCGCCTGTATCGAGCGGCTTTGCGCCCAGATGCGTCATGTGCGAGATGTAACCATGCTCCAGCTGACTTCCTCCACATGGTTTGGTTGTGCCCCCGCTTAGGACAGTTCTGGGGATCTATTGAAGTGGAGCTAACGGAGGTACTGGGCTGGGAGGTTCCTCATGGAATACGTCACTCTTTGCTGGGGATCACTGATTGGCTGGACGGGTCCAGGAGTGACAAGTTATTTTTTAATACAGCTATGATGGCGGCCAAGCGGGTCATAGCGGCGGCCTGGAAAAGCCCTGACTCACCAGCCCTGGAGAGGTGGCGTAGAGGGGTGGACTGATGCGCGACCCAGGAGAACGCCCTTTACAAAGCCAAGGGGTGCGTCAAGAAATACCGCAGAGTGTGGGGGAAATGGTTGGGTAATGTGGAGGGTCCTGATTAACCTGGTTCGAAATCCCGTCTATGTAATTTTTATGGGGTTCATGATTGGGGGTTACATCGCTTTTGTGAATGGCTTCAAACTCGTGATTTCCGTGTATTGGCTGAATTGTTTTATGTGTTTTAAAATCAATACAAATTTGCTTATCAAGAAAAATAAATGAGCAAACACTTTCTCTTAGATTTAAAATATAAGCAAAATTCATTTAACTGAAGTATTTTCATGATCATATTTGCTAAATAAAACAAACTGCATCATTACTTTTCATATTATTCGTCATAGCACATTAGTTGGTTCCTCTCTTAGTCATGAATAACTTTGACCTCAAACCAGTTTGTGTCACTTTTGCATGCTTTTAAGATGCAGTTTTAAACTTTCACATATTACACGAGACACTCGGTTAGTCCTATTTCCTAAGTATTAGTATCACACCCAATAATCAGGAATTGGTTGAGCAAAACATTATTGAATAATCACGCTCTATCACTGGCATGGGACCAGATTGATTTGAACATTTGGCTGTGTTTCATGAGGCGGAGAAGTTTGATGCTGCTCCAAGTCAGGGGGGAGGAGCAAAGAAGTGGTCAGGCTGGGATTTCAATAAAAGATCCTGCTCCAGAGCCCCAGGGAAGTGCAAATTCAAGCACTATTGTACTTTCTGTGACCTACCCTCCTACCTTTAAATCAAGTGTTTTAAAAAGGCAAAGGATAGGGATCACAAAAAGCAGAATGAACCTCCACTGCTGGCTAAGGCCTCTCCCCTGTTAACTGGTAAGCAATTGTGACATGGCTGGATTTCAATAAAAGATCCTGCTCCATGAGGTACATCCCGCAAAAGGTGGACGGTGAGCTGCTGCAGACGTATGGGTGTGGATGCAGTGTTTTCTCTTCCCCTTTCTCCCCCTCATCTCTGGGCGGCCCTTTTGGGTCTCTCCTCTACGTTATTCCAGATCACGTGGATTGTTTTTATGTACTCTTTGTACGAGATGTATGAGACGAGGTCACGCCTTATGTGATGTGCAGCGCATAGGTGAGCTCTGTCCGAGGGGCCCCCACACCTATACCAGATGATTATACTGTGTTTTGTCCTTTTGCCTGATGTCCCTATCCTATGTACCAGCGTTAAGACTCATATTATACTGTGTACGATTGTTCATTTGGCCCCTGTGATTACACATGATCAGATGCTCTTATGACCTGAGACCTGCAATGTCACCTACCTTTGATTATGGTTTTTTTTATATGTATGTAATGACACGACATAAAATCTCAATAAACAAAGTTTAAAAAAAAAAGAAAAAAAAAAAAAGATCCTGCTCCAGAGCCCCAGGGAAGTGCAAATTCAAGCACTATTGTACTTTCTATGGTCTACCCTCATACCTTTAAACCAAGTGTTTTAAAAAGGCAAAGGATAGGGATCACAAAAAGCAGGAATGAACCTCCACTGCTGGCCAATGCCTCTCCCCGGTTAACTGGTAAGCAATTGTGACATGGCAGTATGTTTACAGCAACACAGCGGAGAAGCGCAGTCATTGTTTAAAAATGGTTTCAGAATCCAGGCCGAAGGCTGTGTGGACATAATGTACTGCAAAAATCAGCAGTCACTGATGGCTAATCCTAGCATTGCCAGGAATAAGATTTTGAAGGAGTTAAATTTGGCGAAAGTGGCAGGTCTAGTCAATTCTATCCTATTGGAGAGTTTTGTGTGTCTTCCCTTGAGGGTGGTCCCAAAGAAAGATACAGGAGTACTGATTCATCCATAACTTGTCAGCGTCCAGAGGTCAATCAGTCAATAAGGCTATTGATGGCGCACTATGTTCAGTCAGGTGTGCCTCGCTAGATCAGGTGATTGCAATGCTTCAGGAGCTGGGACCTGGGACATTGTTAGCACAGGCGGATATAGAATATGCCTTTTGGCTGCTACCAGTGCGCCCTGATGACTTTCATTTACTGGGTTTCCAATTTGAGGGCTCCTTTAATTTTGACAAACTCATGCCCATGGGCTGTTCAGTCTCCTGTGCTTGTTTTGAGAGGTTTAGCACTTTCTTGGAGTGGGTATTCTTGCAGAGATCGGGGCACCAGTGGGCAATGCATCATTTGGATGATTTCCTTTTTCTGGGTTCTTCAGGCACGGTGGATTGTGGGAAGGTTTTAGAATCTTTCCAGGAACTTATGGAAGTTTGTGGAGTACCATTGCACAGGCAAAGACCTGTGGGCTAGCTACAACTGTTGAATTCCTTGGGATAGAGTTGGATTCCAGGCATGTGTAGGCTTCCCTAGGAGAAAGTCAAGGAGGTCACAAGGGTATTGGAGGAAGGATTAATTGCTAAGAAAGTCACGTTACATCATTAGCAGGTAGTGGTAGGGCAGTTGCATTTTTCTCTCTGTTTCATACACAGGGGCCGTTCTTTTTCCAGGTCAATCGCTCAGGCCATATCTGGCCTGAAATTGAGGCACTGTCATACTAGGTTGTCAAGTGAAGTCCATCAGAATATTAGAATCTGGGAGATATTTTTGAGGGATTTCAATGGGGCAGTAGTATGGTCAAGCCAAGCTAAGACCAATAGGGAGTTAAGTTTGTTTACAGATTCGGTAGGCAGTGTGGGTTTTGGCACCATTTTAGGTGCATCTTGGTGTGCCCAACGGTGGCCACCAGACTGGTTGGAGTCCGGGTTGGTGGCAAACATCGGTTTCTTAGAGCTCTTTTCCATCTTGGTGGCCCTCACAAATGGCCAGAGTAGTTCCACAATCAATCAGTGATATTCTGGTCAGACAACATGACTGTGGTGGAATGCATTAAATCAGCAGGTCGAGGAAGATCATAAGATTGTTGAAGGAAATCATACTGCTATGTTTGAAGCTGTCAATTTTCAATCCAAACATGGGCCTGGAGTATTGAACAATGCAGCAGATGTTCTGTCTTGTCAAAGATGCAGGTCTTCAGGTACCACCATCCAGAAGCAGCTGAGTACCCTACTCCATTCTCAGATCAACTATGGCGACTTGGTGCCTAGTCTACCAGACCTCGTGGATGCCAGTTTAGCGCCCAGGATCAGGCGTACCTATGATGGGGCATATTACAGATATAGCGGGATTCAGGAAAGCAAGGGGGTTATTTAATGGTTTTCGTCAAAGTATGTAATCACATTTTTTGAAGCCTTGAGAGGGGAAGGGCAACCTGTGCTCGACGCTAAGCGACATACTGCGGCAATTTCCTTCTTCAGAAAGATGCTAGGGTATACAGATGGGACAAACGCTTTCCTGGTGCAAAAGGCACTGAAGGGCTGGCACAGATTGTAGGGACATAGGCAGGATTCCAGGCACCCCATGGACTCGTGAAACTGGCAAAGATCACGGCCAACTATGAGAAGGTGTGCAGGTCACCAGTGGAGGTTCACCTGTTTAGGACCAGTTTCTTCCTGGGGCACTAAGGGTGGAGGAGCTTGTGGGAAAGAACAAGAAGGACAGAAGTGGTGGTTACCAGCTAGGGGACAATCAATAGCCAAATGGCTCCTTGACTGTCATCATTTACCATTCTAAGACTGACCAAATGGGCAGGGGGGACCACATACTGCTTCACAGGGCCCTGGGGAATGAATGTTGTCCGCTGGAGAATCGTGAAGCATTTATGGCTCACTGGGTACAAGGGGCTGTAGGCCCCATTTTGGTTCATGAGGACGGATGATGGTTCATGAGGAGGATGCCAATCACATGGTTCCAATTTGCTGGAGTGCTCAGTAGAGCCCTGGTGTCAGCAGGGTTAGATCCTACAGAGTGTAGTTCGCATTCCGTTTGGATTGGGGCAGTTGCTGCTGCAGCAGGCATGGGGATGGCGAGACAAGCAGTTGAAAGGATAGATAGGTGAAAGTTTGACTGTTACAAGCGGTATGTGAGATTGAAAATTTTAAAAATGTTCTGGAAAAAACATTTTCCCATCCTTTATGGTATTCTCCTATCAATGCAGGTGGAGGACATGTTAAGTGGACACATCTGCTGGATTCTTCATTGTTTTTTGTCAATGTGGATGCAAGAGGTGAAACACATATGCTGGTGTTGGGACACTCAAGTGAGGGGTGCAAAGGTTTTTTTTCTCTGCAGGTGACTACACGACGCAGGCAGGGAAGGCTGGATATAAGCTGACTTTCTGCGGTCAAGGTGGTCTGCGCATGGCCCACTGGAGGACTGCATTGGACAGAATGTTGCCCTGGGGGCTTCCACTTCCAGGGATTGCAATCATGCATTTTGGAGGCAATGAGTTGCCCGAGCAAGTGTAAAAAGACTTATTTGAACTGATTGTCTCAGAAATAGCTTGGTCCACAATTGTTGAATTGGAGGGGTGGTAAATAGGTCAGGGCCCCAATCAGTCAGTAGGCCTTACCTAGACGGGAGACCACTACTCGAGCCAGGCCAAACTTAACAGCATATTTGGACTCTACTTACAACAGAGCTATATCATTAAAAAAAGTGGCTCAATGTTTTTACACTTTTATAATTTATTTATTGATGGTTTTATTAGCATGATGTTATTACACAAAAAAGTTTGAACTATGAACTTTGAAGAAGCATAAGAGCCCTACGACATCTTGATTGCCATGTAACTTTACTGAAAACTTGTAAAGACATCGATTGATAATGCTATGCTACAGAAGAGGCAAGCCTGACACGCAAAGTATTTAAAGAAAACTCTATCTTGCACAATTGTCTATGTTTACATTTCTAGATTCAAATCTCTGTAAAATAATTGCTTTTCCCAAAATATTTAATGAATGTATTTTAGTGTAATGGTTTTAAAAGACTAAACACTTGAATAAAAAAAAAACCTTGAACACGTCTAGTTTATCATCTATACCTCAAGGGTGAGCGTTTTTTCTTGCAGGATGGGCTACACGTATCGAAAAAGGTGAGGCGATTATCTGGAGAGCTTGTTGTCCTGGCTAGGCCAACGCACACGGTATGGAGGGCAGAGAGTAGGGGAACTATGCTGGCTGTGGCAGGTGAGGTCATGAATGGTGGGGACACTTCGGGTCCCTTTACGGCATCCTTTTATACAAAAATAACATCATCATCACTGGACCTTCCAAGGGATGCTGGCAGCAAGTCGAAAGAAGGTTGCAGTGGGGTGGGGTTTTGGGGGTGGTCGCTGACACGCGGTCCGTACCTGACAACCACCCACGCATGTGCAGTTGGTACAAGGTAGCAAAGGCCCTTCGGGTACAAGGAACTTGGCTGTAGGGGGGTGCCCGAGGTAGGGGCTTCCTGCACAAGAGCTCCAGAGGCAGGAAAGCTCTCCGTTTGGGAGAGGGAAGGTGGACCTATAAGAAAGGACCCATCCTCTGGACAGGTAGTTTAAGAGGGAGGGTCATGGAACTAGTCATGATCTCACTCAGAATGGTTATGTTTTGTTGGTTACACAGGAACAAACTAGTTATGGTTAGGTGACTTCCATGTACAATAGTTACTGTAAAAGGTAGGTCTCACTTGTAAACAAGTTGTAAATAAGGTGGTTACTGGGCAATCATTTTTTTTTGTATGTATGTAAAATAAATTGGGCCGGGGTCTTATGACCCCAACCCACAGAGCTGGTCTCAAGGCCTTGCTATTGACATTGCTCATTTTGTGGGGAGGAGTGGGTACCCATGGGACATCAGTGACTCCCTGATCATAGAGAATATGTGCATGTGTTTGTGAGTGAAAATGGGTTGGTAAGAGGTGTGTGTGGGACAGAAAAGAGGATCTTTGAGAGAAGGGGTGAAGAGAAAGTGAAATTAGAAGAGATGTGAATGAAAGGTGTGAGAAAGGAGTTTATGGAATACAATAGTGAGATGACTGTCAGGAAGAGTAATGTGTAGTAAGCTTGAGGGAAGTGAGAAGGATAGAGAGTGAAGGATATCAGATTATGGACCAAAATGGGTGTGTGAATGAAAAGTGTGCGAGAGTAGGGTATAGTGAAAGAAAGTTGGAGGGCTGGGAAGAGAAAGTGTGAGGCTCATGCATGTAGGAAAAGAATGCGGATGCATGATAAAAAAGAGAACAAGAAAATTGCTATGAAAATAGAAGACCGTGTGAGACACATGAGCAGAGGGACAATTTTTGTGAAAGAAAATACTAGATGGGTGACTCGGCTGCCACTAGCAGGGTTTGTTATATATTGGCAGTACGAAAAGCAATTCTGGCACAATTACTAGAGTGGGTGGTGCAGAAAAGTGTGCCCTAAACTAATGATGGCAGAATTATTGTGCTCCCCTTAGGTTGTGCGGATGGAGACAGAAGTAATAGAGATCGGTAAGGAAGAGAGGGTTATGTGAGGAATAGAGGGGATGAAAGAGTGAGGAAGGATAAGAAAAGAGTGAAATAGGTATATCTAATACATTAAATTGGGATAGAAGAGGGCAAGAGTGAAGCAGGTATGACTGAAGAACGTGGAATAGTTCAGGGTAAAATAATAAGGTGTAAATGCAAAAGAAGGTGAAATAAGAAAAAATGAGATGAGACTGAATGTGAAAGTTATAGAAAAGTTATAATAATAATGCAATTTGTAAAACACATAGCTACTTCAAATGAAGTGTCCTTGCGCTAGGTACATGCATCTGCTCGCTAAAAATGCATCAGTGATCTCAGAGTCCGCATAAGTTAAAAAAACGAGTTTTAAGTTGCTTCCAAAAAAGAGTTTCCAACAAGGCCTGAGGAACTGCAAGGAGAAGGGCGTTCCAAAGTTTAGGCGCTAAATAGCTGAAAAAGCTACCACCAATGCGAGCTTTCCTCACTTTGGGAACACTAGCCAACATGGCACCTGCTGACCTTAAAATCCTGTATGGTACATAGGGCTTGATAAATGATTGGAGGTACCGTGGACTTTTGTTGGCAAATGCCTTATAGCAGTAACATAGGGCTTTAAGAGAGGATCTCTGCTTCAGCAGGAGACAGTGCAGCTTCTCAAGCACAGCGCTAATAGATGCACGCTTTGGCAGGTTCAGTAGGAGATGTGCAGCAGTGTTCTGCACTCGCTGGAGTCTCTTTTTCCGAAACTGTGTCACTCTGAGATTCAGAAAATTACAGCAGTCAAGCCTGGACATCATCATGGCTTGAACTACTATTTTATTTGCTGACTCTGGCAAGAAACTAAAGATTTTCTTAAGTCTCCAGCAGTTCAAAACATTTTCCTGCAAGTGTGGTTGTTTGATTGTCAAAAGAAAGCTTTTTATCAAACCAAACACCAAGATTCTTGACCTTAGGCTTATGCACCGGTAATAGGCCCAGATTATTGGGCCACCGAGCTGTGGACCAGATTTTAGGAGTATTGCCTAGGGTCAGAACCTCAGTCTTACCAGCATTTAGCTTGAGACAATTCAAATTCATCTATCTAACTAACTCTACAAGGCAAAGGCAAAGAGAGGAGGCCATATGGGAAGAGTTCTGAGACAGATGATGAGCTGAGTGTCATCCACATATGAGATGATGGTAAACCCGTAGCATTCGATTACTTCAGCGGAAGGGCACATGTACACGCAAAAAAGGGTTGGGCTCAAGGAAGAGCCATGCGGTACTCATTGCTGTAAAGGAGCCACTTTCGACTAGAAGGGTTTTTGAGACACCTGAAATGTGTGCTCCTGCAGGAACAAAGTGACCCAACTCAGAGTCTTATGGCCCATGCCACAGCTCCAGACTCTCCCAATCAGAATGTTATGGGACATAGTGGCGAATGCAGCCCTGAGATCCAATAATAACAATGCCCCAGAATCACCAGCACCTAGAATTTGACGAATTGGCCCTGTTGCAAGCAGCAGGGCTGACTCAGTACTATATGAGGAGTGAAAACCCGACTAAGTCCCATGAAGCAAATCATGGGCCTGAATAAAGCTCGAGAGCTGCTTGCAAACATGCTTCTCCGTGATCTTAGAGAAGAGTGAAAGCATTGAAACTGAACGATAGTTTTAAGGCTTGGTGGGATCCAGCAGAGCTTTGATGAGTGGGACCAAAGCAGCATGCTTCCATCACCGAGGTACCTGGGCCGAGGCCAGGGAGCTGTTAAGCAGATCACCTTGTACTGGATGGTCCACCTCCGCGCGTCGCCCTAAAATAGATGGGGATGCTGGATCAAGCAGGGAACTGGTCTTCACTGATGCATGGAGCAAGTTCAGCTTACTTAAAATCCAGCAGTCTAGCAATGTAATCAGAGTAGTCAAACAAAGAAATCAAATAAGGAGCATCTCTAGATTTCCAGGAAAGGAGACATACATATGTGCCACCTTTTCAGAAAAGAAATGAGATAAAGCATTGCAGCAGAGGCTGAGACTAGAGATAGCGAAGAGAGTGACTTAACACTGACAAAAAGTTTTGTGGGAGGAGTTCTGGCCAGACTGAATTTTGTTAGTATAAAAGTCATGAATTGATTTCTTGATACAACAGTGATTGACTTTAAGAGCTGCCATACAGTCTATTTTGCAGGCTGGATCATAAGCGTTGCACCACTTACACTTCTGTGTTTAATGCTAACAGTTCATCGTTAAACCAGTCAGCCAATGGTTTTTGTCTGCGAAAAGTCTGGTTCACTGAAGGAGCTATTTGATCCAGTGCTCCGATGATCCAAGTGTGAGTCGGCCATATCAGTACAGCTATTCAAGATGGGCCGGCTGGTGACTAATGCACGGCAGAATTTAGAGGAGGTGACTTTGGCCCACTGACGTGCCCATACCACATGTACAGCTATGTGACTGATGGACAATTTATCGAAAGATGCAGAAAAAGGGATGGCAAAATGATCAGACTAGGATATCCCCACACCAATGTGTAGGGGGAGGAAGCATATTGAAGGAACTGTAAACCAGCCAAATCAGCAGTCAAGGTGGTAGCCGCTGAGCAGGTGAATTCCCCTGCCTCTATGAAATTAGAGTAACGGAGCACTAGTGGAGACAGAACAACAGCCAAAGAGCAGACAAAATAAGAAGCGGGACCAGGGGGGCGATAGATCAGAGTCCCTGATGTCGTAAAATTGCTAGTGAGGACCAGAGAGCTGCTTCGCATCCATCACAACAAGCTCAGACAAGGTGCAATGTAATATCTGCTTGAAAATAAGAGAAATCCCACCTCCTCTCTGGGCTTGCCTGTCAAGTCTCACAATAGCAAAACTTTGGCAGAGGGTTTGTATTAGGTCAGGATAAGTGTCCTCTGTGAGCCAGGTCTTTGTTGAAAAGAATGCATCTGGCAAATGCTCTTCAGGGAAATCATAGACATCATATTTGTGCTCAACTAACGACCTGCAGTTGAGGGAGAAACACTTAGCGGAGGTCTGCGGCAAGTCAGTTTCATTTACCTCTGTGTTTGCAATCAGACAGAGTGAGAACCTGCATTTCTTACAGCAAGTCCCAGCAGGTCCGTGTAAGCCAGTGGGAAACACATAAAAGCAAGGTATAGAGAATGAGATGGGGTAAAAGGTTAGAAAGAAGAGAATGTATAATGGAGCAAGCTGGACAAAGAGAGAAAAATAAATATCTAATAGACAAAGAGGAAAAAAGAGACACAAGGGGCAATGATGGGAGGAGAACCAAAGATCAGCAGAGAGTTGTGGGTTGTTTGTTTTTGCCATTTTCTTGCTCACTATTTGTGTTCTGTTGCATTCATCGCTATTTTTTAGCGCAAAATGCATCCTCCTGTCCGTTTTTGATGCAAGGGTGCATTTTGTGCTAATAAAATACTGTTAAATGCTGGGAATAAGGAAAATCCTACGGCAAGAGCACATTTAGCAAACACAAGTGGCTGTTCGTGTGAGCTATTCGTGTTCTGTCCCATTTAGCTCTATTTCTTAATGCAAAATGCATTCTTGTGCCTATTTTGAACGCAAGGGGGGATTTTAACCTAAGAAAATAGTGCTAAATGCTGGGAGTAAGTTAGGGGAAAATTCTACCCCAAGAGTCCATGTGCTCAGAACTTGAATATTCATTCACTCATCAACCTATACATTCCTCTCTGTAAGTTAAGCAGACATCTGTCGGTAATCTACATATTACTCATGCCTTAACTCTGCATGGTCTGTGAGTGATGACAGCTTGCACTAATCTGCCTTCTGAATCTGTTTTGGGGCAAAAGAAGATTGCACTTGCTGCCTTCGTTGAGAGAAGGAACCTTACTTTGTTACTCCCATGCCTTGCCTGTCCTGTTAGGACGCAAAGCTTGCACTGCTACTACCTAGATGTAGGTGCCATGTGATGGGAAAAGCTTGCACTGTGGCTGCTCTAGCTGTACCAATCCTCTGATGGACAGAAGCTTACACTGTTTCTGCCCACAATGTGCCTATTCTATGCAGAAGGGCTGTTGCCCTGTCTTATGAAAAAATAAAGAATGTACTGAATGAACTTGAATAACATGCCATATGAAACAAGGACTGGTTTAAAATATATGGTGTGAGACACAAGACCTGTAGTCCTGAACAAGGCACCTGACCCTGCAGGGACTATATTTGAGGGCAGAAACAGTAACAGAAAAGAAAAGTAGTATATGTTGCTCAACCCACCCATTTTGACTTCTGTAGTAGGGAGACACCAGTAAAAACATTTTATCTCACTCACACTTTATTTTATTACAGGTCTGAGTTTAACAAAGGCAGGACATAAATGTTGACTTGAGGGACATAACCTCATACAAACTAGAGGGCCCATAACTAGAAAACGGTACCACCAGTAAACAGTAGTACTTTCAGATGATTCCAAGTGCTAGGTTTGGAATGCATTCATGAAGTGTACCACACTAGGTAGGTGAGGGTTCAGCATCGTATGTGAGGACATGAATGTATGGTAATTCCATAGGAAGTTTGGCTGTTTGTGTTAGGACTGTTTTACCTCTTGTATGTTTATGCCTGTTTGCAAAGAGTGTTCAACAGTCCTTTAACTCCTCTCTTTCCTTCTGTAGTGTGTTTGCTGTATTGTACCCATTCTGTATGTGTGATAAGCGTGTGATGTTCCACCTGCTTCTGTGGCCTGTCTTTTAATTATTCAGTATGCTAGGGAGGTTTGCGCTGCCATTGTTGCGCTTTTGTTGTGATGTGAAGCTTGGTATTAAACTTACCAGTACACAAAACACAAAATGATTCGAAATGCCAACTCTCGTTTTAATATATGGTGTCAATGAAACATAAGGGCTAAAACATGTTGACTAGAATAGTATTGTGAGCAAGGTATCCCTCACAATACCAATTGTCTCCTACATGATTTTTCTCTTGAATGGGTCAGGTTAATTGGGAAGAATAAACTAAAGTGGTATCACTCCTGCCACAATGCATTTATAGCACTGCAAAAGCCCCCACCACAACCTCTCACGTATTGACAACACCAAAAGACTCCACAAGTCCTAGGAGAGCTGCCCATCACTATTAAGGTGCAGGCAAAGCATCAACCCATTGATGAGGGATGCCACTTAGTTTCTAAGAAATTCCTTCACTGTTCACATTCCTCACTAAGGGGATTATTTACGAGCCCCTGTGTACCGCCAAAAAGTCACTTTTATTGACGTTCCAGTATCGCAACTACAGTGCCATATCTACAAGGCCATGTAAACTCGTGCTGCATGGCTTTTTATAGCCTTCCAGATATGGTTTCAGGCAGCGCAAGTTGCTGCTTTGCTTCACACTGCGATGGGGAGGCAGCCAAAGGGCATTACGGTGGGTGTTCCCACGTAACACCCATGGCATTTGTTTTTTTAATAAAACTTCTACAGCGTGCGAATGTCACCAATGGCGTCTTGGTTGAAATGTCAAAAGCACTGTCTGGTGAATAGTTCTAGAATCCGGGGCTAACTGAAATACAACCTATCATATTGGGCCAGAAAATAGCCATGTTTTAAGCTCTTTCCTAAATCTGAGCAGATTGGGCTGGCTTCTAAGATGTTCATGGAGATTGTTCCACAGTTGAGCTGTGGAATGGATGAAACTCCCGCCACCCCTCTTCTCTCTTTTGATTTTGTGGACAATTACTTTTCTTGAGTCAGTTGAATGTAGCATCCTGTTTGGGTTGTACCAGGAAAGATTGTGTTTCAGGTACGCTGGGGCATTATAAGCCAAACATAATGCCTTAAACTTGACTCTTCTCTTCACTGGAAGCCAGTGGAGTTCTCGAAGAGCCTCAACCACCGACTTGAACTTTGGGGTTTATTTTCATAACTTGCCGCAGCATTCTGTAAAACTTGAAGGTGTTCACTGATGAATACCAAGATAGAGGGCATTGCAGTAATCCAGCCTCGATAGCACCAGGACTGTGACAACTATTTTTTTAAATTCATAGGGAATGAAAGGAATAATCTTCCTAATCTTGCGCAGAAGTAAAAAACAGGAAGCATTGAGCTTGTTTGTCTGAACCTGAAAGGACAAATCGGTGTAAAAAATTATGACAAGATTTTTGACAGTGGGAATCTGGGGTTGGAGGGGTTCAAGCATCTCAGGCCACCAGGATTAATCCCAAGAGACCGTATTCTTGCAAAAAAGGAGAGCCTCGGTTTTTGCTGAATTGAGCATGAGACTGTTGTTGTCCAGCCATAGCTCAATGGCTGACATACAGCCATTGAAACGGAGTGCGGTCTCTTTGATATTTTCCATGATAGCCACCACAATTTGTGTGCCGTCTGCATAGGCAACTGGAGCAAAGCTAAAGGACCAAATTAGTTTTGTGAGGGGGGCCACATAAATGATAAACAGCATAGGGCTCAGAGAAGACCTCTGGCAAACCAAAAAGGCAGAGAAAAAGGCTTGGAGACGAGCACCCCCTCCCCCATGGCCACCGATTGCACTCTGTGCATAAGGAATCATCGAAGCAGCTCCAACCTTTAATTCCTGTTTCAGCTAGGAGATCTATCACAACCTTATGGTTGACTGTGTCGAAGGCTGCCGATAGATCAAGCATGATCATTGCGGCCTTACCTCCACTGTCTAAAACACCTCTCAGCTCCTCTGAAGCCACAACTAGAGCTGACTCCATTCTATGGTTCAGCCTAAAGCAGAATTGTGCTGAGTCTAGGATCCCCTGCTCTACAAATGTAGGCAAGGCCAGATTCAGGTGTTTTTCAAAGACCTTACCTGTGAATACAAACCTGGAGATAGGCTGACAATTCTACGCCTCTTTAGGTTCCAAAGACGGTTTCTTTAGTAGTGAGATAGTGGAGGATACTTTCCACTATGTTGGAAAAAGACCAGATTTAAGAATGGAGTTGAGTAGCAAAGTGAGGGGGAGGCGTGACTACCTCAGCAATCTCATGGAGTATTTTGCGGGTCAAGGATCAGAAGAAGCCCTTGATTTAATGTGACCTATGAGTTTGGCTACTCTGTCCTCCATAAGCAAGGGTAACTTGTCCAGGATCAATTTGTCTGAAGCAGCGCTATTTGATTTCTTAGGCAGATTTGGGGGTCTGACATTGATATTTTAGTTCTCATGGTTTTCCTTCATCTTAGTTTCAAAGAAATCCACCAGTTGATCGGTGACCAGCTGCCATAGAGCCATGGTGTGGGTAAAGTATAGACTGGAAAGAATCTCCACTGCTTTAAAGAGTTCTCTTGAAGAATTCTTAGCTGAGTATATTTTTCCAGAGAAGTATTTAGCCTTCCCAATCGCAATAAAATTGTTATATTCTTAAACACATTTGTTGTATTTGACCTTTTCTTCCCTCCTGTAGTGTTTCCTCCACCATTTGTCTTGCCTTCTGCATTTTTGTTTTAATTACTTGTGCTGGGGGGAATACCAGGGGGCGGGGTTCTACTTCTGTAGTTTTTCACAATTGTGACAGGGGTATGCTTGGTCGCTGCGGCATTTAACTACTCAGAATACTATAGCATTTTTCAGAAATCGAGAATGTGAGCTGTCAAGCTCAGCTCTCAAGTCTGTGTTGCAGATTTGATTCAAAGATTGGACTTTTTTAACTTGCAAATGATTTTGTGTATTTTTAATGTACAAGGTACGTTCTAAGCTGATTTTAATAGCTTTGTGGTCTGACTATGTAACAGGAAAGATATTATCAACCTTGAGGTCTAGATTACTGGAGAAAATACCATCCAGGATGTGACCTGCTTTGTGAGTGGACATGGTTACTCATTTGCTAAGATTAAAACTATTTAAAATGTCCAGAAAATGTTCTGTCTCTTTGTTGTTGCAATCTTCTAAATTAAAATTAAAGTCAATCGTGAAATTAGCATACTGCATGTATGGTTTCACCATATCTCCCAAGATCATTCCTAGATTTACAACGTTCTGTAAACCTGGGAATGCATCAAAGGCTTACGCCTGCCTGGGGTAGGCGTAGGGGAGGCGCAATAAGTAGAAATAACTTTATTTCTCCTATTTTGTTTCCTATTTCTATGTGTGTTGCATTCATCAGCACACATAGAAGTAGGAAATCACCTCCATTGATTGTTTTTTGTGCAGGAAAGTCTGCACAAAAACACTCATTCCCACAATGCAGAAACCCTTGCACCATGGTGGAAGGGTGCCTGCATTGGCGCATGGCAGACAATTGTGTGCCAGATCTGTGGAAAAGGACAGGAATGCACCATATCTCATAGATACAGCGCATTGCTGCCCTTTTCTTTTGACTTAGGACAGCACCGCAAGAAAGCTTGCGGCGCTGCTCTTAGCTAAAAGTTTGTAAATGAGGCCCTAAATATTTAACATATAGATCAATGTGCTGCTTTCCTACAACAGGTTAAAACACATCATCTGGAACACTAGGAGCTAATGGTTTATCTCCCTTTGAGAATAGAGAATACCAGTCTTTAGATTCTGATTAGTTATTTGCATTGGGAGGAATCACTGAATTAGGCTCTTTAAAATCCACCCTTTCCCCTTTAGCTGTTGCAGAAGGTTTATTTAGCACACACAATACAGTAGGGTTGTGTAAAGTCATGCAATTTGCTTTTCAATATTTGCGAAAATGTTTTACAAAATTGTGCATATTTTAACAAAATTCAAATCCCTCATGGAGCCCAACATTTTAATGAGACATGTGTCCTTGCTTCAATTTTTGACACAAGAGTGCATTTTGTGCTAAAAAACAAAAGTGCAAAATAAAAAGAATGGCGAACAACAGCCACTTGCGCTTTGTTGTTTGAATACGTTCATGGTAAATTTTCAAAATGAATTACGGATTTGCTGTAACCTTTACCATGAATGGTATGTAATTATGTGACGTGGCGTAGTGGAATAAATTCAGGAATTTTGCATAACATTTGTAACTTCAAATTTTCAAAATTATATGAGTTATGCCAGCATAATTACAATTTTGCCCTGACCTAATACTCAGGTTAGAAAAATAGAAACATTGTTTGATAGCATTAACTACTGTTAGTACTAAACAATGTCCTGAGTAATGAAGAAGAGAAAAGACCTGTGATGACTCCCAATGGGAAGGCCAGGTCACACTTGCAGAGACAGTCCTGCAGTTGAAGTACCTAAATTGTTCACATCAAAAAGAGGGATTTTTATGCTTTTCTTTTATAAAAAGACAATTTGCCCTGCAGAACTATGAATGTGCCAGCAATTCTCAAATTACATATGACGAAAATCAGCCATGTGTTATCAATAATTGTTTTTGTTTGTCAGATAATATGAACATCAGTGCCCTATTGATTTATTTTTTATTGATCTTATATATCTGTTTTCTACGGTTCTGCTCGACCCCAGTGAATAGCAGAGCACCATGCTGAAAATGTTAATTTAGGAAGATTTTCTCATTTTGAGGTAGTGTGGCTAAAAATGGTAGGTACGCTATAAGGATATATATAAATATATATTACCCACTGCGGTTGCCAGTAGATAGTTATAGTTAGGACCAATGTGTCCATAGGAAAAGCATTTTTTGTTTTGCCAGTAACTTTGGTGCTGCTTGATGAATCTCCACGAAATCTTCACAGAACTTCCCCTTTTTGGTTCAGCTGCTGTGTTGAAAGTTTCGGGGTGATCCGTTAAGCAGATGCTGGAAAAAAAGGGGGGTCCCAAAAGGCACTGCTAGTGGGGGGATAAGGTCCCCTTGCCTCCTAAGGGCCTCAGGGCTAAAGTGGACTTCTTCCCCCAAGAGGCAGTGCATCAGGAGGTGAGTTTGCAGAGTGGTGGAGAAAGGAGGCATGGTCTCTGACGACCTCTCAGCAATCCAGTTGTGTGGGTCTTGCTGGAGGTAACAGGAGAGCTAGTTGGCCCCCAAGGCCCCTAAAGACAAGGGAATTTCATCCCCCAACCAGCAGTGCGGCAGGAGGCGCGTTTGCAGAGTGGTGGAGAAAGGGGGCATGACCACCAAAATAATCAAAGCACACCCACTGTGTGGGACTTGCTGGAGGTAACTGGAGGGGTAGTTGGCTCCCAAGGACCCTCAGTAGCCAAGGGGACTCCATCCCCGTACTAGTAGTGTGCCAGGAGGCATGTTTGCAGAGTAGAGGAGAAAGGGGGCATGGCCTCCTACCAGTTCTCCGTAATCCTACTGTGTGAGACTTACTGGAGGTTACTAATACACACTAGGGAGAGTGCCCTTTGTGAGAGACCGCACTACTCCCTATGTGAATGTGAACTCACTAGAAGAACGCCTCACAGGTCATGAAAAAAAGAGGAAAAGAAGGGGGAGGGGGGAGAAAGGAGAGCTCCCCCAACATTATATAATGAGGGTACTGGGCCCAACAGGTGCCCTTTTGCATGGGAGGAGACCTCTGACAGGACGAGAACCCTCACTCACCTGAAGGTGACATGCTTCATCATAGGGTTTCCTCCTCACACCAGGGCCGCAAGGTCACTGGCTACAACTCTTCTGGGATAGAAAAGGAGCTGAGGTGGTTTTGAGAAGGGACCAAGAGTGTGGGTGCTAAGGGGCAGAGTGCAATGAGAGGAAAAAAGGGGGATTTAAACTGTGTCTGGCCAAAGTGTTTTATTCTGCGGACTCCTAGGTCAGGACAGGAATGCCTTCTACTCACTACTCAGTATCTCCTCCTCGAAGAAAGTACCTCATGGCCTAAGACTCTCTGTAGTCTCCTCACCAACACTCAAAGCGACGGCTATCATAACCACTTATAATACTGGGAAAGCCGCAAATCGTATCCTAGAAATCTTTGATTAATGTTTTGTCATCATTAAGAACTCCCATACCAACAATGCCCCATCCAAAACCCCAGTGAACTCTAATCCCTCACCCATTTTGCAGGACCACCACGCAGCCTACATTTGCACTCCCAACCATCATAACACTCCACCCGAGACCTTGAACAACACGCTCTTCCTCAATGCCGACATAAACATTTCTCCTGCTAACAATGTCCCTCCTATACCATCCTGGGTCCCTAGCCCCTCACCCACACCTCTGGCCCCTCGAAGCATCCTCCCACATCACCCAATGACCTCTCCTGCTTCATTGAACAGCTCACATCCCACAAACCGAACCCCTTTGCCTCTCAAGCATCCTAACCACTCCAAAACATCTAGCCCATCTCCTCTTCCACCTGGCCAACACCTACAGTCCTCCCCATCTGGGATCGACCCCTCGTATTACCATCCTCGCTCATTTTCACCTCCTACTACCACACCAGGGTCTGACCCCTCTACCGCCTCTCCCCCCCCCCACGATAACTGACACTCAACCTATGCGGCCGCCAGACCAAAGGAAATCAACCGGTAGCTACAAAAACTCAAAAATGACATTCAAAAACTCATAACCATCCCCACAGAGCTAGCCTCAGATTTATCGTCCAGAAAGACACCACAGTCCTACCTGCAATTCCCCAACCATTACCCTACGACTCCCACTCCTCCTGCTGAGATGAGGAGGGTCCCTAAGCATAGATCCCCCCTCTGTTCCTGGAACAATACTCCCCACCCAAATGCCACATCCAGACACATTAGATTTAAGAACCACCTCGCTGACCCGGACATCCTCTCCCTTCTTCTAGCCTACAACACCACTCAACCTGACATCCCAGTCAGACCTGGACCTACTCACGGTATCCGCATAGCCCCTCTTAAAGATCCTAGTCTTCTGGCAGTCACTCCGGAGAACATTCAAACCATTACTCTACACCCGTACAGAACCCCCACCTATAACTCCAATACACTAAATACTGCGAACCTCACGCAAGTTCACATCGCACAGTCTGCTCCCACAGATTCCAAAACTCACCTGAAGTGCATCCTTCTCAACTGCAGATCCGCAGTGAAACATGTTGCGGATATCTCTGACCTCATCCTTGATCAGGAACTTGACGTCCTGATTCTCACTGAAACTTGGCTCAATGTATCTGCGGGTCCTGTCCTGGACATTCTAGTTCCTCCTACCCACACCATTATTAGTCTTGTCAGAGCTAAAAGTACAGGGTAGGCGTAGCCTGTATCTATAATAACTATCTCTCAGTGAAACAGTCTCTGTCTACTTCTCTCTCATCCTGCGAATACCTAAGCATCAACATCATCAGCAAACATAAACCCCTATGCAACCTACGTATCTTCTACCATCCACCAGGAGATAACCTCCTTTTGACTGAACAAATCATGGAAACCATCTCTTCCAATCTAGGTCATCACTGCCCCCAGATCTTCCTGAGAGACTTAAATCTCCATTGGAATGACCCGAATGATCTGGCTGTGAACAATCTTAAAAAATTCCTACTTGACCTCAACCTGACTCAATTCTGTGACAGCCCAACTGAGGAAAATAAAATATCATGAGGCCTATGTGTCCCCGTGTGTTCCCCCACACTCATGTGCACATACATGTCACCTACGTATTTCCCCTCCATGGCCTGTCTATCATGATGCTTATGCTATAACGTGGCCTGCCATAATCCAGTCTCCCATGAGAGAAACGACAAATCTGCTCTGAGGCCTACACGTTTTGCATCATGTTTTCCCGCATTTCCTTCTTTGTGGCCCAGCCAGAGCCGAAAAGAGGCTTCAGGCCTCAGAACGCTCTGAAAACTGTAGCTGCGTATCCTTGGCCTTGCACACTTGGGCCTCAGCCAAAAGGGCCCTGTCCGAGACAGTATTGAGCACGGTTATCTGCTTACTCCTACCGAAACCACATTCCTGCCTGGAGAAGGAGGGATAAACATGACCCATCTGCAAAGGAAAAAACCTAGCCTTTCTGTCTCTTTTTGTGTGATTACAAAGCTCACGTCAGTGAAAAGCCCATAGCCCCCGTGCAAGACTTCAGCAGTAAACGAAGAAATAAATGCCACATTGGCCCTTGGTGATGGACAACCTATGTCACGAATCAGTCCCTGCTCCAAACTTTAGATATCAGATAATACGAGATGTGCTGGTCACCCTGACACTGAAGGTCTCATTTTCAGACTCCAGACTCCCGGGTTGCATAGCAACCCTTTCACACGTCAGTTACACGTCATGCTCGAGTTGAGCACAAGTAAGGCAAAGTTCCAGTAAAGTTCCAGCTGATCACGCAACCCCCTCTAGGCATCCACCCACCTATGACACTTACCCATTATCATCGAGTGGACGCCCACCTTCACGCCTACGTACACACCCACCTGCTCTTATCTCATTCTCTCTTGCTCCGCCTGAAGCCCTCTTGCTTACGTATATTATTACAAACATATATATACTGTACTCTGTGAATAAAGTTTGAGAATACCTTTTTGAGAACCCTGGTCCTGATCCCTTGTGGTGATGGAACTATTCTCCCTATAACTCGAGTTATTTGAATAAAGCCCTTTTGAACCTGATACCACGGACTCAGCCTTTTGCTTCATGTATAATTGTATTGATATCTAGAAATTCTGAAACTCGTAATAATTTATTTACGACATAAATGGCGCCCGAACAGGGACTAATCTCCTTCCCCATGCGCCGGAGATGAAGGTCCAGTTTTGCCCCCTTCCACAGCCGTGACGGACTTCGAGTGTACACGACGCGGGTTTTCCCACCAACTCCCTCAGGCCAACGAAGGAGACAGACTGCGACCAGGCATCCATACGAGGCGGTGAGGATTGCGGATCGTCCCGACCCAGAGCCCACCTGCGAGAGAGCTGTGTCCGAGGTTTCAAGAGATTCACCTAAGATACGCCATTCCCTGCGCAGCGTCAAGTGTCCGAGGCCTTCAAGTTCAAGTTCAAGTTCTGCTTCCCGTGAGTTTCTCATGGGGGTTGCAATCATGACGGGTTCATTTAATGAACACGGTAAAGACGTGTCTCACTTGTGAGACCGGTATGTTCAAGAGCATGCATTCAAGAATTAATGTTTCAAGATTTAGAGGCCAAGTTTTCAGGTGCACCGATATAGCTGTATGAATGTTATCGTCTTAAGTTAGGTTCAGTTAGGTTTGAATGTGTCAGGTTTGTGTGTAAGTTCGTTGCATTGTGATTTTTTTTTTTTTTTTGTTCATTGTGATTTTTGGTTTTCGGTTACATTCCAACATGCCGTTATTTTCGAAACTGCGTAAGATAGGTACCAGGAAAGGTGTACTAGAGGAACCAGTTAACATTCCGCCTAGAGACACACCTGGACATTTCATGTATTGTAAGCATGGTTTAGATGCCGTGTTGTTTTTAGAACTTTGGGTGGATTACACGAAGGATTTAGAGACAAAGTATAAATGGCCCATTACGGGAACGTGGGATGCGGAATGCATCATGAAGGTAGAGGAAGAGATACGGAAGAGAAAATCTAGACCTGCTCAGAAGGATGCCATTGAGTTATGGCGCAAGGAATCTCATAGAAGAACAGAGAAAGAGTTCCACAAAGCAGAGAGAAGTAGACAGGAGTCCGAAAAAGCAAAAGAAGAAAAATTACAGGAAGAAGGGGAGCGGGTAAAAAGAGAGCAGGCTGAAAGAGAAAGAAATACTGCCGTTGCTGGTATTTATCCCGTCCTTTCAGAGGAACTAGCAAAAGTGGCCCCAGTAAAAAAATTAGTTAGAGTGCCACCGCCAGTACCCCGAAAAATAAAACAAACAGCATCCGACACGTTCATTAACAACTACCTAGAGGAACCCCCACCATCATACGTGGACGGAATTTTCCCTGCACCCCCAACGCAAGAACAGCTCCAGGAGCTCGAGGACGGCGGGGAGGGAGGATCCGGGGCAACATCAGGAGGGGGGCCGACAGTAAAAGTAGCAATCTCCGAATGTATATATGACCCAGATCCAGGAAAGGGCAGAATGCTCGTGTTTTCATTACGGCTTAGACGAGCAGTCACAGATTTGGAAAAATTACCAGATATGGATAAACATCTAAAGAAAATTTACACATTCATAAGAACAGGGGAAGGTCCTGAGTGTATAGCAGAAGCCGTACAAAATAGAAAGGTAATTATTAAGAACTATATCCTTCGCTTCCTAATTAATTGTCTGATCAGAGAAAAAGACGAAGGTGATGGTGATGTAGACCGTTGTTATACTGGTTGGCGTGATCGCATAGATGCCGGTCAGCATGATAAATCAGGCCAAACAGACAACATGTTGACCAAAATCCGGAAGGCAATAATAGCATCACATGAAGGAAGCCCGAACGAAACAGCTGAGTTATCATCTGATGACGAAGCAGGGGACAAAGACAGAATACATTATGTGGGCCGTGCCCGGCGATTCGAAAGGCCCAAGGGCCTCAATCACCGTAAACAGGGAACTGCCATAAAGGAAAGATATTCCCTAGAAAGTTTGTTCCAGATCACCGAAAAAGCGGTGAATAAATGGCTGGGTAATGATCAGCCCCTCACCCCGACCGAAAATGAATTAGCACGATCAGCCACCCTGTGGATATCCCAATATGATATATATAATAATTATATCGTAGCCCAAACGTTCTTGAGCCTCCCACCAAACGAACAGCGCATAGCTGGTGTTTACATGGTCCAACATTTGATCACGTTATATGAGAGCCAATATTCTGGTCCTGGTCTGTTGTATAAGTTGCTGGACGACATAATACTAGACAGGTGGATGAACATGGGTACTGAACTGATTAATGTCATTCTGGATCAGCGACACAAGTATATAGTATACGTGACTAGATCCCTGCTTCCCGCTCCACCTCAGGTTAAGGAACAGTCGTACGACAAGCTGAACCCCCTACGAGAGGTTCATCCTGTAAAGGATGCAAACAATGACCTGCAACGGGTGTATGTCTACACCCCCTTGTCAAAATTAGAGATACTGGAAATGAAGAAAATGTTACCATCCCATGATAAAGACCCGGGGGGTTTTCACCGAGAACTAAAGGACATTCTTCGCTTAGGAGAATAGACATATGCTGACATTCTAAAGTTATTAAAAGTACTATTGCCCGCTGGTATTTACGAGAAATTGAAAGGACAGGACTGGGAGGTGGGAGACAAAAGACTCAGTTGGGATATACTGGAAAGAGAGGAGGTAGGAAGAGGCCCGGGGGTTGGTCTGGGTCCTCGAGCTAAAGACCTACCTGAACTCCTTGTACAAGTTTTGCCCAGATTACTAATCACCAAGAAGGAAGACTGGGATGCTATTTCGGCCTGTAAACAGAAACCAGACGAAGACA
Source organism: Triturus cristatus (assembly GCF_964204655.1). Classification (NCBI taxonomy): domain Eukaryota; kingdom Metazoa; phylum Chordata; class Amphibia; order Caudata; family Salamandridae; genus Triturus; species Triturus cristatus. Next base: position 802,917,687 of record NC_140584.1, read on the forward strand.
CTAGTGATTTTTACTCTAGGTTCGAGAAATGTTTCACTATCAATAGTGGTCTTAAGCCCGGTAGTGATTCATATCCCCATCTTTTCGTGAGCAAACTAGTAGAAAATTCCCTACCAGAAGTGAAGTATAGGGTACTAAAGGTTGAGAGTACTTGGCAAGCAAACAGCCCTTCACAAATGTTACAGATGTTACAATACCACCAGAACAGAATTAGAGAGGAACACGAACAGGATAAGAGACGCATGAGAGACACAAAGATGAAGATGCTGGTGGCCCAATCAACACCGGCAAACACAAACACGAACAAGAATAGCACGAAACAAAATACTGGGACCTGTAATTATTGCAAGAAGCCAGGTCACTTCGTAAATGAATGTGCGGTCCTGAAACACAATATAGCGATAGGTAAAACAAAGCCACGATCTTATCCTCCCAAAGAAAATAACACACATCAGACATCAGACACCTTTCCACCGCCGCCGCCGCCTGTCCATGCACCTGTACCAGCCCACGCCACAGCACAAATGTATGAGCACGCTCAGACTAACTATCCAGAATATCAAGCATATTCGTGAAAAAGCCCAGAGAGGGAATTCGACTTGCCCCTTATTCCAGTTCCTGTGGACCAAGCGGGTCCCTATGTGCATGCACGTTTACTAGGACAGAATAAAAAGTTTTTGATTGACACCGGGGCAAGTAGAACTACCATCAGTCATTCTGAGGTTCCAGGGGCACCCCTCTCAGGCTCAAAGAGTATATCCCTGGGCTTTTCAGGAAGGCCTATTATCAATGAGGTTTCAGAACCAGTCTCTTTAGGAGTCGGTCCACTAATACATACAACAGACTTACTGCTTACTAAATCATGTCCAGAAAACTTACTTGGCATAAAAACATTAAAGGAACTGGGAGCAGTTATCTGTTGCTCGCCAGAAGGAGTGCGACTGTATTTACGTGATTTCAAGGGACATTTTGTTATGAAAGATGTTGACATCAGGCTTCAAAATGTACCGCAGCACCTATGGGCACAAGGCCCGACTGACGTAGGTTTCATGAACATTACACCATACCAGGTCACCCTCAAGGAAGGAGTGGTGCTGCCACGGATTCGACAATATAAAATTCCACCTGAAGCTGAAGTAGGGTTGCTGAAAATTATCGATGAACTCATTGCACAAGGGGTGGTGATAGAGACAGAGTCAAACATATGCAATTCACCTGTTCTTCCTATTCTTAAAAGAACTGATCCCAATGCATCACCTATCTATAGATTAGTTGTGGACCTGCGAGAATTAAACAAATGTGTGGTGCCACAGTACCCTGTGGTCCCGGACATTTCTTCATTATTGACTGCCATTGATGCGAAGGCTACGTTCTTTACAGTTATTGATCTAAAGAACGCCTTTTTCAGTATCCCAATACATCCGGACAGCCAATATCTTTTCGGTTTCAGTTTAAGAGGTCGCAGCTTCAGATTCACAAGAGCACCACAGGGCTTCACGGAAAGTCCTAGCATCTACAGTCAGGCGCTCAAAAGACAACTAGACAGTATTCATATGCCTACCACTACAGCGCTGATACAGTATGTAGATGACATTCTCATTACTGCACGATCGGAAACTGACTGTGAAAATGCATCACTCACTGTTTTACATTTCCTGGCTGACAAGGGGCACAAGGTGTCCCCTTCGAAGTTACAATTCTGTGAACAGCAAGTGGCGTACCTTGGGCACTTGCTATCCAAGGAGGGCAGGCGACTGACACCAGAACGTATTCAATTGATTTCTGGCCTTTCACAGCCCAAGACACAAAAGGAGGTACGTGCATTCATTGGCCTCACTTCATATTGCAGGCAGTGGATTCCCCAGTATGCTCACATAGCCAAGCCCCTAATACAGTTGACGACACAGGAGGTAGCTTCTACTAAAGTCCTCCCTTGGACACAAGAACACACTGTGGCATTTGAAGAATTAAAAAGAGCTTTATGTCAAGCACCAGTTTTAGCAATCCCTGATTACAACAAATCTTTTATGCTTTTTGTGACAGAGCGGGATGGAACAGCACTATCTGTCCTCACACAAGATCATGCAGGAAAACACAAGCCCTGCGCTTATTTCTCTAGTACATTGGACCCAGTAGCACAGGTTTTGCCTGCGTGCCTAAAATCTGTTGCAGCAACAGCCTTAGCCATAAGACAAAGTGACTCGATAGTGCTGGGCCACCCCCTGACAGTACAAGTACCACACGCAGTAGAGGTTCTCTTGAACCGAACACAAACACAACACCTGACTGTAGCGAGACTGACAGGTTATGAGCTGACGCTATTTCAACCACACATAGAGATCAGACGATGCAACATATTGAATCCTGCTACTCTTTTGCCCTCCAGTACAGAAAACGTTCCACCACATGACTGTGTTGAAGTAATACATACCGTGACTAAACCAAGACAAGACTTGACAGATGTAGCACTCCCAGACCCTGACCTAACACTCTATGTTGACGGCTCATGCCTGAGGACGGGGGCGGGAGAATTAGTGGCAGCATATGCAGTGACCACTGCTACTGAAATCATAGAGACTAAAAGAATAGACATACTGTCAGCACAAGCAGCAGAGCTCATCGCTCTGACTCAAGCGTGCATAAGAGCTAAGCACCTGAGAGTAAATATTTACACTGATTCACAATACGCATATGGGGTAGTGCATGACTTCGGCGTCCTATGGAGGGAAAGAGGTTTCTTGACTTCTCACGGGGCCAAGATACAGCATGGCCCCCTTATTCATGCCCTTCTGGAAGCGATACATTTACCAACAGCCATAGCTATCCTGAAATGCAAAGCACATACTAAAGCCACAGATACCATTTCTCAAGGCAATGATCTGGCAGACCGAACAGCTAAACAGACAACTCAGACCCCACTAGACATGACGAAATCACAGGTACCATTAAGGTCCAAAGCCATGACAGTTAGGGATCCTTCCAAGGATGTACAAGACATACAGACACATGCTACTCTAGACGAATTAAAGAAATGGTCGGAACAAGGAGGGGTACTGACTGATCAGGGTTGGATGACTAAGGGCAAAGAAACATGGTTTCTTCCTGATTCAATGGTACAAGTGATCATAAATACCGCACATAGTCCTGCACACTTAGGAGAGAGAGCAATGCTAGACAGCTTACAGAATATATGGTTCAACAAGCACCTGCGTGCAGCAGCGAAACAAAAGGTCAGAACATGTATGATCTGTTGCCAATTCAATCCAGGTAAAGGCATTCCAATGGAACAAGGTGGTTTCCATCCACCTGACCATCCTTTTGAAGTCCTTCAAATGGATTATATCCAAATGGACAGATGTAGAGGTTACAAATATGTCCTAGTAGTAGTATGTTCCCTATCAAGATGGACAGAGGCCTATCCAGTCCCTGATTATGCTGCTGTAACTACCGCCAGACATTTGGTGCGAGAGTTTTTCCCACGTTATGGATTACCGCGTGTCGTATATTCCGACAACGGTCAGCCTTTCTCTTCTGAACTCATGAAACAAGTGTCCCTTCTGTTAGGGTATACCTGGAAGTTCCATTGTGTACGACATCCTGAGGCAGCAGGCCTTGTAGAAAGACATAATCAGACCTTAAAAATAAAACTAGCAAAGATTTGCGCAGACAAAGGTGTGGATTGGATGGTAGCCCTGCCGGTTGCCCTCTTTTACATGCGAATGGTAGCCCATTCTAGAACAGGCTTATCTCCCTATGAAGTGGTCTTTGGTAGACCACCGAATATGTGGGGCACTCCAATGCCTAAAAAGATCACTGATGTTGATAGTAACATGCTGACAGATTACCTGGCTTCCTTGATGTCTGCACTACTCTCTTGTCGTTCGCAGGTTGCTGCCGCCTTCCCTGACAACACCCAGGTCAAGGAATATTCCCTTGCTCCTGGGGACTTTGTTCTCATAAGGAACTTTGACAGAACGAGCCCTCTTGAGCCAAGGTGGAAGACGCCTAAACTGATATTATTAACTACGAGGACCGCTGTTAAAGTCGAAGGACGAAAAGGATGGGTTCATCTACATCATTGTAAACGCTACTTTGGGAATAACGATTCGTTTAAAAGAGACATAAAGACTTCAGACTTTGAGCCCCCTTTATTAGAGGAGACTCCCCAGCAGAAGTACAAAACCAAACTTAGATCTAACAAGTCAGAACCCGTTTGATCAATTAAGTCCACTAGGTGGTGAAGCGGTTGAACATGTATTCTGGCTCGCATGAGATCTTGGATACCGCAGATGAGAAAAAGAGCAAGATGAAAACCAAATACTGTAAAATATTACGTGGTAGATGTATAGTGACTCTGATATTTTTATTTCTTCTGTGCATCACGATGATATGTATCAGCTTAATACTACATGCTATTTTTCCTCCTATTGCCTCACTCTTACACTCTACCAATGATACCATAAAGCACACATTTAGTGATCTGCCATCCCATGAGCTATCATATCGACTTGCCTTACGCAACAATACTTTTATCCAGATGCTGCACCATTCACATCAGACTAGCAATGCTACAGACTGCTGGGTCTGTGGCCGACTTCCCCCGTATCAGAAGGTGAAGGGAGTGTTGCCTCTTTTCCCTTTTCCATTCTCCCATAATGGTTCTTGCGGAGCATGGTTTGCCTTAATGACATCCATCAACGGTGATGCCAAAGAATGTCAAGATAAGGAATGTAGGGGCGACTGGGTATGGGGTAACTTGAACAAAGTCATGAATAAAGCATGTTTCCCAGATGAAGAAGGTCTTCCCCAAAGGAAAGGTACCGATCTAGAAAATGAAGAGTATCTGCAAGGAAATGCGACCCTTGACTTTATAGTGTTGGATGTCAAGCCCATACACAATTTAGGTCCATCCTCAATCACAGTCCTGCCAGTAAAAGGGAACTTGTGTGTCAGAAATGTAGGCTCTATACAGTTGGGGCACAGCGAGTGTAACACTATACTAGTGTTCAAAGACAAAGGAAAGTCTTACTTCAGAGCATCACGACACACCTACTTTATTTGTGGCCAGACAGCCTATGTACAACTGCCCTTAGACTGGGGTGGGACGTGCTATATATCATTTCTCCTACCACCCGTTTTCTTGGTCCCATCGAACTATCATCAAAATCTTCAACTAGCACTTATCAGGCACAGACGAGGGCTCGATGCCTCTGGCATTGACCAGACTGAAACAGCTTGGGAGCAATATACAGATTTCAACAAAGGATTCTTTTTCTTCATAGGTCCCGTCCAGAATAGTAAACTTATCCGCAGACTAACAAGGATTCTAGAAACAGTTGCTAATGAGACTGCATCAGCCCTGGGGAACTTGACCCAGGAACAGTCTGCTATGAGAATGGTCGTTCTTCAGAATCGTCTTGTTCTTGACGTCATCCTAGCGGATAGGGGCGGGGCCTGTAGGGTCATCGGTTCCAGCTGCTGCGTTTTCATACCTAATAACGCACCGTCTGTATACAAAGCAATAACAAGACTCCACAAGATTGCCCAAAGCATACACCAAGACCCAGGCACGTGGACTTGGTCCAGTTGGCTCTGGGAAATAATATCAGCATGGGGATGGAAAGTGTTGACGGTCTGTGGACTAATACTACTGATGATATTCAGTTGTTGCCTATGTCTGCAGTGTGGCCCGGCCATTTGCGGCCTGTGTGCTACTGCATGTGTCCCACATCCCCATTTACAAAGCATTGAAAATGGAAAAATAATGCTGCAAGAACAGATTGACTGTCTAATGAGAATAGATATGACGTAAGGGTCCACTAGGGGACAAGGAGGGAATGAGGAAAATAAAATATCATGAGGCCTATGTGTCCCCGTGTGTTCCCCCACACTCATGTGCACATACATGTCACCTATGTATTTCCCCTCCATGGCCTGTCTATCATGATGCTTATGCTATAACGTGGCCTGCCATAATCCAGTCTCCCATGAGAGAAACGACAAATCTGCTCTGAGGCCTACACGTTTTGCATCATGTTTTCCCGCATTTCCTTCTTTGTGGCCCAGCCAGAGCCGAAAAGAGGCTTCAGGCCTCAGAACGCTCTGAAAACTGTAGCTGCGTATCCTTGGCCTTGCACACTTGGGCCTCAGCCAAAAGGGCCCTGTCCGAGACAGTATTGAGCACGGTTATCTGCTTACTCCTACCGAAACCACATTCCTGCCTGGAGAAGGAGGGATAAACATGACCCATCTGCAAAGGAGAAAACCTAGCCTTTCTGTCTCTTTTTGTGTGATTACAAAGCTCACGTCAGTGAAAAGCCCATAGCCCCCGTGCAAGACTTCAGCAGTAAACGAAGAAATAAATGCCACATTGGCCCTTGGTGATGGGCAACCTATGTCACGAATCAGTCCCTGCTCCAAACTTTAGATATCAGATAATACGAGATGTGCTGGTCACCCTGACACTGAAGGTCTCATTTTCAGACTCCAGACTCCCCGGTTGCATAGCAACCCTTTCACACGTCAGTTACAAGTAAGGCAAAGTTCCAGTAAAGTTCCAGCTGATCACGCAACCCCCTCTAGGCATCCACCCACCTATGACACTTACCCATTATCATCGAGTGGACGCCCACCTTCACGCCTACATACACACCCACCTGCTCTTATCTCATTCTCTCTTGCTCCGCCTGAAGCGCTCTTGCTTACGTATATTATTACAAACATATATATACTGTACTCTGTGAATAAAGTTTGAGAATACGTTTTTGAGAACCCTGGTCCTGATCCCTTGTGGTGATGGAACTATTCTCCCTATAACTCGAGTTATTTGAATAAAGCCCTTTTGAACCTGATACCACGGACTCAGCCTTTTGCTTCATGTATAATTGTATTGATATCTAGAAATTCTGAAACTCGTAATAATTTATTTACGACACAACACACAACTTGGGCTCAACCCTGGATCTAATCATCTCTAACCCTGACACCATTCGAATTGAATCGATAGCCCCATGTGACTGGTCAGATCACCACTTTATCACCTTCCTCATACTTGAACGATGGAACACCCAAAGACCTCAACACAAGTAATTGAAACACTAGAAAAGATCGATGCAAAATGCAAACATGGATGACCTTAAAGCATGCAGTAATCTATCCCTGCTTCCACCCACGATCATGACAGATGTCCATGAGCTCACTAATCATTACAACAACTCCATGCTAAAAGTACTAGATGCAATTGCCCCACTTCAACTAAAAAGTAAATCCAACAAAGACTCCAATCCTTGGTTTAATGACTGCCTAAACTCAGATAGGCGCAACCTAAGACTAGTGGAACGTTCTTGGAAATCTTCTCAATCTGCCGAACTCCTCAAACTTTTGAGTGTAAAAAGGAGTCGGTACAACAAACACATCAGAACTGCAAAAGCGACCTTCTTCAGAAGCCAACTAGACAAAGCCAGAAATCGACCCAAAATGCTGTTTGAACTGATCAAACGGCAATCCAATAACACACCCACTCAATCGACAATCACTGCCATTCCCCAACCTAACTGCGAGGACTTCGCTGTCTTCTTACGCGAAAAATGCGACCAAATTGGATCTGATCTATAGTCGGCCTTGCTCGACCTATCATCCCCACCAGACTCCCACCTAACTCCCCAGTAACCTCTCCCTACTCACCACTCCCCTAAAATCAATGCGCATTGGAATCAATTCTCTACCTTCAATAACACTTCCATTCTCAACATTCTCTCTACCCTGAAACCCTTGAATCATTTCAACAACCCCCTTCCCTCTTATTACCTCAAAGAAATGATAAGGCCTCTAGTTCCGCTATGGACCAAGATCGTTAATGCCTCCCTACTTCAAGGTGACATCCCTGACTGCCTAAAGTCTGGGCTAGTTCTCCCCATTCTCAAAAAGCTATGGCCGACCCCGAGGATCTGAATAACTTCCGACCAATCACTAACATCCCCACTCTGGCAAAGCTCATTGAGAGATGTGTACAGACTCAACTATGTAACCACATTGAGGAATTCCAGCTACAAGATCAATTTTAATCGGGCTTTCGCCAAGGTCACAGCACCGAAACAGCCACTACTCACATAGTTAATGACGCGCATACCCTACTTGACCGGAACGAATCATGCCTACTAATCCTTCTCGACCTCTCATCAGCCTTCGATACGGTCAACCATGACAACCTCCTGTGCCTTCTGGAACATAGGATGCGGCTCTCTGGCGCAGTACTAAAATCGTTTGCCTCCTTTCTTCATGACAGAACACAGAGAATTAAATCAAACCAATCCCTCTCCCATCCCAGTCCTTGCACCCTGGGGGTGCCCCAAGGCTCCTCGCTCTCACCCACACTTTTTAAACTATTCATCGAACCCCTCACAGAAATCCTCAAAGCATCCAACATCCAATACCACATATATGTAGATGACACCCAGCTGTACATGAAAATCTCCTCTCCTGAGGATATCAAGTCACTCAACGGAACCTTACACAAAACACTCAACTGGCTTACCCTCAACCATCTCAAACTAAACGCCCTCAAAACGGAATTCCTCCTTATTTTCCCGCCCAAGCAAGCACCCAACATTGAGGAATACATAAAAAATCTGTTTGCTCTCAACTGCACATCACATATCATTGACTCTACAAAATCCCTGGGTATAGTGCATGCAGGAGCACATTAGTGCTTCTATCAAAAGAGCGAACTTCAAACTAAGCATCCCAAGGAAACTAAAACCTTTGCTTCCCCCTGATGACCTCTAATCCGCAGTACAAGCTTTAGTCATCTTGCATCTGGAATATGGCAGTGCAACACTCTGCGGTCTGCCTAAATACAGACTGCCCTCCCTCAGAGCTTCATTGAATGTGGCCACCAGGCTCATCACAGGCTCCAAGAAGTACAACCACATCTCCCCAGATCTGAAAACTCTCAACTGGCTACCTTTCGAAGCAAGGATATACGTAAAACTTGCATGCATGACCCACAACGCCCTTCACATCAACACACCTCTCTACCTTGCAAACAAAATGGAGCTGTAGGGTGGCGCCCGTACCTCCAAGAGCTCCAATACCCTCCTACTTAAACCAAAGAGATTAAAAAAAACGATAACCTACAACCGCTCCTTGTCAGGATACGCCCCAAGAATCTGGAACCCCCTTCCAACGGAAATTAGACTGATTCCATCTACATTGACTTTAAAAAAGGAAATGAAAGCACTACTGCTGAACACTTACCTATCCTGAAGTCCAGTGGGGGCCTAAGTCACCGCATCTCCCACCACGCTGATGACTCACTCGCCTTCGCCTATTGACTATTTCCTTTGCACACATTAAGTTTGGTATGTAACTATTGCTATTTTCTTGATTATCATACCATCACATAACTATTGTTATTTTGTCTATTGCTAGTGTCACTATTGCCCCTCCTCATATGTGTTGTTTCCCTCTGTAAAGCGTTCTAATACCCTCTAGGGTCATGTTCGCGCTATACAAAACTTTCTAAATAAATAAAATAAACAGGGATAAAAAGAAAAAGAGAACTAGGGGTTATCAGCAAATATACCCCTAAAATATGCCAACATGTTTCTGCCTTCTAATTACCCTAAAAGGGGTTCATGGGCATTCTTCAGGGGCAAATGGTATGTCACTATGCATGCAAATCATAAAAAAATGAAAAAGTAAATAGTGGAATAAAGTCACCGAAGACCAACTACAGGCAAACCTCGCTCTCAGCCCACCGACAGACCCCTCCGACACTGACGACGCTGCCCACAACCTCAGACGATGGATAGACGACTGCGCCAACACCTTAGCTCCACTGAAAAAACCCACCTACAGAGACACCAGCAAGAGAGCCAGCTGGTTCACCTTGGAACTCCTAGCATCCAAGCGTACCTGCCGGAAATTAGGGAAAAAGTGGCACAGTGAAAAGACACCGGACAGTCACGCAGCACACAAAGACGCCATCCGCAACCACCATCACCTCATCAGGTCCGCCAAGAGGATCTCCTTCAAAGACCGCCTCGACAACAATGCACACAACAGCAAGAGCTCTTCAACATCGTGAAGGAACTCTACAACCCCAGCCCCAACACCAACGACATCCCGCCGTCTCAAGCCCTGTCCGACTCCCTCGCCACCTTCTTCCACCGCAAGACCGCCGACATCCACGACAGCTTCAACTCCCAGACAGCCCCAACAGACACCGACAAACCAGACTCGCCGCACACCATCAACCACGACCCCCTGACAACGTGGACCAACGTGAACATCGATGACACCATCAAGACCATGAGCACAATCCACTCCGGCTCCCCGTCAGACCCTTTCCCGCACAACATCTTCAACAAAGCCAGCAGCTCCATTGCACCCGACCTGCGCAACATCATCAATCTCTCCTTCGAGACCGTGACCTTCCCAAAGAGCTGGAAGCAAGCCGAGATCAACCCCCTACTCAAAAAACCCAAGGCGGACCCGAGGGACCTCAAGAACGTCCAGCCCATCTCCCTGCTCCCGTTCTCAGCCAAGGTCATCGAGAAGATCGTCAACAGACAGCTAACCCGATACCTCGAAGAAAATAGCATCCTGGACCCATCCCAGTCAGGATTCCGCAGCAACCACAGCACAGAGATCGCCCTCATTGCGGCCACCGACGACATCAGGACCCTGCTGGACAATGGCGAAACCGCAGCCCTCATCCTGCTGGACCTCTCCGCCGCCTTCGACACAGCCTGCCACCGCACTCTACGCGCACGCCTCCATGACGCAGGGATCCGAGACAAGGCCCTGGAATGGACCACCTCCTTCCTCTCCGGCAGAAGACAGAGAGTCCGCCTCCCCCATTCTGATCCGAAGCCTCCGAGATCATCTGCGGCGTACCCCAGGGCTCATGCCTCAGCCCGACACTGTCCAACATCTACATGGCCCTGCTCGCACGGGGAACAACCTTTACAACGCAACTGTTACAACGCACTACACTTACAACGCATTTTTTACAACGCATAATCCATTACAACGCACTACACTTACAACGCATGACACTACAACGCATTTTTAAAAGCTACCTTTACAACGCATTCCATTAAAACGCCTACCATTACAACGCATAATATTACACTACACTATCCAACACTTACTCTACTGTTGCACCCCCTGGAGTTAGAATAGTAATTTTTACCCCTACACTATCCAACACTTACTCTACTGTTGCACCCCCTGGAGTTAGAATAGTAATTGTTACCCCTATACTATCCAACACTTACCCTACTGTTGCACCCCCTGGAGTTAGAATAGTAATTGTTACCCCTATACTATCCAACACTTACCCTACTGTTGCACCCCCTGGAGTTAGAATAGTAATTTTTACCCCTATACTATCCAACACTTACCCTACTGTTGCACCCCCTGGAGTTAGAATAGCAATGTTTATGTTTAAAACGTTTTTATTGAAACAAAACAAACCATGGGGGAGGGGGATAGGAGGTTAGGGTACATTTAATACAATCAAAGAAAAAAGGTGCAACTCAAGAGGGTTGGCGATGGATAGCTCGATGGGCCAGGGGAAAAGCACAGTAAATGAAAGGCTAGAAATGCAAACTGTGGAATCCCTGCGTGCATATCCAACACCCCAAATCTGAGCAATGAAAGCCAGCAGCAACTCGACAAAGCACAATCCACCCCCCCCATCCCCCATCCCCCAGTAAAGAAAGGAAGGAAGAAAAAACAATACCCCACCCCCCCCCGTCCTATGGTCCCGCGTCAGATTAGTCCTCACCAAGAAGCCCCGCACCCCCCCCCCCGAGGCCCCTGTCTCACATGTGATCTAGTCCGCCGGGATCACCGGCGGCGTCAGCCTGAGAAGCCTAAGATACCTCGGACAGGTGAGCTCCCGGAATTCGGTGGATAGCAGCGCTAGAAAGGGTTGCCACAGCTCTTCAAATTGGTCTATTTCCCCCGCCACCGTGAGCGACAGCTTCTCCATTCCCAGCACATGCCAAAGCCTATGCAACCAACCCGTGATGGAGGGGACAGTGTTGGTGCGCCAGTGGATAAGGATGTTCTGGACCGCAGACCCCAGCGCAATCGCGATCTGCCTGCCCCTGCGGGACTTCAGTGGGTACATTAGGTCATTGGGGAGGCCCAGCAGGACATACGCCGGGAAGCGCGGCAGCTCTATCCCAAAGTGCTTATCCACCTCGTCCAAAACTTCCTTCCAGTAAGCGGTCAGCACGGGGCAATCCCAAAGAATGTGTGAGAGGGTACCCTCCTGCCCGCAGCCCCGCCAGCACCCCTTGTCAGTGTATTTATGCATTTCATACAGTCGCTCCGGGGTGTAATACCAATAAGTGGACACCTTAGTGAAGGTCTCCGTAAGGCCCGTGTGATATGCAGAGTGCCGCGCCCGATACGCAATTTTGTCCCATTCCTTGTGGCTGAGTGTCCTACCCAATTCCCTGTGCCAGCGCTCCCTCCCCGGGTTGTAATAGTGAAACGGCGGGGGTTGTAGGTACTTGTACAGATCGGTAATTAGCTTAGCGTCGGAGGTCCGGGTAGCCAGCTACCTCTCATACGGTGTAATTTGACGAGCAGCGGTGTCACGCACCTGGGGCTGGAGGGCCCAATGCCGAACCTGCATGTAGCGCAGTCTGTCCAGCTCCGTCAGGCCGAACTCCTGGCGGAGTTGCTGAAACGGAATCACTCCCTCCGGGCCATAGATCTGGAAGAGCGCCCTGCAGCCCGCCTGCACCCAATGGGAGAAAACTCCCGGCTCCATCCCTGGGGAGAAGTCCGGGTTGCCCGCTATGGGTGTGAACGGCGAAGGGAAGGTGGTGAGGCCCCGAGCCTCACAAACTGCGTCCCACACCCGCAGGGGGACCCGCGTAATAAAAGAAGCGTAAAGGTTAGGGGGGCGGTGCGCGCGGCGCAAGAATGGAACCTCTTGTAAAGTGCGGCCCGCCACTGCCTGGTCTTGAAAGAGCCAGTGTTTGTCGGACTCCCACCTGCTCCACTCCACCAAATATTGCAGCTGTGCCGCCTGAAAGTACTTACGGAGGTCCGGAATACCGAGGCCCCCCGCCTCCAGAGCAAGCGTGGAGAGGACCCTCTTCATTCGTGGCTTGCGGCCCTGCCAGACAAAGCGGGAGATGTCAGCCTGCATTTGTCGTATCCAGCCCACCGGGGGCTGGAGAGGGAGGGCCCGGAAAAGATACAGTATCTGGGGCAACACCGTCATCTTAACCGCCGCGATTCGCCCCAGCCAGGACAGTAGGCCTTTGCTCCAGCGACCAAGCTCCTCCTTGATCTTCCTGCTGAGGGAGGCATAGTTAGCCGTAACCATCTCCGGTAATGTGGGCGCCAGCAGAATCCCCAGGTATGGCACCGTGGAGGAGGACCACTGCATGGGGAAGAGTCGCTGAAGGTCCCTCCTGGTGTCCGCAGCCAGGGACACGTCTAACGCCACCGACTTGCTCATATTCATTTTGAAGCCGGCCACACAGGCAAAGGCGTCTAGTTCATGGAGGCAAGCAGGCAGCGACCTCCTAGGGTCGTCCAAGGTCAACAGGACATCGTCCGCGTAGAGACTGACAGTGTTGACATACTGGCCCATCCGGACCCCAACCGCATCCGGGTTATCGCGAATCCTCTGAGCAAACGGCTCCATGTAGAGGGCAAACAAGAGCGGCGAGAGGGGGCAGCCCTGCCTCGTGCCGTGTTCGATGGCAAATCCACCGGAGCTACACCCGTTGACCCGCACCGACGCTGAAGGATGCTTATAACAGTTGAATACCATGGTGCGGAACTTATCCCCGATTCCCAATTTCTTGAGAACCAGCTCGAGATACGGCCAGTGAACTCTGTCGAAGGCCTTCTCCGCGTCGACGGACAGCAACATCCGCTCCCCCGGGATCCGCGAGGCCTTCTCCAGAACATGCGCCACCCGCTTGGTATTGTCAACCGTCTGTCTGCCGGGTACGAAGCCAGCCTGGTCCGCCTCCACCAATCCGGGGAGGTGTGGACCCAGCCTGGACGCTAGAATCCCTGTATACAACTTGAGGTCGACATTTAAGAGCGAGATGGGTCGATACGAACCGCAGAGGGCCCGGTCCTTCCCAGGTTTCGGAATTACCGCGACCGTCGCCCTCAGGAGATCCGGTGGGATGGCTCCCGGTTCGGAAAAGGAATTAAATAGCCGAGTAAGGACAGGGGCCACAGCCGTGCAAAAAGTCTTATAAAACAAAGACGTGTACCCGTCCGGGCCCGGGGCCTTACCATGCTTCAGCCGCGCGATAGCGGAAATCACCTCCTCAACATGGATATCCCGCTCCAGGTGGTCCGCCTGAGCCGGATCCAGCACCGGAAGGGTCACCGACTCCAAATAGCCTTCGGCGTCCCGTGGCGAGGAGGGCTCCTCCGCATACAGCGCCTCATAGAAGCCGCGGAAAGATTCCACTACCTCTGCGTCCCCGGAGACGACCACCCCGTCCGTGCCCACCAGTTCCCTCACGACGCCACGCTGCTGCGTGACCCGGAGCCGGTGTGCTAGGAGCTTGCCACATTTGTCCCCCCCAGTGCAGAAGGCGTGTTTCAAGCGCAAGGCGGCATACTCCGCCCTATCAAGATCCAATGCCGACAGGAGCTTCCTCGCAGCCTTCAACTGCCTCCACACCCTTGGCGCCCCGGTGCGGCGGTGGACCTGCTCAAGCTCCCGGACCTGAACGGTCAGCTCGTCCCTCTTCCGTTGCCGCTCCCTATTTTCGGCTGCGGAGATAGAGATAAATTCCCCCCGGAGGACTGCCTTCAATGCCGCCCACTGTGTCGCCTGCGAAGTGTCGGTGTTGCTATTGTGAGTTAGGTAGTCCTGTATGACCTCCCCAATGCGCTGCACTACAGACTTTTTGTGTAAAAGGGTATCCCGGAGGCGCCACACCCCCCGAGAGGGGGAGGCCGCCGGCCACTGGAAAACGCCGGTGACTGGTGAATGGTCAGACAAGGTCAGGACCCCGATGTCCGCCGCCGTGGCAGCGGCATGCATCGGTCCACTCACCAGAAGGTAGTCCAGCCGTGAGTAGGTTCGATGTGCATGTGAAAAGTAAGAGTAGTCCCTATCCGTGGGGTGCATGGAGCGCCAAAGGTCGTGTAAGTCCATTTCCGCAATCCGGGCCTTCACAGCCTGGGACAGTTCCCCCGTCTGCGGGAAGCGCTGCGCCGATCTGTCCATCACAGAATCGAAGACAATATTAAGGTCTCCCCCCAAAATGACGTGGCGGTCGGGGGAAGCAGTGACATCCACCAACACGGAGTCTAGGAAACGCTCTTGGTGGTCGTTTGGGCTATAAACGGAGCCGACCGTAAACGCTATGCCTCCTAAGCGCATGCGATACGCAAGAAGCCTCCCCTTCTGTTCAGCACACTTATACAAAACCTCCCCCCTAAAGGAGCTCGCTAGAAGAATGGCTACCCCCGCCGTCTTGTTCGCTGCCGAGGAGAAGAACTGGGTAGGGAACTTAGCAGAGCGCAGCCTATGGCAATCCCGGGACAATAAGTGGGTCTCCTGTAAAAGGCAAATGTCCGCCTGCGTCCCCTCCAGCAAAGATAAGATCGCTCTGCGCTTCACGGGGTTATTCAGACCCTGAACATTAAGGGTCACTACCTTTAGGGCCGACATTCCTCTCGGGGATCGGGACCGCCGTGCAATGGGCAGGGGATCAGCGGGTGGGGCGCGCGGGGCAGCCGCGCAGGACAAGCCATAACAGACCAAGCGTGGGCATGGACAACATCGACGGGACCTCCCCAACCCCAGAACAACCCCTACACCCACCCAAAACACAACCCTGGCAACTAGCCAAACGCAAACTCAAACACCCCATTGTCCCAGTCAAGCCCCAAAACGGGCAAGTCCGTAGAAAAGAACGAAGTGGACGTCCAGCCACTCACCTCCAGCCGCTCGCCCCCGACCCCCCCGCCCCGTACCCAGCATTTAAAGAAGCTAAAGGCATCTCCCCCCGGAGTGAGTGTTAGGCCGTCAAGGCCACGCCGGTGGAGCCGGCCGAGTCCCTGGCCGCCGCCCTCAAAGCGTTGGCCATGTCCGCCCTGATGGTAGGGGAATCAGGACGCCCTGCGCTGGCCGCTGATCGTCGCCTCGCCGACCTCCGCCGGCTCCGTCTCTCCGAGGCCCTCCACGACGGTGTAGCTCCTTCCTCCTCCGCCGCCGTAAGCCCCAGGACTCCACAAATGTCCTGCAAGGAGCGTAGCTGGTGTAGCACCCCGTTCCATCGGAAGATCAGGCGGAAGGGATGACCCCAAGAGTACGGCGTCTCGTGTTCGCGCAAAAAGTCAGTGGCAATCCTGAAGGACCTGCGTTTCTGCAGCGTAATGGCAGAGAGGTCCTGGTAAAGCGCCACCGGCCGCTCCCGGAAAGTCAGGGGCTGTTTCCTGCGGGCCTCAGTCATGATGCGTTCCTTCAGCGGGAAATCGGGCAGGAAGGCCAGAATGTCCGGTGGAGGTGCCGATGATTGGCGCTGCCGGCCAACCCTATGTGCCCTATCAATGCTAATGGGGAAGTCCGCAGCTTCCCCCAGGATCTCTCGGAACAGGTCCCGCAGGTAGCTCCCCAGATCGGACCCCTCGTCTGCAGTCGGCACACCACGCACTCGAATGTTGTTCCTCCGTGATCTGTTCTCAAGGTCCTCAGAGTGGGCCTGGAGCTCAACACACTGCTCCCGGAGGCGGAGAACGTCCTGTTGAAGATGGACTATCTCCTCCTCCCGGCGTTGGGCCTCCGTCTCCACCGTTTCAACGCGCTCGCCAAGGCCCTCCACTTCCCTGCGCACTTCCCGGACCTCGCTGGCCACCTCCCGCTTCAGTGTCTGGAAGTCCTCCCTGAGGGAGCTAAACAGTTCCTCCATAAAGGTCCTCGTGACGGGTGGCTCCCCTCCAGTCACGTCCGCCGAGGCCCGGGAGGTCTCCGGCGAAGGCTGTGTTCTGTCCCGCAGTTGCTGGGCCCTGCCAAGCATGTCCGGCAGGGTGCGGTCCCCCTTCTTCGAGCCTCCTCTTCCAGACATCGCAAGCACTGCGGTCGGGCACTGGTCCAGCCGCCCCAGGGATGCCCAGCTGCTGGCAAGCACTCGACGTGGGTGTCCCCCCACAAGCAGGGTCGCTGCGTCACAGGTGACAAAATGGCGGTCCAGCCCGGTCACCGCCAGCCACGGGTGCCCATCCGAGACAGGAATGGAAGCTACAGTGGGGGGCTCCTCATCAGCACATCCCCCAAAAAGTCAGCCCGGCAGCAGCGGCGGTCACATACATCCGCCAGCAAGGGCTCCGGTGAAGGCCAACACCACTGATCCCACGGGGACAAGATGGCGGCAGGGCGAGGCAGGGCAGAGCGACCAGGCCCGGCGACACCACCGGGGCCGCCAAAACGTACAGCAATCAAATAGGTTCCACCGCCGGTTTCAGTCTGTCACACGCAGGGGCCCAGATGGTCCGACCCCAACAGAGAGTCCGACGTACTTCGGCCAAGGGACAGGGGCCTACACAGTGCGAAGTGTCGCCGACACAGGTCTGAGTGCCAAAGCACCCGTCCTAAGTCTTCCGCACCGTCGGGTCCCCTCCCGCAGGGCTCCTTCACCCTCCGTCGAGCGACGGGCCAGATTCCCTCCAGATCGCAACTTTCAGCACCAGGCCCAGCCGAGGCGCCCGGACAGCACTCCGATGCGCTCCGCCTCTCAGGCCCTCCTTCGCTCCTCGAGCTCGATCGGACTTTTTGGGGGCTTCCCCCGAGGCGATCAGAACCAAAACGGCAACAACGTGCGCACCAGGTGCTCCGCCACGCTCCTCTTCCACGCTGAGCCTCAGCGGGGGGAGAAAAGCATAAGAAAAGGGCTCAAGCTTGGCCGGGCCGGAGGAGCTACGGGAGGAAGAGTCCGCTCACCCCGCCATCTTGGCCACGCCCCCAGAATAGTAATTTTTACCCCTATACTATCCAACACTTACCCTACTGTTGCACCCCCTGGAGTTAGAATAGTAATTTTTACCCCTATACTATCCAACACTTACCCTACTGTTGCACCCCCTGGAGTTAGAATAGTAATTTTTACCCCTATACTATCCAACACTTACCCTACTGTTGCACCCCCTGGAGTTAGAATAGTAATTTTTACCCCTATACTATCCAACACTTACCCTACTGTTGCACCCCCTGGAGTTAGAATAGCAATTTTTACCCCTAAACTATCCAACACTTACCCTACTGTTGCACCCCCTGGAGTTAGAATAGCAATTTTTACCCCTATACTATCCAACACTTACCCTACTGTTGCACCCCCTGGAATTAGAATAGTAATTTTTACCCCTATACTATCCAACACTTACCCTACTGTTGCACCCCCTGGAGTTAGAATAGTAATTTTTACCCCTATACTATCCAACACTTACCCTACTGTTGCACCCCCTGGAGTTAGAATAGCAATTTTTACCCCTATACTATCCAACACTTACCCTACTGTTGCACCCCCTGGAGTTGGAATAGCAATTTTTACCCCTATACTATCCAACACTTACCCTACTGTTGCACCCCCTGGAGTTAGAATAGTAATTTTTACCCCTATACTATCCAACACTTACCCTACTGTTGCACCCCCTGGAGTTAGAAAAGTAGTTTTTACCCCTATACTATCTAATACTTACCTTAAATGCAATTTAATATTATGCGTTGTAATGGTATGCGTTGTAAAGGTAGTTTTTAAAAATGCATTGTAGTGTCATGCGTTGTAAGTGTAGTGCGTTGTAATGGATTATGCGTTGTAAAAAATGCGTTGTAAGTGCATGCGTTGTAAAAGTGTGCGTTGTAACGTCATACATCCTGCTCGCACGCATCGCCCAACAGCACGACCTCAACATAATCTCCTATGCCGACGACACTCAACTGATCCTCTCCCTTATCAAGGACCCCCTCACCGCCAAACCCAACCTCTGCGAAGGCATGGAGGCCGTCTTTAATTGGATGAAGAGCAGCCGACTAAAGCTGAACACGGACAAGACGGAGGTCCTCATCCTCGGCTCCAACCCATCAGCCTGGGACGACTCCTGGTGGCCGACGGCACTGGGGGCGGCCCCGACACCCACCGACCACGCATGCAACCTAGGAGTCATCCCCGACTCACCGTTCTCCATGACCAAGCAAGTCAACGCCGTCTCCTCCTCCTGCTTCAACACCCTCCGCATGCGCCGCAGGATCTACAGGTGGATCCCAAAAGAGACAAGAAGAACAGTCACCCAGGCCCTCGTCAGCAGCAGACTCGACTACAGAAACGCCCTATACGCAGGAGCCCCGGACAAGCTCATCAAACGACTACAACGCATTCAAAACTCCTCTGCACGCCTCATCCTCGACGTACCACGCCACAGCCACATCACTCCCCACCTAAGAAGCCTGCACTGGCACTCAGTCGACAGGAGAATCTTCTTCAAACTCCTCATCCATGCACACAAGGCACTCCATAAGACCGGCCCAGCCTACCTCAACAGACAACTCCTCTTCTACATCCCTAACCGCCAGCTCCGCTCCGCCGACCTCTTCCTCGCCACTGTTCCACGCATCCGAAGAACAACCACCGGCGGCAGATCCTTCTCCCACCTCACCGCCAAGACCTGGAACACCCTTCCACTCAGCCTACGACAGACCCAAGACCTGCTGACCTTCAGGAGACCACTCAAGACCTGGCTGTTCGACCAGTAGCCTCTCCCCCCCCTTTTTCTACCCCCAGCGCCTTGAGACCCTCGCGGGTAAGTAGCGCGCTCTACAAATTCTGTGATTGATTGATTGATTGACCATCACAATTTAGGAGCCTATAGAAGTGACCGATGTCCCAGAAGTCATAGAGGAATGGGTCCACCGTATCATCTGAAAAAAGCAACAAAAGAACAAAAACCAAACAAAAGAAACTATCAATGATATATGTTTGCTTCGGTTAAGCAGATAAAGGTCTCCAAAGTTAGCAACAATGAAGAAACAAAAAGTGTAAAAATAAATATTCCTACCAAATGAGTGATAATAAGGAACCTCTCTCCAGCCTTGTAGGTGACCCCACTATGTACACAGCTAGAGAACAATAAAGAAATTGGAAAAGCAAGGAGGAAAAACACACATCAATAACCATGGTGGGTATGTTATGTCATAGTGTAACATGATAAAAAGAACTTGAGCAGTTATCATATGCTGAAAAAAAGTGTTCATAGAGGAGAGAGCTAGCCTAGTGTTAATAACCAGTGCAGAAGGCAAGGTGTCTGTATGCTCCTAAAATACAGGTGTGTCGAAGCATAGCATATCAAACATCAGAGGAGTGTCTCTAGGACTAAACACTAGGAAGGAGTAAAGAGGCACCACTAGAGCCATTTAAGAATAATGTATTGGCAGACAGGGGAGGAAGCCTACAATATTAAAAAGAACCTTATTGTGATGGCAAAGGCGGCCAAAGTGTAAAGCAAGCCCTTAGCTGACCAGGGGACGGTGCTCTTAAAGCCTCAATAGTATGAGCCTATTCAAAAGAGGCACGTGTCCCCAACATAGGAGCAGCAGTAATAACACAGCGAAGTAATCTCTCGGAAATGGTATTTAATCGTGGGCAAGGCACACACAGAAAACAAGATAGAGGGAGGCATCCTTCACGTAACCTGCCGTATGCAGCTGGAAGCCGGTCGGAAAACACAATCTGACCGGAGACTGGGAGACTTGTGATCTACAAGTAATGTGGCCATGCAAGGGGAGCGCTAGGTCAGATGGGATTGAGCTGCCCAGCTTACCTGCAAAGTAGTCCGTGGACTGCAGGATATGGAAGACAAACACGACGAAATGATGTGGAGAGCACCCCCAACGTAACGTGGCTAAGAAGACCATGGGAAATGTAGTCCACTGGTCCTTGGGTACGTGTTAACCCTGGGCGTAGTTCGCGAAGTAGCACTTCGCGAAGCTACGCAAAGTGCAGTTCGCACTACGTGAGCTACGCGTAGCACTTCGCGAACTGCGTAGTACCTTGTTCGCACTGTGCCAGATGTCGTTTTCAATGATTGCACAGT
This sequence comes from Triturus cristatus, assembly GCF_964204655.1. Lineage (NCBI taxonomy): Eukaryota > Metazoa > Chordata > Amphibia > Caudata > Salamandridae > Triturus > Triturus cristatus. The sequence continues at coordinate 802,938,783 of NC_140584.1, forward strand.
GCGGACAAGCAACCGGCACTGTGCAATCAGTGAAAATGGCATCTTGCACAGTGCGAGCTGTAGTTTTCTGCTGCTTGAGTAGATTTTTACTCGAGCGGCAGCTTTCTCAACGCGAACTGGTAGTTTCTCATCGCGAGCGATCGCGAGCATATGCGACCACTCGCAATGAGAAACCTGACCTCCTCGCGTTGGGAATCTCGCCGGGAGGTTTATTTTCCATGCTCGCGATCGCCAACTTGATGTTGCTGATCGCGAACAAGGAAAAAGTCTTGCTGGGATGTCATTTTGCTTGCTCGCGGTCGCCAACTTGACGTTGAGGACCGCGAGCAAGCAAAAAATGACCGCAGCACTACGCAACACTACGCTACGCGTGTTCGCACTGTGCTACGTGCAGTTCGCGTAGTGCGAAGTAGCGCGAACTTCGCAAACTACGCGAGCGTAGCGTAGTGCTTTGCCCAGGCTTAGTATGTGTATGAGGAAGGGAACCTGCTTCTAAGAGAGGGATAGAGGATAGAGTGTGTGTAATGAGAATAGTGTGGTAGCATATAAAGGGCGATATGAAAGCCCTGGGGAGAGGATATATATTCATAGAACTGGAAATGGAAGGAGCAAAATAAAGATAGTGTTGAAGGGATCAGGGTACCCTGAAAAATCATGGAATGGATAAACCGGTTCACATGATATAAAATATTATTCTAGCTAACTCAGGTGGTGTAGGCTGCTTAGAAGTAGGTCAAACAGTCAGTGGTCTTCAGTAGAGGTCGTATACTAGGAGCTCAGTGATGTACGCGGGGTGAAGAATTCTAACATCTGGTTACTATGTAATCTGTGAGCGGGGCATCAATCATCCCAAGCTCGTGCAGAGAATATCATCGTTTAGGCCTTGTGTGTCGCAGCAGAATCTAAAAATTCATCCTTGCTCCCTGCAAAATAAGACTGATTCGCGAGTACCCATTGTGTGGAAGTAGCTGAGTTGGTCTATAATTGCCCATCGTAAATTTTGCTCAGTATGACCTGTGTTCAGGTAATGTCTTGTGAGCTTGTTGATGCCTTTCTTGCACCTTATTGAACTCTGATGTTCCACTATTCTCTGTATCACCTAACTTGTTGTCATCCACACATAGATAAAACTGCAGGGGCAACATAGCATGTAGATGACCCCCTGTGTGTTGCAAATGGTACGAGTGCGTAACTCCCAGGGGGTGGACAGACCTAGATCTATCAGTGACATGGAGGTAGTGTAGGAAGAGACAGAGCATGAGCCAAAAGGGCGATGTCATTTAGCAGGCACGGTAGACCATAAGGTGTTCTGTCAAGACTATTTCATTGTGGGAGATGGTGATTTGGGGCATATATGTACTAGACTATCCCCAATATTCTTGCTGAATTTAAGGGCAAAAAAGGGTTCGGGTAGTTGGTTTGCCCCGGTGTTGAGAATAGACGAGTTCCTGTTTATGGATCTATTCAAAATATTGTTTAGGTGGCTATAAGTGATAACGCAGATTATATGGTCCATAGGGATATTGGTGTATGTTTCGAGGAAGGCTTCGTGATGGTTGTGTCTAGCCCTTTTTTATACTTTCTGTATGAGTTTAGCAGGATAAGATTGTTCTGATAGATGCTGAATGTGTCAGCATGTTCTCTATATTTTGGGGCTTTGGTGCAGTTTCTGCGTATCTGGAGGCATTGGCCCCCAGGGAGGTTGTTTCTGAGAGCACGTGGGTCGAAGCTGGTGTAGATCAATAAAGAGTTGCAAGCCATAGGTTTTCTATATAGCTCTGAGCATATGCCACCGTCCTTTGTATAAAGCCATAGTTTAAGAAAGGGAAGGGAGGTATTGCTGAATTCGCATGTGAACCTCAGATTGGTATTTCTGGAGAAAGATAAAAGTGTGCAGTCCTACCAAGCTGGTTTTATACTCTATGTGGTATATAGTTATATTACTATAAGGTGTAAGATAAATGGAGTGCCTCGCCACTAATCACCAACATAGTGATACAGCATGTAATATGTTCAATGCCTCCACTCTAGTCAAAGAGGAAAGTAAAGATGTCCTGATAACAAATATAACGTAATCAATATCTTAAGTCTCACTGTAACTTTGAGCGACCACACATACACAATTAATTTGTGCTGGACCAAAATAAAGCTTCACTTGAGGGTAAAGACAGCACTTTACCCTGGCACAACAATTGTGTGGAAAACAATTGGTTTGAAAATTATGACTACATTTGAACACTGTGACATTCAAAGTTATTAGTTACACTGTAGGAGTACCATGCAGAATGATTTTCTTACTATTTATTAATAGATTGTTAAGTCTTGCACAATCAAAATTCGATTGGCAAATAATACTAGTTCTCTAGCAGAATGCAGCACACATGGAAAGAGGAAAAAACAAGGAGAAATTGATCATTTCTCCTCGTATTGCCATTCTAATGTCTGGTATTCCATGCCATTAGTTTTTGGCACTGCCTCAGCCTTGTAAATCCGGGGCAGCGTCAAAAAGCAATAGGTGTTACGATGGAATGCCCACAGGAACACACTATTGCATGCCCCTGTGCCGCACAGGACTGCGGTGGAAAGGTGCACAATTACAAGGTGGCGTTAAGCCCACTAAGTGGCTTCGCACCACCTTGTAAATATGGAAAATGGCAATATGCCATCAGAGCGTCAAAAAAGGTGACGCTCCAGTTGAGATAGGGGCTTGTAAATATGGCGCATGGTCTCATGTCACCAGCCCTTCCACCTGTCAAGCACCATCTCCACTCAGTTTGGACAGTGTCATATTTATAGGAGCCAGGAGAGAGAGAGATGCAAACTGCCGTGGGAAACAGACTCCAGTCCAAAGCATACCCCTAGAAAAGAGAGTCCCTCCCTAAAGTGAAACACAGGGGCAGAGGGTTCTATACTATAAACACCTCTTTCTCAAATTTTCTCTCAATGAGTCCCAAGGCATTTCCTGACATTAGCTTGTATGCATTTGATATGCCTCTCATCTCAGCTCTAATCAAAGAGCTGTGACCTCTAGATTCCAAAACTGATTATATGGCAACTTTTTGTGGAAAAAAATAGAGATATTTGAAGAAAAAAAGCTCACAAGTTACATAATTTTGTCTACATTAAGCCAATGCAAACTTTGCTTACAAAGCAATATTACTATAACCCGAACTAAGATATGGTATTTAATAAAGAAGGAAAGTAACAATTGTATCTTCTTTGGCAGGTTCTCCAGAGATTGTGAGATCTTGGCTATGACAGGATACAGGTTTATTCTTCGTTTGATTACAAGAGGGGCCACTGATCAGTCCATCTCACAATTACGTCATCTGACTGTGCAGTGCCAAGTTACCCATAGATGCAAATCAACACTACACAAGGAGTACATGCAATCCATCCTGCAGTACCAATGGTGATTTCGTGGCACTGCTGCACCGTGCAGATGGCATGCTACAGGATAGGACCAGAGGCCTGCAAAGTCCAGGACAGTTCAAGGTTAGTCAGTCTCCTTTGCCTGCTCATACTCTGGTCAGTTAGCCTCCCTAGCCGTTTGAGTCCCAGAAATGATGCCCCTTCTCACAAAAGAAGGGATGCTCCACTCCCCTTGCAACAATGCTGCAAACTGATACACGTTCTTTCGCGCTTTCTGGTCGCCACAGGATACGAGATAATGATGCTGTAGATAATAATCAAACCACAACCAGCAATTAGCAGCTCTTCCCCTTTACAGCATCTCTACTCGTCGCCTACGTTAGCACTCAAGCCCAATCAACACATGTTCCAACTCATTAAAAAAGGGTCAACGCAAAGTCCTGTTAAAAACAATGAATGGTGATTTGGAGCTACTGTTATAAATCCTCGTTCTGCTGTAAAAGATGCAGTTAATATTCATGTTTGTCATGATCTCAGCTAACCCGCTAGGCACTCTTGTAAGCAGAGTTTTTAACAGTGCTTGTACTTTGGCGCACCACACCCCTGACGTTTAGATCTGTTGCTAAATCCGAGGTTTCAGAAAAAATATTTTTTTTTAATGTATGGTCCTAAATACCGCCTTCTATTTCCTATTTCTACGCCCTATCATCACCAGTGTAACAGTAATCACTATATCGACCTCGGAATCATGCTAGGCTAAGTGTGCCTCACCACAACTAATTCATGCCTTGCAGTTCATATAGATGTAAAAATGAAACCTTCAAGCTTTTAACCCACTGGGATTTCTCACTGGCTTGATCTCTTTTGGTCTGCATTATCAGCTGTTAGCTTTCCACTTTTATATGTTTTCTTGCACTTTCTATTAATTTTAGAATGTTCAAAAGGCTTTGAGTATTTTGCCACTTTTAAAAGTTCTTTCAATAAAAGCAAGTTTTAAATTAACAACTCCTTCTTGCTGTGATTGTTGCTGTCCACCTGTCATCAATTGGCTTCTTGCTGATGATTATGCCAAACCTGCTCTACACCATCAATGAATCAATCTGAATTATTATTTTGTGGATTTTCCCTTCAGAGGTGAAAACTATAAGGATCATGCAGTTCAAAGAGCTCCTAATAAAATGGATATATAGGCATCCAACTATTGTACAGACAGACACTTATGTGCGGATGCATTTTTAAGATTGACTTTCTCTAATAGGAATTGTAAAAACCATTGCCCCCCCCTACTAATATTACTGAGGGACTGATTACGTCTTTGGCGGTGTGGAAGCGGGACCGCCACGCTGCTGCCCAGCTTCCACACTACCAAAGCCATGTGAAGACCACCCGCCAGATTATGAGTTTTCTAGTGTCTGGCATGCATTACTTTAGCGGTGACTATAAAAAAGGCACCGCAAGTGGAGTGCCAAAAACAGTTCCTACACAGCATGGACCCTGCAGTCCATGCCTTGACCTCCGAAGTTGTAATTCGGTGGTTGGACCACCGGTGCAGTTGTGACTCTCATAATCTAGCCCTGAATTCTTTTGATGCTCACACATCGTTCCAGTACTGTGTTAATTTTTATTGGCAACACAGAAACAAGGTGGGGCCCATTCACAAAGATAAATTTACAGACGTATATTTACTCATATATAGATATATATATATATATATATATATATATATATATACATATAGACACTGATGAATGCATATATTCCCAAGTTTGTCCCCTAATGAAGACTCACTCCACAGCAAATAACTCGTCCGAGTTTTTTATTCACAAACAAACTGGCATTTGTTTTTAGATGTAATTCTTGCCTGACGCGTTTCGGGCCTCCTGGCCCTTGTTCACAGGCTTGGGCAGAGCGAACTACCAACATCCCGAGGCATTTCCTTCCACACTCTAAATACTTTTATTTCCCTCCATTGGGGACCCAAAGGTTAGTTTACTTTCCTGCGTGCATTGTGGTTCTTGTAGTGCCTCGGTGCGATTCATGCCCTTCAGTGGGTGTGCTTCGTTTCTGTCTATTTTAATATTAATCCTTAGCCCTCCAGTGGGTCCCCGAAGACAATTGCACAGTTTCAATTAACAATTTACTGTTTCTGCTGTGAGGTATTGAATAGTTCTGTGCCCCTGCGGCTCCACAACACCTTCTTGTGGCGGTGCAGTCTTCATGGCAGGACTGCCGTATTATATCATTCCCAAGTTTATCCTCTAAAGAAGACACACTCCACAGCAAATAACTCATCCGAGGTTTTTATTCACAGACGATATATATATATATATATTACCTACTGGCGGTCCCCAGTAGGTAGTTATAGTTAGGACCAAGTTTCCATAGGAAGAGCATTTTTTGTTTTGCTTATAACTTTGGAGTCGTTTGATGAATCGTCATGAAAGTTTCCAAACTAATTCTTTGTTCAGATCAGCTCCTATGTGGGAAGTGTGGGGGTGATTCATCAAGGGGGGGCGAGAAAAAAGGGGGGTCCCAAAACATATTTTCTCCATGTTAATTTCCATAGGAAACTTTAGACAAGGTTACAGGTCGAACGGGTAAACGGAATTACCCCAAATTTGGCAGGGAGAAGTGTCTTGGCCTAGAAAGCACACTTTTGTTTATTTGATGTAAATCCGTTAAGTAGTTTTTGAGAAATATTGAAATTTACAGATATCTATATTTGGGAATTCTGCCATCTGATTGGCTGAGGCGTTACGAGCACGAGCTTGCTGCATATTGGTTTGGAGCGATGTGAGCGGTTGCAACTAGGAAGTGTTGGCCGCCATTTTGTGATTCCGTCGAAGCGAGTAAGGGGAAAAAGGGCACAAAAAGTAGGAAAGAGGACGGTAGGAGCACTGTAACCTTTGTGGGGGTGTTTAGGGTGTGCTATAGAGGGGGTGCGAAGCGAACTACTCATAGCTACCGGTCTGAAAGTGGTGGGTACGGAAATTAAGTGAGGTATTGCGTAGAGTCTGATGCTGCTAAGGTGAGCTGGTGCTGGCGTCGGGGATAGAAGCGTGAGCCTAAACTGTGTGTCTTATGGTGTGAAGTCATGTGCTCTGGCCGCTGTGCCACACCTGTCTAAGTAGTGTCAGTAATATTTTATACGTAGTAAGAGGAAGTTTTGTTTGGAACACGGTAATTTGTATATGGTGCTTTTGTGGTGTTATACAGGGAGTGCGAAGGTAAATCAGTACGGTATTTGTAAAGTGCAAACTACACAGAAAACGATAATTGATTGGAAGATAAGAGGCATTGGGTACTAAAAACTAGGGTGCATATTAGTTGAGTGAAAAAGCATGTTTGTCATTGGTTAATAAAGAGCAGTCTAAACGTGGAGTACATTCGATAGGATGAAATATGCAAAGCTCAACCAGACGTGCTACTTGCATTTGGAAGGTACATTTGGAACTTAAAACAATGGTGAACTTTTAAACCGCAGGTGCTGTTAAATGTTCGAGAATATGCTGAAAAAAAACCTGTTATGTTTAAAAAAATCACGAACTTTTAACCTGCAGGTGTCGTAGAATGTTCCAGAAAGTGTGGTGATAAAATAGGTTGAACTTCTGACCTGTATGTGGTGCAGAATATTAAGTAGCTTTTCAGATGGACAATTCCAAAATAACCAATAGAGATAAGTTTTGGAATGTCGATGAAGGAATGAAGTATTCTGATTTGTTCTTTACAAGTATTTATATGTGGAGCGACAGAGAAATTGTGCCATTACTGGTTCCATTCTTGATTAAAGCGGTGCATTACATGTACTGTGTGACAAAGAAAGAACTGCATGCGTGTGTGACATTTGAAATCTGCATACCAACTACAAAGGTGAGGTAGAAATGAACAAGGTGGGGGGTGTGGCCTGGCATCCGGCAAGATGGCCGCACAGTAGTGTTGCTCTGCCGGCCGCCGTAATAATCCTACCATAATCCTACCTCTACCGAGCTATCTACTGCAATGCTATGTGCCGGAGCACTGGTGACATTGGGGGCATCCTGGCAATGCTTCTATTGACGGCGTAATTACTCTGGAGGGGCCGAGAGACCGACGGCACACCTGGACCACGTTGTAATGGCAGCCGTACGATATCGGCTGTGACGACTCCTGCGGGCTCGAGGCTGCGGCTGCCGTGACCGCTGAGGGGCTCTGCGGCTGCGCATCGGCGAAACGGCAGGCAATGGAGCATGCCAGATCCCTTTGCCGGCAGCGGAGCCCTCCGGCTCATACTTCGGACACTGATGACTGAGTAGTAAGGGGCCCTGAGCTCTGCCAATGAGTTTTACATATTTGCAATTAAGTGTGCCAAGATGTTGATCAGAGTCGCATTGTATGTTTGAATTGTTCAATGTACGAGTCTGAGTTGAGCACGCCCTGCATATTCGGAGGGTTGACCCCCAGATTTACTGTTTCCTACTGCAGACATGATTGATCATATACCATTACCGGTTAGCTGGGTACTTTCGGCTTTGACGCTCAAGAGTCCGGAATGCTCACTGTTATATAGATAGATGCATAATGTGTATATTGATGCAGACGGGAGGCCCTGAGTCTAATATTCCGCACTAGGCCTCTTGACACAGGACTGATAAGATGGTTGTGGGTAGCGGTTCATAATAGTTTATCGGCTGCCCCCTCCCTACTAGATCTGGGAGTGGATCTCGCCGCTACGTCCCCCAATGGGTATTCCCCACTTGACACATCACATCTTTTTGTTTTTGTTGGGAAAGTTTCTGTTGGTGGGCTCTGTCTTTGGCAAATTGGGGCTGCTAAAGTGGGTGGGGGGAGGGAGTGTTTTTTTTTCTTCTATTATGCTGGAGGTACTGTGATCGGAGATATAACTGTAATTATGGTATATGGCATTATGTGTGCGCGTTATATACAATGCAATGCTATATAAGTCGGTGTGCTTATCTGTATAAATATTGGGTGAAATGTACAAATGTATAACTTGGAATATTCGCGGACTGAACACACCCAAACAGATTAGGCAAGTGTTGGCGCAGTTGGATAAACATGCTGTGAAGATCGCTCTCTTGTAGGAGACCCACTGGAGCAAACAAGCTGAGGCCAATGTAGCACGCCGATGGGCAGCTTTTCATTTGGCCTCATCATACTCTACTTATTCCAGGTGCATTCTTTTCCTCATTAAAAAGGGAGTGCCGTTTCAGCCTATACACACCTGTACAGACACTGAGGGCCGCTGGGCCATGGCGCATCGCAAGCTGGGGATGGCACTAGTGACTGTGGTGAAAATGTATGGTCCTGTAGTGAACGACCCAACGCCTTTTTTTTACAAATGTTTAATGTGATGCGCGCATGGCCTGAATCTGCGATCCTATGGGGAGGGGACCTGAATACCCATCTTAATCCTCGAGTGGATAAATCTAACCCATCAGGCACACGCACGCTCAAGGTTGCACAGTGTATCAGAGATGCCATGTTAGAAATGGGGTTGTTGGACGTGTGGCGACTGCGCAATGAGGGGGCACTAGAAGGCACACACATCACTCCTGCATTTACCGGCTGGTCTCGCTTAGATTACTGGCTGTTGAATAATGAAGCTAATGGGTGGGTAGAAAAAGTTCATACGCTCCCGCGCACATTATCTGATCATAACCCCGTTGTCCTTGCAATCTGCATTCCCACTAATCCCCGCCGCCCCTTCACGTGGAGATTTAGGGCAGAAGTGCTGCTAGACTCAATATACAACAAGACTATCAGAACAGCTATTACACAATATTTTGAATTAAATGTGGGTTCCGTGGACAGTCAGGCTATCTTATGGGAAGCATTTAAGGCTACAATACAGGGGGGTGCATAGGTACCTCAGCGGGGATCCTAAAAGACATCAAAGGCCAGCTGTTCAAAATAGAACGGGATCTGGAGACACTCGAGAAACAATATCTGCACTCTCCGGCCACAGATACCCTGGAGCGAATTCATGAGCTGATCCGGGAATATAACACCATAGCTGACACAGAGGCGAGATATATATCTAGACGGCATGTGGCCCGGACCTACGGAGATGGGGGGAGGCCTGGAAAAAACCTAGCTGAAAAATTACGCTTTAGGACTGAAAATCCCCCAATTGACCACATCATTGACACTCATGGGTCTGCACACTATACTCCACACGCTATAGTGGGTCAATTCCAGCAATTTTATTCATCGATATATACCACACGCGGCGGGATGGATGAGGCAGCAACGGATGAATACTTAGCAGACACGGCCTGCGCGTGGCTCTCAGACGCTCACAGAGAATATTTGAGCCAGCCCGTCGACGAGACAGATGTCAGAGAGGCTATTTTATCTCTCCCTAACAATAAGGCCCCTGGGTCTGATGGCCTGACGGCGGAGTTTTACAAGGCTTATGCGGATCTCCTCATACCACACTTACTGGAGATGTATACTGAGGACCATGACACTGGGATTCTCCCTCCTTCCTTGCATCAGGCCTTAATCATGACCCTCCTCAAAAAAGATAAAGCGCCCACACGCTGTGACTCTTATCGCCCACTTTCATTGATAAATTTGGATGCAAAGATCTTAGCGAAGATTTTGGCCACGGGAATACAACCTCTAATGCCACTGCTAGTGCTCCCGGACCAATCTGGGTTTATTCCAGAACGTTCAACCTCACACAATCTGCGCACTATATTTGCCATGTTCCATGTCCTTAACCCTGACTTATCTGCAGCTGCGGTCATGTTGGATGCTGCGAAAGCATTCGACTCCATAGAGTGGAGGTATAGGAAGCACATATTACACAGAATGGGATTCCCCCCTATCTTGACACGCTGGATACAGGTCCTCTATACTGACGCCTCGGCGAGGGTCCGGGTGGGCGGGCTCACATCAGAACCCTTTACTATAGAACGTGGAACCAGACAGGGCTGTCCTCTATCCCCCTTCTGTTCACCCTTGTTCTGGAACCCCTGGCATGTAAGATCCAGCAATGTCATAGGGCTGTTGCCCTTAATTTTAATCACCGGCCGGTTGGGATCTCTCTGTACGCAGACGATATGGTCCTCTTTATACGTGATCCCCAACTCCATTTATCCCAGATTATCCGGGAATATATTAAATTCGGCCTATTTTCTGGACTCCAAATAAATTGGGAAAAATCTGTAATCATTCCACTGACCCTGGCCACGTCCCCGCCCCAGGTAGAATACCCATTGGTTTGGTCTGAGGGCCCAGTCAAATAATTAGGTATATGGGTGCACCTATGGGTGCACCGAGATCCCGATGTTGTGATCAAAGAGAATTATGGCCAGGCATATAACACCCTAGTACAGCAAGTGGAAAAGTGGTCCCGTCTGCCACTGTCCCTGGTGGATCGTATCGCAGTAATCTTGATGGTCATACTTCCTAGGTTTTTGTATCTCTTTTGCAACATACCGATCCAATTGACAAAACATTTTTTTTAAACAGAACAAACCCAGTTGCTGAGATTAGTATGGGGGAATAAACAACCTAGAATTAGCTGGTTTACATTGACACTGGCCTATGAAAAGGGGGGGGGGGTTCACTGCTCCGGACTTATATATCCACTATCTTTGCGCGCAGGCCCAATATGCTTATTATTGGTTCAGATCCCATGATTTTATTCCGCACGTTGCTGTGGAAGACAGAGATGCCCACCCTGTGTCTCTGCAAAGTGTCATCACACATACTCGTAGGCAGATGCCCAGGACAAAGATCAACACAATTGACACCACTGTCGCGGCCTGGCAGGCAATTGGTAAGCACGCACACAAGCTTCCCTTATATGCCCCTGCACTACCCCTAGGTGGGCACGCGGCATTATCTGTCACACAGGTAAACTGACCCATAACTGCTTTAAAAGAGGCTGGAATCAGACACATGAGCGATCTATACCCGGGGGGACAATATATTACAGGCGACGATCACAATTATATTCAAAACCCCTCCCCGCTCTTCCTGTACACATGTCATTGGTTGAGGTGGGCCATAAAAGACCATTATACTGGCTTTCCCGATGCACCGGACACACTCAAGTCACTACAGTTACTGCTAGTAGCTCCATATAAGAAGAAGTTGATCACTAAATTTTATAAGGTGGTGCAGGAGGAAACAATCCATAGGGTAGATGGAAGCCTGGAACGTTGAAATGATATGTTGATTCGCCCGATCACTCATAAGGAATGGGAACAGATTTGTGCACTGACTGGCTGCCTGACCCCGAACGGTAATTTGAGAATTATTAATTTCAAATTCTTACATCAAGTGTACTATACTCCTGTTGAGTTACATAGAATTGGTCATAGAGAATCGGACAACTGCAGGCGGTGTGGCCAGAGCGGTGCTCACTTCGTCCATCTTGCATGGCAATGTAACCTTGTGTTCACATACTGGGAAAACGTCATAGCCCGTATATACACTATGACAGGACAGGTGTTACAATGCACGCCCCTAGAGTGCCTCCTCGGATATGTCCCCCATATTAAGGCCACTATGGGTAGGTTTGTGAGGGTGGCCCTTCTACTCGCAAAGAGGCCTGTGTTCTATTTACGTGGGAGAGTAAACTCGCTTCCAAAGCTGACGAATGGGTTAAAGATATGGTATACTGTCGTGAACAGCTAGACCTTTATGCTGAGGAACTACCGATGACATCTAAACCCACGGATATCTGGACTCCTTTGAGAGACTATTTAATAACTCAGTCTGTTGCTGACTCTGTGTGACTCTAACTGTGACCTACACTTAACAAGCCACCGAAACACCCGAATTGCTCAAATTGGTAGAAAATGCAAAGTAATACATATGCATATGTGACATCATCTGATCACTGGAATGTACCTATTGTTATTATCATCTTACGTTTGTGTTACTTAATCTTGAAGATTATCTCTGCATTGTCTTATTGGAATGTGCATATCCTGTATGCTAATACAAAAACTTCCATAAAAAAAATAAAAAGAAATGAACAAGGTGGGTTATGTATTCTGTAGTAGTGATTAAGTATTTGAGGTGATATTTTTAAGTTTGAAAGTATTTTTTATTTCAAAATAATATCCTGTTAGTAAAGTGTGGTGTTTATATTGGTTATAAAATATGCATAACGTTTGACCTGTTGTTATATAAGTACTTTATATATGTTTAGGAATTGTTCACAAAGAAGAAATGTAGTTTGTCATCTTTAAAGGACTGTATGGTTTTGAAAATGAGGTACAGCATTAATTTGGGTTTGTTAATGTATTCAGGCGAGATAAACAAAATGTCCCACGTTTGCAAATTATGCTTTTTGTGGAAGTAGTGGGGAAGGGGGGGTAGGAGATGTATGTGTTATTAAGTAAAAAGCGATAAAACCAAAGCCAGAAATGTTATGTGGACAGGTTGTGGTCTCATTTTTGACAGTGAGAGGTAGATTTGAATATAAGTCTAGGTAGGTTGTTGTACTGTGAGGCCGTCTACAGTGTTTGGAGATTACATGGAGAGGAGATGGAGATAGTAAAAGTGATACGTTCCTTTTATATGTATGCATAGTTTGAATAATTTGAATATAGGTTGAGATATAATATGAACATGGTTTCTGGTTTGCATTTGGGTATAGTTAATAGTTTTAGTAGTTTGTGACTAGTGAATAACAAAAAGGTAGATATACTAAAATATATGGCAGTAAACATATTATTTATTGTATGTTCATATGAAATAGAAGTGGTTGGAGAGTGTTTCTTTAGAAGAGATGTTTTATAAATGTGTGAGAGATAAAAAGAAATGAAAATGTTGTGTATATTTTCTGTATGACTTTCTTGACATTAGTAAAGTACATGTCATTACAAGTGATAGTAATTGTCAGGCTGTGTTCCTGTGCTGAATATACGTAGGTGTTTAAGTGGTCCGGGTTTAACCGGTGCTCAGTTTCACTATCTCTTTTGAGACACTTGTCAATTTTTTCATTCAATTTAATGTCCTTAATATACATACAGTAAAGGGTCGGTATATCAAAAGTTTGGGAATTACAACTTGGTTTACTCTCCCCATCCTCTGCTATACAGTGTACAGAGAGTTTAAACAACTTTATTAACATACAGATGTATAGCTAGTAAAGGTGGTGTAGTGCCAATGGGCCCATTTATAAACCGTGCTATGGGATGGTTTATGTTTTACCCGCAAATTTGCATGTTTGAATACTTTTGGATGATAAGCGTTACGGAAGACATCTTTAAAAATTAAGCCTGTGTATGGGTATAGTGCCGCTACTAGGAATGGTGGTGGTTTCTCTTTGATTTCGTATGGTTAAGCAATGGCGGGGGTGGGCTGGGGGAGGTGGGTATGTTGGTGATTAAAACACAGACTTTAGTAACGTGAAGATGTCTAGCTACTAAAGGTGATGTAGTACCACTGGGACCATTTATAAAGCGCCCTATGGCATGGTATATGTTTTACCTGCAAATTTGCATGTTTTAATACGTTTTGCTGATGAGTGTTTCGGGAGATATCTGTTGAAATTAAGCCTCTGTATGGCTATAGTGGCGCTTCCAGGTTTGCTGGGGCTCTTTGTTTTATTGTGTAAAGTTAAGCAGGGGCGGGTGTGGAGGTGGTGTAGTGGTACTGGGACTATTTATAAACCGCCTTATGGTATGGTGTATGTTTTAATTGGAAAATTGCAGGTTTCAATACCTTTTGCTGATGAGCGTTTCAGCAGACAACTGTTGAAATTAAGCTGAGGCTATGTATGGCTATAGTGGCGCTAATGGGAGTGCTGGGGCTTGTTGTTTTGATTTCGTACGGTTAAGCAAGGGAAGGGGTGGGGGTGGGAGAGGTGGGTATGTTGCTGATTATAACACGGACATTTGTAACGTGCATATGTGTAGCTAGTAGAGGTGATGTAGTGCCGCTGGGTCAATTTATAAAGCACTCTATGGCATGGTTTATGTTTTATCCAGAAATTTACATGTTTTAATACCTTTTGTTGATGGGCGTTCCGGCAGAGACTTGTTCAAATTAAGTCCATGTATTGCTATAGTGTCTCTACCAGGTTTGTTCGGGTCTTTCTATGATTTCGTAAGGTTAAGCAAGAATGGGGATGAGGGTGGTGTAGTGGCACTGGGCCCATTTATGAAGCGGTTTATGGTATGGTATACGTTTTTCTCACAAATTTGCATGTTTTAATACCTTTTGGTGATGAGTGTTCCAGCAGACAGCTGCACAAATCACACAACATTTCTGTGGATAACAAATCTTCGTGCTGATAGACACTCTTGCACTGTGGTAGAAGGCTGCCAGCGTTGATGTCAAATTATGAAACTTGGTGCCATTGTACATTTAAATGGAAGCTTGGATCATTTCTTTGTTACTATGGTGCAGTGAGGGCTTTAAGTGGGAAAAAAACTGGGGGTGCTCTAAAAAGGGCGGGGCAAACCTGTTAAAGGGGTGTTGGCTATCCAAGTAGGGGCGTGGTCTACTTGAAGATAACTAGCAATGTGTGCTTAAGAAAATCCCCTCAAATTATCCTACGTTCAGGAAACACGCTCTTTAAACGATTGCCCTTCCTCCTACAATGTGGCTCACGGTAGCATGATGTCTCCACTTCTCAATAGTGAGCAAAATGAGCATGCGCACATCGATGTGCATGCTCTAACTGCAGTGCAATTAAAAAAAATAAAACTTGACTACCTTTGGAGGGCTGAAAATTGAGCCCGATAGAGACCCGTTTCGAGTTTTTCTGAAAATAACTGCCGGTGCTCAGAGCCGGCCCAGTTAAAGCCGTACATCCATTCATCCTAAGCACTGTGCCATCCAACCATTTTCAATTCATTCAGACATTCCTACCTACATGCATGCATACATCTGTCCCTGCAGGTATTCTAAGTATCTATCAACCCACCCGCCTATGGTAAGCACTGTGCCATCCATCCAGTTATACGCCCATATATTCATACATACACCTGTTCCAGAACCAATCCTACATGTCTATCAGCCCACCCGTGTATCCTCAGTACTGGTCCATGCATCCATTTATCCTTCCATTCATCCATATATCCATACATCATCCATCTAGCTATCCATGCATCCATCTGGCCATCCTTCCAGTCGCCCTTTATTCAACTATCTGTCCTTATTTTCGTGCACTCTCCGCCGCCGATCCTAAATACTGTGTATTATACTCATCCATCCAGCCTCTTAAGGGGCCAAAAAGGCTGGCGATAATCATTGAGAGTCAGATGAAGTTTCTGATAAAGAACAAGAAAGCTTTGAGTTGCTCTTTGTGGACCAGAGTTCACCACCCTTCACTGGTGGTGTTTTAAACAAAGGTTGATGTAGGGAAAGAAATGTAAAGCAGCTTTTTAGTGTAAGACGTTAATTTAGAAAGATAACGGGGCATATTATCAAGAACGGCGTTAAAATTATTACTGCTTTAGCGGCAGAAAACTGCAGCTAAAGCGGTGATAATGGGCTTGATAATATGCCCTTGTCAATTCCCATAGCCGGCCGGTGGTGTGAAGCTGGACTTCTATGGGAATTCACAAGGGCATATTATCAAGCTCATTATCGCCGCTTTAGTTGCAGTTTCCTGCTGCTAAAGTGGCGATAATTTTAACGCCGTTCTTGATAAAATGCCCCTAAGTGAGCCAGGCAAAGCGTGAGTTTTCGTAGCTCTACAACAACACCTTGTGAAAGGTGAGAGCAGGGTTGTGTTGGAGTTGGCTGCATGTGGTCGTCTCCAACGGTGCAACCTGAGCGAAATTTCAGGGGAGGCTTGTTCTTTCTGCAATAGGCAGAGTGGGGATGTACAGGCTCTAAAAAGGGGTGGAAAAAAACAGAGCATCATTTACAAGCAAATGGTCTTTTGAAGACCTGTGAAGTACTCGGGTGTGGCTCTGTGTGTGCTATTGGGAAGCTGTCTCAGGGAGTCCGTGGCAATGGGCGTTGTGCGCCTGGTGGTCTCTCTGCTAATCACGCCACAATGATGTTGCTCCTGCGCTGCAAAAAGAGAAGGGAAATCGTGAGAGAAAATATCTCCTTTTAAAGGATTTTTTTTCTCCTACAAAGCGACTCACCTGGCATGATGTCTCCACTTTTTAGTAGTGAGCAATGTGCATGGTCTCACTGTCTCACTACAGTCCAATAAAAATAAAAAAACAACGGACTACCTTTGCGAGGTCCGAAAATAGAGCCCCTTAGAGATCCGTTTCGAGGCCCCCAAAAATAAACTGCTGGTGCTCAGACTCCCTCCCCTCCAATTAAAGCTTTGAGTGCAGTGTTATGTTTACGGAGTTGTAGATAAAATTGTTAGGCTAATAATGGTAATTTTGTCTGTGTGCCGTTTGGTTGGTAATATCATCCTAAGTATATAGATTACAATTTAAAAAAATATTATCAATAAAGTTGTCTGCGGTGGGTTGCGGTTTGGGTGTGTGTGGGGTGATGGGGTGCGGTGGAGAGGTGAAAAGTACGAGGTAGTGCAGTTACATGTAAATTGTAAAGGTGTATGTAAATAATTAAATAAATACTTACTGTATGTTCTATGGCACTACCCGTCATCCTACTGCTCCCCTGCTGTGCTCCATCACGTTGCAGAACTGCCTGTGGAAGCCGTCAGTAGAATTTATATCATTGTACGTTATTATTGTAATATATTGAACTGATGTAAATAATAATTGAATCTATTTTTTTTTTTAAGAAAATTATTTCGTTTGGATAAAAATTTGAAAATGCCTAGAAGAACTTAGAAAAAAAGACAAGGAAAGAAGCATTTATATTTGCAGAAAAGAAAAGATTTAGAATTACAAAAAAATGAGAGCACTACACAAACAGTTTCTTCTGGTAAAAACACTAGACAATATCTGAAAAAAATATTACGAACATTTAATGAAAATAACATCACACAAAGGAAAAAGAAGAATTTTTCAAGTAAGGAGAAGGAGACTTCAATTTCAAATACAAGGAAAAGAAAACATGATAAAGAAACAGTATCTGTATCCAGAGATAAAAAACTATTTCAAGAAATTCGTCAGAGACTTTTTTGAACTAGAGTGATTCAGAATTTACTGAGAACATGCTGCAGATATAAAAAGAAAGTGCTGCAATTCAAACAGAAGCAGCGTATCGAAAGTATTGTGGATACTGCTTTTACTGTAAAACAGAAGTTATTCATTGTGATTTTGAAGAGGATCAAAGTATTAGATAAAGTAATTAAAGTGTTGAAAGAGAAAAGTAGAAGAAAAAGACTTGTGAACAGAACCAACTTTTGCAAAATCATTAGTGGACATTGGAAATATACTTCTAGCAGTGAGCCTTTTTTTAATGAGGAAAGTTACTTCCCTGGAAAAAAGTTTACCATTTGCAGTTTATACTGGAGGTCGTTGCTACGAAGTTCAGGATGGTTGTCCCCTTGCAAAAGAGGAATTGGTTGGTAAAAGTGCATAGGAGTTAATAGTTGAAGAAGTGCAAGGGAAACGTACACAAGCTCCTGTGTATAAGTGGGGTTGTAGCAGTATTTGTAGTATTCTACAGGAATCTATTGATATAATGCGAAATTTGCTACGAGAATATCAACAGCAAAGTATTAAACTGAAGATTAAGTTGTTGCAAGGACTAGATCCATGTAATGTAAGAAAATATACTGAGAAACATGGGCATTCTCTGGCTTGTCTTTCAAGAAAAGTGTGTAAAAGTGTTTTTCATCACTTGAGGATGTGAGCAGTACACCATTCAGAAATGCTGAAGTTTGTAAGGAAACTGTACTATGAAAAAAGTCCTGCATTATGTTTAAGTGAAATTAATACAGCTCTTTTATATGGTTCTTTATCAGATGTTAAAAAAAAGCGTGATGATATTGAAATGCGATATTTTGGTTCAGAAGAGGAGTCAATAGAAAGTGAAAGTTTGACAATTACAGATGTTGAAGGAGATGGGAAAGTGATTAGCACTGATCAGTTTGAAGAAGAAATTGGAAGTTTTAATGTAGTGTGCTCCGAAATACCAAACTATGTTTGTGTTTGTTGTCGACGTAGTCATTACAAAACTCAAACTAGGAATGTTGATTTGTATTTGAAAAGTGAAAAGGAGAACAATAGCAAGTGTGAAGAATTTGCAACTTACTTGTTGGTGGAAGGTCGTTTCGAGTTAGGTAGTGATCAACGTATATGTAAATATTGTTACAACAAATTAGAAGAGACCAAAATGCCTGCTAGAGCCGTACATAATAACTTAGGATTAGTAGCTATTCCGGAGAAACTGGCAGAATTGAATACATATGAGTCGGTTCTAATTCAATCTGTTCATCCTTTTCAAACTATAATTCGGATGGAGCCTAAAACAGGTAAACTGCCACCAACAGACTTGCAAAGAGGGCTGAAAGGAAGAGTGGTGTACTTACCTTTGGATTTTAAGAAAAATATTGAAACTATTGCTGGAGAGAAAGAGGAAAATGAGGCAGTAGTCATTCTAGTAACTGGTGTACCAACAAAGAGTCGGAAAATATGGCAAGAATTTGTGGATGTTAATAAAGTTGAAAAGGCTACCTTATATCTTATAGAGAACAATATTTATTACAAAACTGTAAATGTGGATGAACAGGTAATAAGTTTAGAATATGAATGTGAAATTTCAAGTGGTCAAATAGAGAAAGTGGACAAGTCAAGGACTGAAGAGATTTATGAACATTACACAATATGTCCTTTGCATTCAAAAGAAGAAATAGGAAGCAGCATTGAGTTATTTCAAATGAAAAAAGCACAGGGAACTAGAATGAGTGTATGGGAGAAGAGCTTGGAAGCTCATTGTTTTGCACAGCTGTTTCCTACTGGAGAAGGTGGACGATATGATGACCGCACTGTACGTATTCCAGCTTCAGAATATCGGTCAACAAGATTATATTCTGAAGATCCTAGATTTCGACAATGCATTCCATACATATTTCACCTTTTGTTTGAAAGTGATTTATCTTCTCTGTCGTATGCAGTGAACCACATACTTAAAACTGGAGTTCATCAATCACTTCTTTCTGCAAAATAATTAGTGGAGAAAGTTGAAAAAACAGATGAAAATTTAGAAGCACAGTTAATCAATTTGATGGCATGTCAACGTGAAACAAATGAGTATTGGTATCGTTGTTATGGAGAACTCAAGTGTATGTTACGGAACTTAGGTACACCAACATGGTTTGTCACACTTAGCTGTGCAGAGTATGCATGGGAAGATTTGCTTGAGTTTCTAAGAGAAGTGAATTCCAATATTAAAAATGTTGAAATAAAGACTCCTAGTGAACTGTGTTCATTGGATCCTGTAAATGTGTGCAGATATTTTAATCATAGGTTTCAAGCTAGGATATCTTTTATCTGCAATAAAAAGAATCCACCTCTTGGACAAGTTACAGATTTCTTTTGGAGAAAGGAGTACCAAGCAAGAGGTGCACCTCACATACATATGCTACTATGGGTTGCACCTAAATTTTGAACTGATTCTGATGAAACAGTATTGTCTTTCATCGAACAGTATGTGACATGTGAGATTCCGAGAGAGGAAGGAGATAGAAGCTTGAGACAGCAAGTTTTACTTTTCCAAAGTCACCATTGTGGAATGTATTGCAGAAGAAAATACAAGTCTAAAGGAACATTTTACACCAAATGTCGGTTTGGTTTTCCACATCCAGTCATATGTAAAGGAAGAGTAAATTATTTTTTTTCTTCTGTAAGGCACACTATAACTCGGAAATCTCCGAAGAATACCTATAACTTAAAAAGAACAGCAGTTTCAAACTATATCAATGACTACAATCCAGTCATTTTAAAAATGTGGAATGCAAACATGGACATCCAGTAAGTTGCAGATAACTCAATTGCTGTTGCCGTTAAGTTACATCGTACATAACAAAATCAGAAAAAACAGAGATGAAACAAATGTGGGAAGAAATTGCCCAAGAGAAAAGCGTTAGCATAACATTGTACAGCTTTACTTTGAAAACGCTTTCCCACCGAGAAATTGGATCCTATGAATGTTCAGACCGCTTGTGCTCTTCAAGTTTATATTCAAAGTCTCGAGGAATCATTTGGGTAAGTTTAGGTCTTGCCTGCTCACTGAATAGAGTGTTGAAATCATTAGAAGAAATTGAATACTTAGCAGCAAATGAACCAGACAGTACAGACATTCTTAAAACTAATATGTTGGACACATACTATCCGAAAAGGAGTTGACATCTGGAACAGCTATGTCTGTATGAAGTACTTCAACATTACAGCTTCAAAAGAAATGTTAAACAGAATTTAAAAGAAGGAAAATATGCAGTAGTTGGATGTCATGGTTGTTTAGTACAACATGCAAAGGATAATCTTATAAACCACAAGAAACTCAGCTGTGAAACTCCAGATAAGCAAGAATTTTACTATTAGCACTTCTCCAACTCTTTAAACCATGGCGTTGCGAAAGTGAATTACTTCAAGACTTTGACTGCTACAAAGATTTTTTTAATGCATGTTAAGATAGCATTGCATGTACAATTTTCCCTACATATTTAAAAATGTTGAATGATGAAGTTGAACAGGAAAAGACTATTACAGCTGAAATAGCTAAGGACAGTTCTCAAGATAGTCAAAGTAGTGGTCAATTTAGTCAAGATCCTCTTGGACAACTAATACTGGAAAATGAAGCAGCGATTGCTATGCATGAAGTCAAAACTGCAATGCAACAAGCACACAAGGAGAATATTACATTGGAAAGGTTAGAAGAACAACTAAATGTTGAACAGAAAGAAATATATGTACAAGTGAGAGAACAGATAGAACATGGTTTGTTGCATGGAAAAAAAGAATGTGTGTGTTCATCTTTTAAATCTCTTCTGATGTACATCAGTGGTCAATCTGGGACAGGTAAAAGTTTTTTAATTAAAGTTTTGACCAGTTATCTTAAAAAAAGTACTGGTTCACATTTATGTTCTGTGGTAACAGCTCCAACTGGATTATCTGCACACAATGTTAAAGGAGTTACTTTGCATAGATTACTGATGTTACTAGTCGAGCATGATAGTAAATTACAATATCAGAAGTTGTCCAGAGAAGCTTCTCATGAAGTGTCAAGAGCGCTGAAGAAACTGAAACAATTAATTATTGATGAGGTGAGCATGGTCTCAAACTTAATGCTTGCTTTTGTACACTTAAGATTGCAGCAGGTATTAAAAACAAATTATGACGTACTCTTTGGAGGAAAACATTTAATTGCATTTGGAGATCTGCTACAACTAACACCTGTAAAAGGAGAACCAGTGTTTAAAACTCTTCTACATGAACACACTAAGAAATCTCTGGGAAGTATTGAAAATGTGAATCTGTGGTTACATTTTGAATATAAAGAACTCACTCAGAATATGCGACAAGCAAGAGATGAAGATTATGGAAATATTCTAAAAGATGTAAGAATTTGTGTTCTAAGCAAACATGGTAAAGAAGCTTTTCAAAGTCGTCTACTAAAGAACTTGTTTACAAATGAAAACACAGCAGCAGAAGTAATGTACAAGAAAAAAAAGTCTATAGTTTGCTTAATGCCTACAGTGGAAGAGTGTTATACAATTAATAGAGAGCTTAGGAAACTGGAAAATTAAGAAATAGTTCACATTAAAGCTATTGATAAAATCCAGCATCAAGGAATAACAATTCTTCTTTCAGAAAAACTACAGACTAAATTTGATTCTTTGAAAAAGTCTGTATCAAAAACTGCTGGCTTAGAAAAAAATGTAAGTTTAAACTGTCGGGTAATTTTGCGGCGTAATCTGAATATAGAAGAAGGTTTAGTGAATGGAGCAATGGGGAAAGTTATTGATTTTGTGAAATATCAAAATAGAAATGGAATTGAATTCTTGAAAGTTAAATTTGATCAGATTACAAAGGTAAGACAGATTGCGTGTTGTGCTGTATATTTTTTGCTTGTAAAACACTTGTATGTTCGTAGAAAACAGTTTCCCTTCTGTTTAGCATATGCAATAACTATTCATAAATCTCAAGGTTTAAGTGTAGATAATGTTTTGATAAATGTAGGAAGAACTGTGTTTAAAGAGGGAATGGTATATGTTGCATTATCTCAAGTTAGAACGTTGTCCGGTTTGTATTTTAATTGATTTTGATGAGAACAAGGTTACTGCTGATGTTAATTGTGTAAAAGAATATAATCGTTTGAGAAGGCTTTATGCTCCAAGTTTAGGTGAATATCCTATTTATGAGAAACATGTTGTGTGTTCAAAACGCGAACATGGTGAAGAATCAACTATGGTTGGAAAGCAGAAACAAAATCAAGAGAAGAGAAAAGATGTAAAGAATCAGAAAATACAGACAAGTGATGCTGTTGTCGGATTTCATTTAGAAAATGCTTCTGGTGTCAACTGCTATGGTAATGTTGTTCTAAACATTATATTTTATCTTGAAGATGTTTATGGTGAAATTATGAAAAGTCAGGAAAAAAGATTATGTTCGGCACTTTATACTTTATTTCGAGAATTGAGAACTGATAGTAGTAAGATCCATTCTGCTTCTGGTATTCGCCAACTGTTCGATACATGTACTGGATCTTTAACGTTCAGTGCTAATATACAACAAGATGAACAAGAATTTCTGATGGTTGTGCTTGTAGTACTAGAAGATGAAGGAATTCAGATTGAGGGTTTATTTGGAGTCAGTTACAAATGGGAACATAAATGTGAACAGTGTTCGTTTACTTCAAGCACTATAGTTGACAGAGAACGATTTCTATATTTGACAATACCTGACTGCAAATCTGTACCATTTTCCAGAATACTAAAAGAAGCAGATCACAAGAGGATCTGTTCTCGTCGTAAATCAACAATGCTATCTACATTATGCGTACAAAGATATGGAAAATACTTGATTATAATGCTACAACGCTGTAGACCAAATGGAAGAAAAGTGGAAACCAAAATTAAACATTTTGTTGCTAGTTAAGTATCTATTTCTGGAAGAACTTTTGCAACAGTTGCTGTTGTTTTCCATGCTGGAAGTACTACCACAAGTGGACATTATACAGTATATTTAAAGTGTAATAATGGTTGGAGTCACTGCAACACCACACACTTGGAAATGAAACCGAGATTATCTTATGAATTACCCAACTCATACTTGATATTTCTGAAACAAGGATTTTAGATACACCATTCGGCTTTGTGGGAAGGTGTAAAGATACTTTAAGGAATTCATACTGGATGCTTTCAAAGCGAAATTTTTTATACATTATTTGGTGTATTGAGAAAATATTCACAGAAACTATCAATAAAAGGAAAGATTTGACGATTGGAAATAGTATTGTATGTGTTATTTGTGTTGATTTTGTATTATATTTGTGAGAATTAGGGATTTGTTTTTTTTTAACAATCTAGTTGATTGTTTTTCCCCCTGCTGTTTATGATGAAACTACTCTGACATCACTGTGAATAGTGAAGTTAAGTAGTAGCTGATGACAGCAAAAATTTTTAAATTATTTTGTATTATTTAAAAACTCACTGTAATTTGTGAAATATATTACATTACATAGTAGTTTTGCAGTTTATTTTATGTAGCTGAAAAGTTAGAAAAAACAGTAGTAATGACAAATAGCACAATAGTAGTTCGATATTTAAAAAACCTTTGAAATGCACTGAAAAAACCATAGGTTTTACAGACATTATAGTTAGAAATTTGCATTTAAAAAACCTTAGAAATTCACTGAAAAAAACATAGGTTTCAGGGATGTTATAGTTAGAAATTAGCATTTAAAAAACCTTAGAAATTCACTGAAAAAAACATAGGTTTCAGAGACGTTATAGTTAGTTGGACATTTGACTCATAAACCCAGAGAAATTTGCCTGTTATAGTTAGTTGAGCTAACTATAACTTGTGCGCACTGCACATAACATGGCTGACTGCACAGTCAGCCATCTTGCCATTGCTGTCACACCCCCTCACAGGGAAGCAGAGTCAAAAGGAAGGAAGTATGGGCATGCTGGGAAGGGGGGGTGTAGCCAAGAGCATGATGGGAGTTGCAGTCACAGACATTCTCCACCCACCCACATGGCTCAGCAAGCTCACACTGAACCATGCTCGCCTCACAGGGAGTGGAAATGGACTGATAAGATGTCTGACACAGGGCTCTGTTGTGGGGAGCACAAGGCCATGCTGGGAACTGGGCATCAACAAACACCAGGACTGCACTGACTGACATCCTGAAAGTTAACCTTCACCCACTGCAATGGTGGCACGCTTCATGATGGGATAACTGGCCTGGGTGAGAAGGAGGCCCTGACTTGAAAACAAATAACACTGATGCTGGCCATACACACACCTTCTATTCTAAAACACATTGCACACGTGGTACCAGTCACTCACAAAGATGATGCCCGGGCAAGATGTCTGACACGTGGGCCTGAGAAATGATGTGGCTGAAAATCACACATATGCACTGGCCAAACCAAACACGGTCGCACACACAGGCATTGCAACCATATCTTCCAACTCACTGTCTGGGGATGCAGTGTCCAGGGGTGCCCCCTGGCCTGGCTGGGAAGGTGTGTCTTCCAGATGACAAGTGTGGAGAGCCATATATAGTACATTGCACAACACACACAGAAACTCACATATACATCATTGACAGGGGACATCTGACAGTGAATGGAATGGACACACCAATATCACACTCGGTGCTGTTGTGATCTGCATTCCACTCCTACATCGTGCTGCAACATATGCATCCTTCACACAACACACCACTCACTGACATAGACACTGTGGACACAAGGTCTAACCTGGACTGCATTGGAGGAGACATGCTACTCACAGCAGCAAAACTGCAACACACACACCACCGGCTCTCACTGTCATGAGCATTGAAAAGCCAGAGTGCTACCTTGCCCAATCCATGTCACCATAGAGAACATTGACAAGTCAAATCACATATGTACGTACAAAACTCAGCACCAGACTCATTAATGATGGTGACATCAACACTTGTATGAAATGAGATGGTAACTAGGAGCACTGCAAAAAAAATACTTTGTCCAAAGAGATCACAGGCATACTGGACTGTGACCATGTCATACCAATACACCAATGTGACACACAAAGACTAGCAAAATCTGCTATCACACATGCCCCAATCTTAGAACATCTCCTCAGTGGAATTGCACGTATGTCCTTGTTAAAGCTCAAATGTGTACAGGGATGACACACCTGTGTCAGCAACGTGACAGCCCTTGAGTAGTAATGGCCATGTACAGCCAAATCTATACATGAGCTGGGCATGCACACACTTCGACATGCACATTAAAATGTTTCATTTTGACTGGGCAATGTGCCACAACAATATCAATCTCTGTCCGTGACAACCTTGGACAAAGCAGTGTACAGGCACGCATCCTGACGTACAGTAGAAAATGTCATGTATGTGAACCATTGATGCCTGTAGAAACATAACTTAAATTGTGTGTCTCTTCCAAACACAGCTGGTGCTGGGGACACAGCACCAAATGAAGAGGAGTCCCTGTCCCAGACTCTGGTGGACCCTCACCTCTCTGGTGTGGATCCGTCTCTGTCCTCTTCGGATGCCGACAAACAATCTGGCACCTCCGGTGTGAGTCATCATGCAGCACCAGCAGTACCAACATCTGCACCCCCTGAGGAAATTCGATTTTCGATCACGATCGCATTGTGCCGCCATTTTGTGCTCTGCCGCCATTTTGTGTTGCCCTCACTCAGGCAGCACGACGAACGAAGTCTTTTCTGCTTTTCCTGCAATATTGTGTCAAAATAGCCTTGTGCCTCTGTTTACGAAGCTGGTGTTAGAGACGGGCCGAGTACACTAATCCCTGTCTGGTTCCTCTAATCCCTGTCTTAACTATCTGTTGGTTCACACTATTCTCTCCGGACTTTATCTTATCTTCTGGCCTTCGCTGTCCTCCGCTCGTATTCTCTTGTTTCACAACTGTCCTCCAAAACACACGAATGTATCTCGCCACCTGCAAGTCAGTTACAGACATGTTAATACCTTAACCTGTGGGAGGGATAGCAAACACCGTTGGAGGAGAGGCTTCTTCGAGTTACTCGATATCTTTGTTTTTTAACCTTTCCTATTGGACACGTTCCGTCTTTAACTTTACCTTATTGGTCCTCTATGTATGTTTTAGGTGTGTTCTTTGTTAATGTATATGTTATCTATGTACGATAAAAGATTGTGAGCCACGGAGTGAAGTGGCAGTCTCCTCAGAACATACCGTGTGTACTTCTAGGACAACTGTACTAGCTGCAGCTAATAAAATCTGATCTTTTACGCCGACAGAGTGTCCCCGTGTCTCTGTTAGCTGAAGCAGGAGAACCCAGGAGATTAAGGTGTACCCTGCGCCGCCAGGTCCAAAAAGGTTCTGGTTCTTCAACTGGCGCCCAACAGGGGCGGCTTCACAGGTAGTGGTTCTGCCTGAAGGTTGTGAGGAACCCCGCAAGAAAATTCTAGAGGAATTGCGAGCCACGTCAAGCGACCCCTGTATGTCGAAAGTGGTCCGAAGGTCTTTTGCAGCGCGGTTACTCCTTCCTGACGGCTACTGACGGCTGCTGCCCTGACTGCCCCCCTGCCTTGGCCCTCTTTCGATGATGTATGATAAAGCGAGATGATAGACGGGGCCTCTGTTGGTGTAAGAAGACATCTTAGTTAAGTATTGGTGGGTCGCTCCCACATTTGGTTCTTTGGTTCTTTGGTCCTTAGGTTCTTTGGTTCTTTGGTTCTCTGGTTCTTTGGTTATTAGGTTCTTAGGTTCTTTGATTCGGGTATTGCAATAACCGAAGCTGAGGGGTAAGTACATTTGTGCTGTGTTAAGCATTTAACCCCCTTGATGTTTGTGAACAGTCCAGTGAAATCACGAGATGCATGGTCTGACTAAGTTTGAGAAACTTTGTTGTTTTGGTTGTAATAGGGATTCCCGGCTGGAGGACTCTTGTCCGATTCCTTCGGTTGGAACTCCCACTTATGAGCTCTATTCTAATCATGGTGTTGGCCCCATTGCCTTTAACGAGGCATGGATCCGATACACGAAGAATGATGGTGTTTTAAAATGGCCAGAAAATGGTAGCTTTGAGCCTGACATACTAGATAATTTGGAAGCTATTTTATTCAAACGAAAAGCCCGGCCGGCAATGTTTGACTCTTTCCGCCTTTGGCATAAGGAAGCCAAACAGAGAAAAATTAAGCAAGAAAAACGAGATAAGAAAGCACAGGGTATGACCATTATACAGGCTGCTCAGCAATTTAAAGATGATGAAGTTGATAATACGAAGGAAATTTCAGAGAGACAGCATCGTATGGCGATAGATAAATGCTATCCGATGTTGCCAGCTTCCCCCTCTGATAAAAGAAAGGATTTAGAGGAGGATTCCTTAATGTCTCACCTATTGAGCTTGCCTCCGCCCTATGTACAAAGTGCTAATGCACCCCCGTTGTTACAGCCTGTTCAGCCGCCAGTTGCACCTCCGCTTGCTCCGGCTCTTCCCCATTTGCCCCCTCAAGTATTGCCGCCTTTGCCAGCTTTGCCTTCGACTCCTTTACCTTCATCTTCTTCGCCTTCCGCTCCTCCGGTAATTACTGATTTCCCTTCCGTTAGTTCGCCTAATACCTTGTCCCCTATCCTTATGTCCAATTCTCCGTCTATGCGTAAACGACTCACAGAAACGGTCTCTGGTCGTTTATCACCTTTCTTTGAGGCATTAAATGTGTCTCTGGCTTTTTCTCGACGACAATCTCGTAGTCAGTTCCCAGCTTCCGAAGAACGAGAAAAGTTGGACTTTCTCGCTCGCAAATGGAATGAGAAGGGTCCTCGGTATAGTGTACCCGACATTTTGCCTACCTTCTCACAGTGGAATGCGCCTACACAGAGATATGTTTTGAATGCTATGTGTGATACTCTTATTAAAGGTTGGGAGGATATGGACTTGGGTTCGGTTCCTCAGTGTCTGTTAGATATTCAGGTTGATTTTGATAAGGGACTCATTGTGGGTTCTAAGGTTGAGGACGCTGTAAAGACACTTGTTTCCTATAAAATCTTATTTACCTCAAAGTCTTTTCTAGATTCTGATCCCTCAGTTAGGTTGATACTGAAAAATAACCCAATGAGAGAGGTTCCTCCGGTATGGAGAGAAGAGGTCCCAGCAGCAGGTGCTAATCCAGTTGTTCCTGCTCACATTCAGCGAATATGGGTACATGTCCCCTGGAAAAGATCTGAAGTTTTAGCCCTTAAACAGTCTCTACCGGATCCTCGTAAAAACCCTGCAGGTTATTATACAGAATTGTCACAAACTGTTGAAGCCTGCATCCTGAATTTAGCAGATATCGATATGTTGATGGGGAATGTAGTTCCACAAGCATTATGGGCTAGGATTCGTAAAGAGAATCATGCCCAAGAATTAGGTGGAAACTGGGATGCTATAATTGCCGCAGATAGAGACCAAGTGGGCGGTGGGAAGCCTGATGCTTTGATTTCAGAGCTCCCTGGTAGGATTATTACATTAATGAAAACGATGATGCCTGCCTTGAGAGTTAACTGGGATAAACTAGCCGCGTGTAAACAGAAGAAAGATGAGAGTGTTTCTGATTTCTTCACTCGTTTCGAGGAGACATTCATTGATCACAGTGGTCAGGACATGACTACGGAGGGTGGACAGCGGTTATTTGTAGATAAGTTCGTATTTAATTTGCTTCCCGAACTGTCGCATAAGTTGAAAGACTCCGAAAGTTCATGGGCTGTTTCTTCTTCAGCCCAGATATTGGCTACTGCTCAATATTATGAAAATAGAGATAAAGAAGAAAAAGATGAGCAAGAGAAAAAGACTAAAGAATTGAAAACTAAGGTTCTCTTGCAACAGGCTTATCCACCTCGTTATGCTCAGCCCCAGTTTCAACAGCCTCCGCAGTTTCAGAGGGTGCATCAAAAGCCTGAGCCATATATTCCGCGACCTTTGCTAGGTCCTAATCAATGTGCCTATTGTAGAGAGGAAGGTCATTTCAAGAATAGTTGTCCGGTTTTATTGCAGCGAAATGGGACACTATCTGCTCCACGAGGTCGTGCTGGCCTCCAGTCAGCAAACAGAGGTAGAGGTCGAGGTATATTGACCCAAGAACAGCGGTCCCTTCCTCCCTCTAGTTCTGTGAACTACTTTGATCGGCAAAACGCTCGGTCTACACAGTATTACAATGAGGATTATTACATTGAAGACGGGAATGAAAGTCTTCATGCTAACTAGGACAGCCATGGACAAAGTAAGGGAGTTGTGTTGATTCCAGTAGATCAGAATGGACCTTATGTTAATGTCACTGCAATGGGTGTTTCAGAGCCATTTCTTTTAGATACCGGTGCGATGAGAAGTTCCATCATTCATTCAAAACTCCCTGAGGCACCTTTGTCTGGCTTAACGAATGTATCTGTAGGTTTTTCTGGCGCCCCAGTTCGTAATCCGGTTTCTTGCCCTTTGCCTATTTCAATTGGCCCTTATGATTTACAAGTTCCGCTTCTCTTAACCAATTGTTGCGTTGAGAATCTATTGGGCTTGGATCTATTGAAAAGATTGCATGCAACAATATATTGTTCTCCTTCTGGTGTATATCTCACTTTGGGACAGAAACTGACTTCTCCAATGTACTTGTCTAAAGATCCATTTCCTCCTGAATTGCTCTCTCTTCCTACAACGCTTTGGGCTACGGGTCCAAATGATGTTGGTTGTCTCGAAATTCCACCTTATGTTGTCACTCTTAAACCCAATGTCGAATTGCCACGTGTTCCCCAATATAGAATTTCCACTGAAGGTGAAAAAGCGCTTTTGGAAATCATTCATGACTTTATTCGGAAAGATGTGGTTGAGGAAACGAGAGGTAACATATGTAATAGCCCTATTCTCCCTGTTCTTAAACGCACTGATCCTTCTCAACCTCCTGTTTATCATTTTGTAATTGATCTTCGGGAGGTAAACAAAATTGTTGTACCACAGTTTCCTGTTGTCCCAGATATCACTACGCTGTTGACGATGATACCTTCTACAGCGGTTTGGTTTTCTGTTATCGATTTGAAAAATGCTTTCTTTAGTATTCCCATTGCCGAAGAAAGTAGGGATATTTTTGGCTTCTCTCTTGGAGGCCGAAGCTTCCGGTTTAAGCGCGCACCTCAAGGCTATTGTGAAAGTCCCTCTATTTACAGTCAAGCTTTGAAATGTCATCTTGATGCTTTTTCTTTGCCGTCTGGTGCTGCTCTCATTCAGTACATGGACGATTTGCTAATTGCTGCTGATTCAGAAGATATATGTAAGAATGTCACGGTTGCATTGTTGCGACACTTATCCAATCTTAATCATAAGGTTTCACCTTCTAAGCTACAGTATGTTCGCCAAGAGGTTACCTACTTGGGTCATCTCTTGTCAAAGGAGGGAAGATGATTTACCCCAGAACGTATCCAAGCTATTGAGCAAATGCCTGTGCCATCCACACAAAGAGAGGTACGTGCCTTTCTGGGCATTACTTCCTATTGTAGGCAGTGGATCCCTAACTTCTCTCTGTTGGCCAAGCCTGTGTTGGCACTAACCTTGAAAGATACGCCTCAGCCCCTTCCATGGACTGACGAGTGTCAGAGGAGTTTTATTGATTTACGTGCTGCTTTGTGTTCTGCTCCTGTACTAGGTACTCCTGATTAGAGTAAGCCTTTTACGCTCTACGTTCATGAAAGAGAAGGTTGTGCGTTGTCAGTCTTAACACAGCGATTTGGAGACAAACAGCGGCCATGTGCCTATTTCTCGGCTACGTTAGATCCAGTAGCTAAAGCATTGCCTAGTTGTCTTAAAGCAACAGCAGCAGCAGCAATTTCTATTCGACAGTCTGCTGGAGTGGTGCTAGATAATACTCTCATTGTTATGGTGCCACATTCAGTGGATACTTTGCTAAACAGAACAAAAACACAGCATCTTACGAGTGCTCGTTTGACTGGATACGAGCTGACGCTTTTGGCTAGTCACGTGCATATTAAACGATGTAATACTTTAAATCCAGCTACTCTGTTGCCTCTTCCAGAAGAGAAAGGTGTTCAGGAGCAACATGATTGTTTCTTTCGTACTGAGGAAGAGACAAAAGGTAGAATTGACTTAACAGATACGCCATTAGTGAATCCGGATGGAACGCTATGGGTAGATGGTTCTTGTTTTAAGCTTCCTAATGGAGAAGTAACTCCAGCCTATGCTGTTACTACCTTGCATACAGTTGTGGAAACAGCACGCATCAGACATAACTCAGCCCAAGCAGCTGAACTGATAGCCTTAACCAGAGCGTGTGTGTTATCCGAAGGAAAAAGAGTGAACGTGTACACCGACAGTCAATATGCTTTTGGTGTAGCGTTCAATTTTGGACGTTTGTGGAAAGGAAGGGGATTCCTTACTTCCCACGGGACTAAGATACAACATGGTCTGTTGGTAACTGATCTTCTTGAGTCACTTGCTTTGCCTACCCAAATAGCAATTGTGAAGTGCAGTGCGCACAAGAAGATTACTGACGATGTTGGTCCCGGGAATGCATTTGCAGATGAGGTAGCGAAAAAGACAGCTAGAGATGCTACAAGTCACATGTATGTTGCAGGCCCTGCAAATTGGGTCAGAGAAAGAGGAATGTATGAGGATACAGTAGAAAGTGTGAAATCAATTCAAGAAGAGGCTACAGAGAAAGAATTGAGTAGGTGGAAAGAAAGTACATGAATGTTAGATGAGATGGGATGTTGGGTGGAATTGTCCGAGCACCAACGTTGGCTGTTACCAGACGCATATGTACTACCTATAGTTACTATGGCGCATGGTCCAGCCCACCTAAGTGCGAAAGGAATATGCAAGCTTATGGCTCCAGTATGGCAAAACGAGGGAATACCGAAGTGTGCAGATAATGTAGTGAAACATTGCATTGTTTGCTTAATGTACAATCCGGGAAAGGGAACCCCAACTCCAGCAGGTCACTTTGCTCCTCCGACCTATCCATTTGAGGTGTTGCAAATCGATTACATTCACATGGAACGATGCAACAATCTCAAATATGTTCTAGTGGTGGTATGTGCCTTTTCCCGATGGATAGAGGCTTACCCCCTGAAAGACAATACTGCTCTATCTACAGCCAAAGTACTTTTAAAATAGTTTTTTCCTAGTTTCGGTTTGCCGCGCATTGTCTGGAGGGACAATGGGAGCGAATGTGTGAGCCAAGTCATGCAAAAGGTTTGTGCAGGTCTTGGTATAAGACTGAAGTTCCATGCGGCAAACCATCCACAATCAGCGGGTCTAGTGGGGTGCTATAATGGCACCCTCAAACTCAAACTTGCTAAAGTACAGGCTAGTACAGGCCTTAGTTGGCCCGATGCACTACCTTTTGCTCTTCTATCTACCAGAACGGCTGTGCATTCTCGTTTGAGACTTAGCCCTTATGAGGTAGTTTTTGGATGCCCAGCTAATATATGGGGAGTCCCTCGCCCTAAAAAGTATTCAGAATTGCCATACCCAATGTTGATTGATTACTTGCATGACCTCACAACTAAATTGCGTGTTCTTCATCAGCAGGTTTGCCAGAGGCCTCCACAGACTCAGGTCATTCCATCTGACCAGGTGACTGGGTTTGTGTGAAGAATTTTCAAAGGACGAAGAATTTGGAGCCTCGCTGGAGGGAGCCCCGTCGGGTCCTCCTAACAACCCGTACAGCAGTGAAGGTTGAAGGAAAGAAAAACTGGATTCACGGCGTGCACTGCAAAAAGGTTCCTTTGCCTTTGCCCTTTGATCAGTGGGTCCGTAAGGGTATAAGTGACTCTGAAAGCGAGAAGGTTCCACGATTTGTACCCTTTAGTGATGCACGTTTGACTGGAACATTGTCGGAAAAAGAAAACGACGATATTCTCCAAGAAGCTGTACCATCACATTTTCGTTTGAACACCACAAATCCACGAACATTGTTTCAGGATCAGACTGTACCTGATAAGACCCATTACGATTTGAGACCCAGACTGAAGAAGAAAATTTGAGAATCTCTCTTCTATGTAGTTTCTATCCCGGTTGCAGGGTCACGGTAGGAGTCTTGGTTGTGACCTGAGTAGTGGCAATAGGCCTGCAGGACTTGCAGTGTCATAGGACGGCAGACAATCGTAATCAAGTGATTAAGGAAGATTGCCGTGAGCATCCATTTAGAAGATGGAAACTACATTAGGCGAAAGATTAAGAAAGAACAAAATGAAGAACAATCATTGTAGAATAGTATACAGTCGTTGTAGTATAACTTTATGTGTTTTCATATTATTGTGTATTCTATTAGCGTGTATAGGTTGGATTATTTATGCTATGCAGCAAAAAGTTGTCCCTTCTTCTGTTACTGTGCCTTCTTATTCCACTATCTCTCCGCATCTCTTTCATACACTTCCTCAACATGAACTCGTAAGAAGAATCGAATACTACAATAATTTGTTTATTCAATTATTACACCAACACCAATTAGTAATTAATACAACCGATTGTTGGGTGTGTGGATTAATGACTCATAACACAGAAAAAGGGATGCCATATTTAGTCCTTCCATTCTCTTATGAAGGTTCCGCTTGGGCTTATTTTGTAATTTTCTCTAACGCCTATCAAAGCCGATTCAAACGACCTGTCAGTTCTTATATTGAAGGACCAGATTTCAGTCATAGTTCATTGATAAAAGGAATGGTAGCTATGGCTAAAATCATGGAAAATAGCAAAATTGCTATCGATGAGAGGAAAGCATATATAAATTGGAATGTCACTCATTACATCACAAGCCTTAGTGATAAGGTTAAACAAGGAAAATCTACACCGATTTGGACTATACCTCATCAAGGCAATTTTTGTTTGCAAATCAATGGCCAAACTACTGAACCCGAACAAAGAAAAAGCTTTTGTTCCCATACTTACATTCACTCCCCTCAGAATTCGCCACCGTTAGTGCCATCTCAAGGCACATATTTCACCTGTCATGATAGAGCCTATACGTGGTTGCCGACTAGTTTTTCTGGAACTTGCTATATAGCTTTTCTTCTTCCCCCTACATACACTGCTTCTTCAAATTTTCATAAAAACAGATATGGCAGAGGAATTATTGATTCCAAAGACACAGCAGGTCAAGAGGGAGGAGACTTCCTAAAGGGATTTCTTCCTTTTTGGGGTCCTATGGCAAATAGCAGGAATATGAGGCAACTGGTTCGTGTCGTAGAGACTACTATAGACATCACTGTAGGAGCTTTAAGTAATATTACAGCGGAACTACAGGCGGATCGTCTTATGACTTTACAGAACCGAGTTGCCCTAGATGTTATTCTTGCAGATCGTGGTGGAGTCTGCAAATTGATCAAATCGAGTTGCTGTATTTACATACCTGATGACGCTCCGACAGTATACCAGGCCATCTCTAAATAACATATAATCTCTGAGTCGATTCATCAGGACGAAGGAGATTGGTCGTTATTGGGATGGTTTTGGGGACTACTGTCCAAATGGGGTTGGAAAGTGCTAACATTCCTTGGCATGGTTTTAGCCATCGTATTCTCTTGTTGTCTTTGTATGCACTGTGGTCCCGCCATCTGCGACCTTTGTGCTACTATGTGAATCCCAAAACCCAAGGCACAAAGAACAGAGAATATTAGAATGATGTTACAGCAACAGCTTGATGACCTCATGGCCATCGACATCGACTCAGATTAACGTGAGTCTCTGTATCTTGCCTGAGTTCTGGCAAAAGGAGGGTCTGAGGAAATTCGATTTTCGATCACAATCGCATTGAGCCGCCATTTTGTGCTCTGCCGCCATTTTGTGTTGCCCTCACTCAGGCAGCACGACGAACGAAGTCTTTTCTGCTTTTCCTGCAATATTGTGTCAAAATAGCCTTGTGCCTCTGTTTACGAAGCTGGTGTTAGAGACGGGGCGAGTACACTAATCCCTGTCTGGTTCCTCTAATCCCTGTCTTAACTATCTGTTGGTTCACACTATTCTCTCATGACTTTATCTTATCTTCTGGCCTTCGCTGTCCTCCGCTCGTATTCTCTTGTTTCACAACTGTCCTCCAAAACACACGAACGTATCTCGCCACCTGCAAGTCAGTTACAGACATGTTAATACCTTAACCTGTGGGAGGGATAGCAAACACCGTTGGAGGGGAGGCTTCTTCGAGTTATTCGATATCTTTGTTTTTCAACCTTTCCTATTGGACACGTT
This sequence comes from Triturus cristatus, assembly GCF_964204655.1. Taxonomy (NCBI): domain Eukaryota; kingdom Metazoa; phylum Chordata; class Amphibia; order Caudata; family Salamandridae; genus Triturus; species Triturus cristatus. The sequence continues at coordinate 802,974,407 of NC_140584.1, forward strand.
CCGTCTTTAAATTTCCCTTATTGGTCCTCTATGTATGTTTTAGGTGTGTTCTTTGTTAATGTATATGTTATCTATGTACGATAAAAGATTGTGCGCCACGGAGTGAGGTGGCAGTCTCCTGAGAACATACCGTGTGTACTTCTAGGACAACTGTACTAGCTGCAGCTAATAAAATCTGATCTTTTACGCCGACAGAGTGTCCCCGTGTCTCTGTTAGCTGAAGCAGGAGAACCCAGGAGATTAAGGCGTACCCTGCGCCGCCAGGTCCAAAAAGGTTCTGGTTCTTCACCCCTGTACCCACACCTCCAGCATCTAGCAACAGACAGGGCACCCACGCCAACATGGACAGACCAAGGCCACAGAACAAAGACAGCAGAGGGACACAGGACCCACAGAAGCTACGTACAACACCACCAGCAACAACACCCAAGGGGGCCCAGTGTCACCTGTGCGTGCCGCCGCAGGTCCTGCCCGTCTGGATAGGGGTGCTGGGAGGGGTGGTAGGCAGAGGGCACGCCTTGCAGAGGGGTCTGGACTGCATCATGACCCCCAACTGGCACGCATCATAGATGCGTACCAGGATAGCACCTGAGGATATGGCCAGGTAGTGGGGATCCTCAAGGACATTCAACAGGAGCAGGCTGCCCACCATGCCCGCCTGGAGGCAAAGTGGGATGCACTTACTGCGTGCATCAGAACATACTCCAATGCCTCCGCCAGATAAGCACAAACATGTCCACACCTCCCTGTGTGGTCACAACATCTGTTGCCACACCATCTGCCAGTGCCACAGGGAGGGAGGATGACTCTGGTGGAGAGTCCCCTGCACTGCAGACGCCTGCACCTGAGGATCCCCCCTGAAGAAGAAGAGGGGTCGTCCGAAGAAGGACAAGTGAGACACAGATGTCCCTGCACATCCCCCAGGGCCTCTAAACCTGTTCTGGACAATGTTCTTTGTGCGCAACCCGTTCACCTTGTCGTATCTGATACAACTCGCCTACATGACTGTGAACTTTGGATTCAAAACCCAATGTACAGCACACATCATCCTGTGCACTATCCTCACACATGTTTGTAAATAAACTCACCAGTACACCATTCTTGCCTCTGTTGTGATTCCAACTTGTCATGTGTCATGGAGATGTTGATCTGCTAAACAACACAGTGCATGCCAAATACTACAACAATGTGACCACCTTTATGTGAGTCATGGTGATGTGACACATGTGAGGGAGACACACCACTATGGCACCACAACACATACTCACCATGTCCATGTAACTCATCCCACACAATGACGTTGACCTGAAATACATTGGTATACACAGACACCACACCTATCCACAGTCAGTGGTAACAAGCCCACAGGCGAGGTAAGCAAATGTCAGTCAGATGTGGGAAGACAGACAACGCACCTAACAAAGCGTAGCACAAGTTCATTACACATCATCAACATGTTTATTCCACAATAGTTGCAAGGTAGTTGTACGTTACAGTGGACACACGGTCACAAAGTGTTGGAGAATTGAAGTCCAGGGGTGTGTGGCACATCACTTGATGGGAATTGACAACTTCCACACTGGTGTTGGATTCTGGGTGTTAGGGGTCATTGTTGACCAAACAACAGGCAAAGTACCCTGGCAAGGACAGACACAAGACACAGTCAAAAGCACAGCAGAACAGGAGAGAAATGCAATACACATGCACAAAACATGTCAAAAGAAACCTACACAGAAACAAGTTAGCAGTTTGACACTATTGTGGAGGACAGACCACCTGAAAGGACACATCACTGCACGCATCCAGTCAAGTGGCACACAGACACACTCAAACAGCAACAGAGCAGCCCCAACACATTTCAGGCTAACTCAATACATTGACATAACAATCGTGTAAACTCACATTCAGGTGAAGAAGTTGTTGATGAGCTGTGTACGGACATCACCCTCATCATCATCATCACTTGCATCGTGGCCCAGGCCTGGATCCTCCACAGGTAGCGGAGGTAGGTCATCGTCATCCTGGATGAGAGGCAACTTCTTCCTCACTACCAAGTTGTGTAGCATGCAGCATACAAGGATAATTTTGCACACCTTTGCAGGGTCATATGGGAGGGCCCCTCCGGTCTTGTTCAGGCAGCGGAAGCGGCTTTTCAGGAGATCAAATGTCCGCTCAATCACCCTCCTACTCCGACCATGTGCCTCATTGTAGCGCATCTCGGCTGGTGTCACAGGGTTCCTGAGGGGTGTGAGCATCCAGGGCATGTTGGGGTATCCGGAGTCACCTACATACAAGTAATTGAACAATTAGCTGAGTTTTGAAAGAGGGTGGAATACAACATTGCCAAACACACACAATGGAAAACAGTCAGTACACACCGACAAGCCAGGCATGCTGTTCTGGCATCTGTGACATCAGCGTTGCAATGCGACTACTCCTCATGATGTAGGCATTGTGAGCAGAACCGGGGAAACGTGCACACACATGTGTGATACACATGTCTGCAAGATATACCACCAGAGCACTGATAGAGTGGAAATGTTTCCTGTTCCGGTATGCCTGCTCATGTGCCTGTGGTGGTATCAGGGCCACATGTGTACCATCAATAGATCCGATGACGTTCGGCATCCTCCCCAGTGTATAAAAAGCATCCTGTACTTCAGTGAGTTGACCTGGGCTAGGAAACTTGATGTACAGGTCAAGGAAATGCAGCATCCCCTCGAAGGCATCGCGTAGCACACGACTGAACATAGTTTGCGACATACCACCAGCAGTAGCCACAGTGTACCGGAAGGTACCAGTAGCAAAGAAGTGCAGGGCTGCCATCACCTTCACCTCTGGGGTCAGTGCTGTAGGGTATGTCCGGCCAGGTAGCAGAAGTGGCGCCAACTGCTCCGCCATCTCCTCAATCAGTGGCCTGGTGAAGCGGTACCATCGGATGCAGTCGCGTTCCTGCATGGTTTCAAGGTCTGAGAACAGTCTATGGACAGCTGGTGCCCTGCAGGACAGAGATGAACAAAGGAAGATTGTCGATTCATCCACCTATGTGGCTATGACCAAGCAAATAATCACATGATACATCATGACATTACACAATGTACTGAGGTGTGTGCTGTTGGGTATGGACACATATGTCACCTACATGCCCATCACCTCACATCACAAGTCCACATGTCTACATAAGTCCCATGTAGTGCAATGGCAAATCATTGGGCTGTGTCACACTACCTATGTACTGCTGTCACATTACAAACACACACCACAGTGACAAGTGAGGCCTGATGTCTCCCAGGCATCACAGATCTTTGCCATGCAGATACCCAGGGTGACTATCATGCATACAGTCAGTTGACCGCGCCGTGCTTACCCATTGGCTCTGGACTGTCATGGAGACGGATGCGGATTCAAAACTTGTACGAGTCGTGCGCTGGAAATTCAGTTGGATGCCTAAAACAATGTTTCAATTCCTAGGGTTTTATGAAGGTGAAGATTTGAACGATGCGAAAGACATGTACGAGTCATACATTTCCATTGATTGGCCAGATTCATAGAATGCAACCTTGTTGGACCTATCACTTGGGACACATGGCACAGATTCTTCCTCTGCAGCACAGATATAAAGCGGGCTGGCCCCCAGGGAGCTCACTTGCCTGCACTACATGCTACTGGACCAGATCCCTGCTACCACTGCTTCTGTCTCTTCATCCTCTGGCTACTGCTGTGGCACGTACTCTGGAGAGGGCCCCAGCCTTCACCGAGGAGAACCAGGCCCTGCTGGATGGGCTCCTTCCACAGTACAACAAGCTGTATGGGAAACCAGGGGAGCAGGCGCCCGATCCGCAACTGCCAGAAGAGGTGGCAGGACTTTTGGGGCGGGACCCGGAGGATCGCAAGGGTCCAGCTGAAGCTGTCGCCTCCTCGCAGTAGGGGCGGACACCGGTCCCTGACCCTCCACATGCTCAGGATCCTGGCAGTGGTCTTCCCGGACCTGGATGGGCAGCTGAAGGCCAGACTGCAGCAAGGAGGGGGTAAGTCTATGACTAATCTGTGTACTATGTCTGACATGCTATTTGCAGTCTTTTGGCCTGGTCACACTTCCACATTACGTAGGTGTTGTATCCCAATACTCATGTCCCTCAATTGTGTGATGCACCCTCCTCCTCAGATCCACAGGTGTGGGCCCTACAGTCTGTTGCTTGTGTCACTAGGGCACTGTGTCCCTGCAGTCAGCTATGCTTCAGCTTCCTGACAGCATCTGTTACCATGACTCTGTTGTGGGTTTCATGGGTGGGTCAATTGTTTACACAATGCCTGAGATCTGACATGTGATCTGTGTGTGCCCTTGATATGTGTTACAATTGCTGGTCTGACTCGCCACATGTGGCTGGGGTATTTCAAACAAAATAGTAATTCCTTCACCAGTGGGAGGTGTATCCCAGTATGCACTCTGTTGAAGCTTCAAACTATAATGAATTTCTCATGAATGTCTGTAATCAATAAACTGTTTATTCTCACAGTCTTCAATTCTTTGTGTTGCTTTTACGAATGTTCATAATTTTCACATTTCGGGTTTTTTTAAACCTCTTCATATACATGAAATTCCATATTTTCAATATGAGTATTTGGGTTACAGGGTTAAATCCCAATGCATTTCGGGGTCTTCCCTTCGTCAGGGGATACTCCCTATAAACAAAATTAACCGTGTGTTAATGATATCAGAGCCAGGATGTAACGAAAACAGTAGCCGGTTAATGATATCAGAGCCAGGATATAACGAAAACTGTAACCGATTAACACAAATATCAGAGGAAACTAGTGACGTGAATTTAATAACTCTGCATAGTTCCATGGTGTCTGACTTGGTGAACGTGAATTACTAAACATCACTGGTGGCCAAAATAATGTGAAAAATCGAAAAGACGTATAGGGTGGAACTCTAAAAAGTGCCGGTAACTAGTTTTAACCGTGTATTGCAGTTTAAAAACGTGCGCGATATCTAGTCGTGCCTGTGCGGGTGATTCTCGCGTCTGTGAAACAGTGTGATATCAGAAAATCCCAAAGTGTAAAATCTAATAAATACCGCTACGGTGCATACCTGGTTAAACCCGTCTCTCGGTCATAGTAGTTCCGCGTTCCGAGACCGCTGGAATCGGCAGTGATACTCGTGTGCCCCGGAAGTGAATAAACGCATGCGGGAAAAGCTCGTGATTGATATAGAAGAAAGACTAGAAACGAACTTGGTGATGTTCACGTGAATCGAAAAAAATAAAGTTATAGATGTAATGGCTCAAAAAAAAAAAAAAATTGTAGACTGAAACGAAAACATACAACAGGAAAAAAAGAAACAGTAAAGTCAAGAATAATGCTGCCAAAAATACATTGTAAAACTAGATCAGTTCAACATACTGTACACGATGCAAGACTGCCCATTGATGATATATTGACTAAAGTTCACCATTCACAAGTAACAATTATATTCCACCCGGTCATTCAGACCCTTCGGGTGTAGTGAGTCCAATTTGAAAATCCAATAAAGTTCTCTTTGTAAAAGAAATTTTTTATTGTCTCTGCCGGTTTGTAATGCAATCTGTTCCAAAATAAGGAATCGAAGTTGACTGATATTGTGCGATAATCTGTTGAAGTGTGTAGCGATAACCGATTTCGGATTGTTAGTTCTTATATTACTTTTGTGCTCTGTCAAGCGAGTTTTCATTTTTCGTTCCGTTTTGCCCACATAGGGAAGCCCACATGGACACTTTAGTAGATACACAACAAAATTGGAATCGCAAGTTGCTGTGACGTGCAATTTGATAGGAGTACCTTGCGTTGGATGAGTTAATGTAGTGCCTTTGATAATGTTGTTACAGCTGCCACAATTCAAGCATGGAATAGTCCCCTTGTGTGTATCTTCTCTGATTTCTTTTTTGTGTTTCAACATCTGTTGTAGATTTTTTGTGCGTTGGTATGCGAATATGGGCATTTGATTGAAAATGCCATTGAATTCTGTTTCCGCTTGTAACATTGGCCAATATTTTTTTATTGTGTGTTTGATTTTTTGACTTCTGGTTGAATATTTGGAAACGAACACATTTCGGTCCTGTTGTGCTTCCGACTTCTTCTTCTTGAGTAATTCTTGTCTGTTTTGTTTGTTTACTCTTTCATTGGCATGATGTAATACAGAATCTGGATATGCTCTTTGTTTAAATTTTGTCATCATCATATCTTTGTTTTCCTGGTACAAGTCTTCAGTCGATGATATTCTTTTAATCCTCAGTAACTGGGAGTAAGGTAAATGTTGTTTGAGACTCATTTGGTGAAAACTTGAAAAATGTAAGAAGTTGTTTCTGTCTGTGTTTTTTGTATACACTGTAGTTATCAGTTTCTGATCAATTATCTTTACTTCCATGTCTAGGAAAGATATTTTTTGTTTGTCAATAGCATGTGTAAATTGGATACGGTCATCTACCATATTCAATTCTTGAATGGCATTCAGTAATTTAGTTTCTTCGTCCTTCCAAATGAGAAAGATGTCATCAATGTATCTGATGAATAAAATTGCGTTGTCCGTCCATTTTTTGTGTGAAAGGATGTGGGTGAGTTCAAAATGATGCATGAACAAATTTGCATACGCTGGAGGAGCGCAATTTCCCATTGATGTTCCGTTCAATTGTGTGAAGAATTGATCTTTCCAAGTGAAATAGCTGTGGTACAGCGTAAAGTGCATTAACTCCATTAGGAAAACGTTAAGGTTACTCTCCTTGTTGCTCCTTACAAGAAAATATTCCAGTGCTTCAAGTCCCAAGTTGTGGAGGATTGAGGTATATAATGATTGTACGTCCATGGTACATAAAATGTACTCAATATTTTCTGTCAACTCAATTTTGTCAAGTTTTATGAGGAAATCTGTGGTATCCTGAACATATGTGGTCATTTGTCTAACCATTGGTTGAAGGTGTCGATCTATGTATTTGCCAATTGGTTCGTGAATGGAATTTTGAGTGCTCACTATTGGTCTGAATGGAGGATGGTTTAAGTTTTTATGAATTTTAGGTATCATGTATAGATACGGTATACTTGGGTTTTGCTTAATGAGAATTTTTTTATCTCTTTCGTTGATGGTTCCTGATGTTAAAGCCTTGTCAATGATAGATGCCAGGACTTGTTTGAAGGATGGAGTGGGATCCGAAAGTAATTGCATGTATACATTGGTGGCTGAAACATGTAGCTCCACGCTATTTATGTAAAATGATGTGTCCAATATGACTAGTGCTCCTCCTTTATCAGCTTTACAACATGTGATTGTCTGATTATTGGCGAGGTTGGAAATAGCTGTTTTCTCATTGGTAGTTAAGTTGCTGACTTTTGATGTTTTGGATTGGAATATGTCGTGCCAATCTTTACGAACTATTGTCTCGAAAGTGTCAAGTATTTTGTGGCTGACAGGTGCTTGAAACGCGCTGTCTGGCTTAAGATCCATTAGAGTGCCTTGATTAGTTGGTTCTGAAAATGTGCTGATGTTTGTAAAAAAGTGTTTCAAACGTAGATTCCTCATGAATCTGAACAGACTCACTTGCGCTTCAAGTTCATTACTTTGATACGTGGATACGTATGATAAACCCTTTTGTAATGTTTTTGTTTGGAATTTCGATAATTCAGTAGTAGAGATGTTAATCACTAAGTTTTTTGACTCCTCGTTGATTTGGCAATTGGTGTCGTGTTTTGTCCGCCTGGATCTCCGGGTGGGACCTGGCCTCTTCCTAAAAAAGAAGAACTGGAAGTTGAAGGTATTGTACTTCCATCACTTGTTGTGGTAGATCGTTTATCCTGATTTGCGTTCATATTCCTTGATGAGTGTTCTTTTGGTTGAAAGTTAGGTTGTCGTCTCTGTTGAGAATCTTCAGATGATGAAGTGTCATCCGTGGATCGATTGTCAAATTGTCTTCGTTGTCTGCATGTGGCATACTCCTCTGCCCAACTGTAAACTTCCCCCAACTTATAATCCACAGTGTCTCTCTTAAATTTCCTCAATTTCCTCTCATTTATTTCTGCTGTGTGTTTGTCAAGTTGAATGTTGATATCTTCTAGGGTTTTTTTCCAATCCTCCGTAGACATTTTATCACTTAGCTCCTGTTTAAGTTGAGCAACTTCTTTTTCGAGATCTTCTAATACTTTCGAGAGCTCTTCAATAATCAATAATATCAAGTCCAATGAACATTTGTTTAAAATACCATACCATCGTTCGGTAAATCGTGCATTGTTCTTGCATAGTGTAGATTTCAATGGTATTCTTAAACCTCTTGGTATCCTTTGGACTTTATGGTAGCGTATCAACGTGCTGGCGTGCAACCGTTGGTTGATTTCTCTTTTGGCGGCAAATAGTAATTGCTTGATATTCGATTGTATTGATCCTGTGCTTGTTGCGATGCATTCTGGCTCCTGTATGAGAGAGTATATTCGGTTTGTATCTTCATTGGTGAAACCAAACGTGTCGGCTTTGTTGCCGGTAATGTTAGCAATATTTAAAGTAAAACGAAGGAGTGCGACCGATACACAATTTTATGTATTTCAAACAAACCCATGCAGCAGGGGACTCCAATTTGTGTGCCTCAGGAGTATGTATATCAAGTGTGTCACACTTGCTTAGCCACCTGACTACTGTTCAGGGCTAAACACTGTTTCACGTAGACCTGGGCAGTCATGCCTACTCAAAGGCATTTAGAAACACTCTGTAATCCCACTCCTGTGAATCAACTTACAGGTTTTGCTTAGTAACATGTGCCTTCAGCTGTCTGCCTCTCTGTCATTGTGGTGTGGCTTCCTTTTCTGTACAACTGGGATGTTCATGAGTTTGAGGGTCAGCAGGACATCTGAGATGTGACTATGAGAGACAATACCTGTGTGACATATAGGTGTGTGATCACTTGACAGTGCACAATGGTGTATGCAACTGTGCACTTCAGGCAGCTGTGTTTCATGCACAGCAGACTGTGATGTGCTCATGTACAGGGAGTTGTGTTCGCTGAGACTTATATGTCTGTTTTGTATGATGTGGGGTCATCTGGGTCCAGGATATGTTGTTTGCAGGGTTTGGACAAGTGCACTTGTCAGCTGCATGAGTTTGCTTTACCCATTTGCTATGATTGTGACACAGTGCATACTGTTGTTGTCTGGATGCCCTGCCCCTCTGACAGGAGAAAGTGTTGACTGACTTTCCAGGCATGCCAGTGCCATGGCATTTAACTTGCTATGAGTGATCCTTCATTGTGTTCAAATGTGCTCCATGCACCACATTGTGGCATTGACTAGCAGGACATGAGAACATCATAATGTGGGTTGCTGGCATGCATCACAAGCATGTGAAATGAGACTCTGGCCATCCCTTCATCCTGACAGCTGTACTTTCTCAGTGGCAAGAGATGTGATGTGTGTATAGTGACATACTCCTACATGTTCACTTGCATGTCAAAAAAATGTGTAGGTGGTGCATGTCGGCACATTGGGGTATTAGCTAAGGGTGGGCGTAGTTCGCGAAGTAGCACTTCGCGAAGCTACGCAAAGTGAAGTTCGCACTACGCGAGCTACGCGTAGCACTTCCCGAACTGCGTAGTAACATGTTCGCACTGTGCAAGATGTTGTTTTCAATGATTGCACAGTGCGGACAAGCAACCGGCACTGTGCAATCATTGAAAATGGCATCTTGCACAGTGCGAGCTGTAGTTTTCTGCTGCTCGAGTAGATTTTTACTCGAGCGGCAGCTTTCTCAACGCGAACTGGTAGTTTCTCATCGCGAGCGGTCGCGAGCATACGCGACCCCTCGCAATGAGAAACCTCGCGGTGGGAATCTCGCCGGGAGGTTTATTTTCCATGCTCGCGATCGCCAACTTGATGTTGCTGATCGCGAACAAGGAAAAAGTCTCGCCGGGATGTCATTTTGCTTGCTCGCGGTCGCCAACTTGACGTTGAGGACCGCGAACAAGCAAAAAATGACCGCAGCACTACGCAACACTACGCTACGTGTGTTCGCACTGCGCTACGTGCAGTTCGCGTAGTGCGAAGTAGCGCGAACTTCGCAAACTACGCGAGCGTAGCGTAGTGCTTCGCCCAGGCCTAGTATTAGCATCCAACATGCAACAGACATATGGGTGGAAGTCCAGGAGGGATATGAGTGCCATGGTTGATGGTGAGACTGACAATTGGCTTATTCTAAACAGTGTGAGCACTTTGAGCAGTGTTCAGGTGATGATGCCAGGGCTTGCCCTGTGATGTGCTGTACCCACTGTGGTGTGTGCAGTCAGTGCAGGTGACTGATATTGTTCTCCTTTTTCCTAATTCTTTCTATCCAGATACATGCACGGCCACAGGAGGGGACAGCTCCACGGACCAGGAGTAGCCACATAGCCTGACTGGGACAGAAGGCGAGGAGTCGGAGGGACCCAGTGGCACGGAGGGCGAGTGGAGCCACACCGAGAAGTCCTCATCACCATCCACCCCAGGTGAGGGCCACAGCAGCTTAGAGGATCTCTCCCTTGTGGAGGCGGGTGTCAGCAGCCACCAAACCCCATCTAGTGAGGCTGTCCCCGCCACCGCCCCCACCACCACCATCACCAACCTCCCATTGGCTCCCATCCCAGAGGTCCGTGGAGGCTCCTGTGTTCGGGAGCATGTCTCCTTTGTGCCAGGCACCACACCCCCTGCCCCTGTGTCCCCTGCTGCCCTCAGTGAGGAGTCTGTGGACTTGCTTCAACAGATCCATGTAGGACAGACATCAATGCTGAGTGTCCTTCATGCACACACCAGTCTGTTGACACAACTGGTGTCGTTCATGGAGGGCATTTCATCGAGCATGTCTGCCCTACAGAGGACCAATCAGTCCGTGGCCTCCTCCCTGACGGCAGCAGTGTCCCTCCTCCAACAGTCCCGTACCCCTCCTACCCCTGCACCACACGATTCCTAGCACCCTACCTGTCCCAAGCACACACACACCAGCACATTCTCACAAACCCACAGACACGGACAGCGCACAAACACCTAAACCAAGGGCTAGACGTGCACACAAGCAACGTCAGGGGACAGATACCACACTCACAGGGGATGGTTTGCAGACACACACACAGTCATCCACAACCACTCCGCAGTCCTCCAATACCTCTCCCTCCCAGCCCCCTTCTCTTGCCTCACCTGCAACCACATCTCCCAGAAGCTCTTCCTCTGTGACCTTGGCCTCTTTCCCACTGACCCAGCAGATCCAGCTTAGAAGGGGAAGAGGAAGTCCCCACACACAGAGGGGAGTGCCCCTCACACCCGGACATCCCCAGGCGCAGTCAGACTGAGGCCCCCACCCGCAATTCCCCCCGGAGCCGGAAGAGCAAGACCTCACCCCGCACCGCAGCTCCACGATGAAGTCTACGTCCTCCATCCCCCAGGCCACTCCACAGGTTCCCCCGCCACACCCTGCCCCAGGTTACCCCAACCACAGATACACCATCCCCAAAATTCTGAGGCCCTCCCCCCTACCACTTGCTCTCCCACCCCCACCACCCCTGGTCAGACAGTTTGTGCCACTGATGTGGGGACCGTGTCCCCCCTCTGTCCTGCCGACCTCACCTGAACCCCATTCCGCTCCCATTGAGTTAGGCACTGCAGTGGAGACCACGACCACCCCGTCTGACTTGGGCACCGCAGTGGGGACCCAGTCCACTCCATCTGACCTGCCCACTGCAGTTGTGCCGGCACCCACCCTATCTGAATTGTGCCCCACAGTTGTGACTGCACACACTACTTCAGTCAGCTCCACTGCAGTTGCCAGTGACTCTCCTGCATCTACCACCCCTACACTGCCTCCTTCTGCTGAGCCCTGATCCTGTCCCTGCGGTGTCTGGCCTGCCCCCATGTATTCCCCTCCGAGGAGATGTCCCCTGTCCTGACCAGAGCAGGCAAGCAACGTGTGACAGTTGGCACTCAAGTTAACTTTTTGTCATTTGGATATGGACTGGCCATTGGCCTTAGTTTTGAAAGGACTTTGCATTTAAAAATTGCTGAATAAAGCATTTTTCTTTATCCTTGTGAATTTGATTTAGCTGTACATTATGTTGATGATGTTTATCATGAACTCGCAGTTGTAATGCGGTATTTCCAATGTTGAATACTGATGTGTTGATGTGAGGTACTCCATGTGGTCCATGAGATATGTATCCTATTCTGGTCGTTATCCATATCATCCTTTGCAGCTAATTGGGTGTGTCATGATTAACAATTTGTGAACATCTCAGTAAACATTTAATTTGCATGGTCACATCTGTGGCTTGCACAAATGCACATATGATGTGCTTCCCATTGTCCAATGTGTCTATTTCCCTGACTGTGGGTGCATCTCCACTGGACATGTAAGTGTGGGCATCATTGGTGTAGGAGCAACCGGGTCCTCTTTGCAACTTGCTGTACATATGTATTGAGTATGTGCAGATGACTAAAGGGACACTGCCATATCCAGGCTGTTGCGACCAGAGCCTATATTGTGTGGTAAATGATGGCTGGCTGACCAAGTGTTCTGCTGACATGACTGAGACCTGCTGGGACTATGTTTGGCACAGCTGAGCTTCCACAGGAGTTGAGTCCCCTCAAGTAAGTGTGTTGTCCCGTGACATTGCCTGGGCCCATGGTGTGTGTTGTGTGAGCATGTGTGTGTGTGCCCACATCCCTTTTCATACACAGGCAGTGTTCCCTTGATATGTTCCTGTTGTTGATGCTTGCTGAGTTGTACTGTGTTCATCCCACAACTTTGCCATGGGCTACCAGATATGTGGCTGCATGACACACTACTGTCAATTGGTGTTTCATCATTGGGATTTGTCAGTTCTGAGTGGTTCTGAGTGGTGATGATGTGATCAGACGCAGATGGGACACAGTCAAGGGTCCCTAAGGCACTTGTTTGTTCGCAATATAATGTAGTTGTCCCTAGGTGGTACCTTTCAGTGATTCAGACATGTGTATGTGTGTGTGACTGCTCCCACTTGTCAGGTTCAGGGCTGCAATGTTGGCAGGTGTCAGAATGTGTGCCTTGTGGTTCTCCTTGGCTTCTGCATTGTCCTGGGACTGTGGCAGGTATTCCGAAGGTTACGGGAGCTTTGACGTCATGACCATGTACCGCATACTGTGCAGTATGTGTGTCATTCACCAGGGTTGTAGACTGTCCTTGTGAGATGAGTCTGTGCACCTTAGTTCCTCCCAACATTACTGTGTTTGTCATGGGTGCATGTGCAATGTCACCAGTCCATGTGGGCTTCACAGATGTACATTGGTGCAGTTCAGGATGTGTGGTGTTGAGGGTGGACTGATGTAAATGTTTTCTTGGATCGGTCCCTAGCTCCCGTTTGTCCATGGATGACGGGCCATGCTGAGTGATTTGTGTATGTGTTGGTGTGATGTACGTTTGTGGCACAGGACACATGTCTAGGTTTCACAGTTTGTCCGACATCTACCTTTGTCATCACAGTGGACGTATCATGCATGCTTGTGTCACCCCAATGTCTGGTCCCTGGGGTAGTGCTGTTGTGTGTCAGTCTCTTGCTGTGTTAGTTGATGTTCATTCCAGCTTGTGTCACATGTGTCTGCTGTGCTCCCTCTCATCTCACAATGCCTGATTGCCCACTAAGGGGGGCCCATTGGTGGGTTACTTTTGTATGGCACTGTGTCTACATCGGTCTCACTGTGGTTCAGCCCCCCTCATGTGTTGTGTAGTTGCCTGGGGATACTGAGACACACACACACATGTTGTGTCAGATGTGCAGTGTGAGGTTGCCTGTTTGTGTTTGTGCATCTGCACCTGTGCATTGGTAGGAGTGATGGGCAACATAGGCCCTATGGGTGGGGATGGCAGGAGTGATGGGCAACAGGTCCCCTATGTGAGGGGGTGGCAGGAGTGATGGGAAACATAAGCCCTATGGGTGGGGGTGGCAGGAGTGCTGGGCAATAGGTCCCCTATGTGTGGGGGTGGCAGGGGTGATGTGCAACATAAACCCTATGAGTGGGGGTGGTAGTGGTGCTGGCCATGCAACCCCTATGGTGGCCTGTTGCTAGTGGCCAGGATATGGATCCTCTGGGTGTGTGTGACATTTGGCGGGTACGTGTCATTTGTTTGTGTGGTGGGTGTCTGACTTACCGTCTGCGCCATCAGCGTCTGTTCCTGTTCCGGTCATAGATGTACAGTACTGGTGTGACCTGCGCGATGGGATTCATAATGTGTTCGTCTCATACACGCTGCTTGTTGCTCCGTCTCGTACCCGTTGTAAGCTGGTCCGTCTCGTAGCTGTGGATAGTGTTCTGGCGCATATTGTACCTGATGTACTTCTTTTCCAGATGCTGTGATGTGCTGTATGTGGTGACCCGTTCAGCACGTATGATTTGCGCATCGTACTTGTCCAGCCGGAAACTGCTGTGGATACTGCTTCCGGGCGACTCGGTTCCGCGTTCGGAGGTACGGCTCGGACGGAGAATGAAGCTTGAATCACATCCTACGTGTCGGTCGGATTTTGTCAGTTATGCGCATCGTACTTCATCGCCCGGATGGACCTGCTCCGGGTACGAGTCGGTTGCAAGGTAAGGCTACGAACAGCTCTCGGTGAGCTGTCCGACCCGGATCGGAATCGACCCCTAAATGTACTTTAGCTTTGCTGAGAAGTGCAGGTACTTTCCATTTCCATCTAAAGACGTACAGGTACTCATTACCTGACAGTACCTGCCCATTTAAAGCACTGCTTAGCATGTAAGCAAACAACTTGTAAACTCAAAGCAAATATATTAATAAAATTGGGCCTGATCTAAAGTTTGGTGGATGGGTTACTCCAACTCAAATGTGACAGATATCCCATCCGCAATATTACAACTGCCATAGTATATAATGCACTTCTAATACAGAGGATATCTGTCATGTTACCCATCCCGAAAAAATTATTCCCACACAGGCAGTACTATGTATGTAAACTCTACCAACCAAACACAAAGGGGTCTATTTGGATGGCCGGCAGATCGCCACCGCCCGTCTGGCGGTGGCGATCTGCCCACCATTTTCCACCGCCCGCCTACCATTTCCCCCCCGCCAAATTACAATGGCGGTGGTGACCCCGGCGGATGGAAAGACCGTCTGCCGGTTTTCCGCCGGTCGGATAGTCGACCGGGTGAAAAGGGCTCCAATATGGTGGCGGTGTCTGAAAGACACCGCCATCCATATTAGGATGGGCGGCCATGCAGGGCTTTACATGGCGGAGACCCTGCCATGGAATGCCAGACGGAGTTCACTTTCGGGGGCCCGTTGAGGGCACCCAGGGGTTGGGGGTGCACTTGGGGGGTTCTCCCCTCCATTTGCATGCACAATGTGGCAGGCACCATGCGGTGCCTGCCATGTTATGCATGCAAATGTACAACATTCATATATAGCGTTGTGGCGGGTGCTGCTGACAGCACCACCCGCCGCAATGCAATATATGCGGGATGCCACCGCCACCATGGCGGTGGCATCCTAATTCCCATGGCGGGTCCGCCACACCTGTGGCAGCTGGTCCAGTTTCCCGGTACATTGGCGGGCGGACAAAGTCCGCCCACCTTCGTTATAGGCTCCAAGGATTGGAGTAATCTTCGACTGCGGGACTCGACACTGGTGTGCTGGTTTATACTATGATATTTCACAGGTATATATTCCTCTCCTTAGAACACAAGTGTTTGTAAAGTACAGGTTATCACCTAAGGACGGTGATACTGTTCTCGATGGTTGCCAGAAACTATTTGCTCCTTAGTAAGCGGGGCTCATAGTGGCATTGTGAGCTAGCTGGTATACAGGCAGACATATCCAGTGGGGGTGTCTGGAATCAGTCTGGACACTTTTCCCACAGTTTATGTTGTCTAAACGCGCAGATCCTATATAGATTTATTGGAACTACACAACAATACTTTACTGATATTCATTGCTACCCAACGAAATGTAACTCAATTTATCGACCTCAGACGGATATGTTGAAGCCCTAGGATTGAAACCTGTAACCATGAGGTCACTGGAGTGGACGCGTTCACTAGACCCAGATAACAGGGCAGACAAAATGAAAAGATGCAATTTAAAGGGAAAGCTTCATGAATTATCACTGGCTGTACCAAATAGTGTGTTCTTGCCTTACTTCAGATAGACTTGGTTGTTCTTATGACTCCAGCAGAGTGAGCAAATATAATTCACAAAGCAGTCACTTAAGAAAGTCTCTCAAGGTAACATGTGAAACTGATTAATGGTTGAACAAAAATCATGCATTTCATGTAGTTCACTGACAGTGGCGGCTCATGCAGGTAAGTGTGTTGAGGTGGTGAGACATTGCAGGGGCAGGTGTGGGAGATGGAAGTCGAAATATGACGGGATAGTAAAAATTAAATAAGTAAATAAAACCACTTACCTTGCGCTTGCTGTGTCGCCGACTTGGTGATGCGGCAAGCGCCAGGTAAGTGGTTTTAGTTATTTATTTATTTAATTTTCACTATCCAGTCCTATGTCGGTACTTCCACCCCCACACCCGCCCGCCCCACTGCGCTTACCTGCACGGGCCGCGACTGTGTCAGATTCAGCCTAAACCATGATGGTGGTTCAGACAGAGGACAGAGGATTTTAGGAAATCCCAAAGCACAAGGCCTGGGCACATCCTTATTTATTTCCAGTCGCCTGATTTGTCTAAGGTCGGTGCAGTGATGCATAAAGGTATAGAATATAAATTGATAAGTGGATATCTCATCGTGGAAATGGGTCTTCCTAATCTGTGCTTTTCAGGTGGAAGGAAATGCCCAAAACACCAGGATCCAGGCTTTAATTCCTCAAAATAAAGAAACATACTTAAATCCTCGGTAATGAATGCAGTGCGGGTAAAAAGAGCTAATATACTGCTCGGAAATGCGAAAATAATGTGGGCGCTCCATTACAGTCCTATCAAGAACTCAGGAGTTCATTTAATATACTTAGCGGGGAAATCATTTTAGTTATGAGTCAATATCATCACGCACAAGCAATTACATTTTTATCAGTTTTCATTATCCCATCTATTTGCACATATGAATTACATATTTGCATTCTGTCTGCACGGAGGCATGACCAACATTTTAAGGAGCCTGTCGCTCAGGGATGTGGGGTGGGCTGTCTGATTATATTTTGCTATTTTTGTATCAACCAGCAGGTTTCGCTGATAGGCTAATCAGCCCCGGCTTTGCTCGTGCCGTCCCTTACACATTCCCTCCCCCACTTCGATACATTCACCTAAGTATTTCATTTCCTGTTAATGATTAATAACTTGTATATTTAGTCCTTCATACCCTCTTTCTGTCATGTGTAAGTGCTATAAATAACAGGTGTTACTATTACCCAGTTTTAAGGGTTCTCTCTTTATCTGTTTGGAGGCAGACAAAAACGTATAAAAGTATGTTCAGGAGGAGTCATAGGGCTTAACTTGTACTTTTACACTTTTGTGTGTGTAAGGGTCATTGTTTTGCTGGGACCCAAATGTTTTCTTAGGCGTTCACTGCTGGTGACACCACATGCTGAATGCAAGGCTGCTTAGTTTTGAATCCACCACATGGCTCTTTCTTTCACCCCCTTACATTACCTCTACCTTTATCTCAAACTTGCAGGTTCTTTTTCATCCTTGCTTACTCTCTTTCTCCTCATTACATTCATTCTAGTCACGAGGTGTGTCCGCCCACCCCAGAAAAACATTCCACAGCCCTATTTCTTTCTCAAATGAAACTAGCTCCACCTCCAATAGACATGTATGAGGCGCACCTGGTAAGAAGACAACCTGTTATGTTCTCCAGCCCTATGATGGTTAGACTTAAAATAATCAATGTTTTATTAATGACAAGTACCTAACTTACATGTGGGCATATCAGCAACAACCGCCGATAATAATCGCTAAGCGCACTTAGCGCTAGGATAATTATCGCCGGCTAGCGTATATTTTTATCGCTGAGATAGCGTGCCAATAGCAACGCTTATCTCCTCAGTGATAAAATTCCTAGCGCTAACTGCCTAACCAGCGATAATCTCACGCAATGTGGCGTTAGCTTGCTGATAGGGACTCACAAACTTAGCCAGGATATTCACCTTCCATAGGATATCATGGCTAAGTCAGTCCTGAAGCAGGCGTATGGAAAGTAGCGATAACAGAGGTTATCGGTACTTTTCCTGCCTCTATGCTTCATAGCGTGGGGCTTGATGATAGGAGAAATGTCGCTTCGCGACATTTCTCCTGTCATGTTAGGTCAGGAACGCCCACTTTGCATCTCATTAGAGATGCAAAGCTGGGCATTAGGAATCCCGACGCTAAAGCAAGGTTTCACGCGTTAGCGTGGCCTTGCTAATTAGGCGATAAAATTATCACCGCTTTTTGGCCGAAAACGGCCACAAAAGCGGCAATAATTTTTAAACGCCAGCTTGTAAATATGCCCCATAACAACTATCTTTAAAAGGCTTTTCATTGGTTGAGAACCACGGTTTCCCCTGTGATTCTGGAAGGATGCCTATGAGTAATTTTTGCCAGTATTTTTGAAATATGTGTTAATTATAATACAAGACTTTTGAGACTGACAAGGCCGTGTTCACAAAGTAATTTTAGAGTAAATTTTAGCTTAGGTACACAATTATGATGATTTATGCTTCCAGATTCAAGTTTTGTTTTCAGAAAATGTGAATTCTCATTCATAATTTGATTACTCTCATGGACTCTTCCACCAGAATATGTAATATTATGTGCGGGTAAACCTGCTCCCAGAATCTATTTCAGATTAACAATTCCATGCAGAGTTAGTTAAGACACCCAAACTTGTGACCTTTTGAAAATTCACAATTTTTTCCACAGCATGTTTACACCCTGTATACTGTCCGAGATTTTCTTATGTCAATTGAAGGAGTAAGGGCCATATGTATGAATACATTTTCCCATAGACACAGAATGGGTAAACCCTTTGATACATCTGGCCCTAAATCCCTATCTAGGATTTGAAGCTTGAGACAACACTGCAAAAAGGTGTCTGCAAAGAGAAAATATTCTCCATTGGTAAAAGCATTTTGCCCATGGAGAAGAAAGAAATGCAGCAAGTGTAATTGCACTTGGGAGTCTGCACACCTACACCGATGAATATGCTCTTGACGAGGCATAAGTAGCAAATCCAGAACCACACCTAGGATACTGCAAATGTCACAGTTATCCTAGGAGTACTGCTAAAAAATGTAATGAATTCGAAAAAATCAGTAAATCTTATCTAAACCCAGGCGCGAGCCTTTGGGAGTAAATTTACATTTTTGTGACTCAGGCTTACAGATTTTAGTCATGTTCATTTTTTTCTGTCGAAGGTAATAAATACACTGGGCCTTATTAATGAGGTTTTGCCATAGGGCAGCGCAGCAGGCATTCCTGCTGCACTTCCCTACGACAAAAGAAAAGGGCAGGAATGCGCCGAGAATACGTTGCATTCCTGTCCTTTTCCCCTGCGCCAGCGCCAACGCAGGCATCTTTGCACCATGGTGCAAGGGTGCCTGCATTGCGGGGATGATTATTTTTGTACAGGAAGGGAAACCTTTCTGTACAAAAATAATCACAAGAGGCCTTTTCCACTTTCTATGGGTGTAGGACTCACGTCATCCATACTGGTGGGCAGTATATTTTAAGAGGGTGTGGTCTGGAGAAGCACAAACTCAGGATTTAAAGCATACCCCAATGGTTGGTGGGTTGGCTTTACTAATAAAAATGTATATCTGCCCAAGCTAACTCTTTTTAGCAACATTAGAATAATTCTAACTATATTGCAACACAAAATGAATGTTAAGTTCTAACTAAACCATTCAGGTTTGTATGCAGCTCTTTGATGACAGTTCATAGGTCCTATGTTAGGTTTGTAACTTCTGAACTGCAAGTGACATAAGAATCACTGTGATAAAGACAGTAACCCACTGAGCTATCCACATGAAATACAGTTTATCTGCATTTCAAAACTACCAACAAAGGATTGCTCTGCTGCAGGATCATTAATCACCAGTTATCTGGACGTTTTTATTGTTGCCTTGCATCCATGGTCATGATGATGATAAAAACAATTTAAATGAAGCATACACAAAGTATGTGCCTTGCTGGGCCTTTGCAGATTTTAAAAATAAGAACAAATAGTCACACATTTTCTTTCCAACTTGGTACATAGAACTCTGCCTCACAGTCCATTTGATTAGCAGCTGCAGGGGTCATGAAAGGTGAATTAGTATAAACAAACTTCTTTTCTCCAGTACAGAATAGAAAAGGAAATATCCAGGCAGCCAGTGTCAAAGAAAGAATTTGTCCCCTTCGCCATGCCCCTATTGTACCTGCATGACACAGCCCACCTTACTAAAAGGAGATGCGTGATTGGGGGTGCCTGTGAGAAAAAGCCCAGGCCCAATCACGCAATTTCCAGAACAGGAAGAAATTAGCGTGGCCATTTTCTATTGGCCTTCAAGCCATCAATGCGAGGGCCAAGAGTCAGATTGGGACCAAATATAGGCCCGAGCACCCAATAAAAATGTGGCCTACATTTGCAAACCTTTTGATAAGCATTGACTTTTTAGTATGAGGGGGGTAATTTTATGAGAATGTTATGGTTAAGAAAGACTTCTATTGCTTATGTGGCCAGTGACATTGGTCAGGACTGAAAAGTCCATTATTCCACTGAGACTCACTCACTCTTCTCCTGAAGCTCATCTTGAGGTCCATGAATCACCCGTATCCCATGCCCCCCTTCATATCTCTGAGCCACCTCCTGTCTATTAGGCCATTATCCGTATACACCCTGATGAAGGCAACAGATGATGAGCCAAAACGTTGTGTAAAAGTTATTAATTGTTGAAAAAGTGTCTGGAAAGGAGAGGGAACTACTGGATGAAATTCATATTGCTTGGTGTTTTTGTCTCCCCTTATCAGGACTTATTCAGTAGATATGTGTGAATGAAAAGAGGTGCCTGGAATCGTATTTTACTTATTTAAATATTTTCATAGATGAGAGTGTTATCAATATTGAAATATGATTTGAAGAAGAGTGACTAGATACTCTCTAGATGCAAAGACTTGCCCAATTTTAATGTAAAAAGAGCAAAGACTCTTACCATGGACAAAAAGATAGAAAAGACAAACTCTGCTCATGGCCTTTAGAATGCAAGAGAGAGATTCTCATTGTGAGGGCTCTGTGGAAGAGACATCATGGACAAAAGGCTGGACGTAGGCCTTCACCATTAGCTCTGTAGTAGAAGAGGCAAACCTCTAACAAAAACAAAATGTGTTGTTTTATATACACTAGGGGTGGGCGGAATTTGCGAAATTCATTTTTGCAAATTATCGCTAAAATGTTAAAAATCTCCACAAACACGAGGAAATATCGCAAAGATCCGAAAGTTTTTTACCCACCCGTTCGCGGTATTTTCTGCGTGGTCGCGGCTCGCCAACTTACCCATGCGGTTGTTCGCAGGTGCGGCCATCTTGTTTTCACTTGTCTCGCGGTGCATGATCGCGAGAAGACAGACGTGATCGCGCGATGAATGACGTTACTGCGGGCGCGAACTGTCGCGATACAGCGCAAATGGGTACCAACAATCCAACATCTCGTGGAGAACGCGACCGGATCGGGAAAACTTGTCGGCGAATGCGGGGATTCAGGTAAGGCGATCGCGCGCACACGAGAATGTATTATTTTACAGCGCGAGCAAGCAAAAAATTTCCGGTAAAATGCGGATTGCGGAAATTTTGACATTTTCGCGCTCTCTGCGGAACGCGAAAATGTCAAATTATCGCAATTTCCGCGAGCGGAACGGAATTTTAGCCCAGGCCTAATATACCCACACACATACACACTTTATATGTGTGTAGGGGCTCAGATTTTCTTTAAGGAGCTGTTGGTCGGAGCTGTTGAATGCAGGGCAGCTCAGTACCAAGGCAACCGACCAACATTTGGGTGCCGATTCCGATCCGTTAAAAATATTCCCCGTACGAATCGTATCCGGATTTTTTTACGTACGAATCGTACAAGTCCCGTACAAACTGGCAAGTACGATTCGTATGTTAAAAAATCCATACGAATCGCATTGGGAAAATTCCCCGACAACGTCCCCGGGTCGGAAAAAGTGTCCGACACGTCCCCGGACAGTTTTACGTACGAATCGGGAAACTGAAGTCCGAGCGCGCAAGTACGATCCGTCCCGTCCGTCCGAATGCACAACCGTATGGAAAAAACACCGTACGGAGCGAACTCCCATAGCAACCATGGAGACGTCCAAACATGTGCCCGCATACGTGCCGAACACCCCCCAGCCCACCCCCCAAGTACACGCCGTACCCCCAGCCCCCCCATGTATGCGCCGTATCCCCACCCCACACACATAGGCACGGAGCGTACCCCTACCCCGTAGGTACGGAGCGTACCCCCACCCCCGTAGGTACGGAGCGTACCCCCACCCCCGTATGTACGGTGCAGACCCCCAGCGCATAGCGTCCCCCACCGTCCATACGGAGGTGGGGGTATGCACCGTCAACACGGGGGTGGGGGTACACACCGTACCCCCAGCACACCGTATGTACACGCCGTACCCCCAGCACCCCCCGTATGTACGCGCCGTACCCTCGGTTCCCATATGTACGGCATGTACCCCCAGGCCCCTACACCCTGCCCGTGCCTGTACGCACCCTACCCCAGGCCCCTACACCAGCACCCTCACCCAGCATTGCGCATGTATGAGTCGTACCAAGCCATAGCAAATGTGAGCACTGTACATCAACATGGCCGATGTACGCACCTCACAGACGCGAAAAACACACGTACTGAACCAGGACACTGCAAAACACCACAAGGAGAGTCAATTCGAATCGCACAACACCACAAAACACGTCCAACAAGCCCAAATACATCCAATACACTGACCTGCAACAGCCAAACAGGTAAACCGAGGCCCAAAACACAACCACTCCTTATAACACACCCACCCAAAGTTCAAACACAGCCACACCCACAAATGGACCAATAAAAATGGCCCACACACACAAACCATGAGCCTTTGCAACAGACCCACTGCTGCCAGACCCCACAGACAACCCACAGCACCATACTTGAACCTTGACTACACCTTACACTTGCACACCTTCACACAACCACCTTCACAAACACCCCCTCATCACATTCACACACACAACTTCACAACCACACACACACACCCACAACCATCCACACCCACACCCCACACCATGCCCACAGACAAGAATCCAAAGTTCACAACAGCGGAGCTGGAGATCCTTGTCAACGAAATCATCAGAGTCGAGCCACAGCTCTTTGGAACATTGGTCAGACAGACCAGCATAGCAGCAAAATCAGCCATGTGGCAGAGGATCGTCGAGAGGGTGAATGCTGTTGCGCCCATCAGAATGACCAGGCATGAATGCCAAGCCAGGTGGTACGATCTGCGGAGGACACTCCGCCGCAAAATGACTGACGAATATAACCAGGGGAACATCACTGGAGGTAGCCAGCCCCGCAGACCGGTACACTACCATCCCTGGGAGGAGAAGGTGATGCGCACGCTGCCGCCGGTGGGAGTACACGGAGTAGAAGGAGTCGCCGAGCCTGATGAGTACACAAACAACTCACCTCACATGGGGGGAACCGCATCAACAACCCAACTCACAATAATGCACGCAACTACCCCAAAGCCATTACCGGACACAACCACACTCCAAAAACACGCACATGCCACTAGCGGCTCCATGCCCCATGCACCAAGCAAGGCCATGCCAAGTCACAGGCCACACAAAACACCAACACAAGACAGGATGTCTGTGATGCCGGGAGGGTGGGCCTCCAAAAAAACATTGTGCAACTCAGAAGCAGACACCAATGCCCTCAGCCCATATGGCCTAGAGCAGAGCTATACAAACAGTGTGTCCCGACACTGTACTGTGTCGCCTGCAAATGGTGGCCGCGTCGCAGGATGACATGGGTATGAAGGCCTAATTTGCACATAACAGCAGTTAATGAAGAGGCATCACTGTGAAAGAGTGTCAGCACACACCGCCGCAGCAGCGCAGACTCAGAGACACTCTTCCCAATGGGGGCCAGGAGATTCTAAACAAAGCCACATGAACAAGCCAATGGCCTTTGAAAGACCTGCAAAGTGTGTGTGCCCAGGAAGCTGGGCTGAGGTGACAGAGGGTGACAGACAGATGGAGGGAGAGGGAGAGAGAGGGAGGGAGACAGAGGGCGACAGAGGGCGACAGAAGGAGACAGACAGAGGGAGGAGGGTGACAGAGGGAGGGAGAGAGGGAGACAGAGGGAGACAAAATCACCCCTGGGTGGTGTGGGCATGTCCACTCATCAGCAGGTGGACTGTGTGCATGTTGACAAGGTCTGGCAGTGCGTGAAACAGCCCTTTTTCATTTGGAAATCACTGGGCCATGTGTCAAACTGTGCACGAGTAGATCCTTGCTGCAGGCACAAACCTAACCTTACACCCAGTATACCCACTCACTGTGTTTGTTAGAACCCAGTCACAAATGCATAAGTTAACTAACTGCATTCTCCAATAGATATGAAAAAGCACCATTTGCCCACGTACAGTGCAACACGTAAGCCGGTTCTGCATCGCTCGCTACGCACGCTCGCTACACTGCTCACTGCGTTAAAAAATTATGCAACAACAAAGAGTGTGTCACACATAGGAAAAGTGTTGAAAGCTGTGGCCAAGGGACATACCCATGCACCATGCACAATGCACAGGGACTTGCCAAGTACAGACAAGGTAGATGACACTTGGCCCTGCTGTAGACAGCACAACGCAATCCTGTGACCACTGTACACTTAAATACCAACTCCACATGCCACCTACCTACCACAGGAACTCACATTCACTGTCATGCCAGCTTGCACCATGAGGGGATAGACACATCACCTGGTAGACCCAATGACAAATCACACCACACCCAACAACATGCCCGGTCACACACACACCCCCCCTTACACAAGCACACACCCCCGGGGCAGCCAACGCAAATTGGCACTCCCACAATGGATATGTGACACAACAAGACCAATCCATAGCCAAATAAGCATCTCAACACTCATTAGACAGGCCAAATAACCAGGAGTACATATCAATCTGTCCCCCGCAACATACCCATCCACAAGTGCACTGTGAGCGGAATGCTAGACATATCCAACTACCCAGAGGAACTGTGCCAACTTGAATATGTATGAAACATGGATGACGCATGAAACACCATTAACATTGTCTCTCTCTCACACACAGGGCAACGTCGTCGATCTCCCCCCAACACTGGGGGGGAAGAATCACAGGACCAGGCTCGGCGTGACGATGATTCCACTGGCAGCAACTACTCTCACCACTCCGTGGATGACCCCGACCAACCTGGCCCCTCTGGTGCCCAAGCACCTGCAGCACCTGCGTCAGGTACAACTGTGCCAACCACCACCCCCATTCCTGTCACATCCCAGGATACACACAGGAGCCCTGCTCACACACAACAACGCAGCCAGTCTGACCAGGAGGGACAAGGTACTCCGGGCACCCAGGAGGAGGCAGGCGACCCCGCAAATGCCATCTCTCAGGGGTCGCGGAGACCCGATGTGCCCACAACGGCAGGCCAGGCTCAAGTGGGCAGGGGTGGTGGGAGTGGAGGACGGCGGAGGCGCAAACCTGATCAGACAGCTGAGGAACCCGTTATGTCACATGTCCGCAACATCCTGGACACATACCGGCGTGACACCAGGGGCATCAGCCAGGTAGTGGAGACCCTCAATGAGATTAAGAACCTGCAGGCCGAGCAATATGCCAGTCAACAGCAACACCAAGGACGGATGGAGGCAAGACAGGCTGAGCTCGTGGCGGTGCAAACGGACATGAGCCGTTCACTCCGTCGGATTGCCGAAAACATGGGCAACCCTCCCTGTGCCACCAGGCGAAGATCAACACCAGCCACAGGGAGGGATCAGGAGGAGGAGGATTCGTCCGACGGAGCATCTCAGACATCGTCACGGCCTGCTTCTGAGGGTCCCCGGAGGAAGGTGAGTCGTCCACGCAAAAGACCGTGAGAGTCAGCAGACCATCACCATCTCCCAGGTCACCTGGCCTGGCACCTGGCCCTCTGGCGCAACAACAGCACCTCATCCAATGACATTCTCTGCCACATGGACTTGCTGGTCACTGTCTGACCAATGTTGACAAAGACTGTGGCATGGACTCTGATGACTTCCAATGGCAAGGATCCCAACTCCCCCTGTGAACTTTGGATTACAGACACCCTCGCGAGCACCTCTTTACATCCCCCCAAACACGTACCCCACCACTAATAAAAATCATAAAAATCACGAGATGATGCCGTCATTGTGCATTATTCCATAACATGTGTGTGTTGGAAAGTCAAACCATGCCTGAGTTTTGAAGTAACTCCAACCATGCATACCCTGGGGTCTGAGTCTGGCACAGGACACACATGGGTCACAATGTATCATCCAATACAGACATGGAGCACCATACTCACCCATGATGGGCCCAACCAGCTGAGGGGGTGCCTGCACAACTGTGCGGACAGACCTATGTCGAAGAGCAACAGTCATGCACAGAGGTCAGGGATTATGTGGAGTGTCCTGGGGTGGGAGTCCCAGGTATGTGTAACCAGGTGGGAGAACTATGTCCTGCATGCTGGAGTCAGGTGAATCTGGAGAATGGTGGCCAGACCAAGGTTGGATGCATGGAGATGGCACAATGGGGTCTTGGATGACAGTGCCACAAGGTTGTGTTGGGGTCGTGGTCGTGGGCTGCATCCTGAGTGTGGGCGTGGATTGTGAAGGTCATCCTGCAGCTGACAGTGATCCATTGCGGCTATCTCTGTTGGACGGTGATGTGGCTGGGTTGCCGGATGTTGAAGCAGAGCTGTGCAGATGCACCCTGGATGTGGACAAGTATCATGGGAGTTGTAACGTACTTCTCCGTAGAGTGCAGGGTAGGATTAGACACGGATGTTGTAGTTGACCTGGGGGATGGTCTGTCTTGCCTTGAGGTGGATCGAACTGTGGATCTTGTGCATAATGCAGAGTGTGCTGAAGCCTGAGGTACAGCTGCTGGTGATCAGCATAGCACATGTGAGCAAGCAATCCATGATGCACACCAGCTCGTGTGCGTGTACACTGTGTGCCTGTGCAGGGCCCTTGCGGGTGGGACACAAGCAGTTGACCCAGCTGTAAGGGGACAATCCGCAGATGAACACCTCAGTCGTGTACAAGTCCAGCATCAGGTGGCCGATGTTCAGCCATCTGCCAATGGATACCATGCATTATTCAATATGAGAACTGGCAAGGACTGTGTCTTTGGGGAGGGTGAGGAGCACCTGGCTGGCAATGGGACACCAGATGATGATGAGATGCAGTGCGCATGTCATGGTGTAGAGGGGGATCCTGGACACATTGTAGACTGACACGCTGAGACATGATACCTGTGCCATGTCCCGCAAGCCCGTCTGCGCCCGTCCGCGACCGACCGGAACCAGGGCCACGACCGCTGGCCAAAATTCTCCTACACAATACTCCTCTTAGATGCTACATCAACTACGAAGCTACACTAATGATCTTTGCCTCGCATCATGGGATCCCACCACAAAACACTTCAACTGCCCACACTGTAAGTATCAAAGCCACCCAGCCACACCCCCCCCTTCGTTCCGCATGCTTTTGCTTAACTGCAGATCCCTCCCTAAACATGCCACAGAAATATCCCTGTTGATCTCGGACAAAGACCCCGACGCCATTTTCCTCACGGAAACATGGCTCCAAACTGACTCCGACCCCAATGTCATTCAAGCACTCCCTGCAGAATACCAAATACTCCGAGCAGATCGCTCTTCTGGAAAGGGCGGCGGTATAGCTATCATTTATAAAAATTGCTACACCTGCCGCTCCTCTCCAACCAACCTATCCAGTTGTTAACACCTCACTTTCTCGCTGGACTTCTCCCCCACCTGCACATTTTCAGGGACTCTTATTTACCGACCACCCGGCACTCCAACTAACTTTATAAACCAGCTCGCCCCAGAGGTTGCCAGTGGTATCTGCTCCTCACCTAATTACACCCTATTAGGTGACCTTAATGTGCACCTGGACGACCCCCTGGACTCGGCAGCCGCCGAACTACGTAATAATCTACTAGCACTAGATCTCTCCCAGTTAGTACTGCAACCCACCCACGAAAAAGGGCACCTTTTGGACCCAATTTTTAGTAACTGTACCCATCTCACAGTTCGTCCATCCATCACCCTCCCATGGACAGACCACTTTCTGATCCCATTTTTTTGGGCACCATCAGGATCTAGCCCCACATCACCCCCCGCCCCTAGCAGACACCGCAAATGGTCGCAACTCAATACTAACTTGTGGACATCCACACTGGAAGCCTCTGCTCCAGAGAACAACCCCGATCCGATTGTCAGCAATGACAACTTTAATAACTGGATCACCACCTCTTTAGACCTTATTATTCCACTCAAGGGCATCAAATCCAAACAGAGACCAAAAAATGCCCCTTGGTACTCACAGGACCTGCGCACTCTTAAGAGAGAATGCAAAAGACTGGAATGGAAATGGCGCCTCGACTATTCACACACCAGCAAAATTGAATATCGGGCGTCCATTAAAATCTATAAAATCGACATAAAAAAGCTCAAGCCAGTTTCTTCGAAAATAAGATTAATGAAGCAGCATCCAAACCCAAGGAGATTTACCAGATCGCAAAAAGCTTGCTCAAACTCCCCGACAAGCTACCAGATCCTCTGACCGCACAAACTCGTTGCAATGAACAGGCCGACTACTTCTATAACAAAATAGCCACGATTTACTCCTCCTTCCCCCCACCCCCTCACCCCCTATCAGTACAGCAGCCCACCAGACCTACCCCTCCCACCTCCGTGGAAACCTTTCCACCTCTGGAGCCTACCAGCCTAGAAACTATGATACTACAGGTAAAGTCTGGATCCCCCAGTGACCCAGCCCCAGCTCGTTTCCTAAGAACAATTACCCCACCATCCTCCCCATCATCCAGAACCTGATCAACAACTCTCTCTCAGCAGGGCTTGTCCCCCCTAAGTGGAAACAAGCTGCAGTTAAGGCCCTCCTGAAAAAACCCAATCTAGATCAGATGAACCCGGGGAACTACCGCCCGATCTCCCTGTTACCGTGGATAACTAAAATCGCGGAAAAACACATAAATCAATGTCTCAAAGAATTCCTGGAAACTAACAACTCTCTGGACTCCTCACAGACGGGGTTCCGCCCCATGCACGGAACAGAAACTGCTTTATTAGCAGTAACAGAAGGAGCTAGAAAGATCGTGGATCAGGGCGGCACTGCGGCCATTATCTTATTGGACCTCAGTGCCGCCTTCGACACTGTGAATCATGACATCCTACGCCACAGATTGTCAGAGCTAGGGATAACCTCCACTGCTGCGGCCTGGCTACATTCCTTTCTTTCAGACCGCTCTTTCCGAGTCTGTGAGGGTAATACCCCCTCGCCCAGCAAACCTCTCAGTTGTGGGGTTCCCCAGGGCTCGTCCTTGAGCCCCACACTGTTTAACGTTTATATGCTCCCCCTCGCAGAAATAATACGCCCTTTCGGCGTTCAAGTCGTGTCCTACGCCGACGATACGCAACTGGTGGTTACCTTGACTCATCCCTCCTCTTACTCCAGTGATCGCAGAGGCTGCATGGAAGCAGTATGCTCCTGGATGAGCCAGACTTATTTGAAGCTGAACGGCGACAAAACAGAGCTAATGGTGCTGGGCAACTCCCCCCAAAAATCCATTGACTCTCTGTGGCCGCCAGCACTAGGCCCAGCACCCCCAGCCAGGGACACCATCAAGAGCTTGGGTATCTGACTGGATAAAGCATTAACCTTCGGCCACCAGGCAATCAAACTAGCAGCCACCTGCATGGGCATTATTAGACTCATACGAAAGATCCTACCGCTCCTCCCTTTTAGGGCCAGAGAGATCATGGTCCAGGGTCTAATCCTCTCCCGGCTGGACTTCGGAAATGCCCTATACCTAGGAGCCCCCGATTCCACCCTGAAAAAACTGCAGGTTATTCAGAACTGCGCTGCTCGCACTCTCCTGCGCATTCCCCGCCGGCAATCAGTGAAATCTGAACTAAGAGCACTTCACTGGCTGCCAGTAAAGGATAGAGTCAACTTCAAAAGCATGTGCATCGCCCACCGTGCTTACTGGAGGAAAGGAGCAATCCTGAATCACACCCTGATCACCCCCTACCATCCCAAAAGGCAGCTGAGGTCGACCCTCGCCTTCCAAGTCATCAATCCCAGGTTCAAAAGAGAAAGAAGTGGAGGAAGAATGTTCTCAACAAACGCGGCAAGGCTCTGGAACTCCCTTCCACTCTCTATCCGCTCAGAACCTAACATCCGGCTCTTCCGAAAAAAACTAAATACTTTCTTCTTCAGCCGATAACCTCGACCCGCTTCACCCACCTGTATTCTGCTAAAGCGCTGGGACGCCTGCGGGTAGCTATCGCGCTATATAAAAACCTATTCCATTCCATTCCATTCCATGTGTCCCACAACGACACCATACTACATGCAGAGGCCTGGAGTACCACTTCCATGGCCTTGTTGGGGTACAGAGCCGGTGGGGAGTAGGAGGGACATGACCTGGTTGGTGTGACAGGGCCTGGAAGGCGTGCCAGCGCTGTGTAGGCAGTTGGAGTTGCACACTCATTATGCAAAGGTGTTGTGTGGGCAATGAGTGCATGCCTGAGTGCATGCAACAGATGTATTGGATGGACATTGCTTGGTGGATGGCCTCATGCAAGGACATGAGGCACGTGCAATGTGCACGTAGCATGTGCAGACGGTCCAGCCTTTGCCACCGCAACTGTGTCACACACAAGCAGATTACACCAAAATGAATGGGTGGAGGGAGGAAGGGGGTGCGTCTTAGAGGCGTGTGTGTGAGGGCAAATATAGAAACTCTGTGTGCCCTTGCTGCAGGGCCTGCAGCAGCAGGCACCATGTCCTGAAAACCATGCCACAAGTTGCACACAAACACAAGCATGTCAGAAAGGACTACTGCAAAAGGTGTATGATAAGGAAGGAGTGTCTGGTTCAACATGGCACACACACAGACAATGGATGCACATGCAGCAAAGGGGCCGTTGTGGGGACTGAGATGCCAAAATACCTACACAGCCATGTACATCATGCATAATACATATCATAATCCCTGACAAACAGCTTGCATCTTGCTACTTTACACATAGACTCATATGCACAATCTGTGATAACTATGCCAGACATGCCGCATGCACAGTGGCAAGAGACCTGCATTGACAGAGATGAGGCACCTTGGAGGCTGAGGGACACCTTTATTAGTCATGTTTGCAGGAAGGCAAATGCATCTATATTAACAGATGCACAGGTCATGTGGATGAACATGTGGAACCTACACTGGCACCCCCTTTGCACCACAGATGCAGGAAATCCATAGAACTGGCACACAAGTGACGGGTTTGAGGCATACACCCCGTGCTGCTCACGGAGAGGCTGCTATTCACCATTGAGCCTCTAATGGGGATGTCCCACTAAGTCAACCCGGTGCATCCCGTATGTTTCCGAGGGCAGTGTTAAACACATTGATGCCTTCATCACAATCCACAATCACATTACAGATGACTGTCACCAAGTGTGACTATCAATTCAGGTGAATCCAGCTCCATGTCATGTGTTCTACATGTATGCAAAGTAACCAAACATGAACAGGAGCAGTGCACACACATTCCAAACAAATAGCACACCCAAAAAGCCGTGCTGCATCCCTTACCCTAAGGAGAATTTTCGACATGTCCGTGCATGTTACGCTGATTTAGCACACGTTGCTGTATTCATGAGGAATAGCAGGAGCACAACAATGCCACCAGCAGACAGCATGCGCAAATACCTGGGGATGAGAGACACACAGTGATACGGTCCGTACACATGCGTGTACGTGCCGGATCCCTATGGCGTACGCGTACGGCTACACTACCATAGTGATACGGACCCTACACACGCGTGTACGGACCGTATCGCCATGGCGTATGCGTACAGCTACACTACCAAAGTGATACAGACCCTACAAACGCGTGTACGGACCGTATCACTATGGCGTACGCGTACGGCTACACTACCATAGTGATACGGACCCTACACACGCGTGTACGGACCGTATCACAATGGCCTACGCGTACGGCTACACTACCATAGTGATACGGACCCTACACATGCATGTACGGACCGTATCACTGGAGTAGTGGTGCCCTAGGGGCGTGGAACGCACCGTACCTGTGTGTGTATAGTGAAATTACATAGGGGACACATGAGGGACAAGTATAAGGGCCTAAATGCATGCTGGTTGTCATGGAGACCGAGTTTCCAGTTCAAATTATTCATCAGGTGGCCAGCAAGAGTCGGTTGGAGACAATATACAATGTTACCAAGTGGTTGTTGACTTGACATCATGCTCAATTTTTGAATCATGCAAAGGCCCTCACTGGGGAAGGTTTAAAGGGATTGGAGGAAACGTAGGATGCAAATGAGACTGACCAATCACTCTGTACTCCTGTAAATGAAGCAGGCCAGCAAGGCCAATATAAGGCAGCCAGGTCCCATGAGAGACTACTTGCCTGCACAACCTTTCATTCCACACCACTGCTGCTGCTTGTGATTCCTCTGGCACCATGTCCAGGTCTGTGGAGAGGGCCCAGCCATTCACCCTGGAGGAGAATGTGGCATTGCTGGATGTCATCCTCCCACAGTACCCCAGCCTGTATGGGAGACCAGGGGAGCAGGTGAGTGCTGACTCCACTAGCTTAGACTGTGTCCCTTTTTTGTGACTGTCACTTCTGGCATTGTGTCCAGGTGTGACAGACATGCAATGTTCTTTAGAGTGGGTCCCCGGGGGGAATGGCTTATGTCTCCCATGCAGAGCATGCTGTAGTGCATGTCTGCACTCCTCACTTGCATAGTGCTTACTGTGACAATCACTGCATGGTGCATGCCACATTCAGCCTGGCTAATCCTCTTGGGAATGTTGTTTCTACAGTCCTGATGTGATTCTGTGTTCCCCCCAGTGTGAAAGGTGACCGTACCCACATATGTGTGTGAGTTGAGTGTACCTGTGGTGAGAGTGTCCAAATGATGTGTTCGTCCCCTGGACATTGGTGTGTGTGTAAGTCCCCTGTCATGTGGGTGAGTGTCTATGTGGAGTGTTGCAGCCCAGATGCATGAGGGATGCATATACCCTACCCATCTGATGTGAGCAGGGAGCAGTGCTGTGTGTCTGACTTGCTGGGCTAGCCCAACACCTGTGACACCCCCCCAGTCAAGTGGCACATGTGCAGAGTGAGGTTTGTACCCGCAGTTGCCAATGGCAGATGATTGTCCTGTGCCTGTGTGTGTCTGTGTACTCTGCTGAGGTTGCGTCAGTGGCCTGGGGCATGTGACTGCTTTGAGGTGCTGCACATAATCCTGGTGTAGATGGTGATGCACAGTGTGAGCCAGGATCATTGATTGTGTGGCACCCCTCATTCCACCTGCGTACTTTCAATGCCACGTAGTGCATTTGGCCTTCCCCAGAGGATTATGTCCCTATGACAAAGGTGCAATGAGTTGTCTGCATACTATGCCCTGTTCACACCAGCCAAATTGTTCAAATGTGTGTCTCTGTGACATGTAGCAGGTGTATTGATGTTGTCTCACTTTGTCATCCTCACAGGTAGGCGCCTATGCCAAGGGGGAGATCTGGAAGGAGGCCGTCAGGGCCGTGAGGTTGGTGGAGGGACGAAAGCGGCGCCTGGCCCAGGTGAGGAAACGCTGGCAGGATATCCGGTGCTGGACCAGGAGGATCGCCCGGGTCCTGCTGGGGGACTCACCAGAAGGTCATAAGAACCGTGGGCGCCGCCGCCTCACCCACATAATGAAGCGTGTCCTGGCGGTGGTCTTCCCTGACTTGGATAGGCGCTTACTGGAGAAGCAGCAGCAGGAAGGGGATAGGTACATGTGTGTTTGTTGTGTGTCACCAGCTTTTGGAAGTGCGCAGTCTCATGGATACACTGCCAGGGTTTATATGTGCAGTGCATATCCTGTTCCACAAAGTCAACCCGTGCTGTTCTTCCTCCCTGACATGTGTTCCCGGGTCTGTGGGTAGTCACTCTTGCACAAGGTTATCTAGGCTGGCAGTTATTCCAAGTGCCCAATGCTTGCAACATCATGTGTGGGGGTGGTGTGTTACATGTGTTGTGAGCTTGCCTGTGCCCTGGCCAGTTCAGTCATTGTGGGGTCCATGTTAGTTGGCACTGCTGCTGAGTCCCGACATAGGAGTGTGTCTTAAAAGTGTACTGCCTTACAGCATGCATGACCAATGTTGTGCCCTCAGACATGATGTGCATGAGTGTGAGATATGCATAGTGCAGGAACGGTCGCTTCTGTTGCAGTCATATCCATACAGGACCATGGAGGAGTGTGGCCACTACAGTCCCCTGGGGCACCTTTTCCTAGGTATCATGTGTGTCACCCAACAATGTGGACATTCTCTGTGTCTTCAGCATAGGTTGGGCTCTGTGGCATTGTACCCTGGCCTCATTTGTATTTACGTTAAGTGTGCTACATGTGTCCACTTGATAGGGTGACCCAATTTGGCTTGTCCATACTCACAGTGGCCAGTGCCTGTGTGTCTTGGTACAGCTATCTGATGATGATTGTTTGTCAATTATATGTGTGGTCAGGCGCACGAGGGGTAGTTTGTGTACAATCAGGATTTATTGTAGGGCATTTTTGTAATCCCCGAGTACGAGTTGTAAGTACTTCCTCTGTCTCAATCACATTGCCTCAGGTAGGGGGGTGTTTGTGCGGGCAAGGCCTACATGTCCAAACCGTATGTCTCCTTGCCAGGTCTGGCCTGTGTGTGATGATTGTCTGGACATACACTCAACATGCAGTGACCCAGTCATGTTGGGCATGGTTTAATGTATTTGCTAAGCATGCATGTGCCAAAAGTTAACAGACATGGTTCCTGCTCATCCCTTTTTTGGCAACGGTGTGTGGTCCAGATGCTGTGCTCGACTGTCCCCAGACACTAGCTCCTCTGTCTCATTTGATATCAAGTGATTTGCTGTTGTGTCATGCTCTCCATTGTTTCTCAGTGGCATGGTGGGTCAACCCACTGTGTGGTGCAGGGCCTACACATGTGCGTAGTATTGTAGATGTTACTCATGTTGCTTTTCATGCTATGCACTGTGACCTATGTAGTTTTGACTCATGTGTCATATGTATACAGGTGTCCGATTATTTCCTGTCTCTTCACCTTGCCCACAGCATCGTCAGGGGAAACCGAGGGAGACACTGGCACGGACCTTGAGGAGGGGACCAGCACCGGTGCCACCACTGCTGGCGAGTCTTGCGCAGCGAGTGGCACGGAGGCCGAGGGGAGTGAGGCGGAGGACCTGTCCAGTACCACCACCGACTATGACGCTGACGGGTCCGAGGCTGAGCTCCCAGAGGGGGCGGAGGCTGCTCCCAGAGCTGAAAACAGCACTCCATCTCTAGCCGCCCCCTCCATTCCCATCACCAGCCTCCCACTTGCTCGGGTCCCTTCCCTCCGTGCTAGGCGACAACATGTCTCCTTCGTGCCAGGCACCGCACCCCCTGCCCCTGTCTCCCCTGCTGCCGTCAATGCCGAGTCTGTGGACATTCTGCGGCAGTTGCAGGTTGGTCAGACATCGCTGCTTAATGTCCTCCATGGCCACACCACACTGCTGACACAGATGGTGTCGTACATGGAGGGCATGTCAGCAGCGATGTCTGACCAACGGATGTTGCTGAGGTCCATAGACTCGTCACTGACTGCAGCAGTGGATCTCCAGCAGCGCTCCGTCCCCCCCTACCCCTGCACCATCCACACTTCCCACTCCCATTCCTGTCCCACGCACACCCAGATGTCCCCATGCATTCACCCCACCAGACCCAGGCAGCACACCACCAGGGAAGGCCAAGCGCACACCTCCTGTCACGCACACACAGGGGGAAGTAGGCACAGCCACTGGGTCGGGGGGCAAACAGCAGCCACAGTGGGAGTGTGCAGTCCTCACAACCCACTTCATCCAAAACCACTCCCCTTAGCTCTCCTGGCCAACTGTCAGATAAAGAGTCCTTCGTGGCCAGTGTGTCCCTCAGCCCCAGTGTGGCACCACCCCGCAAGCGGTGGAGGCAGTGCCCGGCCAGGGTAGTTGAGTCCCCCCATGTCCACACCCTCCCCCAGTAGCGCTGCAACCCATCCCTCTGACCCCCCCCCTCCTTGGGGCCTGTGGTTCATTCGGGTGCAGGGGAGACGCTGGAAGAGCTTGCAACCGTGTGCAGCGCCCTGCTAACCACCACCTTTGGCGCTGCCCCACCCCCTGTGGTGGAGTCGTCCGTCCCTGCACCCACAACACCTACCCTTGCCCCTCCTGTCCCTGCGGTGCCTGTTCCTTCCCCCCCACAGGATGCCCCCCCTTCTGTGGATGATATGGAAGAGTGAACTGTGCAGGCAAGCTAGGGGAGATGCGTCCCAAAGTGTCCCCCACCAGGACTTCGCACATGGCCTGGCCTATGGGCCCTGTATATAGTGGACATTTCTTTTGCTATAATTTTTCATGCTGAATAAAGCATTTTGGTTTTCATTTGCACACAAATGCTTTTGTGGTCTTTCTGTTGGTGGTGCTGCTCCATGATTTGGGGTGGTGATAATGTGTTAGGTGTCTCGGAAATGTTGTAGTGTGCTGCTCATGGGCTGGACCCTGGTATCTGTGTGCCATCACAAGGTATCTGCAAATAATCTTTGGTCAAGTAAGCTCTTACTGTATGGTGACATTGTCCCAAGGTGTGTTCCTTCCTCTGTGGACCCTGACATCTTCCCTGCAGGGTGTTTCCCAATTGTTGTGCTGAGCTCTGTCTACATTTCCTGGGTGTGTGACAGATCCCTTCAACTTTGGCCATGCATGCTCAGCAATGTCTCCACCTGCATCCTTTGTGGCATCCTTGGTGGTCACTGTACTTGTGTATGGAGTATATTGACATGACTTCATGTGGACATGTTCCCTTTTACGCACTATGCATGTGTGTACTCCCAGCCTCGCACACATGTGTTACGTGTTCTGCTGGGTCTTTGGGCACCTGTCTGACAATTGTGGGCATTGTATCTGTGGGTACTCCACCCTTTTCCTTCCATGGGAGGCAACAACTTGTTGCCTGCCCCAGCACCTGTACATTCCTATCAGTCCTGGAATGTGCGTGACAGTGTGTGTTCCCTTTGGGTCTCTTAGTTTAGTAGGGTGGCACATGAATATACAGTCTTGTTGCATGCTCTCAGTGTGTGTATTGTGCTGCCAGCGCCAGGGGTGGGTAAGCATGTGTCATTTGTCATCACACCCACATGTGGTGTGTCATGCAGTGGGGGATGGACATCCACCCTCATGGGAGCAGGACACTGCTGTCAGTGATGTGTTGGCATGCCACTCTCAATATAGTCGCACTTTGTGTATGCCTTCATGCACCCATGGAGTTTTGCTAATTGTAGGATGGTGTACACACCACCATGTCTCTGTCCACTGCTGGGAGGACTCAGCACCCACCCCTCCTGTGTCTGGGCACTGCTGGGAGGACTCTGCACCCACCCCTCCTGTGTCTGGGCACTGCTGGGAGTGATAGACACCCACCCCTCCTATGTCTGGGCACTGCTGGGAGGACTCTGCACCCTCCCCTCCTATGTCTGGGCACTGCTGGGAGGACTCTGCACCCACCCCTCCTGTGTCTGGGCACTGCTGGGAGTGATAGGCACCCACCCCTCCTATGTCTGGGCACTGCTGGGAGGACTCTGCACCCACCCCTCCTATGTCTGGGCACTGCTGGGAGTGATAGGCACCCACCCCTCTTATGTCTGGGCACTGCTGGGAGGACTCTGCACCCACCCCTCCTGTGTCTGGGCACTGCTGGGAGGACTCTGCACCCACCCCTCCTGTGTCTGGGCACTGCAGGGAGTGATAGGCACCCAACCCTCCTATGTCTGGGCACTGCTGGGAGGACTCTGCACCCACCCCTCCTATGTCTGGGCACTGCTGGGAGGACTCTGCACCCACCCCTCCTATGTCTGGGCACTGCTGGGAGGACTCTGCACCCACCCCTCCTGTGTCTCGGCACTGCTGGGAGTGATAGGCACCCACCCCTCCTATGTCTGGGCACTGCTGGGAGGACTCTGCACCCACCCCTCCTATGTCTGGGCACTGCTGGGAGTGATAGGCACCCACCCCTCCTATGTCTGGGCACTGCTGGGTGTGTTAGGCACCCGCCCCTCCTATGTCTGGGCACTGCTGGGAGTGATAGGCACCCACCCCTCCTATGTCTGGGCACTGCTGGGAGGACTCTGCACCCACCCCTCCTATGTCTGGGCACTGCTGGGAGTACTCTGCACCCACCCCTCCTATGTCTGGGCATTGCTGGGAGTGATAGGCACCCACCCCTCCTATGTCTGGGCACTGCTGGGAGGACTCTGCACCCACCCCTCCTGTGTCTGTGCACTGCTGAGAGGACTCTGCACCCACCCCTCCTGTGTCTGGGCACTGCTGGGAGTGATGGGCACCCACCCCTCCTATGTCTGGACACTGCTGGGAGGACTCTGCAC
This sequence comes from Triturus cristatus, assembly GCF_964204655.1. Taxonomy (NCBI): domain Eukaryota; kingdom Metazoa; phylum Chordata; class Amphibia; order Caudata; family Salamandridae; genus Triturus; species Triturus cristatus. The sequence continues at coordinate 803,013,189 of NC_140584.1, forward strand.
CCACCCCTCCTATGTCTGGGCACTGCTGGGAGTGATAGGCACCCTCCCCTCCTATGTCTGGGCACTGCTGGGGCTGATGGTCACACACCCCTATGTGTCTGTCCACTGGCGTGGTACGGCCCATACCCACATCCCAAAGGCATTGTTACGGTACGTACCCCTACGGCACCCCAACAATGGGGGTACGGCCCGTACCCACGTCCCAAAGGCATTGGTACGGGCCGTACCCCCATTGTTGTGGTTACGTAGGGGTACGTATCGTACCCATGCCATTAGGATGTGGGTACGGGTCGTACCACGCCTACCCCTACGGCACCCCAACAATGGCGGTACGACCCGTACCCATGTCCCAAAGGCATTGTTATGGTACGTACCTCTACGGCACCCCAACAATGGGGTACGGCCCGTACCCACGTCCCAAAGGCATGGGTACGGGCCGTACCGCCATTGTTGGGGTGACGTAGGTGTAGGCATGGTACGACCCGTACACACGTCCTATAGGCATGGGTCTGGGCCGTATCCGCCATTGTTGGAGTGACGTAGGGGTACGTACCGTACCCATGCCATTAGAACGTGTGTACGGGTCGTACCACTCCTACACCTACGTCACCCCAACAATGGCGGTACGGCCCGTACCCATGCCTTTGGGATGTGGGTACGGGTCGTACCCCAATTGTTGGGGTGCCGTAGGGGTACATACCGTAACAATGCCTTTGGGACATGGATACGGGTCGTACCGCCATTGTTGGGGTGCCGTAGGGGTAGGCGTGGTACGACCCGTACCCACGTCCTAATGGCATGGGTACGGTACGTACCCCTACGTAACCACAACAATGGGGGTACGGCCCGTACCCACGTCCCAAAGGCCTGGGTACGAGCCGTAATGCCATTGTTAGGGTGACGTAGGGGTGGGCGTGGTACGACCCGTACCCACGCTCTTAAAGCGTGGGTACGGTGCGTACCACAATTGTTGTGTTGACGGTTCGCGTCCATGTCCACTTCGGTTGTGGTGGATGCAGGCCTTGGTGGACACGCCCCCACCACCGAAGTGACCAGGCCCTGGGGGTCAGGTATGTACAGTGCATGTATGATTTTGAACTTGGGTGGGGGTTATGTTTCCTGCCCCTGCCCCCCCCTTTGCCCCTGGGTGTTGTTCTGACCTTCTGCGGCGTCTGCGTCGGTTCCTGTACACCAGGTGGACTGCTATGAGGGCCGGGATGACACGTAGGTTGGGGTCCATGGCTGTCCGTCGCGTACAGGTGCTCCTTCTGCGCGTCGTCCTGATTTCCCGGCAGTTTTTGGCTGCAGTAAAATATTGTCCGTGCGGAGTGACATGGGCACGAATCATACTTACTGGTTCGTGAAACGCTGCCTGACTCCGTCCGGACGTCACGTCCGCGGTGCCCCGGATCGGAATTGTTGGTATATTTTAGCCGGTCGGTGTTTTTTACGATTCGTACGGAAATGGTGTTTCCGTACGAATCGTACTTGCATGTCTGTAAGGTATTTTTCCCGGGTACGAGTCGCACGGAGAATACGCTCCATCCGACGATTCGTACCCGGTTTTTCCAGGATCGGAATCGGCCCCTGTGTGTTGATGTGATAAAAGAACAGTGATGTGTTTCACTGAGGACAAATAAAGTGAGCTACAGACATTGGTGGAACAGAGTTAAAAGGCAGAGCGTTGCTGAAAGAGGCAGAAAAGGAAACATACATACAATTTGAGTTGTTACATAGTGCCTTCCACTGAATTTTCTGCCATTCTGTAGCACTCTACTCAACAAGTGTTTTTAATACAATGATCCATTTTTCTCAGAAAGAGGAATAGTTGAGTAGGAACTATCCAGAATGAAGGCTGCAAGTTATATAAATGCCTACTGGAATTATGTGATTGTGTGGCTGACGCATGTTTTGCATATAGATTTGTTGCATTTGCCACATAATCCATCATCTGCCACATAATCCACAGTTTTAACAAAAAATGTTTGTACCCAGCTCAAACGGTTCAAAAGTTATCTAAACCGCAACTGCACGTGTGACTGCACAGTAGAAGGCCCTTTGCAAAGCTGGACTGGTCACCTTTCTGTTGCTAATTTCTATATTTGACTGTTAAACTGGTACTAATGATGTGCCAACAGTGCCCAGACACCATTAACAGGTGTAAAATTGAGAAAATATTGAAGTAATACTATCATTAAATTTGCAGCATTACACTGCATATGTTTTCTTTTCTTGCAGTATAATTTACGCAACCATACTACATAACTTGGCCCACCAATGCTGCATAATTCCAGTGGCCCTGGTTATATCAATACACCCCAGCAGGCAGCAGTTAATGATTGTGCTGTCTGAACAAATGAACTACAGGCATAAACATTTTCAGTTTAGCTGGTTTTGATTGAAAGGGCTTTATTTTTTTTCCAAGGAAGGAGTACATGATCAAACATTGGTCTCTCAGAAAAACCATAACAGTTTCTGCGGTGGCCCTCCTTTGACTGAGGTAATTTGAAACCTGCACTGTGGTGGCACTAGGGCCCAGGAAACTCGATGCCAAAGGCATCTGCTGACAAAGCCTCTAAATTAAGTGCCACATCTCAAAGAGACAGGTAAGGCAGGGGTTGGTTTCTGGTTAAATTCTGAGTTTAAGATGGGAGGTTGGTAGAGCAGTGAGGATGCCTTGACTGGCCAGCATGAATTGGAGTTGGGCCAGCCATCCACTGCGAGGAGGGAGGGAGCAGAACCTGTTTCTTGCCCCCATCACTTCCTGTTCTAAGGGAGTGAAAACTCTGGCCCGTAGTAGCAGCATCTCCCATGGTGAGGCCTCACTGTCATACCTCAAGACCAGGTCGGGAGCTCCCACCACATGCTGTGACTGCTGGGTTTGGTCTATAGTCATTCTATAGGTGACAATGGGCCGCGATAATCTGTGCTGGGCTGTGCAGAGGCTGCAGCAGCCTCTTGATTACGGATCAGGAGAGCCAGCCCGAACACTGATGGGGGGAAAAAAATGGCTCACATCAAGCCTTGGGCCCTGGGCCTCAGGCACCGGCTGAATACCCGCCTTGCCAATCTGACACCCAAGGCTCATGTTTTGGTGGGCCAGGCTCATGTTTGGGTGGGCCTGGCCCATCCAGCCCACCCGCTAGAACTGGGCCTGCTGGGGAGGCGTAAGCTTTTGGCACTGCCTCAGATTTACAATTTTTCAGAACACTGCATTAAAGGGACTGATATTTATCAGGCAGCATTAAGCCAAAAAAGGTGGCTTAGTGCTGCCTGATAAATATCACGCAGGCTTCTGTGCCATGGAACGTCACAAAAAGTGACGTTCCGGAGGCTCAAGGAGTCTCATAAATGAGGACCAGAGTTCTCAGAACAGTCAGTACCAAACTACCTAATTCACCATACTCTACTTGCATTGTAATATGAAGTGTATGGCTTCTTCTGCTTGTCAAACAATTTTTCTTTGAAGTACTTAAGTGGACGTGAAGTAAAGGACAGAACTTTAGACAGCACATAACATATAACTATTGGACTAATCTAACTGAATCTTTGCAAAACATCCGTGTGGCACCATGGTTTAGGCCAAGGAAGCAAGGTAGGCTAAATTCATTTCTCTCTAGATTTCGCTCCGTGGCTCATCTCATCCACTATTTATTACCTATGGCTGGGCCACTGAAATTGTGCCATTCTGAGGCAGCAGCTTTTTCTGCTGAATTATGGATTTGTGACACTTGCCACATAAACCATACGTTGCTGCATAATTAGCAGATTTTAAGAAAATAAATTTCTGGTTTAAACAGATCAAAAGTTACTAAACGCGCTGCCATACTTTTTGACACGTAGCAGAAGGCCTTTGAATAGGTTAACTGATCACATTTCAGGAGTTGACCGCTGAATTTAATTGTTAAACTGAGACTTCTGACGTCAAACATTACCTGCGATAATAATTAATATTTAAAAATGTCAAAATAATTAATTAATGCTGCAACAAAATGTGCCAACTGCACTGCATAAACTGCATTTTCTTGCCACATTATTTAGTCAACATTATTGAATAGCAGCAATACCATTGACGCTGCAGAGCAAGAATATCGACAGCAAAATATATACATACATAAATATCGAGGTAAGAATATCGTTGGTGTTAAATATCGATGTAAGTAATGTCTATGTAAAAATATCGATTTATTAGTTGTGTAAAAATTTTGAGAGTGTTAAATATCGATGTTAAAAATATAGATGTGAAAAATATTGATGTAAGTAATATCGATGTTATGTTTATGATGTAACTTTTTATTTAGTGGTTTAATAGTTATTTTATGTTATTTTTTCAAATTTCTAATGTTTGTATGAAAAGAATAAATGTGAAATCATTTTTTTCTTCTAATTTTCATATTAATTTTTAGGAGCGGGATGTTGGATTTATAGGGGATAAGGGTGGGTAGTAATTTAAAAATTTTGTTTTAAATTTATTAAATGTATTCAAATTGTATATATTTCAGGAGCCGGATGTTGGGTTTATAGGGGATAAGGGTGGGTAGTAATTCAAAAATGTTGTATTAAAAATATTAAATATTTTAAATTTGTATATATTTTAGGAGTGGGATGTTGGGTTTATAGGGGATAAGGGTGGGTAGTAATTTAAAAATGTTGTATCACAATTTTAATATTAATATTGTAAATTTAAAAAAAAATTTATTTGAAGTTAGAAGTTTATCATCTAAAATTAGAACATTTTGCATTTTGCCAAATTATGTTTTAAAATTATAAATGAGAGTTTGTGATTATAAATAAATTATCAAATCTATAAATTGTGTTTAATAAATTTAAATATTTATTTTTAAATCATACAATATTGAATATTCTCGAAACTTATACATTTTTTATTTGAATGTTACAAATTTAATTATAAAATATATTAATTTAAATTTTAAAGAGAATTTGATAATAATCTTAATGTAAATGTAGATAATTATTAAGGGGTCAATTAGGATGTATGGCGGATCGCCACCGCCCGCATGGCGGTGGCGATCCACCCTACAACAAACCCGCCCGCCACCCATTTTCCCCTGCCATATTAGTATGGTGGGGGGGACCCCGGCGAACGGAAAGACCATCTGCCGGTTTTTCTCCAGTCACACAGGTGACCGGGCGGAAAATGGGCCTCATATGGTGGCGGTGAGACACCGCCATCCATATTAGGAAGGCAGCGGGAAGCATGCGGACAGTGACTTTGGGGGCCTGTTGCGGGCCCTCAGGGTATTGGGGGGTGGGGGTGCACATGGAGGGTACCTATGGTACTCCCCTGCATTTGCATGCATGCACCGCGCGGTGCCTGCCACTTTGTGCATTCAAATGCACAACCTGCAGTTTTACCATTGCAGCGGGTGCTGCTGAATGCACCGCCCGCCGCAATGTTAAACATGCGTGATGTGCCCGCCAGTGGGGCGGGCGCATCCTAATCTCCCCCACGGGACCACCGCACATATGTCGGACGGTCCCGTTTTTCGTCAGGATGGCTAATGATGCCCTTAATTTGATTTAACAATTTATTACAACTTTGCAAAAAATAATACACCTTGTTATGTTTTTTCACATTTTATTAGGAGATTTTAACATTTATTTAGATATGTTCAACAAATTGTATTTTATTACATTGATTTAAAATTTATTTGACAGTTCTTAAACATTTGAAATTTTCTTGGTATACGTATATAATGGCAAAGTAAAACAGTATAATTTTTACATTAATAGACAGCAGGTTTTATATTGTTTAATATTTTTTAATTCAAACATCTAAATATTTGTCTACTGTTTTTTACATTTTTATATCATGATTTACAAAAGTTCAGGAGATGGATATATATACATTGTACATTTTATTAAATTATGTTTTATTATATAGCATATTAAATATTATTTTAATAAAATAAAAATTAGTATGTTAAATAATTTACAACTTTTTTCCATTGATATTTTGAAAAGTACATATATATTTTTGAACATTTGTATGATATTTGGAAATTAAAAGTGTTGTAATAAACATACATTTGAATATACATTAATTATTATATTATAATGAATGTATATTTTACATTTTTTATATGTTGATTTTAAACAGTGTTTAAAATATATATATATATACAATTTTATAAATTTTAAACATTTTTAAAGCGTTTTTTAAATTATTTTCCATTCATTCCCATGGGGAGTTAGTATTATTTTTCTTTTAATTATGCCGCCATTTTATTTTCCTTTATTCACTTTTTGACCTATCTACTTCGTTGTTTGGGTCATTTATGAAGATGGAACCTCGTGGTTGGGAGCTGCTTCGTCTCCGTTCCTGTAAGTTTACTTTTATTAACTTTTAAGTTAGTTTTAAGGTAGTGTTAAGTTAGTGGTAGTGTCAATGTGTTTGTAAAAGTGTTATTTAAACGTTTTTACGAAAATTCTGTGTTGTTTACGTAGGTTAGGGATTTCATGTTTTATTTACTATCGAATGTTATTTGAATGCAATGTAATTTTCCTTATTACATTACTATGTGTGTTTATATTTATTATATGTTGTTATTTCGATTTGTGGGTTTATATATGTGTTATGGGTGCGTGTTGTTTGCTTCTATTTACAGGTTCAGGCTTCGGTGAACAGATGGAGCTGTTCAAGCGTTTTTTTTTTTAATAAAGGAAATTGTTGTTTCTTATTTTAAAACAAGTTGCTATACATTTCCTTTTTTGGATCGGGTTGTTGGAGCATTTTTTGACAGCTAAATATTTTCGGGTTTTTATGGTTTCTTTATTGAGAGGATTGCTGCGTTGGATTTCTTATCTGCAATTGTATTTTTCCATTTTGTGGGGTGTTTCGTTACTACATTAATTATTTTTGCCTTGGATTGTTTTTTATTTAATCTATTACGAGGATATTCTACAGCTACAAAACTGCAAGTTGTTTTTAATATTATTGAGGGTGGGCAATGTCTATTTGTGATTTTCATTTTTTTATTAGTTATATTATGTCATGATATTGAGTTATATAGAAAATTGTAACACATAATTTAACTAATATAAAAATAAAAATACTTTGTGTGTTTGATATGTTTTTAATGTTTGCTTTTTGTTTTAGATTAAAGAATAGATTTTGCAATCATGTCTATGTATTGAGACCTTGGATATCTGGATACATTCTCGTTCATACTACTTGTTTGTTTACTCAGATTCGGTCCTATTTTGCTCAGAGATTTTTCCACTCTGAGCTCTTGGTAACTTTGTTCTTTTTTTATTGATTGTATAAGTTTGTGGAGTGTTGGTTACCCTCTCCCTATTGTGGCCTGGAAGACATTATGCCATCCTTCTACTGCGTTATTAGTTTTTGCTTTTTGTGCAATAGTGCTGGCATAGACATTCCACCAGGGAATTTGAAATTTGGGTTGTCTACGGTGACCTGAACGATACAACCTTCCCACCCATGTGTCCTCAAAGTAATCCAACAAGGAACTTAATTTTGTTTCATTACTGCAGTAGAAAGGTCTATCCATTAACAAGTTATAATAATTTGCCACTTCTGTTGTTGGCACGTATTCTAGTGCAATCAATTTTTTAATTTGATATGCAAAGTTGCTGTTAGTAGAGTACTCTATACTTAGGGGTCAATTTCGATGCGGGTCAGACAGCTCTCCGAGAGCTGTTCGTAGACTTACCTTGCGACCGACTCGTACCCGGAGCCGGTCTGTCCGGGCGATGAAGTACGATGCGCATAACTGACACAAATCCGACCGACATGTAGGCTGTGATTCAAGCTACATTTTCCACCCGAGCCGTACCTCCGAACGGCGAACCGAGTCGCACGGAAGCAGTACCCACAGCAGTTTCCAGCCGGACAAGTACTATGCGCAAATCATACGTGCAGGCCGGGTCGCTACGTACAGCACGTCACAGCATCCGGAAAAGAAGCATATCAGGTACGATTCACGCCAGAACACAATCCACGGCTACGAGATGGACCAGCTTGCAACGGGTACGAGGCAGAGCAACAAGCAGCGTGTACGAGACGAACACATTGTGAATCCCATAGTGCAGGTCATACCAGTACTATACATCTATGACCGGATCAGGAACAGACACGGACGGCGCAGACGTTAAGTCAGACACCCACCACACAAACTAACGACACGTACACGCAAAATATCACACACACCCAGGGGATCCATATCCCGGCCACTAGCAACAGGCCACCATAGGGGTTGCATGGCCATCACCACTACCACCACCACTCATAGGGAGTATGTTGCCCATCACTCCTGCAACCCCCACCCATTGGGTTTATGTTGCCCATCACTCCTGCCACCCCCACCCATAGGGGACCTGTTGCCCATCACACCTGCCACCCCCACTCAAAGGGCTTATGTTGTCCATCACTACTGCCAACCCCACCCATAGAGGACCTGTTGCCCATCACTCCTGCCACTCCCACACATAGGGCTTATGTTGCCCATCACTACTGCCACCCCCACCCATAGGGCGTATGTTGCCCATCACTCCTGCCACCCCCACTCATAGGGGACCTGTTGCCCACCACTCCAGCCACCACCACTCATAGGGCTTATGTTGCCCATCACTCCTGCCACCCCCACTCATAGGGGACCTGTTGCCCATCACTCCTGCCACCACCACCCATAGGGACTATGTTGCCCAGCACTCCTGCCACCCCCACTCATAGGGGACCTGTTGCCCATCACTCCTGCCGCCCCCACTCATACGGCTTATGTTGCCCATCACTCCTGCCACCCCCACCCACAGGGCTTATGTTGCCCATCACTACTGCCACCCATATGGTTTATGTTGCCCATCACTCCTGCCCCCCCACTCATAGGGGACCTGTTGCCCATCACTCCTGCCACCCCCACCCATAGGGGACCTGTTGCCCATCACTACTGCCACCCCCCATAGGGAACCTGTTGCCCAGATCTGCTGCCACCCCCACTCATAGGGGACCTGTTGCCCATCACTCCTGCCACCCCCACTCATAGGACGTATGTTGCCCATCACTCCTGCCAACCCCACCCATAGGGGACCTGTTGCCCAGCGCTACTGCCACCCCTACCCATAGGGGACCTGTTACCCAGCACTACTGCCACCCCCACTTATAGGGGACCTGTTGCCCATCACTCCTGCCACCCCCACCCATATGGCTTATGTTGCCCATCACTACTACCACCCCTCCCATAGGGCTTATGTTGCCCTTCACTCCTGCCACCCCCACTCATAGGGGACCTGTTGCCAATCACTCCTGCCACCCCCACTCATAGGGCTTATGTTGCCCATCACTACTGCCAACCCCACCCATAGGGGACCTGTTGCCCAGCACTACTGCCACCCCCACTCATAGGGGACCTGTTGCCCATCACTCCTGCCACCTCCACCCAAAGGGCTTATGTTGCCCATCACTACCTGCCACCCCCACCCATAGGGCTTATGTTGCCCATCACTCCTGCCACCTGCCACACCCACTCATAGGGGACCTGTTGCCCATCACTCCTGCCACTCCCACCCATAGGGGACCTGTTGCCCAGCACTACTGCCACCCCCACCCATAGGGGACCTGTTGCCCAGCACTACTGCCAAACCCACCCATAAGGGACCTGTTGCCCATCACTCCTGCCACCACCATACATAGGGCTTATGTTCCCCATCACTCTTGCCACCCCCACTCATAGGGGACCTGTTGCCCATCACTCCTGCCACCCCCACTCATAGGGGACCTGTTGCCCATGACTACTGCCACCCCCACCCACAGGGGTCCTGTTGCCCATCACTACTGCCACCCCCACCAATAAGGGGCCTGTTGCCCATCAGTACTGCCAACCCCACCCATAGGGGACCTGTTGCCCATCACTCCTGCCACCCCCACCCATAGGGGACGTGTTGCCCATCACTACTGCCAACCCCACCCATAGGGGACCTGTTGCCCAGCATTTCCATCACCCCCACCCATAGGGGACCTGTTTCCCAGCACTACTGCCACCCCCACCCATAGGGGACCTGTTGCCCATCACTACTGCCAACCCCACCCATAGGGGACCTGTTGCCCATCACTCCTGCCACCACAACACATAGGGCTTATGTTGTCCATCACTCCTGCCACCCTCACCCATAGGGACTATGTTGCCCAGCACTCCTGCCACCCCCACTCATAGGGGACTTGTTGCCCATCACTCCTGCCACCCCCACTCATAGGGACTATGTTGCCCAGCACTCCTGCCACCCCCACTCATAAGGCTTATGTTGCCCAGCACACCTGCCACCCCCAACCATAGGGACTATGTTGCCCATCACTCCTGCCACCCCAACCCATAGGGACTATGTTGCCCAGCACTCTTGCCACCCCCACCAATAGGATGGGTGATGCACCACACATCCATCATACACCAACTTTAGGTATGTCAGAAAAATATATTCCCCCTAACATCATGACAACAGTGTATAGTCTGTGACAAATGCCCACAACAGTGATTATGACTTCGAACATACAATGTAACTACCATCACACATGTGACCAAAAACTAAGTGTGGCCTACACAAGGCAAGCATCACAATAGCACTGTGTCAATGTGCACTAACACCCCCTCACTGTGTAGAACAAAAGTTAAGTATGGTTTAAAACTGCAGCAAATGTTGAGCATTGTGGTGATGGGGTCTAAACCCCCCTCATCACAGTGACCAAAAGGCAAGTGTCATCATGGTCAAAGCTGCAAATGCCAAACAGCATGTATGATTCCTGGTCCCAACACATGAAACACTTCTGTTGCAAAGTAGTGGCTGTGTCCCATACCCACAGAGATGTGGTGAGGCTAACAGTGCTGTGAAAACCTAACATACTCTCGGCCATGTGCAAACAAGCACTACCCATGGGGGCTGACATTGCATACAGTGTACAATGACACAAAAGCAGAAGTGACCATCACAAAGCATACGAACATCTCGAAAATAGACACACAAATCAAAACATCCTGTGTAGACTGTAGGTGTCAGGTCACAAACTCCCATTCCATGGCAGCAATGGGACCTAACAACCAGGATGAATGTGCAGAATTATGTGATATGACTCACAGGACCAGCAGGGAAAATCACAAAAACAACATCCAGACTATGGCCCACAACAGCAATACCAATGCACTGGTGCAGATGCACAATCACAAACAGGCAACCTCACACTGCACATATGACACAACATGTGTGTGTGTCTCAGTATCCACCGGCAACTACACAATACATGAGGGGGGCTGAACCACAGTGACACAGATAAGGACACAGTGCCATTCAAAAGTAACCCATCCTTGGGTCCCACTTAGTGAGCAATCAGGCATTGTGAGATGAGAGGGAGCACAACAGACACATGTGACACAAGCTGGAATGAACAGCAACTAACGTAGCAAGAGACTGACACACAACAGCACTACCCCAAGGGACCAGACATTGGGGTGACACAACCATGCATGATACATCCACTGTGATGACAAAGGTAGATGTTGTACAAACAGTGAAACCCAGATATGTGTCCTGTGCCACAAACGTACATCACACCAACACAAACATAAATCACTCAGCATGGCCCGTCATCCATGGACAAACGAGAGCATGGGGCCCATCCATGCAACATTCACACCTGTCCACCCTCAACACCACACACCCTGAACTGCAGCAATGTGCATCTGTGAAGCCCACATGGACAGGTGACATTGCACATGCACCCATGACAAACACAGTAATGTTGGGAGGAACTAAGGTGCACATATTCATCACACAAGGACAGTCTACAACCCTGGTGAATGACAGAAATACTGCACAGTATGTGGTACATGGCCATGACGTCAAAGCTCCCGTAACCTTCGGAATCCCTGCCACAGTCCCAGGACAATGCAGAAGCCAAGGAGAACCACAACGCACACATGCTGACACCTGCCAACATTGCAGCCCTGAACCGGATGAGTGGGAGCAGTCACACACACATACACATTTCTCAATCACTGAAAGGTACCACCTAGGGACAACTACATGATATTGCGAACAAAGAAGTGCCTTGGGGACCCCTCACTGTGTCCCATCTGCGTCTGACCACATCATCAACACTCAGAACTGACAAATCCCAATGATGAAATACCAATTAACAGTAGTGTGTCATGCACCCACACATCTGGTAGCCCAGGACAAAGATGTGGGATGAACACAGTACAACTCAGCAAGTATCAACAATAGGAACATATCAAGGGAACACTGCCTGTGTATGAAAAGGGATGTGGACACACACACACATGCTCACACAACAACACACCATGGGCCCAGGCAATGTCACGGAACAACACACTTACTTGAGGGGACTCAACTCCTGTGAAAGCTCAGCTGTGCCAAACATAGTCCCAGCAGGTCTCAGTCATGTCAGCAGAACACTTGGTCAGTCAGCCATCAGTTACCACCCTATGAAGGCTCTGGTCACAACAGCCTGGGTACGGGAGTGTTCCTTAAGTCATCTGCACATACTCAATACATATGTCCAGCACAGAGGACCCAGTTGCTCCTACACCAATGATGCCCACACCTGCATGTCCAGTGAAGATGCGCCCAAAGTCAGGGAAATAGACAAATTGGACAATGGGAAGCACATCATATGTGCATGTGTGCAAGCCACAGATGTGACCATGCAAATGAAATGTTTACTGAGATGTTCACAAATTGTTAATCATGACACACCCAGTTAGCTGCAAAGGATGACATGGATACCGACCAGAATAGGATACATATCTCATGGACCACATGGAGTACCTCACATCAACACCTCATTATTCAACATTGGAAATCCAGCACTAGAACTGCAAGGTCATGGTAAACATCATCAACATAATGTACAGCTAAATCAAATACACAAGGATACATACAATTGCTTTATTCAGCCAAATTTCAATTGAAATGCAAATGTCCTTTCAAAACAAAGGCCAATGGCCAGTCCATATCTAAATGTCAACAATTTGATATGAGTGACAACTGTCACACGTTACTTGCCTGCACTGTTGAGGACAGGAGACATCCACTCGTAGGGGCATACATGGGGGCAGGCCAGGCACCACAGGGACAGGATCAGGGCTCAGCAGAACGAGGCAGTGAAGGGGTGGTGGATGCAGGAGAATCACAGGCAACTGCAGTGGAGGTGTCTGACATAGTGGGTGCAGTCACAACTGTGGGGAACAAGTCAGATGGGGTGGGTGCCGGCACAACTGCAGTGGGCAGGTCAGATGGAGTGGACCGGGTCCCCACAGCAGTGCCGAAGTCAGACAGGGTGGTCGTGGACTCCACTGCAGTGCCCAACTCCATGGGAGCGGAATGGGGTTAAGTGAGGGGCACGGTCCCCAAATCAGTGGCACAAACAGTCTGACCGGAGGTGGTGGGGGTGGAAGAGCAAGTGGTAGGGGGGCAGGGCGAAGCATTTTGGGGGTGGTGTATCTGTGGGTGGGGGAACCTGGGGCAGGGTGTGGCGGGGGAATGTCTTGAGTGGTGGCCTGGGTGATGGAGGACGGAGACTTTGTCGTGGAGCTGTGGGGCAGGGGTGAGGTCTTGCTCTTCCGGCTTCGGGGGGGCTTGCGGCTGGGGGCCTCAGTCAGACTGCGCCTGGGGGAGGGTGTCTGGGAAGTCCCCACACACAGAGGGGAGTGCCCTCTGTGTGTGGGGACTTCATCTTCCCCTTGTAAGCTGGATCTGCTGGGTCGGTGGGGAAGAGGCCAAGGTCACAGAGGAAGAGCTTCTTGGGAGATGGGATTGCAGGTGAGGCAAGGGAAGGGGGGTGGGAGGGAGAGGTATCGGAGGACTGCGGAGTGGTTGTGGATGAATGTGTGTGTGTTTGCAAACCATCCCCTGTGAGTGTGGTATCAGTCCCCGGAGGTTGCTTGTGTTGACTTCTAGACCTTGGTTTGGGTGTTTGTGTGCTGCCCGTGTCTGTGGGTTTGGGTGAATGTGCTGGTGTGTGTGTGCTTGGGACAGGTAGGATGCTAGGAATCGTGGGTGGGGCAGGGGTAGGAGGTATGCGGGACTGTTGGAGGAGGGACACTGCTGCCATCAGGGAGGAGGCCACGGACTGATTGGTCCTCTGTAGGGCAGACATTCCCGATGAAATGCCCTCCATGAATGACACCAGTTGTGTCAATAGACTGGTGTGTGCATGGAGGACACTCAGCATTGATGTCTGCCCTACATGGATCTGTTGAAATAAGTCCACAGACTCCACACTCAGGGCATCAGGGGACACAGGGGTAGGGGGTGCGGTGCCTGGCACAAAGGAGACATGCTCCCAAACACATGAGCCTCCATGGACCTCTGGGATGGGAGCTGATGGGAGGGTGGTGATGGTGGTGGTGGTGGCGGGGACAGCCTCACTAGCTGGGGTTTGGTGGCTGCTGACACCCGCCTCCACAAGGGAGTCATCCTCCGAGCTGCTGTGGCCCTCAGCTCGGGTGGATGGTGCTGAGGACTCCTCGGTGTGGCTCCACTCGCCCTCTGTGTCACTGGGTCCCTCCAACTCCTCACCTTCTGTCCCAGTCAGGCTCTGTGGCTCCCCCTGGTCCGTGGAGCTGTCCCCTCCTGTGGCCGTGGATGTATATGGATAGAATTAGGAAAAAAAGAACAACATCAGTCACCTGCACTGACCGCACACACCACAGTGAGTACAGCACATCACAGTGCAAGCCCTGGCATCATCAGCTGAACACTGCTCAAAGTGTTCACACTGTTTAGAATAAGCCAATTGTCAGTCTCACCATCAACCATGGCACTCATATCCCTCCTGGAATTGCACCCATATGTCTGTTGCATGTTGGATGCTAATACCCCAATGTGCAGACATGCACCACCTACACATTTGTTGGACATGCAAGTGAACATGTAGGAGTATGTCACTATAGACACATCACATCTCTTGCCACTGACTCAGTACAGGTGTCAGGAGGAAGGGATGGCCAGAGTCTCATTTCACATGCTTTTGATGCATACCAGCAACACACACTATGATCTTCTCATGTCCTGATAGTCAATGCCACAATGGGGTGCATGGAGCACATTTGACCCCAATGCAGGATCACTCATAGCAAGTTAAATGCCATGGCACTGGCATGCCTGGAAAGTCAGTCATCACTGTCTCCTGTCACAGGGGCAGGGCATCCAGACAACAACAGTATGCACTGTGTCACAATCATAGGTCATGGGTAAAGCAAACTCTACAGCTGACAAGTGCACTCGTCCATCCCCTGTAAAAAACATATCCCGGACCCAGATGACCCCACATCATACAAAACAGACATATGAGTCTCTGCGAACACAACACCCTGTACATGAGCACATCACAGTCTGCAGTGCATGAAACACAGCTGCCTGAAGTTCACAGTTGCATACACCATTGTGCACTGTCAAGTGATCACACACCTATATGTCACACAGGTCTTGTCTCTTATAGTCACATCTCAGATGTCCTGCTGACCCTCAAACTCATGAACACCCCAGTTGTCCAGAAAAGGAAGCCACCAAACAATGACACAGAGGCAGACACCTGAAGGCACATGTCACTAAGCACAACCTGTAAGTTGATACACAGGAGTGGGATTACAGAGTGTTTCTAAATGCCCTTGAGTAGGCATGACTGCCCAGGTCTACATGAAACAGTGTATAGCCCTGGACAGTAGTCAGGTGGCTAAGCAAGTGTGACACACTTGATATACATACTCCTGAGGCACACAATTTGGAGTCCCCTGCTGCATGGGTGTGTTTGAAATCCCCCGGGCACATGTGGCGAGTCAGACCAGCAATTGGAACACATATCAAGGGCACACACAGATCACAAGTCGGATCTCAGGCATTGTATAAACAATTGACCCACCCATGAAACACACAACAGAGTCACGGTAACAGATGCTATCCGGAACCTAAAGCATAGCTGACGGCAGGGACACAGTGCCCTAGTGACACAAGCAACAGACTGTAGGGTCCACACCTGTGGTTCAGATGAGGAGGGTGCATCACACAATTGAGGGACATGAGTCCTGGACTACAAGACCTATGTAATGTGGAAGTGTGACCAGGCCAAAAGACTGCAAATATCATGTCAGACATAGTACACTTACCCCCTCCTTGCTGCTGTCTGGCCTTCAGCTGCCCATCCAGGTCCGGGAAGACCACCTTGAGAATCCTGAGCATGTGGGGGTTCAGGGTCCGGTGTCCGCCCCTCCTGCAAGGAGGCGACAGCTTCAGCTGGACCCTTGCGATCCTCCGTGTCCAGCCCCGAAGGTCCTGCCACCTCTTCTTGCAGTTGCGGATCCGGCGCTTGTAGACCCCCACTGATCGAACTGCCCGGGTGATGGTCAGCCATATCTCGTGCTTCTGGTGGGCATCAACCTGTGGGGATGACAAAGTTAAAAGCCTATTATCACACATACCCCATATTTGTGATGCACACAGTTGTATATACATGCCATCATCACAAAGGAAAATGAGTTACACTGGTAGTGAACCCATGGAAACGGACAAATGCCCTGCATGTCTGACATGTTAACATTGCCTGGGAAGTTTAAGCTTGCACAAATGCACTTTAGCTGCAGAACACCTGTTCATTAAATGTACCTACACACTTTGGGGGATGAAAGTACTCAGTGAGTTCGCTTGCCACTGGTGTACACACTGCTACTACTGCTAGTCAGACAACATGCACAATTAGGAAGGCAGTGGACTGCGCACTCACCTGCTCCCCTGGTTTCCCATACAGCTTGCTGTACTGTGGAAGGAGCCCGTCCAGCAGGGCCTGGTTCTCCTCCTCTGTGAAGGCTGGGGCCCGCTCCAGAGTATGTGCCATAGCAGTAGCCAGAGGATGCAGAGACAGCAGCAGTGGTAGCAGAGATGTGGTCCAGTAGCATGTAGTGCAGGCAAGGGAGCTCCCTGGGGGCCAGCCAGCCTTATATCTGTGCTGCAGAGGCAGAATCTGTGCCATGTGTCCCAAGTGATACGTCCAACACGGTTGCATTCTATGAATCTGGCCAATCCATGGAACTGTACGACTCGTACACGTCTTCCGCATCGTTCAAATCTTCACCTTCATAAAACCCTAGTAATTGCAACATTGTTGTAGGCATCCAACTGAATTTCCAGCGCACAACTTGCGCAAGTTTTGAATCGGCATCCGTCTCCATGACAGTCCAGAGCCAGTGGGTGCGCACGGCTCGGTCAACTGACTGTACAACGCGTAGTTTGAAAATACACATGCACCTGTCTCCATACGATTCAATGGCCAAGACGTGCGCAGGGCTCGGTCCATGTCTGTGCGACGCATAAGCATGATAGTCACCCGCATTGGTTTGCATTGCAGTCAATGGCTAAGCGTACGCACGGCTCGGTCCTGAACTGTGCAATGCGTCCCTGTAGAAGTCACTCGCGTCGGTTGACATTGGTATGACTTTTTGACGGCTTCCACACACAATTACTTGCCAGGGACTCAGGTGCACACCTACCACACTACAGCATGTGCCACACTGTGTCCCATGGCATGTAAGGCTGCATTACCTGTGTGTTTTGGGGGGGGGGCAACATTTGGTTTGTTGTGTGGCACTTTTGTTCAGCCACTCCCAGACTGTGCACGTGTTCATGGGGACAGAATCCTTTGTGTGTTGTATACATTACCACTGTGATGTGCAACTGTACAGTTATGGTCATGAGTGTCTCAGATGTGGCTGATCAAATGTGCCCAATGGGAGACAGTCTCCACATCCATGTGGTTTGTGCATCAACATTGATGTTGTGTGTGTGTCTATGAGACGTCCATGTAGGGCCTCCAGAGACAACAGTGGCCACTACCTTTGGGACTCACGGTTGTTTTGTTCCGTGTACATGATACGCCATGTCATGCCAGTGTCCATGATGTGGCAATACAGGGATCCTGGGTATCTGCATGTCAAAGAGCTGTGATGCCTGGGAGACATCAGGCCTCACTTGTCACTGTGGACGGTGTTTGTAACGTGACAGCAGTACTTAGGTACTGTGACACAGCCCAGTGATTCGCCATTGCACTACATGGAACTTATGTAGACATGTGGACTTGAGAGGTGAGGTGATGTGCATGTAGGTGACATATGTGTCCATACCCAACAGCACACACCTCAGTACATTGTGTATTGTCATGATGTATCATGTGATATTTTGCTTGGTCATAGCCACATGGGTGGATGAATCGACAATCTTCCTTTGTTCATCTCTGTACTGCAGGGCACCAGCTGTCCATAGACCGTTCCTAGACCTTGAAACCATGCAGGAACGCGACTGCATCTGACGGTACCGCTTCACCAGGCCACTGATTGAGGAGTTGGCGGAGCAGTTGGCGCCACATCTGCTACCTGGCCGGACATACCCTACAGCACTGACCGCAGAGGTGAAGGTGATGGCAGCCTTGCACTTCTTTGCTACTGGTACCTTCCAGTACACTGTGGCTACTCCTGGTGGTATGTCGCAAACTATGTTCAGTCGTGTGCTACGCAATGTCTTGGAGGGGATGTTGCATTTCCTTGACCTGTACATCAAGTTTTCTAGCCCAGGTCAACTCACTGAAATAAAGGATGGTTTTTATACACTGGGGAGGATGCTGAACGTCATTGGATCTATTGATGGTACACATGTGGCCCTGGTACCACCACAGGCACATGAGCAGGCATCCCAGAACAGGAAACATTTCGACTCCATCAATGCTCTGGTGGTATGGGAGCATGGCCAAGCCAGCGGCAAAGATGGCCACCAGCTAGAGAGGCTCTCAACATCAGACTGGCCTAGCGGCGATTTCCCCTGTAATCAGCGGTGCAGTCCGCTCCATTTCCTTGCGTACAGCGGGGGCGGCGCAGTATCTTCGGAGCTGAGTGTGGCGCTCCAGCTTCAGCCTGACCCGCAGAGCAGCCGACCGATGGGAGGACCGGGCCTGCCGGTGCTGCAGGTGGGCCTGGGTGGGCCCGCACAACGCAGCTCCCCGCGTTAGTACGCTGAAGCTGAGTATTGCATTGAAGGGACCCCGGGTGAGTTGAGCGGCACACTTTGGATCCCCCTTCCTGCCAGCTGCCGGTGCCCACGATCTGCGCTCGGACCAGCGGCCCTGCTCCCCTAGATACAGCATGATGTAGTCCAGCGCTGTGGGGTCAGGGCCCACGCACCAAAGCCGTTGGGGGCTGGGGCGACGGTCTGGTGCGGCGGGCGGGCCCAGTGGGGAGAGGTGGTGTGGCCGCTTGATACCTTCGCTGTGCCATTGCTGCGTGCCCACCGGGGCCCTCCTGTAATGCAACTCCATTGCTGCGAGTAACGCGCCAGGCCAGAGGCGCACCCCATGGGGCTTTAGACCCTCACGATACCAGCGCGACGCCTGCACCGCCTGTCGCACAACACAGCGATCCGATCCTGATGGTGATTCGGGTGCGGCCCACCTGCCCTGAAGCCGATGGGACTGCTCCTGCGGGCCTCCTGATCTCCCCTACGGCCGGGAACCATCGACTATACCTGACTGTGCACAGCGGTTCCCTGACAGCCCAGTGTGCCCACATTGCTCGTGGCGTTCACAGCCAGTTTCATTTGCCCACACAACACTTAGAACTCATTGGATTGACCGGGCCCATTTCAGGAACGGCGCCACCTTGAAGGTATGGAACGAAAAGATCCTAGGCAGAGCACCCTACCTTTCAGGAAGACGACTGAGGGAACTGCGTCACTCCCCCCCGTGATGCCGGACAAGGCGCCCACTGTGGAAGCACCGGAACCCCCTGAGGTCTCTGTTGCGTCGCTACTGCTCGAGATGAGGGCAGGTTTTAAGGCGCTGGACTCCCGTTTTGACTCGCTAGACCGCACTATCTCGTCATTGGGCGCCAAAGTCCAGGCCCACGACTGCCGTTTGGATGTGGTGGAAGCACTTGTATCGGACTTGGAAGATGGGACTGCCCAATCTTTGAAGAGACTAGAACGGACGGAATGCCTGCTAAAGGAGGTTGCCATCAAGAACGAGGACTTAGAAGCACGTGGGTGACGCAACAACATTCGCATAATGGGAATCCCTGAGACAACCTCCACAGGCCGGATGGACCAGTTTGTCGAGAAGCTACTTACAGACCTGTTTGGCAGCGATGCTTTCACTCCCGGCTTTCTCGTTGAAAGAGCGCACTGATCACTTGGCCCCAGACCAAATCCTGGCCACGCACCGAGGCTCATCATTGCGAGACTCCTGAACTTCCGAGACCCCGACACAGCATTGATGATGGCGAGAGAACGAGGAGTAATTGAGTGGCAGGGATCAAAGCTGTCCTTCTATCCAGACTTTACTCCAATGGTTCAAGAGGCGAGATGGAAATTCCAGGGGGTTAAGGCCACACTTCGCAGCCTTGGGCTTAAATACGGAATGTTATATCCAGCGAGACTGAAAGTGGACTTTGACGGTAGGTCCAAAATATTTGACACTCCTACAGAGGCCCAGGAATTTTGTCGCACATATAAGGCGCGGAACACACAGAATTCGACGGAGGGTGTGCTCGCCTCCCCGGCACACAGCGGATCTGATGCTAGCGCTGAACTTTTTTCAAACTCCGGAACTGGATGATGGTTTGATTGTATTTGATTGCATTACTACTTTGCTCTGGGGATTTCGTATTGTTTAAAGTTATTATCTGACATATCACTTGGCCGGTCTGTTTGCAGGCTGCCACCCCCCGGGTGTATCCTCTGTGTTTGGTTTATTGCATTCTTGGGGTCCACTTATTGGTCCTCGGTTGTTAGCCTTACGGTCCCTATGACCTACGGGCGGGTGAATTTTGAAAGGGATGGCCACCTTTGGGATGGACGGCGGCTGGGTGGGGGAGGGGGGCAGGGGCCATACGTACACATTGTTTTGGTTGTTGTTCACACTTTATTGTAGCATTGCTTGCCACATTGCCGTTGAGTACAAGTCCTGACAGACAAGGGTTTACACACTGGTCGAATGTCATGGTTAGGTAACTTACAGGGGCCCTCGGCCGTCACCTTTATGTCCTGGAATGTTAGGGGGCTTAATAATACCCATAAAAGGCGGCAGGTGATCCATTATCTTATGCGGCATAAGGTTGACATAGCCTACTTACAAGAGACACACCTCCCTATTACCGATTCGGCCCATTTTGGCACTAGCTGGGGTCCGCACAGGTTCTTCGCCAATTACAGTAACTATGCTAGGGGCGCAGCTATATTGGTCCACAGGAGAATTCCTTTTACGCTTATAGATGTGGCTCGAGACCCAGAGGGCAGATATGTGATAGTCACGGGTAACTTATATGGCTACAAAGTCACTTTGGTAAATGTTTATGCTCCCAATGTAGAAGCCCCTGACTTTTTCCATGACCTAAACGCGTGGGTCACAAAACACGACCCCCACGCATTGCTCCTGGGAGGGGACCTCAATTTATTAATACACCCCATCCTGGACAGCACTTCTAAGGTGCCGGACGCCAAGTCACGTGCACGATGAGATTTGAGGGACCTCTGTGAACAACACACTTTAATTGACATTTGGCAGCAGCGTAACCCCACCCTCACCAACTACGCCCATCACTCTGGCCCAGGATAGATTATTGGCTGATCTCTCCCGCAGTTGCGGATTGGTTTGATTCCCATACTACGCTTCCTTGCACATACTCTGACCACTCACCGATAGTTTTACATTTAAGGCTCCCATGACCAGAGGGGTATGAGAAACAGTGGCGCTTCCCCGGTAGAGCCCTCCAAGATGACCTGTTCAAGGCTGAGGTCAGGGAGGCAATAGAGGACTATTTTGAGCTTAACACCGGCTCGGTGGACACCGTGGCGGTACTGTGGGAAGGATTTAAAGCCGTTATCAGGGGAGTGTGCATCTCCAAACAGGCGGTGGTACTTAAAGATCTCAGACAGACGATGACCCGCATCGAGCAAGAAATAGCTGCAATAGACTCCCAACTTGCGACACTCCCTGACACAACTGCTCAGGCTGCGAGACTTGCCCTACTGACTGAATACAGGGACACAGCGGATCGCGAGATCCTATACATGGGGAAATATCACACGGCTAGATGATATGGGGAGGGTGAGCGGCCCGGCAGAGTTCTGGCGCAAATGCTGAGACCATCTTACAGCAAAAATGATATCACTGTATGACACTCCGCAGATGGCACCACTCTCACTTCCATGGTGGCTATCCGGTATGAGTTCCTAGATTATTATACTACACTTTACACATCTAGAGCGGACCCTGACGGTACGGCACAGACTGAATACCTAGACAAAATCGCATTGGTGTTCCTGGAGAAACATATGCTTGACTTCATGGCAGCGCCAATCTCCGTCGCTGATGTTATACTAGCCATAGACACCCTGCAGGGATCTACTGCCCCGGGATTAGACGGTTTCACCTGGGACTTATATAAAGGGTTCAAGGACATTTTGGCCCCCCAGTTAATTGAGGTGTATGCGGAGGCATTGGAAAAGCAAAGTCTCCCCCCCACAATGCGTGAAGCTGTGATTATCCTCCTTCCAAAGCCAGGTAAAGATCATAAACAGTGTGACTCTTACCGACCGTTGTCTCTATTGAACTTGGACTACAAAATTCTGGCGAAAGTGCTCGCCAACAAGCTTTCACAGCTGATGGAGTACATCATTTCCCCAATGCAGTCTGACTTTGTTCCCAAACGCTCCACATCCTTGAACCTCCGTACACTGCTCACTGTGCTGCACAGAATCCAACCTAAGGTTCCAGCAGCGGCGGTGTTGCTTGACGCTGAGAAAGCGTTTGACTCTTTGGAATGGCCATTCCTAGTGGAAGTAATGCAGCGCATGGGTCTACCTTATAGTTTCATCGCAATTGTTTCCTTACTATACAGCGGCCTCTAGGCTTGACTCCACTTGAATGGTACTCTGTCCAAGCCGTTTCGTTTATACCGCGGGACTAGACAGGGATGCCCCCTATCCCCACTATTATTCATTCTAGCTATGGACCCACTAATCAGGCATTTCCAAGAGCGCCATCTGCACAGAGGGCTACAATTCAAAATGGGCCCGCTTTTAGCTTCCCTATACGCGGACGCCACCATCCTGTATGTCCGGGAGCCCCACTTAGACCTGGCTCCTCTAATTCGTGAAATTATGCGATTTGGCAGATTCTCGGGCTGGGCATCAATTGGCATAAATCCATAATATTTCCGCTAACAGAGGGCACAGTCAAATAGGATTGCTAATTTCCTCTCGAATGGTGCCAAGACTCTGTGAAATATCTTGGCATCCACATCCACCTGGACACCACTCAGATTATACGCTTGAACTATGGGCAGACCTTTCAAAAAATAGATGAGCAGGTGGACAGATGGCTGAGACTACCCTTGTCACTAGCTGGCAGGGTAGCCATATAAAAATGGTGGTTCTCCCCAAATTGTTATATCTATTTAATAATATCCCTGTGCCCCTGTCGGACGGTTTCTTTCGCACTCTACGGACGCTTATGATTTGACTGATGTGGGGTGGTAAACAACCTTGAGTTCGTTGGACCATACTGACCCTGCCATATGACAGAGGGGGTGTCAACGTCCCAGACTTCCAACTGTATTACTTGGTAGTGCAGTGCCGCTACGCGCACGCCTGGTTTCACCCCGACGCACGTATCCCATTTCTAAGACCAGAGGCAGACCTAGTTCTTCCGGACAAATTGAGCGAGGTGCTGCCGTGTGGGTTCCCACAGGACAGACGGGATATTCAGACAGTGTCAACGACTGCTTGGGCTTGGGACAAGCTGAGAAAGCGAGCGGGTGCCACATCTTTATATTCCTCTGCCCGTCCTTTGCCCAATACCAGAGGGTTCCCACTCACTGGAGAACGAATAGTACAGCGTACATTGGCAGCAGCAGACATAGCTAAGATGGGCGATCTGTTCCCTGGGGGGCATGTTTCCACCATAGACGAAGACGACAGATTCTCTGATTGCAGTTTTATGACCCATTTCCTAATAAGCAGAATGAAATCCGCATTGCGTGCGGAGTTTCCCTCATACCCGGTTGAACCGAACTCGTTCCCCCAGCTTAGTTTGGTTCTGGAAAGCACAAGTGGTGCACGCCTCATTTCTAGAATGTACAAGACCTGCACCCAGTTCCTCCCTGTGGATGACTCCAAGATTAGACTGGAATGGAAGACGGATACGGGTGGGGCGATTACAGACAACCAATGGAAGAAGTGTTGTATGGTCACCAGGGACATCTCGCTTAACAGCCGCCATAAGTTGCTACATTTTAAATTTCTCCGCCGTGCTTATTTCACACCAGCCATGGCCCACAAGATTGATGCTACTAAATCCCACAATTGCTTAAAATGCACCTCCCCACATGATGACTAGCCCACAAGCTTGATGCTACTAAATCACACAATTGCTTAAAATGCACCTCCCCACAAGATGACTTTCTGCATCTGGCTTGGTCCTGTCCTCGTTTACAGATCTACTGGGCGGAGGTGCATGAGACACTAGGGAAAATAATTGGGATTCCACTTGTCCCCCTTCCTGAAATTGCTCTCTTGGGTCATACAGTTCAGATTCCCAAGAAAGTAAGGAGATTGGCGTCCCTGGGGCTATTGCTGGCGAAAAGGGAAGTGGCCATCCACTGGGGCAGGAAAATGGCCCCCAAACTACAAGATTGGCTGCGTAGCTTAGTGTACTGCAACACCAACGCAGAGTTATATGCCAGTCTTATGCCACCGACATCCCGCCCTAAAGACCTATGGGGACCGCTGCGAGCACACCTCGACGCATCTAAGCAAGTTTCCACCTCACAGGCAGACAATGGCATAGTGCCGAAGGGTGTGGGCTGAGGGGGAGGTGCTGACCACACTGTTGCACGGCACGGCGGGAACTCGATGTGAGGCTACTGCTCAGAGTGTTTGCAATAAATCGACTGTCTTAAGCATTATAGTTCGGAATGGGGCCGCGGGTGGGGGTGGGGGTGGGGGAAGGTGTTGGGATCCATTGTCCACTGTGTGTTGCCACTGTATGGGTCGATATTTTGTCCACTATTATATCACAAAATGTCAGGCATGATTCGCTTTTGCTTGTGAAAAAACCATATGCAATGCAATGTGAATTTCCTCCTTTATTTGAAAAATAAAGTGTTTAAAAAAAATTTTTTAAAAATGCTCTGGTGGTATGTCTTGCAGACATGTGTATCACACGTGTGTGCACGTTTCCCCGGTTCTGCGCACGATGCCTACATAATGAGGAGTAGTCACATTGCAACGCTGATGTCACAGATGCCAGAACAGTGTGCCTGGCTTGTCGGTGTGTACTGACTGTTAACCACTGTGTGTGTTTGGCAATGTTCTATTCCACCCTCTTTCAAAACTCAGCTAATTGTTCAATTGATTGTATGTAGGTGACTCCGGTTACCCCAACATGCCGTGGTTGCTGACACCCCTCAGGAACCCTGTGACACCGGCTGAGATGCGCTACAATGAGGCACATGGTCGGACCAGGAGGGTGATTGAGTGGACATTTTGTCTCCTGAAAAGCTGCTTCCGCTGCCTGGACAAGACCGGAGGGGCCCTCCCATATGACCCTGCAAAGGTGTGCAAAATTATCCTTGCATGCTGCATGCTACACAACATGGCAGTGCGGAAGAAGTTACCTCTCATCCAGGATGACGATGACCTACCTCCGCCACCTGTGGAGGATCTAGGCCTGGGCCACGATGCCAGTGATGATGATGATGAGAGTGACGTCTACACACAGCTCATCAACAACTTCTTCAGCTGAATGTGAGTTTACAGGGTTGTTATGTCATTGTATTGAGTTAGCCTGAAATGTGTTGGGGCTGATCTGTTGCTGTTTGAGTGTGTCTGTGTGCCACTTGACTGGATGCGTGCATTGTTGTTTTTTCCTTCAGGTGGTCTGTACTCCACAATAGTGTCGCACTGCTAACTTGTTTCTGTGTAGGTTTATTCTGACATGTTTTGTGCATGTGTATTGCATTTCCCTCCTGTTCTGCTGTGCTTTTGACTGTGTCTTGTGTCTGTCCTTCCCAGGGTACTTTGCCTGTTGTTTGGTCAACACTGACCCCCAACACCCAGAATCCAACACCAGTGTGGAAGTTGTCAATTCCCATCAAGTGATGTACCACACACCCCTGGACTTCAATTCTCCGACACTTTGTGACTGTGTGTCCCCTGTAACATTGAATTACCTTGCAACTATTGTAGAATAAACATGTTGCTGATGTGTAATGAACCTATGCTATGCTTTGTTATGTGCGATGTCTGTCTTCCCACATCTGACTGACATTTTCTTACCTCACCTGTGGGATTGTTACCACTGACTGTGGAAAGGTGTGGTGTCTGTGCATTCTAATGTATTTCAGGTCAACATCATTGTGTGGGATGAGTTACATGGACATGGTGAGTATGTGTTATGGTGCCATAGTGGTGTGTCTCCCTCACATGTGTCACATCACCATGACTCACATAACAGTGATCACATTGTTGTAGTATTTGGCATGCACTGTGTTGTTTAGCAGATCAACATCTCCATGACACATGACACGTTGAATCACATCAGAGGCCAGAATAGTGTACTGGTGAGTTTATTTACAAACATGTGTGAGGATAGTGCACAGGATGGTGGGTGCTGTACATTGGGTTTTGAATCCAAAGTTCACAGTAGAGTTGGAAGTGTTGGTAGCTGAAATGCCCAGAGTAAAGTCCACAGTCATCTGCTACATTGGACCAACATAAACCCTCCATGTCATGTAGGAGAGTTGTGTTAGATATGACAAGGTGAACGGTTTGCGCACAAAGAACATTGTCCAGAACAGGTTTAGAGGCCCTGGGGGATGTGCATAGACATCTGCATCTCACTTGTCCTTCTTCGGACGACCCCTCTTATTCTTCGGGGGGGGGATCCTTAGGTGCAGGCGTCTGCGGTGCAGAGGACTATCCGCCAGAGTCATCCTACCTCCCTGTGGCACTGGCAGATCGTGCGGCAACAGATGTTGTGGCCACACAGGGAGGTGGTGCTTATCTGGCAGAGGCATTCGAGTATGTCCAGATGCACCGCAGTAAGTGCATCCCACTTTGCCTCCATGCTGGCATGATGGGCAGCCTGCTCCTTTTAAATGTCCTTGAGGATCCCCACTACCTGGCCGAATCCTCCGGTGCTATCCTGGTACGCATCTATGATGTGTGCCAGTTGGGGGTCCTCATGCAGTCCAGACCCCTCTGCAAGGCGTGCCCTCTGCCTACCACCCCTCCCATCACCCCCATCCTCACGGGCAGGACCAGCAGCGCCATGCACAGGTGACACTGGGTCACCTTGGGTGTTGTTGCTGGTGGTGTTGTCCGTAGCTTCCTGGGGGTCCTGTGTCCCTGTGATGTCGGTATTCTGTGGCCTTGGTCTGTCCGTGTTGATGGGGGTGAACTGTCTGTTGCCAGATGCTGGAGGCGTGGGTACAGGGTGTGCAGATGTTCGTACTGCTGGGGCTGCATGATGACTCACACCGGAGGTGCCAGGTTGTTCGTCGTCATCCGAAGAGGACAGAGACGGATCCACACCAGAAAGCTGAGGGTCCACCAGAGTCTGGGACAGGGACTCCTCTTCATTTGCTGCTTTGTCCCCAGCACCACCTGTGTTTCGAAGAGATACACAATGTAAGTTATGTTTCTACAGGCATCAATGGTTCACATACATGACATTTTCCACTGTACGTCAGGATGCGTGCATGTACACTGCTTTGTCCAAAGTTGTCACGGACAGAGATTGATATTGTTGTGGCACATTGCCCAGCCAAAATAAAACATTTCAATATGCATGTCGAAGTGTGTGGATGCCCAGCTCATGTATAGATTTGGCTGTGCATGGCCATTACTACTCAAGGGCCATCACGTTACTTGACAGACCTCCTGAAGCGGAAGCCGGGAGTGTGAACTGCCGCTCATTTTTTAAAATTGTGAAGTTCTGTATGTTTTAAAATCCACTTTCCCTCTCCCCCTCCTTCACGACTTCAGGGCATTCACCTGCCTGTGGAGACGCCGCGCAGCCGATATTAACGCTGCCGCGGTCTAAACACCTAAGGTAATCTTGCCGCCATTGCCTGCTCGATCGCGGAGGCCACGCCCCCCATGAGGCCACACCCACCCCGAACCAGCATTTAAAGCGCTGACTACAAGCGCTTTAATTCATACTTGACAGACCTCCTGAGGCGGAAGCCGAGAGTGTGAACTGCCGCTCATTTTTTAAAATTCGTGAAGTTCTGTATGTTTTAAAATCCACTTTCCCTCTCCCCCACCTTCACGACTTCAGGGCATTTACCTGCCTGTGGAGACGCCGCGCAGCCGATATTAACGCTGCCGCGGTATAAACACCTAAGGTAATCTTGCCGCCATTGCCTGCTCGATCGCGGAGGCCACGCCCCCCTTGAGGCCACGCCCACCCCCTTGACGCTAGTCACAGCCTTATAAAAATGTGCTTTCCTAGGAAGCGCAGCGGACGAGCGCAGCGGGCGCGACGTTTGCGATCCCGAAGGCACGCCTAAGGCAAGCCCGTCTGCGCCCGTCCGCGCCAAGGTAGGGCCATGGGCCCCTTATGCTGTCGGTTTCGACCCTTTATATCAGGATCAGCTTCCGTCTGGGCCTCCCTACTCCAGAGAGGAGCTCATCCAAATAGGTAAGCAATTTGCCGACAAAGGAATACTGTCTCTATCCCCCTCCTCTCTCCCCCGGGCTGATGTACTTTGTGATGATGTTCTGTATTGTGGGCTATTAAACGTCAGGTCTCTGCCCAAACACTGCACAGAGATCCAACTTCTGATTGACTCTCATGAACTTGACATCCTTTTCATGACAGAAACTTGGACGCGTCCAGACTGTTTGGTCGATCTGGGAACTGCCTGCCCGTCCGGGTTTAAATTTCTCCACCTCCCTAGGCCTACTGGTAGAGGCGGAGGTGTGGGAGTCATTTTCAGAGCCTCTTGCAGTATTAAAATCCTTACTCTTGACCCTATTCTGGGCACCGAGTTACTAGGACTCTCAATTCAGACCCACGCCGGAAATATAGTCACAGGGATTTTGTGCTATCGCCCACCAGGGGCATTCAGCCTTCAGCAGCAACAAGCACTAATCACTACCCTAACCAATATCGCCTTATCTCACCAGAAGCTGTTTATACTCGGTGATTTTAATCTATGTCAAAACGGTATCCTTGACTCAGCTCTCAAGAACCTACTCTCTACCTGTGACAGCTTTGGCCTCTCTCAGCTGACCTCCAAGGCCACCCACAAAGCGGGTCATCTGCTTGACCTGATCTTTGTGGCACCTGACTTGGTGGTAATGGGAGAAATTCTTCCAATGGATTGGACTGATCACTCATTGGTTAAATTCTTTCTTCACAAGACGACTGGCCCTTATAAGGCCCCGGCACCGACCAAGGAAATTAAATGCAGAGACTGCAGGGCTCTCTCACGCGCACATCCTTCGGGCAAAATGTTCCATTTGCAACAACTTTTTGATGTGGACAAAAGCACAGTCGACAATTACAATTCCCTTGTCTCCAGTATCTCTAGGGTGGTCGACAGCCACACCCCCCTGAAAAATCGGACCTGCAGGGGTAAAGACTCTGCCCCTTGGTTCAACGTCGACCTAAAACTGCTAAAACTTGAATGTAAACAAGCAGAGAGAAGGTGGAGACGTGATTATAATAAAACTTGCAAAGACACGTGGAAAACCAAGGTCCACGCGTACAAAACTCTCATCAAAAAATCTAAAGCCGATCACTACTCCTCCTTGATCTGCAACACTACCAACAATTCCAGGAGCATTTTTAGCATCCTAAACAGCGTCACTAACCCGGAGTCTTGTAAAAATGCGATCGTCCCGTCCCAAGACCTCTGTGACAATCTGGCCATATTCTTCAAGGAGAAAATTGAACTTATCCTTAAAGATCTGGATACTCCTCCTACTGCTGGAAATCCCCTTTCCTTGAAAACTGTTACTCTGGAGAATCAAGCAGCTAACTTAGCTGTGTCTCCAGAAGAATTCCTTTGCAGGTTTCCACCGCTAACACTCAAACTCTTCACTAAGATAGCTAGAGGGATCGTGCCTGGGTCTCCACTGGACCCAGTACCCCCTAAAATCTGGAAAGAATTCGAAGCAGAACTCTTCCCCCCGCTCCATCTAATTTGTCAGCAATCCTTGCTGACCGGTACTGTCCCCGCCCACTGGAAACGAGCGCTAGTCTCCCCTTTGCTGAAGAAACCCTCCCTGGACCCTGACTGCTCAAAAAGTTACAGTCCCATCTCACTGCTGCCGTTCCCTGCCAAGATAGTGGAACGGGTGGTCAGTAACACCCTTTCCAACCACCTGGAACATCATCTACTATTGGATGGGGACCAATTCGGATTCCGGCCTGCTCATGGAACCGAAACTGCCCTTATTATCGCCATGAACGAACTTCAAAGGCGAGCAGACAGAAGTCAGGCATCATTTTTGATACTGCTCGATATGTCTGCCGCCTTTCACACGGTGAATCACAAGATCTTACTGAGACGCCTATGGGAGGCAGGAGTGAGGGACACGGCACTGCATTGGTTCCACTCTTTTTTGCAGGACAGGCAACAAGCAGTATCTCTACCTCCTTTCCAATCTGCTTTCTCCCCGGTAACGCACGGAGTCCCACAGGGCTCTGCCATTAGCCCAATACTGTTTAATATTTACCTCAGGCCACTTATTCTTCTGATCAAAAGCTTCGGCATCAAAACCATTAATTACGCTGATGACACGCAGATGATCCTTTCCTTGGAAGGAGAGGACTCTATCTCCATAGAGATCCTACACAATTGCCTGCGGGAGACATCAAGGTGGCTGAAGAATAATTTACTTCAGTTCAATGCAGGGAAAACCGAGGTGCTTTTTAACAGTGGTTTGAGGATCCCCCGTCCGTTTCCTAGCAACTTCTGGCCCCCGGAAACAGCTTCTAATGTACAGCCTGCAGACTCTGTCCGCAACTTAGGGGTCATGCTTGACCACAAGCTCAGCATGGAGACCCATGTTTCGAAAACCTCTGCCTGCTGCTATGCCATTCTGCGCTCTTTAAAGTTCTGCCCCTCCTACCCACCCAGGCTCGCGCCCAAGTAGTTAGATGCACTATCCTGAGCAGGCTGGACTACTGCAATGCCCTCCTGCTCGGGGCCCCGGAGTATCTATTAGACAGGCTCCAAAGTGTCCAATCTGCGGCTGCAAAACTAGCATTGGGGCTCCCGAGAAGATCCCATGGACCATCCGCCTTGGCACAATTGCATTGGCTCCCTCTTAGACAGAGAGTGCAATTTAAGGCCCTCTGTATTGTTTTTAGGGCCCTCCACGGTTCCGGCCCAGTCCCTTTACAATCCAAGTTTGTGTGGTACGCCCCTACCAGACAACTCCGCTCCTCGGATGCCAAACTGGTGGTCACCCCCAGATTCAAGAAGGTCAGATCTGGAGGTAGATCTTTTGAGGTTACCGCCGCTAGACTCTGGAACACCCTCCCCACCGAGATCAGACATACCGATGAACTCCTACCTTTCAGAAAAAAGGTTAAAACTTGGCTCTTCCCGGGCTATCCCAAGTCCCCTCTGTTCCACCCCCCTATCCTCCTCAGACTCTGTCAGCGTCAGGATGCCTGCAATGGCGACAGTTTGCGCTTTACAAATTCTTAAAATAATAATAATAATAATCCCTGTACACATTTGACCTTTAACAAGGACATACGTGCAATTCCACTGAGGATATGTTGTAAGATTGGGGCATGTGTGGTAGCAGATTTTGCTAGTCTTTGTGTGTCACATTGGTGTATTGGTACGACATGGTCACAGTCCGTTATGCCTGTGATCTCTTGTGAGAAAGTGGTTTTGTACAGTGTTCCTAGTTCCCATCTCATTTCATACAAGTGATGATGTCACCATCGTTAATGAGTCTGGCGCTGAGTTTAGTACGTGCATATGTGATTTGACTTGTCAATGCTCTCCATGGTTACATGGATTGGGCAAGGAAGCACTCTGGCTTTTCAATGCTCATGACAGTGAGATCCGGTGGTGTGTGTGTTGCGGTTTGGCTGCTGTGAGTAGCATGTCTCCTCCAATGTACTCCAGGTTAGACCTTGTGTCTACAGTGTCTATGTCAGTGAGTGGTGTGTTGTGTGAAGGATGCATATGTTGCAGCACGATGTAGGAGTGGAATGCAGCTGACAACAGCACCAAGTGTGAATGAGACCATGCTATGGTGTCGGCTATATTGGTGTGTCCATTCCATTCACTGTCAGATGTCCCCTGTCAATGATGTATATGTGAGTTCCGGTGTGTTTTGTGCAGTATACTATATATGGCTCTCCACACTTGTCATCTGCAAGACACACCTCCACAGCCAGGCCAGGGGGCACCCCTGGACACTGCATCCCCAGACAGTGACTTTGAACATACGGTTGCAATGGGTTTGAGTTTGAGTTTGAGTTTGAAAGTACTTTTAGAGCGCACGTATACCAGCGGTTTCTTGGCGCTGTGGCTAACGGGGACTGAGGTTATAAGCAGGGAGGGTAGAGGGAGCATTTATTCAAAGGACTTTGTGAATAAGTGGGTTTTTAGGCATTTGCGGAATTGTGAGTAGAGGGTGATGGAGCGAAGTTCAAGGGGAAGGGAATTCCAGAGGGTAGGGGCAAGGATGGCAAATTTGGATCCCCCCAGCTTCTTTCTCCGGAAGCGTGGGATGGTAAGAAGGAACTGGGAGGAGGAACGTAGAGCCCTAGTGGGGACGTATGAAACAATCTCAGAGGAGATGAAGGCTGGCGCCAAACCCGATCGGGCCAGAAAAGTGATAGATGCGAGCTTGAATTGAATTCTAGCTCGCACAGGGAGCCAATGAAGTGATTTCAGAAGTGGGGTAGAATGGTGGAATTTAGGGAGATTGAAAACCAGGCGAGCCGCCTGGTTTTGTATCTGTTGTAGGCGACGCAGACTGTATGCAGGGATACCGGCATACAGGGCGTTCCCATAATCCAAACGGGTCACCACCATGGCCAAGATGATAAGTTTGAGGGCGGAGAAAGTGAAGAAACGGGACACCCTGCGTATAGTATGCAGTGAGAGGAAGGAGGAAGATACCACAGAGCTAACCTGGGAGTGAAGGGTGAGTTGAGAATTAAGTTTTATGCCTAAAGTTTTAACTGAGGAAGAGGGAACAGGAGAAGAACCAAGAGAGGGGGGCCAAAAAAGAGGGGACCAGGGACTGGATGAACCACCCGTCAACACCAGCTCGGTTTTATCAGGGTTGAGTTTAAGGTGGTTGTGGTTCATCCAGTCCCTGATATGAAGCATGACAGTTTGGAAATTAAGAACAGCAGAGGGAGAAGAAAGATTGAAGACCAGCTGGAGGTCATCCGCATAATTAAATACGGCGACCTCCATCTGTTGAAGAGAAAAAATCAGAGGGGCAATGTACAAATTAAACAAGAGGGGAGAGAGAGAGGAACCTTGGGGGACCCCGCACTGAACTTTCCGGATGTCCGCTGTAAAGTCACCCAGGCGGACAGCCTGGGTGCGGTTGCTCAGGAAGGAGGATAACCAGACCAGGGCAGTCCCCTCGATCCCCGCCGCCCTGACACGGGAAAGTAAGATGTTATAATCCACCGTATCGAAGGCGGCTGAGAGATCGAGGAGCACAAGGGCCTGGTACTGATTGGTATCCATGCCTTCCCTGAGGGTGTCTAGGACCGACATGACAACGGACTCCGTAGAGTGTGCGGGGCGGAAGCCAGCTTGGCGGGGGGCAAGGGCTCCGTACTTCTCCACAAAGGAACTCAGAGTGCAGGTGACATGGCGCTCGAGCACCTTAGCCAGAAATGGCAGAAGGGAGATGGGGCGGAAATTGGCTGGGACAGAAGGATCTGCCCCAGGTTTTTTCAGAATGGGCACAATTACAGCGGAATTCAGGGAGCTGGGAACTATGCCTTGAGAAAGGGAGCTGTTGAGGAGGTGAAGGGGAGGGTCTGGGCAAGAAACAAAGATGTGACGGAGGATGTGGGCAGGACAGGGGTCGAGCGGGGAGCCAGATTTGATCAGAGGCACCAGGGAGGTCAGACTTTCCCGAGTGATAGGAGGAAAGGTAGTCAGTGCGCCTTTGGGGGGAGGACATTGAGGATCAACAAAAGATGGGGAAGGGAGAGGGATGTTGGCCTTGATGGTGGCAATTTTGTGAATGAAATAATTATTGAGAGAGAGGCAGAGGTCTTCGGACGGGGCTGGTTTTAGAGTAGTTCTGTCCGAGAACGCCAGGTTATGGACGATGGTAAATATCTCCTTGGACTGGTTCTCTGCTGCTAAAATCTTGGAGGAGAAATAAGATGTTTTAGCCTCCAAGATGCCTTTTTTGTACTGGTTCAGGATGTTGGTGTATTCCAGTTTCAAAGTGGGGCAATAGTTTTTCCTCCAGGCCCGCTCCGCGCGGCGAACTGTAAGTTTGGTGGTTTTGAGCTCTTTATTAAACCACCGATTGGCGTCTTTGTCGCGTTTGGAGGTAATGCGCTTGAGCGGGGCAACGGAGTCGCGGCTATGGGAGAGCCACTGATCTATGGCATCAACCTGGGAGGCGGTGGTAAGGCCCTGAAGAGAGGGAAGAGAGCAAGTGAGGAGGGAGGAGAGATTCTCAAGGTTGACACGGCCCCATGGTCGGACCCAGGTGTTTTTGGGCCGAGGGGGCTTAGCTGGAGGGAGAATAGGAAGGAGTAGGCTGTGTATGCGACTGTGTTTGGGTTGGCCAGTGCATATGTGTGATATTCAGCCACATCATTTATCAGGCCCATGTGTCAGACATTTTGCCCAGGCATTATCTTTGTGAGTGACTGGTACCACGTGTGCAATGTGTTTTAGCATAGAAGGTGCCTGTATGGCCAGCATCGGTGTTATTTCTTTTCAAGTCAGGACCTCCTTCTCCCCCAGGCCAGTTATCCCATCATGAAGCGTGCCACCATTGCAGTGGGTGCAGGTTAACTTTCAAGATGTCAGTCAGTGCAGTCCTGGTGTTTGTTGTTGCCCAGTTCCCAGCATGGCCTTGTGCTCCCCACAACATAGCCCAGTGTCAGACATCTTGTCAGTCCATTCCCACTCCCTGTGAGGTGAACATGGTTCAGTGTGAGCTTGCTGGGCCGCGTGGGTGGGTGGGGAATGTCTGTGACTGCTACACCCCCTTCCTGGCATGCCCATACTTCCTTCCTTTTGGTTCTGCTTCCCTGTGAGGGGGTGTGACAGCAATGGCAAGATGGCTGACTGTGCAGTCCTGTTATTTTGTTGGTGCCCAGTTCCCAGCATGGCCTTGTGCTCCCCACAACAGAGACCAGTGTCAGACATCTTGTCAGTCCATTACTACTCCCTGTGAGGTGAGCATGGTTCAGTGTGAGCTTGCTGGGCCATGTGGGTGGGTGGCGAATGTCTGTGACTGCAACTCCCATCATGCTTTTGGCTACACCCCCCTTCCCAGCATGCCCATACTTCCTTCCTTTTGACTCTTCTTCCCTGTGAGGGAGTGTGACAGCAATGGCAAAATGGCTGACTGTGCAGTCCTGGTGTTTGTTGTTGCCCAGTTCCCAGCATGGCCTTGTGCTCCCCATAACAGAGCCCAGTGTCAGACATCTTGTCAGTCAATTCCCACTCCCTGTGAGGTGAACATGGTTCAGTGTGAGCTTGCTGGGCCATGTGGGTGGGTGGGGAATGTCTGTGACTGCAACTCCCATCATGCTTTTGGCTATACCCCCTTCCCAGCATGCCCATACTTCCTTCCATTTGACTCTGCTTCCCTGTGAGGGAGTGTGACAGCAATGGCAAGATGGCTGACTGTGAAGTTCTGGTGTTTGTTTGGCTACAAGTCCAAAGAGAGCCCATGTGCTTCACACAGCAGCACCCAGTGTGGTGTATCTTTGGGTGATATTCCACTACAGTGTGAGTCAATGCATTCTACCCGGTGAGTTGTGTGGAGTTTGTGTTGAGGGGTGTGTGCGTATCCAGATGCTAGTAAGTATGGTCAGAGCTGTCAGTCCTCCTTCCCACCCGGCCAGACATCCCACCATGAAACGTGCTTCCATTGGAGGGCGTGCAAGTTGTCTTTCAGGATGTCAGGCAGTGGTGAGCTGCTTCTGATTTGTGCACACCCCTACCAGGGCCTTGTGTTCCCCACAGCAGGACCCAGTGTCAGCCATCTTGTCAGTCATTTTCCACTCCCTGTGACGTGGGCATGGTTCAGAAAGGTCTTGATGGGCTAATTGGGAGGGGGAACATTATCTGTGACTACAAACCCCATCATGCTTTTGGATACACTCACTTCACCATTGCACTATTCCTTCCTGTCAGTCAGCTGCAATGTGAGGTAGTGTGTTTGGGGTGGCAAACTGTCTGACAGTGTTTATTTAGCTTTGTGCCACTGCCTTGCTCTATTTGTTGGTAGGTTTGCACATGTCATGACACAGTTACAAGTCACTATGAGATGGCAGGTATTGTGTTTGTCTGACTAGCATACAGGTCTTGGGATGATTATCTATTGGTTACTGTGGCTTTGCTAACGGTGCATGGTTTCACTGTCCCCTTGCCACACAATATTGAGTATGTTGGTTGTGTACTCACCAGGCTCTGGTATGTCTGCTAGACCATGGACGCTCTCTGGTGGTAGGATGTCCCGCACCTTTTCCTCCCAGGACCTGAAGTATACTGGTTTGGCAGGAGGGCCACCACCAGTGCGCTGACTCAAGGCTTGATCTTTCTCGATGAGTTTCTTGACCCTCCTGCGCATGTCATACCACCTGTTCTGGATATCATCCTTTGTGCGCAACGTTGGTGCTTGTGCGTTCACCTTGTCCACAATCCTCGCCCACATCTTTATTTTCTGTGACATGTGGGTCCTTTGGACCAATGTACCAAACAAATGTGGCTCTACTCTGATGATCTCGTCTACCAGCAGTTCTAACTCACTATCTGTGAACTTTGGATTCTTCTTTGGGGGTATGGTGATGGGTGGTGATGGTGAGTGATGTGTGTGTGAGGATGCAAGTGAGGGTGGGTGGGTGTCAGATTTGCTAGGTGTATGTGTGAGTGCTTTTGGTGAGGTGCTAATGTTGTGAAAGTTATGTGATGGGTGAGTTGTGAGTGTGTCTGTGGTTGCTGTGTGATGGTGTTCTCTGATGGCTGTTGTATTTAATTTGCAAAGGATCATGGTAGTGATTGGTGTTCTTTATATAGGTGCAGTAGTGGGTGTGTCTTTGTTAAAAGTTTTTTTTTAATATTTATTGACTTTGTCCTTGCTTGTTTGGTCCTTTTTTTGTATTTTTTCCTTTGGGTTTTCTAGGCATGAAGGAGATGTTCTTCTGAGAGAGACGGACGCTGATGTTGGATCATGTGGGCTTCTCCGGGTCTTTCACGCTGACTTTCTGCTGTGTTTCATACGCGTCGGACGCGGAGATCTCTATTGCTTCAGGTCCCTGTTTTCTGTGCATTTCGGTCATGCGGCTTGAGCTCCGTGCGAGTCGGTCTGGTTTTACACGCATTGCATTGTACTGCGCGGATCGGACATCGCGGGTACGTGTCGGTCGGGTTCATTCCTGGTGCGTGCCAGTCGGTGCTAATCACGTCCATTTTCCGGGCGAATCACTGTTTTCCCTACGGCTCGGTCATACGGCTTGTATTCCATACGTGTCGGTTGTAATTCACACGCGTTGCATCGTACTGCACGGGTCGTACAGCACCGGCCCGTGTCGGTCGGTCTCCCTTCTGGGTCCGTGTCGGTCGGTACGTTTTGCGGCCGGAATCGGAATCGGCCCCTTACGGTAGCTTTTTGGAGGTGTCTCCACATACTTTGATTAAAATGGTAGTATCACCCTTGAATTGCAGTATGTGGGTATATTTTAAGAATAGCTGGAATCATAGATAGTACAAAATCTATTATTATCCTTTGAGGATAATAATTATCAGTTAATTTTTTTATCGCTGCTAATAGTTCAATATAGGTGGGATTATTTTTATTTGGCAGCAATGCATAAATGAAGGGAATATTGATTTCCTGAAATTCACCATGAACGGTGTAAAGTTGGTAAAATGGTTTTGGACACACTTTAAAAATTCCGTCCATCATCCATATTTCACAGTGTTTCATTTTTTGCAAGTTATTATTCGTTGCAAAAACAAGAATTCTTTTATCTTTACTTTGGTTGTCATAGATCAAGAATTTGTCCTCTTTGTGGGTGACAGTATATTCAGGCAGTATTTCAATTTCTTCAAAGGTTTGGGGGGTGGGTGGGGTTGGATCGGAAGCTCTTTTAGTTTTAGCGATAAATCATTTCAGGTGGGGCATAGAGGGTAATTGTCCTGTGACTTGTTCTGGTACTTTTGTCAACACATTCTTCAAGATTTCAGTGCTTGTCTGTTGGGAGCCTGTGCTTGCTTCTCAAATTGTTTCTAAGGCTTCCCTTACTTCTAATTGTGGCACATTGGGTGGACAGTTGTGCTCTCTAACATTCACAAAGTTGTTATCTATAGTTGTAGCTCGACCACAACATACAGTTGAATAGTATTTGCTACATTTCCAATGTTTATCTTTCACCTTTTCTTGGGTGTAGGTATAAACCATGTAGCAAAGCATTAATTTTCCCTTTTGCGATGTAATAAAGCCTGTTCCTTCAGCCATTTCTAGGCTATATCTGTGAAGATATATACATGTGTGTTGAATAAATATGCATTTGTGAATTATAAATATGCTAGTTTTAGTAGTAATTTAAAGAAAATATATTATAGTTCTTTCTGTTTTGTTGATGGCTTTATTTGCTGCTTTTTTATTTTCACAGTTGTAATTTCTGTAGATGGGGTAGAAAATTGTTTATGTTAATTATATTAGAGATTATTTTTAGTTTCTTTGTCTTAAATATTTTTTTACACTGAAAGTATACTTACTTTTTGAAGTAGATGAATTTAATTTGGTGGGTGTTCTTTTGCAGATGCAGTTTGTCAAAGATGTGAAGAAAAATGTATTTATTAGTTTTGTTTTCTCATTTTAAGCATGTAACAAAATTAGACAATTTTCTGTTATTTCTAGGTAAAGTTGCTTTTTTAATAGTTCATGTTTTTTATCATGTAGAGTTAGATAAGGTACTTAATCACATTTGATTTTTTTTTTTGCTGTGGTTGTTAGCAAGTTTTGTTTTGATTAAAAAAGAGAAGAACATTTAATTAATATATGTAGTTAAGTTAAGGAGGTCGTAGCATTTATAATAATAAAAATATGATTTTTCTTACCTGTGTTGTAGTATAATCTGTTATAGTAGTTTTTGTAGATCTTCTTTCTCTCTCTCTCCAGCAAAGTAACGCTCTCCCTCCATGTTTGGCCGCTAAACGGTACATTTTTTAAAGTTGATTCTTAGTTTTTATAGTGTTTAATTAATTACTTCTCAATTGTAATTGGTTTGTGCTCTTTTAGTTTATAATAATTGGTTGAGATACG
This sequence comes from Triturus cristatus, assembly GCF_964204655.1. Taxonomy (NCBI): domain Eukaryota; kingdom Metazoa; phylum Chordata; class Amphibia; order Caudata; family Salamandridae; genus Triturus; species Triturus cristatus. The sequence continues at coordinate 803,052,747 of NC_140584.1, forward strand.
TTTTTTGAATTTTGTTACTTTTTAATTAGGTAAATATATGTGTTGTTTGTTTGATGTTTATAATATATTATTTGTTTTCGTTATTTCAAAATATTTGTTTATAATGTTACTTTATTACATTAATAATTGTTGTACATTATATATATGTGAATAATTATGAGTTGCGTACATACAGGGGGTGGGGGGTACGGTCCGTACATACGGGGGGTGGGGGTTACGGTGCGGACATAGGCGGGAGGGGTGGGAGTTTGGGGGGGCCGTACGACTCGTACCCCGGGTACAAGTGTACTCGGGGTAGGACTCGTACAAAGTTCGCTCCGTATGGAGCCTTTTCCATGCGCTTGTGTGTTCGGACGCTCGGTACGGATCGTACTTGCGCACTTGGACTTCAGTTTTACGATTTGTATGTAAAACTGTCCGGGGACGTCTCGTAGACTTTTCCCGAGGCGATTCGTATGTATTTTTCACGTTTGAATCGTACTTCGCCGTTTGTTCGGGACTTGTACAATTCATACGTAAAAAAATACAGATACGAGTCGTACGGGAAAAAAAAATCCATGATCGGAATTGACCCCTTAATGTTGAATATTATTATCCATATTTTTTGTATAAGTTTAAATTATATTTGTGTTATCGATATTTTTGTTGTGTTTATTATTTCAATTTCTCGATATTTTTTGTTATCGATATGTTTCTAGTCGATATTTTTGTTCACAATATTTATTACGGCGATATTTAAATATTGATATTTGTGTAAAATCTTGTTTAAGTATAGGATGGCGATATTTTTGTTTACGATATTTTTACATCGATATTTTTGTACGTTGTGTTTTTGTTATCGATATTTAAACAGTGATCCACCATTGACCCTGCATATTTCACAGGGATGGTGGTGGGAAAACTAACTTGCAAAAAATGTCATGTCAGTAACCTCAGAAATTGTGCTTTAAGGGAACCAGGCTGACTCAACCTCTGTTGTCCATTTTTAATGTGACTTTGCACTGCACCACATAATTACCGTTGCTATTTCTATCTCAGCTAGAATAAAGAATTACTTGGGGCAAACTGAAGACTTTGCAGAATGTTGTGAACGAAATGTAATTTTCTCAAGGCTGCATTTAGTTGTCCCGGACTGAATAACATACTATTTAAAAGTCGTGTACCCCTGTACCTGAGGCTGTGAGTGCAAAAACCTGTCTGGTATAATAGTAAGAAAATACTCAAATGTATTCTTTTGCAAAAGTTTCTCTTTGTTTGATTTCTATTGGTCATGTCTTGAGAACCATGCATTAATATGATAATGTATGAAACTTATGTTTAAAATCCTATAAAAGAATGAGATTTCACAATGTTAGAAGCTCTAAGAAAGCGAATCGTTGTCAGTATTATCTCTGAACTCTTCTGAGTTCATGATTCTCTGTATTTTGGCTTAGCCATTTAACAAAATATCTATTTGACTAACTGCAATTTGTCTCTTTGTACTTAAATATTTTTGAAGTAAATCTTTAACCTTAAGACTTTTGGGTGTGTTCTTCTCAAAGTCTCAAAAGTAATTAATAGAGAAGGCACTACCGAATTTCCAATACACAGATAACCGGGTCCATTGGGGAGCAGCAACGGACCTACACCGCTCCTGGTTCAAGAAATCAGCACACACAGGAGTGAAAGAAAGTTGTAGGTTTGTGCAATAAAAATGGGTATATGGCAAAGGAATGGCGAACACATGCCTACTTGTGTTAGATTGTCATGAATCGAAGTGGCGATCAGAAGGACATCTAGTCCTCTTTAGCCTATCACAGCCTCATTATAAGTGTAAGGGGTAAATCAGGTGCAAAATATATTCAGGAGAAATATTATTAAGCAATCGAAAGTGTTTTGCACCCAGTTCTGAGTTTCTCATAGGGTAATGGAAAATAAAATGTTACCATCATCTTGTGAATGACAATACTGTATAATATTCTGCTTTCTGCTCGGATTTGGCATCACAAATTCTTCCCTGCATTAGGAAATTAGGGTGGTAATTTAATGAGACCAAGAGTAATTTGTATAAAACCATGATTTAAATCTGGCACCAATATCATTTTCAGTCGATTTTAAAGTTACTGCAGCACTCACAATAAAGGTCTATGTGTATGAAACCATTATCTCCTGGTAACCTTCATTACACCAAATCATAGTCTACCTTGTCCCGATCCTTGCCCTTTGAGAAGTTCCGGCCTCCCGGGCAGGATGTTTACTAAGCATTAAACCCAAGTTGTTTACTAAGCATTATTTATTTTTTAATTTCTCTTTTTGCATTTTTACAGCAAACGACCATGCAGAAAGTGCACCAAAGAGGGTAGACAATACAGTCATGACTATTTTAGCCATGATATGTGTCACTTGCATGTCGTTGACTAAACAACAACAACATAGGAGCATTAGAGATAGATTGAACAGTAGGAAGTCACAGTGCATCTTCTACATCGCAACAGGTTGGATAACATCAATGGGTCGGTGAGATTTATGCCAATGTACAAAGCGTCTGTATAGCAAATATCACCCTACCTGCAAAGGCATACCAACCGGGACAGACATCCCTAGATACTTTACAAAGTTCACCCCAGCATCTCATCAGCAGGATGGAGCTGTAAATAATCCTTCAGTGGTTGCCAAATGTCACAAGGGCGCGAGGCCACAGGCAGTAGTGTGGCATAGACATCGCTCACTGTGTTACACTAAATAAGGTCACAAAGCTAGTCTTTTATTATTGGTGATTGAGCTCTACCCCAATGTGAAAAATACTTGGCATTTTGCCAGAAGGAGAGCTATTGCAGAGGGATGTTTACAGAGCATTAAACAAGTGACTACCCCATTGACGTCAGTCTAAACAGCCTCTCTCTCTTCCCAACCATCTATATGTAAAAAAGAATTAGACTGGAGGTGCAATAATGGGGAGGAGGAATGTGGTCCTGGGACTATGATGACTATGATACCGGATAATGAAGATTACCAGTGATTGTTTCCATGCCCTCTCATCCATCCTTCTCATCCCACTGCTTAGCCTATGAGGAATTTACAACCCAACAAAACAATGTGCTGACAACCTATCATGCTGAAGGAATTTTAGGATTTGTATCAACAATTACTTCTTTGTCAATTTTATAACACTTGATCCAAAATCATCTGTAAAGGGTTTTTAAGTTCTAACCTATAAGGTTTGAAAAACATGTTTTATAAGACAATCAATCAGCCACCCTACATACCTCTTGACAGGATATTTCACTGACCTCCTCCCAGAATGCTGAGATAGCTTTAGTAGAACATTCCTGAATGTCATTTTAGAGACATTTTCCCTACTTCTCTGTATGCTTGGGTATTGCTAGAAGCAATCATCTGCTCAAAATGGAGGTAGAAACCTTTTTCCCTCATTAAAGGAACCATTAAAGATAATCACAGAATTAAAAGCTCTAAATTCATTAGTACAGGAAAGGTAAATTGATAATGCCTTTTCTAACGTCCAAGGATGAGGGCACTTTTACATCTGAGTTTGGTTGAAAGTCCGTAAGTACAATTTCTTGGGAAAGATGGAAAATGTAATGTATCTTAGGCATAAATTTATGATCAGGCCTTAATATCACCTTATGCGGGAAAGATCTTAGATAAAGGTATGATATTATCAGAGCTCCTAATTCCCCCGACCTTCTTGCTTATGTTATTGCAATTAGGAATGATACGTTTGCAGATAACAGATCAATTGGGATTTTTCTTAAGGCTCAATAGGTTTTGAGTGTACTATCACCTGTAGGAACTGGCATTGGTACCACTGACCTTCTTATCCTAAAACTTCTTAATAGTTTAAGAGCCAAAGATGTAATTTTAAATGTCTCCTCCCAGCTATTTAAATGCTCTGAACGTATCGCAGCCCATTTTGAAGACAGAATAGCAGGAGCAAAACCTTGAAGGAATCTGTAACTCAAAAATTCCAGTATCTGAAAGGGATCAACTGAAATTGGATTAGGGTCCGGATTTCTACCTGAACACCACTTCTGAATTGAGACCCAGTGTTTTTTATAAGAAGAAAAAGAGTTAACTGTCTCCTAGAAGATTGTGGTGCCGATTCGGATCCTGGAGAAACCGGGTACGAACCGTCGGTCGGAGCGTTTTCTCCATCCGACTCGTACCCGGGAAATAAACATTACAAACATGCAAGTACGATTCCCACGGAAACACCATTTCCGTACGAATCGTAAAAAACACCGACCGACGAAAATATACATACAAATGTGATGCAGGACAGCGCCGACGTGACGTCGGGACGCATTCAGCCTGCAGTTCACGAACCAGGAAGTACGATCCGCACAGAGGTCACCCCGCACGGATAAAATTCTCCGCCTGCCAAAAACTGCCGGGAAACCAGGACGACGCGCACATGGAGCACCTGTACGCGACGGACAGCCATGGACCCGAACCTACGTGTCATCCCAGCCCTCATTGCAGTCCACCTGCTCTACAGGCACCGACGCAGACGCCGCAGAAGGTCAGAATAACACCCAGGGGCAAAGGGGGGGGGCAGGGGCAGGACACATAACCCCCACCCAAGTCACAAATTACACATGCCCTGGACAAACCTGACCTGCAGGACCTGGTCACCTCGAGGGGGTGGGGGCGTGTCCAGCAACGCAAGCGTCCGCCACAACGGAAGTGGATGTTGACGCGAACCGGCAACACAACAATACCGGTACGTACCGTACCCAGGCCTTAAGAGCGTGGGTACGGGTCGTACCACGCCCACCACTACGTCACCCCAACAATGGCGGTACGGCCCGTACCCATGTTCTAAAGGCCTGGGTACGGTACGTACCAGCATTGTTGGGGAGATGTAGGGGTACGCGTGGTACGACCCGCACCCACGCTCTGAAGGCCTGGGTACGGTGCGTACCCCTACGGCACCCCAATGGGGGTCTGGGGGGACCACAGAATCACATCGGGACTTTCGCAACAACATTCCCAGGAGGAGTAGCCAGGCGGAATGTGGCATGCACCATGCATTGATTGTCACAGTAGGCACAATGCAAGTGAGGAGTGCACACAGGAACCACAGCATGCTCTGCATGGGAGACATGAGGCCTTCCCCACCCTGTGACCCACTCCAAACAAAATTGCATGTCTGTCACACAGGGACACAATGCCAGAAGTCACAGTCACAAAACAGGGGCACAGTCTAAGCTAGTGGAGTCTGCACTCACCTGCTCCCCTGGTCGACCATACAGCATGGTGTACTGTGGGAGGATCACATCCACCAACGCAATGTTCTCCTACATGTAGAATCACCATGGGGCACATGACATGGAGCTGAATTCACCTGAATTAATGGTCAGACTTGGTGACAGTCATCTGTAATGGGATTGTGGATTGTGATGAAGCCATCGATGTGTGTAACACTGCCCTCGGAAACATACGAGTTGCACCGGGTTGACATGGTGTGTGAATTCCCTATTAGGGGCTCAATGGTGTATAGCAGCCTCTCCGTGAGCAGCAGGGGGTGTTTAGCTGTAACCCGTCACTTGTGTGCCCGTGCTATGGATTTCCAGCATCTGTGGTGCAAAGGGGGGTGCCAGTGTTGGTCCCACGTGTTCATCCAGATGACCTGTGTATGTGTTGACAGAGTTGCATTAGCATTCCGACACACATGACTAATAAAGGTGTCCCTCTGCCTCCAAGGTGCCTCATCTCTGTCAATGGTGGTCTGTTGCCACTGTGCATGCGGCATGTCTGGCATTGTTCTCAGAGATGGTGCATATGAGTCTATGTGTAGAGTAGCAAGATGCAAGCTGTTTGTCAGGGATTAGATTATGTATTGTGCATGATGTCCATGGCTGTGTAGGTATTATGGCATCTCAGTCTCCACGACGGCCACTGTGCTGCATGTGAATCCATTGTGTGTGTGTGTGCCATGTTGAACCAGACATTCCTTCCTTGACATACACCTTTTGCATAGTTCCTTCCTGAGATCCTTGTCTTTGTGTGCTACTTGTGGGATTGTTTTCTTGACATGGCGCATGCTGCTGCAGGCACTGCAGCAAGGGCACCCAGTGTCCACGCAAACGAGCTGGTGTTCATCATGGATTGCTTGCTGACATGTGCTATGCTGATCAGCAGCATCTGTGCCTCATGCGGCAGCACACTCTGCATTATGCACAAGATCCCCAGTTCCATCAACCTCAAGGCAAGCGGGAGACCATCCCCCAGGTCAACTACGACATCCGTGTCTAATCCTACCCTGCACTCTACGGACATGTGCGTTAGAAATCCCATGATACTTGTCCACATCCAGGGTGCATCTGCACAGCTCTGCTACTACATCCGGCGACCAGGCCACATCAACGTCCAACAGAGATGGGGGGAGTGGATCACTGGCAGCTGCAGGATGACCTTCTCAATCCACGCACACACTCAGGATGCAGCCCACAACCACAACACAACCTTGTGGCACTGTGATCCAAAACCCAATTGTGCCATCTCCATGCATCCAACCTTGGCCGGCCCACCATTCTCCACATCCACCTGACTCAAGCATGCAGGACATGGTTCTGCCACGTGTCTACACATACCTGGGACTCCCACCCCAGGACACTCCACATGATCCCTGACCTCTGCGCATGACTGGTGCTCTTCTAAATAGGTCTGTAGGCACAGTTGTGCGGGCACCCCCTCAGCTGGTTGGGCCCATCACGGATGAGTATGGTGCTCCATGTCTGTCTTGGATGATACATTGTGACCCATGTGTGTCCTGTGCCAGACTCAGACCCCAGGGTATGGATGGTTGGAGTTACTACTGAAATCAGGCATGGTTTGACTTTACAACACACACATGTAGTGGAATAATGCTAAATGACAGCCTCATCTGGTGATTGTGAAGATTTTTATTTGTGGTGGGGCACGTGTTTGGGGAGATGACAAGAGGTGCTTGGCGGGAGTGTAGAATCCAAAGTTCACAGGGGGAGTTGGTATCCTTGCCATTGAAAGTCATCAGAGTCTATGCCACAGTCTTTGTCTACATTGGTCAGACAGTAACCAGCAAGGCCATGTGGAAGAGAATGTCATTTGCTGATGTGCTGCTGTTGGGCCAGAGGGCCAGGTGCCAGGCCAGGTGACCTGGGAGATGGTGATGTTCCGCTGACTGTCACGGTCTTTTGCGTGGATGACCCACCCTCCTGCGGGGACCCTCAGAAGCAGGCCATGACGATGCTTGTGATGCTCAGTCGGATGAATCCTCCTCCTCCTGATCCCTCCCTGTGGGTGGTGATGTTCTTCGCCTGGTGGCACAGGGAGGGTTGCCCATGTTTTCGGCAATCCGACGGAGTACACGGGTCATTTCCGTTTGCACCGCCACGAGCTCAGCCTGTCTTGCCTCCATCCGTCCTTGGTGTCGCTGTTGACAGGCATGTTGCTCGGCCTGCAGGGTCTTCATCTCCTCGAGGGTCCCCTTGATGTCTGTGAGGGTGGACGCAATCTGGACCATGCCCCTGGCGTCACGCCGGTATGAGTCGAGGATGTTGCTGACGTGTGACATTACCGGTTCCTGAGCCAACTTGTCAGGTTCACGCCTCCACCGTCCTCCACTCCCACCACCCTTGCCCACTTGCGCCTGGCCTGCCGTTGTGGGCACATCGGGTCTCCGGGACCCCTGAGGGATGGCATTTGCGGTGTCGCCTGCCTCCTCCTGGGTGCCCGGAGAACCTTGTCCCTCCTGGACAGACTGGCTGTGTTGTTGTGTGCGGGCAGGGCTCCTGGGTGTCTCCTGGGATGTGGCAGGAATGGGGGTGGTGGCTGGCACAGTTGTACCTGACGCAGGTGCTGCAGTTGGTTGGACACCAGAGGGGCCAGGTTGGTCGGGGTCATCCACGGAGTGGTGAGAGTCGTCGCTGCCGGTGGGGTCCTCTTCACGCAGAGCCTGGTCCTGTGAGTCTTCCCCCCCAGTGTTGGGGGGAGATTGACGACGTTGACCTGTGTTGGAGAGAGACAGTGTTAATTGTGTTACATGCGACATCCATGTTTCATTCATTTTTGAGTTGGTACAGTTCCTCTGGGTGGTTTGATTTGGCTAGCATTCCTCTCACAGTGCACTTGTGCATGGGTATGTCCCTTGGCCACAGCTTTCGACACTTTACCTATGTGTGACACAATCTTAGTTGATGCATCTTTTGGGAACGCAGTCAGCAGTGTAGTGAGCGGGCGTAGCAAGCCATGCAGAGCCGCCTTATGTGTTGCACTGTACGTGGCCAAATGGTGTTTTTTCCATGCTATTTGAGAATGCAGGTAGGTAAATTAACCATTTGTGACAGGGTTCTGACAAACACAGTGGGTGGGTATACTGGGTGTAAGGTTATGTTTGTGCCTGCAGCACGGATGTACTCGTGCACAGATTGACACATGGCCCAGTGTTTATCAAAGGTTGAAGGGGGGGTTCACGCACTGCCAAACCTTGTCTACATGCACACAGTCCACCTGCTGACGAGCGGACATGGCCACACCACCCAAGGGTTATTTGGTCTCCCTCTGTCGCCCTTTCTCCCTCCCTCTGTCAGCCTCCTCCCACTGTCCATCTCCCTCTGTCTCCCTTTCTCCCTCCCTCTGTCAGCCTCCTCCCTCTGTCCGTCTCCCTCTGTCTCCCTTTCTCACTCCCTCTGTCAGCCTCCTCCCACTGTCCCTCTCCCTCTGTCTCCCTTTCTCCCTCCCTCTGTCAGCCTCCTCCCTCCTTCTGTCTGTCTCCCTGTGTCCCCCTCTGTCTCCGTCCCTCTCTCTCCCCCTCTCCCTCCCTCTGTGTGTCACCCACTGTCACCTCAGCGCAGCTTCCTGGGCACACACAGTTTGCAGGTCTTTCAAAGGCCATTGGCTTGTTTATGTGGGTTTGTTTCTTCTCTGCGGGCACCCATTGGGCGGAGTGTCTGAGTCTGCGCTGCTGCTGTGGCGGTGTGTGCTGACACTCTTTCAGTGTGATGCGTCTTCATTAGCTGCTGTTATGTGCAAATTGTGCCTTCATACCCATGTCGTCCTGCAACGCGGCCACCATTAGCAGGCAAAACAGTACTGTGTGGGCACACACTGTTTGTATGCCTGTGACCTAAGCCATATGGGCTGAGGGCATTGTTGTGTGCTTCAGAGTTGCTCTGTGTCACTTTTGAGGCCCCCCCTCCCGGCATCGAGGACATCCTGTCTTGTGTTGGTGTTTTGTGTGGCCTGTGACTTGGCATGGCCTTGCTTGGGGCATGGGGCATGGAGGCGCTAGTGGCATGTGTGTGTTTTTGGAGTGTGGTTGTGGCTTTGGAGGGGTTGCGTGCATGATTGGTATTTGGGTTGTATATGGCGTTCCCCCCATGTGAGGTGAGTTGTTTGTGTACTCACCAGGCTCTCGGACTCCTTCTAGTCCGTCTACTCCCACCGGCGGCAGCGTGGCCATCACCTTCTCCTCCCAGGGATGGTAGTGTACCAGTCTGCGGGCCGGACCTCCTCCAGTGATGCTGGCCTGGTTGTGGTCGTCCGTCATTTTGCGGCGGACCGTCCTCCGCAGATCGTACCACCTGGCTTGGCACTCATGCCTGGTCCTTCTGGTGGCCCCAACAGCATTCACGGAACTGACTATCCTCTCCCACATGGCAGATTTTTCGGCTATGCTGGTCCGTCTGACCAATGTTCCAAAGAGCTGTGGCTCGACTTTGACGATTTCGTCGACAAGAACCTCCAGCTCCTCCTTTGTGAACTTTGGATTCTTGTTAGTGGGCATGGTGTGGGGTGTGGGTGTGGATGGTTGTGGGGGTGTGGGGGTGGATGGTTGTGGGTGTGTGAGTGTGGTTGTGCAGGTGTGTGTGTGTGAATGTGATGAGGGTGTGTTTGTGATGGTGGTTGTGTGAAGGAGTGCAAGTGTAAGGTGTATTGATGTATGTAGTATGGTGCAGTGCGTTGGCTCTGTGGTCTGGCAGTAGGGGATCTGTTGCAAAGGATCATGGTTTGTGTGTGCTGGGCCTTTTTATTGGTCCATTTGTGGGTGTGGCTGTGTTTGAACTTTGGGTGGGTGTGTTATAAGGAGTGGTAGTGGTTTGGGCCTCTGTTTAGCTGTTTGTCAGTTGCAGGTCAGTGTATAGGATGTATTTGGGCTTGTTGGATATGTTTAGTGGTGTTGTGTGCATCGAATTGACTCTCCTTGTGTTTTTTTGGTTTGTCCTGGTTCAGCACGAGTGTTTTTTGCGTCTGTACGGTGCGTACATGGGCCATGTTGTTGTACAGTGCTGTCCTTTGCTATGGCTTAGTACGACTCGTACATGCGCGATGTTGTGTGAGGGTGCTGGTGTGTGGGCCTGGGGTAGGGTGCGTACGAACACCGGCAGGGTGTTGGTCCGCACCGTCCATCGGTGGTGGTGTTTCGCACCGTACATACAGGGGGGGCTGGGTGTAGGGTCCGTACATACACTGGTGGGGTGTGGGTACGGTCCATACATACACGGGTGGGGGTACGGTCCGTACAGACACGGGTGGGGGTATGCTTCACACATACACTGGTGGGGTGTGGGTACGGTCCGTACATACACGGGTGGGGGTACGCTTCATTTATAGACGGGTGGGGAGTTGGTACACTCCATGCATACACGGGTGGGGGTACGGTCCGTACATACACGGGTGGGGGTACGGTCCGTACATACACTGGTGGGGTGGGGGTATGGTCCGTACATACACGGGTGGGGGTACAGTCCGTACATACACTGGTGGGGTGGGGGTACGGTCCGTACATACACTGGTGGGGTGGGGGTACGGTCCATACATACATGGGTGGGGGTACGCTCCATTCATACACTGGTGGGGTGTGGGTACGGTCCGTACATACACGGGTGGGGGTACGGTCCATACATACACTGGTGGGGTGGGGGTACGGTCCGTAAATACACTGGTGGGGTGGGGGTACGGTCCGTACATACACGGGTGGGGGTACAGTCCGTACATACACGGGTGGGGGTACGGTCCATACATACACTGGTGGGGTAGGGGTACGGTCCGTACATACACTGGTGGGGTGGGGTGGGGGTACAGTCCGTACATACACTGGTGGGGTGGGGGTACGGTCCGTACATACACGGATGTGTGGGGGTACGGTCTGTACATACACGGATGGGGTGTGGGTACGGTCCATACATACACGGGTGGGGAGTTGGTACGCTCCATGCATACACGGCTGGGGGTACGCTCCATACATACACTGGTGGGGGTTTGGCGCGTACATCCGCGGCCAGGGGGTGTTTGGCGCGTACATGCGGGGTCTGTGGTGGGGTGTTTGGCGCGTATGCGGGCACATGTCTCCATGGTTGCTATGGGAGTTCGGGCCGTACGGTGTTTTTTCCATACAGTTGTAAAATCGAAAGGACGGGAGTGATCGTACTTGCGCGGTCGGACTTCATTTTTCCGATTCGTACGGTAAATTGTCCGGGGATGTGTCGGACACATTTTCCGACCCGAGGACATGTGGGGAAATTTTCCCGATGTGATTCGTATGGAGTTTTTCCCATGCGAATCGTACTTGGCAGTTTGTACGCTACTTGTACGATTCGTACGGAAAAAAATCCGGATGCAATTCGTATGGGGGAAATTTTTCCAGGATCGGAATCTGCCCCTGTGTGTTTAAGGATACCTGTTTCAAACAACCCTGCTTCTCCAAACCTAACCTCTTACCTTCCGACCTATTTGCTTCACGTGTTGCAACTAGGCGGTGGGCTTGCCGGAAGCTGGTAATGATACCCCTTTGACAGACAGATTAGCAGGGGATACCTTTACCAACATGACTGAAAGGGCACAACCAGGATCACAATCAATGTCTCCTCCCGAATCTTCTTTAGCACCATCCAGAGGAGTAGAATCTGTGGCAAGGCATGTAAAATTTCCTTAGGCAATGGAATCCATAAGGCATCTACTGCCATGCCTGGCAACAGCTCTCCTTGGTGCAAAAAATCAGAAGCATTGCATTATGTTGAAAAACACACAGATCTATCCATGGTTTCCTGATTCAGGGACTAATCTGATCCAACTGAGGATGAAGGAGATGGAACATTACGAAAAATGAGAGATTGCGGCTCAAACTGTCTGACCAGAAGTTCAGCTTCCCTTATATTAACACAGCTCTCAGAGCCACCATGTGTCTCCACTCAACCACAAATGTGGTTGCAATGTGAGTTTAGGTCTTTGATTCTTGTGCCTTTCTGACAATTTAGGTAACATCTTGTCACCTGGCTGTTGTCTGTTCTGACCACTATAATCTTACCCCCCAATTTAGGGTGGAAAGCCGGCAATGATTTTCACACTACTGATAGTTCCCTCCCATTGGATGAGCGAGTTCTTTCTACTTCGGACCATGAACTCTTCTTTTCAGTGCATAGGCACTAAAAAAGGATTCCCTTCATTAGATTGTCCTTTTCCAACCACCAAATCAGGTCTTGAACTATCTGTGGGGTAACTGGGAACAACAGTTCGTAATTGAGGAAGTTCAGAGTCCAATGATCAAGAGATAATGCACTAGGGCAGGGTTCTCCATAGCCAGTCCTGGAGAGCCGGATCCATGTCCGTTTTTTAAGATAACTACATTTATCTAAATGGGGATATGCTAAAAATCTTGCATGGGCCCGGCCCTCTAGAACTGACTGTGGAGAACCCTGCACTAGGGGTTTGATATGGTATTGAGACTGGGGAACTACAGCTGTCATTGTTGACACTAACCCTTGCACTCTCAACCAACCAATGGCAGGCACCTGGGTCTTTGATAAAAGAGTCCCTGAGATTGTACTGAAGCTACATGATCCTGTTCTGAGTAAGATAGACATATCCCCTCTGTGTTTCAAAAAGGGCTCCAATGAAGAGTCTTTCTTGAGCCAGTGTCAGTTGAGACTTTTGTAGATTCCGGGTGAACCACAGATCCTGCATAATTCTGCATCTTAGAAAAGTAGGAAACACATAACAACCAACTGTCAAGGTAAGTAAAAATGTAAATTCCTTTTAACTGTAGTACACCCACCGAATCACTGACAGAATATCGATGGACCAAATATCGACCTACAAGAATATCGAGTACAGAATATCGATGGATAAAATATCGACATCCTATCTCTACAAAGGTAAGTACAAAAATATCAAAACCAAAATACAGGTGCCGATTCCGATCCTGTAAAACCCGGGTACGAATGATCGTACGGAGTGTATTCTCCGTACGACCATCTCTCGTACCCTGGGAAATCCACCTTACAAACCAGCAAGTACGATTCGTACAGAAATACCATTTCCGTACAAATCGTAAAAGACACCATACGGCAAAAAAATACCTACTATTCTGATCCTGGACAGCGCGTACGCGACGTCCGCACGGAGTCAGGCAGCGTTTTACGGACCAGCAAGTACGATTCGTACCTACAGCACTGCGCACGGCTATTTTTTTACGGGAGCCAAAAAGTGCCGGAAAAGCTAAGTACGCTGCGATGCATGATGAAAAGGGGGCCCAGTATGCGACGTACACGCCATCAACCACATCGTACGTGTCATCATGTACGGTGCGTACCCCAACATTGCATATGTACGGTGCGTACATACACGCTGTTGGGGTACGTACCGTACATAGGCCAACATTGCATATGTACGGTGCATATGTCCGCACCGTACCCCCCCATGTATGTCCGCACTGTACCCCCCACTCGCGTATGTCCGCACCCTACCCCCACCCACGTATGTCCACACCGTACCCCCCACCCACGTATCTCTTCACCGTACCCCCCCACCTGCGTATGTCCGAACCGTACCCCAGGCGTACCCCAATCGTCGTATATGTACGGACCGTACATACGCGAGGATTGGGGTACGCCTGGTGTACAGTGCGGACATACACGGTTGGGGGGGTACGGTGTGGACATACGCATGTGGGGGGGTACGGTGCGGACATACGCGGGTGGGGCGGAGGCTGGGGGGGCAGTACGACTCGTACCCCAGGCACAAGTGTACCCGGGGTAGGGGTCGTACAAAGTTCGCTCCGTACGGGACGTTTTCCATACGCTCGTGTATTCGGAACGCCGGTACGGATCGGACTTGTGCGCTCGACTTCAGTTTTACGACTCGTACGTAAAACTGTCCGGGGACGTCTCATAGACCTTTTCCCGATACGATTCGTATGTATTTTCTTACGTACGAATCGTACTTCACCGGTTGTACGGGACTTGTATGATTCGTACGTTAAAAAATACGGATACGAGTCGTACGGTAATTTTTTTTAACGGATCGGAATCGGCACCATAGTTGTTTAAAATGTTGTTGTTTAAAATATCTTTTTTTTTTAAATGTCTTAAAAATAATATAAAATTAATTAAATAATAAATATAATTAATTAATAAAATCTTGGGGCATCATTAGGCCGCCATCCTGACGTAAAAAGGGACCGCCCGCCATAAGTGCGGTGGTCCCATGGGGGTGATTAGGATGCGCCCGCCACACTATCGGGCGCATCCTGCATTTTTAACATTGCGGCGGGCGGTGCTTTTCAGCATCACCCACCGCAATGCCAAAAATGCATGTTGTGCATTTGCATGCACAACGTGGCAGACACCGCGTGGTGCCTGCCATGTTGTGCATGCAAATGTAGGGGGGTACCATAGGTATATGTGCCCCCCAACATCCTGGGGGCCCGCAACTTCAAATGCCGCCAAGGAAAGGCTGCCTCCCGCCTGCATCTTGATATGGATGGCGGTGTCTAGCAGACACCGCCACCATATTAAACCCTTTTCCGCCCGTCGACTCGTTGACCGGGCGGAAAAGCGGCGGACGGTCGGGCGGAAAAGCGGCGGACGGTCTTCCCATCCGCCGCGGTACCCCACCATACTGATATGGTGGGAGGTAATGTGCATGCGGGCGGTGGTTTATGGCGGGCGGATCTTGGCGATCCACCCGCCATACTACTAGGCCCCTTAGTTAGAATTATTTTTAAAAAAATAAAAATGATAAATAATAAATTGTAATATAAAAAACTTAAACATACATATTTAAAAACATTTTTATATATATTAACTTAATAATAATACATAATTATTTTATTTAATTATAGAATGTTAAAACATAATAAGAATTATAAATACACACATATATATATATATATATATATATATATATATATATATATATATATATATATATATATATATATATATATATATATATATGCACACCAAACAATCTCATATATCTGTGAGAAATACTCGGACTCCAAAGTAGAATGCAAAGGATTTATTTACAAGTGCAGAATTGTGCAATCCGGTTTCCAAACTCAGACCGCTGGCGACAGACCGAAATCTTTTGACCGGAATTTGTGGATTATATATATATATATATATATATATATATATACATAAACCTGTAATATAAATATAAAAATAAAATATTAATATAATAAATTAAAATATCAAAATTAATATTTATGTGTAAAAAAATATTTTACACTACATTAACTATAACAGTAGGGAAAAAGTTGGATAGTGTAGGGGATAAAATATCTATTTCCACTCCAAAGAGTGCAACAGTAGGGAAAGTGTTGGATAGCGGAAGGGAATAATTTACTATTCCCACTCCAGCAAAATAATAAACATTATTTAACAAATACTTAAATAATAAAGAAGAATTTACCTCTCAACAAATACTCCTATAAATAACATCGCCACTATTGTAAAACATGACACAACTAACATAATTGCTTAACAATTAATTAATTAACTAATAACAATAAAATTAAAACAATGAGTAATAAATTAATTCATACTATTAAGGGGCCGATTCCGATCTGGGTCGGAAGGGCACCGAATGCGATCCGGCCGGAAATACTACGAGCCGTACGCGTGATTTCCGCACAACTCGTACAGCTGTACGAGCGAGCAAGTACGATGCGAGCTACGTGTAATTCACCGACTGAGTTGTTCACGGGTCTGAACCGCTCCATACGTCTCGGCCGTAAGTTAACCGCGGCGTGCAATGGATGCGATTTACGACCGAGCCAGTACGATGCACGCGTCGGGCAGCCGGTGCGAGACGGAGTGTCCGGTTCGCAAAACGTCCGGGAAGTTGCTTATGGGGGTTCACGTCGGACCCCCTGTGACCCGCAGCCCTACGACTCGGACACAGGGGGAGAGCCAAGGGTCTCCTCAACACAGGCATGTATGGAGTGGATGGCACTGAGGCATACCCACTGTAGGGGGCGCCCTTGTGCGAGACGTACCCATTCAGTCAATGGGAGCCCATGTACGCGTCGTACGACCGTCTCCAATTGACTTCTATGGGAGTCCGACCGAACCGAGCCCGGCAGCATACGGCCGCAACGTACTCGCCCGGTCGGACTGCAGGACTCCGGCTCGGTCGGAAAACACTCCGGATTAGGGGTGGGCGGAATTTGCGAAATCCACTTTCGCAAATTATCGCAAAAATGTTAAAAATTATCGCAAACACGTGGAAATATCGCGAAGATGCGGAAGTTTTTTTCCCGCATGTTCGCGTAATTTTCTGCATGGTTGCGGCTCGCCAACTTACCCATGTGGTTGCTAGCGGGCGCGGCCATTTTGTTTTCAGTTGTCTCGCGGTGCATGATCGCGAGAAGAAAGACGTGATCGCGCGACTCATGACGTCACTGCGGGCGCGAACTGTCGCGAGACAGCGCAAATGGCTAAAAACAATACAACATCTCATGGAGAACGCGACCGGATCAAGAAAACTTGTCGGCGAACGCAGGGATTCAGGTAAGGCGATCGCGCGCGCGAGAATGTATTATTTTCCAGCGCGAGCAAGAACTAAATTATCGCTAAGCTGCGGAATGCGGAAATTTTGACATTTTCGCGCTTTCCGCGGAACGCGAAAATGTCAAATTATCGCTATTTCCACGAACGGAACAAAATTTTAGCCCAGGCCTACTCCGGATCTGGCTCGGTCAGAGAGCTTTCCGACCTGGATCGGAATCGGCCCTTAGACTATAAAATAACAATAAATAAATATGATCTGCAAAAATTTTAAATGATATTACTTTTTAATTACTTGCCACACTACTCCCCTCTAAATACACAACTCACACATAAAAAATTGACACAATTTACATATTTTCCAATTAATTATTAATAATTAATAACCAATTAATAATTAATAAATAGCAAATTGTTTAACACAATTAACAATATGAAATATTAAATACACAAATGTGAATTATTAAATATTATTAATTATTTAATTATAATTACATTACTTCCCACTCCACTCCCCTATAAACCCACAACCTGCTCTTAAAATATTGAGCAATTAATTATTAATAATTAATATTCAATCGATAACTAATTATTAACAAAATATGTAACACAATCAACAACATAAAATATTAAATATATAAATATGAATTAATAAAATAATTAATTAATTAATTATAATTACATTACTTCCCACCCTACTCCCCTATTAACCCACAACCCGCTCCTAAAATAATGTTACAAATAACATTTACCAATTAATTATTAATAATTAATAACCAATTAATAACTAATTAATAACAAACTAATTAACACAATTACAATATAAACTATTAAATACAAAAATATTAATTAATTAAAATTATTAATTAATTTATTTTATTTAAATTACTTCCCACCCTATTCCCTCATAAACCCACAACCCACTACAGAACTAAAACGCAATATTTAATTTCTTAAAAAATTAATAATTTCTAAAAATGCATTAAAAAATATGTTATAATTAAATTACTTCCCATCCTATTCCCCTATAAACCCACATCCCGCTACGGAACTAAAATACGCAAAAATTACTTAACATAAAATGAATTACTTCTAAAAATTTGAAACATACATTACAAAAATAAACTATACTTTTAACACACATACTAAAATACAGAACACTAAAATAAATTACGATATTATTAACAACGATATTTTGACTAACGATATTAATAACTTCAATATTTAAAAAAACAATATTTCTTACCTGCATGTCGATATTCTGGTCGACGATATTCTTGCAGGTCGATATTGTGTCACATCGATATTTAAACATCGATATCATGGCATATCGATATTTAAACACCGCACTCACCACTGGTGCTAATAACTTTGCACCAGTGGTGGGTGTAAAATCCTTGGTGAAGTTGACAGACCAAATGGCAGGGCTTGTAACTGGAAGTACTCTACTGCAGACCTCAGGAAAGTTTGCTTCCTGGATGCATCAGGACCTGAAAATGCCCATCTTGCAAATCTAGCGTTGGTAGGAATTTGCCCTTGGATTTTAAAGGAATGACCGCTTGGAGTGAAACCATACTGAATGACGCCACAAGAACAAACTTGTTCAATCCCTTTATGTCTAAGGACTTCCATTTTTGTTCTTCTGGTACTGTGATTATTGTCTTTCTATGTAGCAATACCTGCACACTACGGTGAATCACTCATCTTTTTTTTTAATCTTTTGGTAACGGAGTAGATTCAAAATAATTCCTCAGAGAGGCTTGTTTGAAAGTTATCTGATAATTGTGTTTAAAACCTGCAAGGAGTCTTTGTATATCAGCAGTTGCTTCCATATAATAATTTTTTACCTTGATCTTGGGACTGAGAGGTTTGCGTCTGGGACTTGTTAGCAAATGCCACCCACCCAACTTGTTGACCTTGTGATGTTCACTTCTGCAGGAATGACGTTCTCTTTGTAAAGAGTTTGAATGGCTTCAGTGCTTTCTTTTCGTCAGCCGATTTCTGAACCTTATTGTTCAACTCTATCTGCACTCCTTAACCCTGTTTACCATTCCCCCTCTACCTTTCTTTCCCCACAGGACGTATGTCTTGTTATGCAATGCGCTAATAACTCATATTATTGTGTAATCTCATGTTTTTCTCCTATGTCTATACTTGGCTCCTGTAATTGATGTAATTATGTAACCTGTAACTCGCTGATCCTCATGTAAATTGCTCATATACCTCCGGGTCTAGCCAGCGCTATATCAAACTTTGCAAATAAATAAATAAACTCTGGGCCAAAGAGCTTAGACCCCGTGAATGGAAATGTCTAACTCAAGGAACTTTGAATGGAGTCTAATTTCCATGGCTTTCTGCAACTGCAACTCCAGCTGAGGACATCACTACCCACAGACTGTCAAATCTGACATTTGACAGAAACGGTACAAAAAAGATACATCTGTGCCAACACCGACATAGGATTAATGGATTAAAAATCATTTATGAGAGTCTGAGTGGTGGATGTTGCTTATGTATTATCACTGACAGCACAATTTGACACAGCAAAGGACCTTCTAAATGTACTCTCCACCTTTCTTCAACCACCTAGTAAAATGTAGGCTCCTCCAATGCCAAAGGAATAGGATAAGATCATTGAATACAAAATGGTATTTACTTTAGGTTTTTGTAGAAAATCATCCTCAAAGTTCTCAATTCAATACCTATTGTTAAAAAAACATGTGATTTATCCAGGTCTTACCATTCCTTATAAATAATCCCTTTTATTACCTCATGCAGCTTCAAATCATTCACTACAAGAAAAAACCTTCCTCTGGAAGTTTTGCTCACAAACCAAGACCTCTCCCGTATGAGGCAATAAGTCTTCCAGATGGCTGCCTGGAACATACTTTCCCTTCGGACTGCTATCCTGATCATCCTTAAGCTCTACTCTCTGTCTTTTTGGTTTGGGGTTCAGGTAGAGCAGCATCCACAGTTTCCGTAAGTTGAATTTTAGGACAGCCTTTCAAATATGGAGGACTTCTCCTCCTCCTGCTCGACATTGTGCAGCTTTACAGAAGACTTTCTCCCTTTTATTATGGACATTTAGGTTGCTCTACAAAAGCAACCTTCCTGTTTATATTGGGTTGCCTAAAGACCAAATCCCACCCTTTGCAAGATATGGTCTCCCGATAACCAGTGCATCCTTCTCTTTGGTCATGTGTGCGCTAATGCACTGCAAACAAGCTCAGGATACCACACAGCTGCTCCCAAATAGCTAAGTGTCACACAACACACTGCTCCTGCCCCAGCCCAGCACATGAGCGAGGACCACACCTGTAGTTGGTGCAAAATAGAAAGTGATCGCCCAATGACAACTACCTTATGGATAATAAAAGGTAAGAAGTGCGTATATGGTCCAGTCTTACACAAGACTGGACCATATACAGTAGGCTGGATAGCAGGAGGGAGGGACTGTTTACACTGACATCAAGGGGGTTAACAAACACTAAAGAAATACTTTTATTGTATTGCTCAAAGGTTTAGTGCGTGGTAAATCCCCTGTCTGGTCTGGTAGGCCGGGACTATCATAGGGTAAGGGCTGAGAGGACTGGGACGAGGAGGATAGATGAGGAAGTATGCTTTTTTGGAGGTGGATGGCACAATGGGAGGCCTGACTCTAAGGTAATAACTGTGTTGTGGTCAATGTGTATGCGCTGAGACCTACCAAACCTCTGTTTTACCACTACTTGCAGTCACAACATTACAGGTGACCAGGAACTTGAATTAAAATATCTGCAACCGGTAATTACTGTATACTGGAAACTGTGGAAAAGGCAATTCGAGCAGAATCTCTAGTTTCTGCCAGAATCAAGACTTCAACTACCAATAGATTGGAAGTGGGCCTTCCTGAACTTTTTATTTAGGGAGCAGTGGGCGCGCAGGCCAGCCCTCTCAGACCTCTGCATTCAAGTTCACAGAAAATGTCCTCAACTCCAGAAGGAACCAATGCAAGAAACACAGGGGAGTGGAAAAGCAAGTTAATGGGACCTGTCTCCTGGGCTGCTCTGCTGCATTGTCAATTTTCTTCAGACCTTTGAAGAAGCCCCTTAGACGCGGAAAGCGAGAGAGTATTGCATAAATTCAATCTTGTGGCAACAAAGTATGAGGCTGTGCTGCTGGATTTGGCACTTAACAGCAGATTTGTGGACTGAAGAAAGGGTCTGCGTGGGAGGGCAGCAAATTAATTGCACTGAGAAGTGGATTAGCAGGTGTATTGGCAGCACCTGCTCACGCGCGTACTCTGATGGTACCGCTCACAGCTCTTGGCAATCAGTAGTATCTGGCACGAGACACCCCCTCATTCCTCCAGTCGATCAGAACAATATGCTCAGCTGAGAGCCACTTCACAAAAAGATGAACTTTGCAACAACAAAAAAATGAATCGTCTAACAAGTGATTGTATCCAGAGAAAAGCAGCAGCTGTGGCTGAGAAACAAACAGTGAGTAGAGCCCGTGCTCTCGCGCTGGTGGGTGACACGAATGGCGTGGCTGACTCTCAGCTGGACCCGGCCTGCTATAATGAAACCCGCCAGCCGTGAAATTGGAATCAACATGGCCGCCGCCAAGCCAAAGCCACACACAATAGGCCTCGTCTATTTCAGAAGAAATGAGGGGATCGGCCCCGTGGCAACAAAAAGGTTTGGGCAGGACGCTTGCCATAAATACGTTCGGTTGAGCAATTTTTCAATCACGCAGGTCGCGGGAACGGATCTTCCAGGTCTTTCAGTGGGATATGGGGCCAGCTGAATTATTTCATGCAGAACTACCTAAAGGGAAGTGAGAGGAGGCACAGAGGTCAAGGTTGCCTTTGACGTACAGGTTACTGAAGCCCTGCCAGGCATGGATCTCGTGAACGGCAACATTTTTCAATTTGGTACCATGTTCACTTATTTATTATAAAAGGAGTTCTCTTAAGCTTTCTGTTTTAGCTTGCATCATAGATTATTACTCTATGGCTGTAAATGTTTTCCCAAGTACAAGTAAGGTTTTAATGAAATGTTGCATTACAAGACTTTTTCAGTGAAGGCTTAAGCATACTTTACATAGGTGTGTTTAAAAAAAAAATCTCAGCTCGAAGTGTAACCAGATCACCATTGACATTACATCATGCTATTCTAAGCAGCAACATTCCTGTGCATACTCTGCGCCAGCTATTTTCAGAGAAACTTTGTGAGGTGACATCACCAGAGCTCAATTTAAACCAGTGGTTGCAGGTGGGGCCCACTGGCGCTCATGTTTTTTGGAGAATGGCACTTATTTTCCTTCATCAGTCTTTGACTCAGAGGAAGAGAGGAAAAAACAGACAAGTGGGAAAGAAAAATTAAGAGAAATACGGAAAAACTATGACAAAAGAGCGTATGAGAGTGAGATAAAAGGGCATGGGCTGTTGGGTGGTGGATGAAAGAGGCATGAAGTGGGTTGAAGAATACTCAGCCCTGATATTTCGCACACCAACATTCAGTAATGCCGGCCACAGGCTGCTGAGCAAAACTTTGTCCACCAGCATTTATTGTTTTACAAATTAAGCACTGGACATCACCCTATAAAGTCAGTAAGTTGGGTGGGTGAGATCGACAGTACTGTCCTTTAGAACCAAGGCAGCGTTAACCTAAACTTTCTAAACTAGTTTGTATGGAAGTCCGAAGGCTCTCCCACATCTGTTGAAGACTTGTCTACCAGCTCAAGTGATAAGAAACCGCAGAGAGCCAGCCCACCACTCACCTGACTGGGGTTTTCTACAATCACGCCAAAAGACCTTGCCTTGTCCTGAAATCTCCCGCTGGGTGAACAAGCTAAATTTTTGCTTTGCCCACTATCATTGTGGATCCTGGCCTGCTCTGACAAGATATTCCCTTAACCCCTTCGCTGCTAGGCCTCCCACCCTCCCCGTGCTAAGCCTTTGTTTAGCTATTTGGGGTAGTTTGCGCTTGGGCCCCTGTAACTGTTTGACCACATAAAGTATCCACGCCAAATTTGCGTTCTTTTTTTCCAACATCATGGGGATTCTAAAGGTACCCAGGGTTTGTGGATTCCCCTGGAGGGGACCCAGATTATAGCCAAAATACAGCAAATAGTTTTTTTTGTTGTTGGAAAAATGGGAAAAAAGGGCTTCACATGAAAACATCTGTTTTTTTCCCTGCAAACGGTATCAAAATAGGGTTGTGGTGCTGAAATCACCATCTTCCCAGCGTTCAGAGACAAGCAGACTTGTGTAAGAAAACCAAAAAATTTGACACAGTTTTGGCATTTTTCTGGACATAGCCTATTTTTTTTGTGCTTTCAACCTCTTTCCAGTTAATGGTTGAAATGGGTATAAAAGAAATAATGGACCCTAGAAAGCTATACATTTTAGAAAAGTAAACAAAATTCTGAATTCATCGAGGGGTCCCTTGTGTAGATACTTCAAGGTTTCTTTATGGAAACTAACCGTTCAATATAGGAAAAATTGAAAATTAGTTGAAAAAAACAGCCATAAGTGTCAAAGTTTTCACCTGTAACTTCTTCTAATTATGACAGCTGTTTGAAAGCAATTTATTGTTACATCTGCTGGACATTTCTGGTTGTGGGATATATAGGACTTGTAGGTTCACCAATAACCCGACGAACCCAGAGCTAATAACTGCGCAGCATCTTGCAATGTTTTTTTAATATGTATCGGGTATATTGCAATTAATTTGGGAAAATATATACATGGAAAAATCGGTATGAATACACCTATGTATTTCTGAAATTGGAACAAAATATAAGGTTTAGAAACAGTAGATTTTTGAAAATTTCAGAAATTGGGAGTACCCATACTAGCATGAGAATTATAGGTCATTTTTCAAAATGACTTCTTTTTTACACATTGTATTTCATTTGGAAGGCAGAAATGCATCGAAAGTCAATAGGTAATAACAGTTGCTCTACAATTCTGTGTTACCCTAAGTCTCCGGATAAAAATGGTGTCTCACTTTTGTGAGTAGGCCTAGTGCCCAAGGCAGGAAACTGATCAAAACGCAACGTGGACACACTTAATTTTTACAGTGAAAACTGACCCTTTTTTTGTAAAGTGCCTAGCTGTAGATTTTGAACCCTAGCTCTGCCGGCATCTAGGGAAACCTGACAAACCTAAACATTTTTGAAAACCAAACAACAAAGGGAATCTAGGATGGGGTGACTTGACTGGCTCTAGCCAGGTTCTATTACCCAGAATCCCTTACAAACCTAATCAATTGTAAAAGAAAAATAAATAAACACATTTTCCTCACATTTCTGTGGTGGAAAGTTCTGGAATCTGCGTGGATCCACAAAATTCCCCCCACCCCGCATCCCCCAAAGTCTTCCGAGATAAATGGTACAACACTTGTGTGGGTAGGCCTAGTGCCCGCGACAGGAAACGACCCAAAACACAACGTAGACACACCACATTTTCAAAGTGAAAACGGACCCTTTTTTGCAAAGTGCCTAGCTCTAGATTTTGAATCCTAACCCTGCAAGCACCTAGGGAAACCTAGAAAACGTATACATTTTTGAAGACTAGATAGCGAGGGGAATCATGGATGGGGTGACTTGACTGGCTCTCACCAGGTTCTGTTACGCAGAATCCCTTACAAACCTAAAAATGTGTCCAAAAAACCCATTTTCCTCACATTTCTGTGGTGGAAAGTTCTGGTGTCTGTGTGGATCCACAGAATTCCACCCACCCCACATTTCACAAAGTCTTCTGAGAAAAATGGTACCTCACTTGTGTCTGTAGGCCTAGGGCCCGTGACAGGAAACGGCCCAAAACGCAACGTGGACACACCACATTTTCACAGTGAAACAGACCCTTTTTTGCAAAGTGCCTAGCTCTAGATTTTGAACCCTAACTCTGCCAGCACCTAGGGAAACCTAGGAAACCTATACATGTTTGAAAACTAGACACCCATGGGAATCCAGGATGGGGTGACTTGACTGGCTCTCACCAGGTTCTGTTACACAGAATCCCTTGCAAAATCCCTTGTCCAAAAAAACACATTTTCCTCATATTTCTGTGGTGGAAAGTTCTGGAATCTGCGTGAATCCACAAACTTCCACCCACCTCTCGTTCCCCAAAGTCTTCAGAGAAAAATGGTACCTCACTTGTGTGGGTAGGCCTAGTGCCCGCATCAGGAATCTGCCCAAAACACAATGTGGACACACCACATTTTCTCAGTGAAAACGGATCATTTTTTTGCAAAGTGCCTAACTGTAGATTTTGAACCCTAACTCTGCCTGCACCTAGGGTAACCTAGCAAACCTATACATTTTGAAAACTAGACACCCAAGGAAATCTAGGATGGGGTGACTTGACTGGCTCTCACCAGGTTCTGTTACCTAAAATCCCTTGGAAACCTAAAGATTTGTCCCAAAAAAACAACATTTTCCTCACATTTCTGTGATAGAAAGTTCTGGAATCTGCGTGGATCCACAAACTTTCACCCACCCCACGTTCCCCAAAGTCTTCAGAGAAAAATGGTACCTCACTTGAGTGGGTAGGCCTAGTGTCCGCGACAGGAAAGGGCCCAAAACACAACGTGGACACACCACATTTTCACAGTGAAAACGAACCTGTTTTTTGCAAAGTGCCCAGCTGTAGATTTTGAACCCTAGCTCTGTCGTCACCTAGGGAAACCTAGCAAACCTATACATTTTTGAAAACTAAACACCAAGGGACATCCAGGATGGGGTTACTTAACTGGCTCTCACCATGTTCTGTTACCCAGAATCACTGCAAACCTACAAATGTGCAAAAAACCCCACATTTTCCTCACATTTCTGTGGAGGAAAGTTCTGAAATCTGCGTGGATCCACAAAATTCCACCCACCCCGTGTTCCCCAAAGTCCTCCGAGAAAAATGGTACCTCAGTTGTGTGGGTAGGCCTAGTGCCCGCGACAGGAAACGGCCCAAAATGCAACGTGGACACAACACATTTTCATAGTGAAAATGGACCCTTTTTTGGCAAGGTGCCTAGCTGTCGATTTTGAACTCTAGCTCTGCCAGCAGCGAGGGAAACCTATGGAACCTATACATTTTTTAAAACTAGACACCGAGGGGAATCTAGGATGGGGTGACTTGACTGGCTCTCACCAGGTTCTGTTACCCAGAATCCCTTGCAAACCTAAACATTTAAAAAAAAAAAACGTTTTCCTCATATTTCTGTGGTGGAAAGTTCTGGAATCTGCGTGGATCCACAAACTTTCACCCACCCCGCGTTCCCCAAAGTCTTCAGAGAAAAAATTGTACCTCACTTGTGTGGATAGGCCTAGTGCCCGTGACAGGAAACGGCCCAAAACACAATGTGGACACACCACATTTTCACAGGGAAAACTGACCTTTTTTTTGCAAAGTGCCTAGATGTAGATTTTGAACCCTAACTCTGCCTGCACCTAGGGTAACCTAGCAAACCTATACATTTTGAAAACTAGAGACCCAAGGAAATCTAGGATAGATGTGACTTGACTGGCTCTCACCAGGTTCTGTTACCCAGAATCCCTTGCAAACCCAAAAATGTGCAAAAAACCCACATTTTCCTCACATTTCTGTGGTAGAAAGTTCTGGAATCTGCATTGATTCACAAAGTCTCACCACCCCATGTTCCCCAAAGTCCTCCGAGAAAAATGGTACCTCACTTGTGTGGGTAGGCCTAGTGTCCGCGACAGGAAACGGCCCAAAATGCAACGTGGTCACACCACATTTTCACAGTGAAAACAGACCCTTTTTTTGCAAGGTGCCTAGCTGTAGATTTTGAAATCTAGCTCTGCCGGCCCCTAGGGAAACCTAGCAAACCTATACATTTTTTTAAAC
Source organism: Triturus cristatus (assembly GCF_964204655.1). Taxonomy (NCBI): domain Eukaryota; kingdom Metazoa; phylum Chordata; class Amphibia; order Caudata; family Salamandridae; genus Triturus; species Triturus cristatus. Next base: position 803,079,369 of record NC_140584.1, read on the forward strand.
TAGACACCGCGGGGAATCTAGGATGGGGTGACTTGACTGTCTCTCATCAGGTTCTGTTATCCAGAATCCCTTGCAAACCTCAAAATGTGTCAAAAGAAACACATTTTTGTGGAGGAAAGTTCTGGAATATATGTGGATCCACAAAATTCCACCCAGCCCGCATTCCCAATTGTCTTCCGAGAAAAATGATACCTCACTTGTGTGGGTGGGTCAAGTACTCACAACAGGCAAGAGCCCAAAACCTATTGAGGCGACTTCAAAATTACCTATCACAAAACAACCTGGTTTTCCAAGGGGGATCCATGAGGTTTTGGCCCCGGCAGCCATCTAGGGAAACCTAAAAAACCCACACATTTCTGAAAACTAGACACCCTAGGGAGTCCAGCAAGGTATGGATTTCGTGGGTCCCCCAACATTTCCCTACCGTGAATCCTCTGCGAACCTCAAATTTAGCTGAAAAAAACACTTTTTTCTCAAATTTATGTGTGGGAAATCTGCAAATGTCCTCCTACATAGAATGGCCCTGGACTCGGTGGCCTTCTTGGGAAACCTACCAAACCCACTTATTTCTGAAAATTAGACACCTGGGTGAGTCCAACGAGGTATTGCTTGTGTGGATCGTCCACCGTTTCTCTACCTAAAATCCCCTGCAAACCTCAAATTTTGATGAAAAAACTCACTTTTTTCTCAAATTTCTGTGTAGGAAAATTCTGGAATCTACGTCGATCCACAAATTTCCTACCAGCCAGCATTCCCCCAGGTCTCCCAATAAAAATGACACCTCACTCGCGTGGGTGGGTTACGTACCTGTGACAGGCAAGGGACCAAAACGTATTGAGGAGACATCAAAAGGACTTATCATAAAATAACCTGGTTTTGCAAGGGGGGTCACTTGATTTTTTGGTCCCGGGCTCGGTGGCCATCTTGGAAAACTACCAAACGCACAATTTTCTGTAAACTAGATACCGGCGGGAGTCCAGCGAGGTATGGCTTGCGTGGATCCCACAACGTTTTACTACCCAGAATGCCCTGCAAACCTCAAATTTAGCTAAAAAAATCACTTTTTTTTCAAATTTCTGTGTGGGAAAGTTCTGGAATCTAAGTGGATCCACAAATTTCCTACCACCCAGCGTTCCCCCAGGTCTCCTGATAAAAAAATGATACCTCACTTGCGTGAATGGGTCAAGTATCCGCGACAGGCAAGGGCCCAAAACGTATTGAGGAGACATCGAAATCAATTATCACAAAACAACCTGGTTTTGCAAGGGGGGGTCACCTGGTTTTTTGGCCCCGGGCTCGGTGGCCATCTTGGAAAACTACCAAACCCACAAATGTCTGTAAACTAGACATCGGGGGTAGTCCAGCGAGGTATGGCTTGCGTGGGTCCCCCAAAGTTTTCTTACCCTGAATGCCCTGCAAACCTCACATTTAGCTGAAAAAATCACTTTTTTCTCAAATTTCTGTGTGGGAAAGTTCTGAAATCCACGTGGATCCACAAATTTCCTACCAACCAGCGTTTCCCCAGGTCTCCTAATAAAAATGATACCTCACTCGCGTGGGTGGGTCAAGTACCCGCGACAGGCAAGGGCCCAAAACGTATTGAGGAGACATCAAAATGACCTATCACAAAACAACCAGGTATTGCAAGAGGGGTCAGCTGGGTTTTTGGTCCCGGGCTCGTTGGTCATCTTGGAAAACTACCAAACCCAAACATTTCTGAAAATTAGACACCCTGGGGAGTCCAGCAAGGTATGGCTTTCGTGGATCCCCCAACGTTTTCCTACCCAGAATGCCCTGCAAACCTCAAATTTAGCTGAAAAAAACACATTTTCAACATATTTTTGGGTGGAATCACTGTGCTGGCACAAATGTCCTACTCTACAGCTTTCCCCTCAGTCTCCTGAGGAAAATTATACCTCACTTGGGTGGGTGTGGCAAGGGTTTGTGACTGGGAAGAGCCCAAAACATAGAGAATAAGGGTATAGCACCGAGAATTGTAAGCGCTACATTTAAAAAAAAATATGTTTTTAGCCAATTCTGCATTGGACACCCACACAAGTGAGGTATCATTTTACTCGGGACACTAAGGAGAACGCTGTGGGGTAGGACATTTGTGCCGCCACGGTGATTCCACACAAAAATATGTGAAATATGTGTTTTTTTGCAGCTAAATTTGAGGTTTGCAGGGGATTCTGGGTAGGGAAACGTTGGTGGATCCACGCAAGCCATACCTCATTGGTAGGTTTCCCTAGATGGTGGTGAGCCCGGGGCCAAAACCCCAGGTGCCCCCCCAAACCAGGTAGTTTTGTTATAGGTAATTTTGAAGTCTCCACAGTACGATTTGGGCCATTTCCTGTTGCAGCCACTATGCCTACCCACACAAGTGAGGTACCATTTTTATAGGAAGACCTGGGGGAACACTGGGTGGTAGGAAATTTGTGTCAGCCAAGTGATCCTACAACTTTTCCACACTGAAATGTGAGAACAAATATATTTTTTCTACACAATTTGAGGTTTACAGGGGATACTGGGTAGGGAAATATTGGGGGATCCACTCAAGCCATACCTTGCTGGACTCCCCCGGATGTCTAGTTTTCAGAAATGTGTGGGTTTGGTAGGTTTCCCTAGGTGGCCGCCAAGCTCGGGGACAAAAACTCCCCTTGCAAAACCAGGTTGTTTTGTGATAGGTCATTTTGATGTCGCCTCAATAGGTTTTGGGCCCTTGCCTGTCGCGGGTACTTGACCCACCCATGCGAGTGAGGTACCATTTTTATTAGGAGACCTGGGGGAATGCAGTGTAGAAGGAAATTTGTGGATCCACGCACATTCCAGAACTTTCCCACACAGAAATTTGAGAAAAAAGTAATTTTTTCAGCTACATTTGAGGTTTGTAGGGGATCCTCGGTAGGGAAATTTTGGAGGACCCACGCAAGCAAATACCTTACTGGACTCCCCAGGGTGTATAGTTTTCAGAAATGTGTGGGTTTGGTAGGTTTCCCTAGATAGCCGCCGATCCCGGGGCCAAAAACATATGGTACCCCCTGCTTGCAAAACCATGTTGGTATGAGCTAGATAATTTTGAAGTCGCTTCAATAGGTTTTGGGCCCTTGCCTGTCGCGGGTAACTGACCCACCCACACAAGTGAGATACCATTTTTCGCAGAAGGCTTTGGGGAATGCGGGGGGCTGGGTGGAATTTTGTGGATCCACACAGATTCCAGAACTTTCCACCACAGAAAAGTGAGGAAAATTTGTTTTTTATTTTACAAAGTTTGAGGTTTTCAATGGATTCTGGGTAACAGAACCTGGTGAAAGCCAGACAAGTCACCCCATCCTGGATTCCCCTGGGTGTCTAGTTTTAAAAAATGTATAGGTTTGCTAGGTTTCCGTAGGTGCCGGCAGAGCTAGGGCTCAAATTCTACAGCTAGGCACATTGCAAAAAAAGGGTCCGTTTTCACTGTGAAAATGTGGTGTGTCCACGTTGCGTTTTGGGCCGTTTCCTGTCGCGGGCACTAGGCCTACCCACACAAGTGAGGTACTATTTTTCTCAGAAGACTTTGGGCAATGCAGGGAGGGTGGAATTTTGTGGATCAACGTAGATTTCAGAACTTTCCACCACAAAAATGAGAGGAAAATGTGTTTTTTTTACAAAGGTTAAGGTTTGCAAGGTATTCTGGGTAACCTGGTGAGTGCCAGACAAGTCACCCCATCCTGTGTTCCCCTGTGTGTCTGGTTTTAAAAAATGTAGAGGTTTGCTGGGTTTCTCTAGGTGCTGGCAGAGGTAGGGTTCAAAATCTGCACCTAGACACTTTGCAAAAAAAGGGTCAGTTTTCACTGAGAAAATGTGGTTTGTCCACGTTGCGTTTTGGGCTGTTTCCTGTAGCGGGCACAATGCCTACCCACATAAGTGAGGTGCATTTTTCTCAGAAGACTTTGGGGAATGCGGGTTGGGTTGAATTTTTGTGGATCCACACAGATCCCAAAACTTTCCATCATAAAAATGTGAGGAAAATGTTGGTTTTTTTAACTAAGTTTCAGGTTTGCAAGGGATTCTGGGTAACAGAACCTGGTGAGAGGCACAGACGTCACCCCATCATGTATTCCCCATGGTGTCGAGTTTTCAACAATGTACAGGTTTGCTAGGTTTCCCTATGTGCCGGCTGCGCTAGAACCCTAAATCCATAGGTAGGCACATTGCTAAAAATAAGTCTTTGCCTAGTGGGCTTTCTGCCGCCCTGGGTGGGAGTCAGGGGGGGATGCCCCGATCTGGCCCCGAGGGGGCCAGAAAGATTACGGCTATTTTTGTGGTGGATGGGGGCATTGGTGTGCCCATTCTGGGCAGCCCCCAAACCCTACGCATAAAAAAGCTAGCAGTCCACACTCCTGAGGCGGAAGCCGGGAGAGGTTCGAATTTGCTCGTTTTTAAAAACTGAAAATTATCACTTTGTTTATGTGTGCTAGCTTTTAAAAGCACCTTGTTGACTTCTCTGCCACTCACCAGCACTAGCAGCAGATCCTAACGCTGCCGGCTGGTCGAGCATTGAAACATTTCCTCGGACGCTCCCAGCGCGAGGACTTAGGCCACGCCCCTTTTAGGACACGCCCCCCGCGTCAACTACAAAGCGCTGAAAACAAGCGCCTGACAGGCCAGCAGTCCACACTCCTGAGGCGGAAGCCGGGAGAGGTTCGAATTTGCTCGTTTTTAAAAACTGAAAATTATCACTTTGTTTATGTGTGCTAGCTTTTAAAAGCACCTTGTTGACTTCTCTGCCACTCACCAGCACTAGCAGCAGATCCTAACGCTGCCGGCTGGTCGAGCATTGAAACATTTCCTCGGACGCTCCCAGCGCGAGGACTTAGGCCACGCCCCTTTTAGGGCACGCCCCCCGCGTCAACTACAAAGCGCTGAAAACAAGCGCCTGACAGGCCAGCAGTCCACACTCCTGAGGCGGAAGCCGGGAGAGGTTCGAATTTGCTCGTTTTTAAAAACTGAAAATTATCACTTTGTTTATGTGTGCTAGCTTTTAAAAGCACCTTGTTGACTTCTCTGCCACTCACCAGCACTAGCATCAGATCCTAACGCTGCCGGCTGGTCGAGCATTGAAACATTTCCTCGGACGCTCCCAGCGCGAGGACTTAGGCCACGCCCCTTTTAGGGCACGCCCCCCGCGTCAACTACAAAGCGCTGAAAACAAGCGCCTGACAGGCCAGCAGTCCACACTCCTGAGGCGGAAGCCGGGAGAGGTTCGAATTTGCTCGTTTTTAAAAACTGAAAATTATCACTTTGTTTATGTGTGCTAGCTTTTAAAAGCACCTTGTTGACTTCTCTGCCACTCACCAGCACTAGCAGCAGATCCTAACGCTGCCGGCTGGTCGAGCATTGAAACATTTCCTCGGACGCTCCCAGCGCGAGGACTTAGGCCACGCCCCTTTTAGGGCACGCCCCCCGCGTCAACTACAAAGCGCTGAAAACAAGCGCCTGACAGGCCAGCAGTCCACACTCCTGAGGCGGAAGCCGGGAGAGGTTCGAATTTGCTCGTTTTTAAAAACTGAAAATTATCACTTTGTTTATGTGTGCTAGCTTTTAAAAGCACCTTGTTGACTTCTCTGCCACTCACCAGCACTAGCAGCAGATCCTAACGCTGCCGGCTGGTCGAGCATTGAAACATTTCCTCGGACGCTCCCAGCGCGAGGACTTAGGCCACGCCCCTTTTAGGACACGCCCCCAGACCTCCCCCTTGGCAATTACCTACATAATGTGCCTTGGACGGAAGCGCAGCGGATGAGCGCAGCGGGAGCGCCGTTTGCGCGCCGAAGGCGCGCCTAAGGCAAGCCCGTCTGCGCCCGTCCGCGACCGGCCTGCGACCAGCGCCAGCCATGCTGCCCGCGCCCACAAACAAAGGATAGTCTGGTCCAGTGAGGAGCTCCGGTCTCTGAATGCTGCTACTATCTGTCAGACGCCTGAACTTAATCTGGCGACTCAGGCTCTCCCTCCCCATTGCCCACGCTGCCATATGTCTTTAGGCACAGTCTCCTCTCTAACAACCTCACTTCCCAAAAAAGCTTGCAAACCTTCTCGTAACACCCCTTCCATCCAACTTAGAATCGGATTACTTAACTGCAGATCTCTTCCCAAGCATGCTAATGACCTATGCTTGCTCATAACGGACTCACATTGGGACGCTCTATGCCTCACAGAGACATGGCTCAATGAAGACAACATGGCATCCATTTCGTTAGCAATTCCGCCAGGCTTTAAAATGAGCTTCTCCAATAGAAAGGAGGGCCGAAGAGGAGGTGGAGTGGCTTTCATTTACAACGAGAATTACACTCTGTTGTCCTCCACTCCTACCACACTCCCAAGCATTGAGGGGCTACGCTTTTGCCTCCAAATTACCCCCCAACTATCTCTTACAGGCCTAGTTATTTATAGACCCCCTGACTGTCCGACATCAGCCCTGTGTGAGCTTACGGACTTTATAATCCTAAACTCTCTAGACCACTCTTACTTTTTCATAGCCGGCGATTTCAATCTCCACGCCGACATTCCTGACTGTCCACAGGCTTCCCATCTTATCTCTACCCTGCAATCGGCCAATTTGACTCAAGCTATTACAGGCACCACGCATCGGGCAGGGCATATGCTCGATCTTTTCTTTTCCAACATACCAAACACAACAGCCTCCTCTCCGCTACCGCTGCTCTGGACGGACCATTACCTAACTACCATGACCATCTCAATCCCCACCCAATCTCAGAGCACTGGAAAGCGATCCTATGTGCGGAGAAAATGGGACAATCTAACAGCGGACAAATTATGCCCAGCACTTTGCGCGACCCCCATACCCCTTACCTCAGATGCTAATTCCGATGCGGCTTCTCTGAACTTGTGGATAAGCAAAACAGTGGATTCTATAGCGCCGGTCAGTATTGCCACATCACGAAGAGAATCTCCCTCTGCACCGTGGTTCACCCCTGAACTCAAGGCCGAAAAAAGTAAATGTAAAAGACTGGAACGCCTTTGGCGAGATAACTACTGCGACGCTGCCAAATCTAGCTATAAAAAAGCCCTTCATGCTCTACATTTATCTATTAAAAAAGCCAAGAAAAACTTCTTTGAGGCCTCCATCCTACAGGCGGAACAATCAAGCAAAGAAGTATTCAAGATTGTTCAATCCTTTTTCAAGCCCAGAGCTATCGAGACGGATATCATCCCTTCAGTAAATCTCTGCGAATCCATTTCAGACTTCTTTGATACCAAAATTTTAAAAGTCTATGACACTTTTACAGACCCTGAGCCGACATTAATGGATGAGCTAAGAGTCTCTGAGTGCCTTATTACCCCTTTAAATCAATTTCAGCCTATTACCCTCTCTGAAGCAGTAAAAGAATTACAAAAATGTAAATCGGGAGGCCCGGACGATCCCTGCCCACCTAAACTGTGGAAACTAATGTCGGAAGCAATTGCAGTTCCCCTCCTACACATATGGAACACGTCCATTGCTACGGGCACGTTTCCGGACTTTTGGAAACAGGCCACACTTCTCCCGCTGAAAAAAAAACCCCAAGGCGCACCGGATGATCTGAACAATCTCCGACCCATCTCTCTCCTTGCAGCCCCCGGCAAAATGCTTGAAAAAATAATCCAGCGGCAGCTTAACAAATTTATTGAAGACAGCGGCGCCCTACATGAAACTCAGTCGGGCTTTAGGGCCGGCTTCAGCACCGAGACGGCCCTCATTGAGGTTGCCGAGTCTATCAGGTGGTCCTTAGATTCAGGGGCATCAGCTATGCTGGTGCTCCTGGATCTATCAGCTGCTTTTGATACTGTAGATCACAGCAGATTGCTGACCCGACTTAAGGACATAGGTATTGGAGACAAAGCTCTCAATTGGCTACTCTCCTACCTCACTAATCGCTCCCAGAAAGTGGCCTTGGGCCCCTTCTCTTCTGGACCAAAAAATCTCTGGTGTGGCGTCCCACAAGGGTCGGCACTCAGCCCCCTGCTGTTTAATGTATACTTGGCCCCACTCTTCACCTTGATTGCCAAATGGGGGGTCAAGGCAATATCCTACGCGGACGACACGCAATTAGTCTTCCCATACACAGACACGTCCGAGGCAGCATTTAGCAAAATCAGGGGCTGTCTGCAAGACGTGGCCAAGTGGATGAACACAAACAAACTTAAAATGAACGCGAGCAAAACGGAGGTGCTATTCTTTGGTAACCCCAAACATCCCCCTCCGGATCTGTGGTGGCCAACGGAAATGGGCCCTGCCCCATCTCCCAGCCCCCATGCAAAAAATCTAGGAGTAAAATGGGATGAGAAGTTGTCTTTCTTGCCGCATATACAACAGCTCACCACGGGCTGCCTGCATAAACTCAAAAATTTGCGGAAATTTCTGCCTTTGCTACCACTCGAGTGCCAGAAAACGGTTGTTCACGCAACAATCACCTCTCGACTCGATTACTCTAATGGCCTCTATCTTGGTCTACCTAAATATGCGGTGCAACGCTTACAAATCGTGCAGAATGCGGCTGCGAGATTAATAAAACGGGTCCCTTTTAGGCAGCATATCTCTCCGCATCTGCACGAGCTGCACTGGCTACCAGTGGCAAGCAGAATTAAGTTCAAAGTGCTAACCCTGGCTTTCAGAGCGCTAAAAGGCACATGTCCAAATTATCTGAAACTCCGACTTCCTCGCTACCACCAAAAACGTGAGCTACGCTCAAACTCCCTACTCAAGCTAACTGTACCGCACATAAGGAAAGCGAGACTTGGAGGCAGATCCTTCTCGGCCGGCACGGCGAAACTTTGGAATACCCTGCCTCCTGCCATCCAATCCGCTACGTCAGAAGCAAGTTTTAGGAAACTCCTAAAAACCTGGCTTTTTACGCAATAATCCTGCCCCCCTTCCTGACTACTTACTCTTGTTGTGGGACTCGCTAGCGCCGGGACACCTCCCCAGAGGTAGCTGTTCGCGCTCAATAAATTTCTGTATTATTATTATTATTATTATTATAAATGCTGGCACCTAGTGGGCTTTCTGCCCCCCCCCGGGGGGAACGATCAGGGGCTACTGCCCCCCCCAGGGGGGCAGAAAGACTCAAATTTCTCTGGGGGTAGGGGAATTGTCATGCCCATTTTGGGCAGCCCCCACCCCTACATGAATAAAAAAATCCTGGTTGCTAGTGGGCTTTCAAGACTGTAATTTTTATTGGGGGTGGGGGCATTGGCATGCCCGTTTTGGGCAACCCCACCCTAATTCCAATTGCCCAAAATAAATCTAGTGGGCTTCCGGGCAGATTGGGGGCTACTGTCCCCATCAGCCCCCCAGGGGGGCCGAAAGGCTGTACTTTTGGTTAGGGGGTGGGACATTGGCATGCCTAAGAAAAGTTGTTAAAAAAATCCCTGGCGCTAGTGAGCTTTCTGTCCCCTGCCCCCCACGGGGGGCAGAAAGACTAAACTTTGCCATATATTTAGGGGGGAGCAAAGGCCCTTGCCGAAGGGGTGGCTCCCCCCTCCTTGGTGTCTAGTGGGTGGATCCCTGCTTGGGGATCGCCCTCCTGGGGAAATCACCAAGCAGGGATCCACTGGGGAGATTCTCCCCCTTTCCAACGATACCTCTCCCGTCTTTCTACGTCCACAGGGGGCTGAGATACCAAGTAGAAAGTGAAACTGAAATGAGCCTAAAGGCTCATTTCAGTTTCGGTTTGTGTGAAATGACGTGAAATGACGTCAACGCACCATGCGCGCTGATCGCCATTTCACAGAAACGGGGGGCCTTGAGGGCTGGGGAAGCTCTTCCCCAACTCCCGAGGCTTTGGGGAGTAAAAGAAATCCCTCTGGTGCCTGCACCAGAGGGATTTCATCTGCAATGGTGTCGGACGCTCGGGAGCCGTCCGACGCACATTAGAACTTATTCGTCGGGTGGCTTCCGCGCGTCCGACTCATGGAAGGGGTTAATTTAACAGGCATGTAGTGTCTTGCTCACTTCTATAGACCTATTTACTAAAGGCAGGCTCCTCGCCACCTGAGAGTTTTATTCACCACCCTCTATAGACATTTACTCATTCTGATAGATGTCAATAAGGACGCTCAAATTAAATGGACTTGCATTATTGCAACAACAGGTCTCAAGGCTGACGTGACTACATCAACATGTCAGTTATCCATGCGTGGTCATTATCAATCTGGTGAATTAGATAAATTGGCTGTAACTCCAAAATTCCCTTAAGCTCACCTATCTATGAAGCAAAATGAAGCCACACTCAAAGTTTTATATCCTCATCTTGTATAAAATCTACCCTTTTTATGAGCACCAGTTATAATACATGGTATTCTGCAACCCCTGTATAAAAACCTGTCTTTAATTTCTTTATAAGCAGCGACGTGTGACACACCCAGCTGCCGATAATAAAGAAATGAAGTCAGTACTCAACAGTAATATTTTATTACAGTTGAGTTCTGATGTCACAATGCCTGCTGCCAGAGACAGAAGCTAAGGGGTAAGGCAGGACAGGACTAGGAGAATAATTAAGCAGCTGTTCAAAGACCAATGGAAGTTTCCTTTCTCTTTTTTGCTCTGTTTTCATAACAGTACAGTGACAAGCACAAAGGATATATTTATGGCAACTTGTTTTAACTCATTTGTATTGAACTGCTTATAATATAGCGTTTGCAATTACTGTCTAGCATTTTTTTTATGTGTATAACTATGCAATAGGCATTCCTTTTTATTCTTCATGTTGGCAAACAGGCTCTCTCTTTCATATGAAAGCTATGTACAAAGGATGTAATTGGTCTGTGGGATATGTGATGGTGTGTCCATTTATTGTAAGGAAAACGTACCCCTGCTGTGCATGATAAGGATTTATCAAGTCACCTTGAAGTTCCTTATGTAGAAACTCCTTTGTAACTTGCCATATCCTTATAATGTACAGCACGGGGTACTTTATCCCATATATTAGAAGTTATTATGATAATCTGTCATGCATCTAGGCCCTTCTGAATCGACATTGGACAACCTTGATCTAAAACATCAGCTGTATATACTAACCTTTTCCCTGAGTCCATTGTAAACCCACAGGCCTATCAGCTTACTCACCTTTTCCAGCACGGGTGCTATAGCTATTACACACAGGATGGAAGAAAAGGGACGGCCATGCCTCGTCATCCTTTTAAGCAAACATATTTTCTAAAATTACTTTTAATTTTCTCTGTGGATTCATGCTTCTCTACAGCAGCTAAACCTCTCCCCTTAGTTTCATATGCACTCAGAATTTCTTTCAAACTGAAAATCAATTTCCTCATTCTTAGAATTCAATGGTCTTTTCAGAGTCCAAAGATGCAGCTAACAAATTATTCTTCTCAGAGAATACTACCTCGCACAAATATTTATTTTATGTCTGCATTAGATGCAATCCTCTTTTAACTTTACATCTTTCTCGCAATTTCTAATAGAAAGGTATTGACAAAAGTTGTGCCTTGAAAGACACATAAAGGACAAAATGCACCTTCAGATAAATTCAGAGTCTGAGGGTTAGAATAACGCATAATGACTGTGGATCGTTGGGTCCCTCAGGGAGGCTTTCATCCCTTCAAGGGCCTCCCTTGTCACCGCAACAAAGCAGATGCGTTTGTCTGTCGAAAAGTTATCAGAAGTTATTGTCTCTCCTGTTTCACTTAGTAATTTGTGCCATCCCTATTTTTTTGAGATAGCCGCTTCCATTTGCTATTCTAGCCCGCACAATGGTTTAATCAAAATGTGAAATATCACAGCTGTCATGCCCACAGTACAGACAATCCACCTCGCCTTTTAATAACAAAATGTGCTATTAATCATGTCTGTGTTTTTTAATTACACAACAACTTCTGGTTTAAGGAAAGGGAGATGTTCGCGGAATAATGTGTTGCCGACATGATAGCATCTCTGGCAGAGTTTTATCTTGCTTCTTGTGTGCAGTAAACATTGCTTATCAGTGTGAAAAGGATTGCAAGTAGATATAACAAGGCTAGTGAGAGAGATAAAGCTTTATTCTTAATTACAGGGAATGTGCAATAGACCCGAAGAAGAGTTGAAGGCTTGGGAAGTAAATTGCTTGATATCGGTGTGAACATCATGGTGGAAGAATGTCAAGGTGTAAATGAACCACAGCAGAACCACAAGTTGATGTGCACTAAAACCATGTTTCACAAATCTAAGATCAGCAGCGCCGGCACCAACAGCAATGCACAACCCTGTTATATCTTTCACAGTCCAAGAGTCTCTCTTCCCTCAGTTCAGCTGCCTTGACCAGCTGTCCAATAGTATCTTCTAAGACAAACAGAAACCCCGGTTCTGACAGCAGACAGGAACAAGTGGACTGCCCCGTCATAGACTCTACTTACCTTCTCTTTACAAGTGAGGAACATTTGTTGGATGGCATAATGGCCCTGGATTAAAGCCAGTATCTGGCACACTGGTATTATGCAAGGGAAAGTTTACTGTCCCATTTAAAGTTAAGGAGGACAGAATGAAGAATAACATTCAGATGTAGTTTACCACACCCGAAATCTCAGCTCTTTCCCCAACACAAATTCTGCCACGTAATACTTCGCGGAATTTGTAAGGGAAAAAAACACAAGAGTGAGATACTTTCTCTTGAGCACTCAAAATAAGATTTACCCCAACCATTTAATGAGGGTGCCAGTCTCCAGCTCTGCCGTTGTGCTTGGACTGTGTTTTATGTGCCATGATAGCCTCAGGTTTGCATTAATATTCTGAATTTCCTCCCCTCGTTCCTTCCATGAGTCTCGTCCATGCATTCAACATCATCTTTCTAAACAAGGACTTCCTTGTATTGGTCATAACCTACCCTCCATCCAAAAGAATATGCTCAGTTTACCCACTTTCTTCATACCTGTGACATACTCAAATGTTCTTTATTGTATTTGCACTTTCTTTGACTTCTTGTTTAGGGACCTTATGGGCATAGACCTTTTAATCTTTCATAACATTTCTGATGTAGACCATTCCCACTTTCCTACTCTCCTCTAGACTGTCTCTAGTTTTAGCTAGTAGCTCGTTGTATCTGTTATTGCATGAGCCTGGGATCCGATAAGCTAAGGATGCCTTATAATTTCCTTTAAGAAGCACTTATTGATTGAGACTAAATCCAACTAGTTTACTGTGTTTTATAACGTTAAAACCAGGGAAAGAAGTCAGCAATCTGAACCTGAGGGTTGTAGGTGGGTGGGGGTTGGATACGGAGGTGTGGTAGGAAAGGTTTCCAACAGCAGTCTATGAAGGTTGGACCCATTCCAGATTATCACTACCACTGACTGTGCCAGTAGGCTCAATTTAGTTTTACTGTATGTACATTTATCTTATGTGGATATCCTGAAAAGCTAGTATGGATCTAGCCTCCTTGGTCTTTATTAGAAATCCCTGGGTAACATGATACCCGAAAAAAGGTGTCCTGTTTACAAAAGTGAGGCTCTGTATCATGAAGCAAGCACCAATGTTAGAGAACGAGAAGTCCTTCATAAGATACTTTAAGGCCTGACTTTCAGAACCAGTTGTTACTCAAAATCACAAACCACATTATCACAACACACAAATGTTTACCTGCATGGCCCTAATATGGCACTAATACCCACACACAATTGTACAAAAGTCCACTCCACCAATCTTGACCTTCAGCAGCCTTCTTCACAAATAAGATACATACAGGTGCACCATCCATTGACCTCACTTGCATGACCTCATGTTATTTCTACCCTGCAACCCATAAATAGCTGATCCAAAACTTCATGCATTACTGATATTCCCTCTCAGACAACAGTACCCATGGCCTATGTTAGGCATAGGGGTCTTTAGTTGGCAGTGGCTTGCAACCTGTCCAAGTAGGGACCCTTATTCTATTCAGGGTAAGAGAGCTACACACCCAGGATAACTCCTGGTCACCCCTTGGTAGCTTGGCACGAGCAGTCAGGCTTATCTACCAATGCTAGAGTCATCACCAAACTGCAGCTAGCTCCTACTATACCATCACTTAGTCCCACTCAAGGGACTATGAATACATTTCCTTCCTCATCTACAACTTTCCATTCAACTGCTAGGGGCCACACAAAACGCTCTGACAATGTACCTCATTTCTGAATGCAACAGCAAAACTATTCCAGCATTAATGCAATTACAATACAATTCAATGAAGAATGGGACACGTCTCTGGCAGTGCACCTCAGCAATCACATGAATCACTATAAAGTTACTAAGTCCCAGAGGCAGCTCTGTTATTGTGACTCGATCTGTAGCCTCTTTAAGACCTGAACATCTCTGCCTTTTTCACCTTTAACCTCACACCATCTTCACATTACCTCTCTTTCCTATCCACATCTCTATGGGGCCCATTACGATGGCGGGCGGACTTTGTCCACCCGCCACCGTATCGGGAAATGGTACCGCCCGCCATTGTCGCGGCGGTCCCACAGGTGGCATTAGGAAGCGCCTGCCAGATTGGCGGGCGCATCTGGAATTTTAAACATTGCGGCAGGCGGTGCTTCAAGCAGCACCCACCGCAATGTGTAAAATGCATGTTGTGCATTTGAATGCACAACGTAACAGGCACCACGTGGTGCCTGTCACCTTGTGCATGCAAATGCAGGGGGGTACAATAGGTACCCCCTCATGTGCACCCCCCACCCCCGAACACCCTGGGGGCCCGCAACGGGCCCCCAAAGACAAAACCGCCTGCCTTTCCATGGCGGAATCTCCGCCATGGAAAGGCAGTTCACAGCAATGATTATAATACGCCACCATATTCCTGGGCTTTTCCACCTGGTAGGCAATCCGGTGGATTGCCTACCTGCGGAAAACCGGCGGACGGTCTTCCCTTCTGCCGGGGTCCACCCCGCCATCATAATGTGGCAGGGGGAAAGTCATGCGGGCGTTAGGTTTTGGCGGGCGGATCGCCACCGCTATATGGGCGGTGGCGATCCGCCCGCTATCATAATGACTCCCTATGCCTCTGTCTTTTAAAGAAGCATCCTGATCCACCAAAAGATTGACTGAAACAGGGCGGGCAAGCTTGTCTAATGAAAAGAATGTCTGTCTGCTCTGTTCCAACAAAGGGGGAGGTACTGTAAGGGAACTTGAGGGCTAGTCAGGGCAAATGGACCTGCACAACAACATTCACCGATCTCAATCTAAACAAGCATTGGCAAGGCTGATACGTCTCGCCTCTGGCACCAATCGGCTTTGTCAATTGCTTTCTGTGATGCTGTAGAGCATCAGCGCGGGGGTGGGTGGCAAAATGTTTTTTCCTGATTCTATGCAGCATTGGTAAAAAGCAATAATAAATAGATAAAAAGTGTGATGGCGTGACTGGTCACATCACTCCTCTAGCATGCAGGAACCATTTTCTTTGTTTTTTATTCACCTGACCAAGATGGTGAATGTGGAGGGACAAGCAGTCAACAGAATGCACAGGTAACAAGCGTGACAGCAAGACAGGGGTGGAACATATACATGTGAAAGTGAACAACACAGGGGTGAAGTACATGAGAAAGGAAAATGGACAGAGTGTGGGGGCCATTCGGAGGACCAAACGAGGGAGAGAGCTGAAATTCACTTGCACTCTCATGGAGTGCTTGAACAAAAATAAAAAGTAGTTTCCTAACAGAGATCAGTGAAAGTGAGTAAAGAGGATATACTATACTCCAAGAGAGGGCCAAACACAAGATGGACAAGGTAAACCATGGAATATAAGCAAGTTGATGAGAGTGAAAATAAAGCCAACCTATGATGAGCAACGGGCAGGATTTAACCCCACGGTGAGTTTGTGGTAATCCCACAATAGGTTTTTTTCAACAGAACAGCTACGCTGCCTGATAGGATCTACCTAAAAACTGTCAGCTTCATCCAGATCCTATAGAATAAGCAAAAGTACATTTCCCCTGGACCTCAGACAGGAAGATGCCATTGTCCTTTTATTAACTGGTCTGACTTTTCCAATCTGCTCTTCTGTGCTTCAAGAATTCTGGCGATTTATATCATTCCTCAGACCTATTTCTGCACTAACTATGAATTTATTGCTGAGGCTGTCCTAAAAATCCAGGCTTCCACCTCCTGTCTCCTCTGTTGCTAGTTAGACTAACTTCTTGGATAGGATTAGAAAGGGCTTAATACAAGTCTAGATCGCATTTACCTGTGCCACTGTGCTATAACAGTAATTGATCAACAGCATTATAGGGCATTAAGTGAGTCAAAGAGGAAATCCCATACTCTGCCAGAAAACAGAGCTTCTCTCACTACTGAGCTTTGCTAGATTTCACCACATCTAAATGGAGAATAAACTCTGCACTGCCACTAGCCATTACTAAACATATCTGCAGAGATTAATGGGTAATCAAAGTTCATTCCAGAATCTAAATCCCATCAGATGTATAAAAAATACTGTCTTTTTCTCCAAACGTGCCATAATTTTCCAAATGAAGTTATCATATGCCCAAGATGTTATGTCATATACGATAAAATTGTACCAATATCTTGAAACAGCTAACATAGTTCCCAAAATGTTCATTATATAGTTAAGATATTACCATCCGATTTTAAATAATATAATCTTATAACTAAGCAATCCTATTGTTGAGAATAATTATTAAAATTAAATGAAAAGGTTTCTGACAGTAAAGCCTTTTTCCTAATTATTTTATGCCAATTACTTAGCAACCTTTACTAGTCGTACAAAATTACAGCAAGGATACCTAGTAACATCCTGTGGTACTGCATTCTTATGTGTATATATCATTCCATATAACATTTCAAATTGGTAACTTTATATCGGATTCCAGTGGTCAAGCCACATGCAATCTCACCAGTGATACCTTTTGTGATGTGCGACTTATATTTGCAGTTATGAGCATTGCATCCACAATAATGTGCGTATAGCTCA
The DNA here is from genome assembly GCF_964204655.1 of Triturus cristatus. NCBI lineage: Eukaryota > Metazoa > Chordata > Amphibia > Caudata > Salamandridae > Triturus > Triturus cristatus. The sequence continues at coordinate 803,096,306 of NC_140584.1, forward strand.
CCTTAACTGGCACAATTAATTTGTTTTCTATGAATCCATCCATCCATCCATCCATCCATCCATCCATCCATCCATCCATCCATCCATCCATCCATCCATCCATCCATCCATCCATCCATCCATCTATCTATCTATCTATCTATCTATCTATCTATCTATCTATCTATCTATCTATCTATCTATCTATCTATCTATCTATCTATCTATCTATCTATCTATCTATCTATCTATCTATCTATCTATCAATCTACACAGAGGTAGGATCACAGACGGAGATACTTGTCTTGCTTCAGTAATAACTTAGATTTTTTTGACAAATCTTATGCAAATTGTCCCATGAAGCTCATGTTTGTTGTGTCACACTTAGTGTAGATTGGATTAAAAGGACACCTGTTTTGAGAGATTCCTATGCTAATATATGCTCTCCGAGGCAGTAAAAACATCTCGACCGATTTACTTTGGTTATCTGAGGCAAAACAGGCCCTTGCTTTTGAGTGAAGCTCAGGGAGATTGAAGGCACACCCCAAAAGTGAGGATAATATTTGAATGCTCCAAAATATACACCATAAAATGATGATCGGTCCGCAAGCATGTACAACAAGGTTTATATATATAATGCTGGGAATAAAGAATGCAAAAAGAATGATTGATGGACAGAATGCTGAACAATGTCAAACATTCACCCAAGTACAGTGATCTAGGCATAAATCTATTGTTTTTGCTCCCCCTGCCATCCCAGTTTAAACCCAGCCATATGCAAATCAGTCTTGACCGTGCTCCCCATGGGAACAGTTCAGCCCGAACTGCCAGGCCAGGTCCTCCCTGAGACATAAAAAATCATTCTGGTACCAGTTTCAGGTTATCACCACTTATCAACCAGGCTAGCTTGACTCCAGTGGCTTTTGCTTTCTCGCCCTAAGTGCACCAGGTAAGCCCAGCTATGGGTCCCAGACTCACTGTGCAACGGGAATCAAGCTAGCCTGGCTTAAGAGGAGTGATACCACGAAACTGGTCCAAGGATGCTTGTTTCTGGTCTAGAGAACTCCTGGCGTGGCAGTTCGGGCTGGACTGTTCCCATGAGGAGCAGGGTCAAGACTGATTTACATAATTTTTCACCTGTTTTGTTTAGTAATTTGACATTTTTACTTGCCCGTGACTGTTTCATTTTACCTGTTGAATTGTGGGCTTTGCATTCCAAAAGCTGTTGTAGTTTCAAATTGCCCATGACTACCTGATTTTCCCTCCTAGTTTCTCCCTTGACGGGTCCCATTTTGTCTTAGCAAAAGAGTGAAACCAGATTAACACCCCCGCTTCCCCCTCCCTAGCAACAGAGATATTATACATCAGACACTGAACCTAGGGTGCGCTGAGGCAGCAGTAATCTGCTGTTAGTTGTTTTAACCTGTGTTTTTAGGTAATGTACGCTTATTTTGTGGCTAGGAGAGTGAGTAATGTTTTGGGCTAACAGTATTATTAGAGGGCATAATTTGTCAGGCCCTTACCTGCAGAACTCCAGAGTGTGGATTGAGCCTGTCTGTCTCCTAGGAGATTCTGAATTGAGGAGTAGCTTTTAGCCCCCTGGCCAGCAAACATTGCGTTAGGTCGCAGGGACCTTAATTAGGCTGCTATTAGATGCTACATGTGTGCACTGATTGGTGATTTTATATGGTGTTTCTATTGGATTAGGGTTAGTGTTCTTATTGGTTGAGTTTGGTTTGAGGGTGATGATTGGTTCCTGAGTCTGTTATTCTACTGATGTAGGGCTTAGGGTTACTGATCTGATTGGTGGATAGGTTTAGGGTTTCGGATTGGTTCCTGGCACTGGGCTTTCTATTGGACATAGGGTTTAGGGTTTCCTGTATGATTGGCTGATGAGACCAGGGTTGGGACTAGGGCTAAGGTTAGGCTTTTTATTGGATGTAGGGCTTAGAGTCCCTGCATGATTGGCTGCTGGGACCAGGGTTGGGCCTAGGGCTGGGTTTAGGCTTTTGTTTGGACGTAGGGCTTAGGGTTTCATGCCTGATTGGATGCTGGGATTAGGCCCCTGATTGGCTGCAAGAGGCCGCTGTCCGATTGGTTCTAGGGCTTAGGGCTATTGTTTTGATGGGTAAGGGTTAGGGCTAGGGTTCCCATTGTCCGAAGAGGTAAGCAGATCAGTAAGGTAATTTAAGTCCAGGGTTCAGGGCATCTCAGCCCGGGGGCTGAGGCTAAGGGCAGCGAGGACAAGGGCAGTCTGTTCGAGACTGATCAGGACCGGGGCCAGGAATGCTGCCCAAATTTGCATACACCAACACCTACTGTACCCAATCCACAACCAGAGTAATACACACACAGCATTCATACTCTACTCATTTACTACAAGCTAACACAAGACAAAGTCCAGTGTCTCAGAACTCACTACAAAACTCCAGAAATCAAACCTACACACCCTTCTATCCCAGCTACTACACATTTCCACCATCCCCCCCAAACAGTACACAACACTATCCTATACCACTAACCAATCCACTCATCACTAACACAACCCAAATCCACACCATACTCAACTATATTCCATCCGGAAACACACTCTGTGCTCTAATTACTCCTAACAGACCCCTTTTTGACACTAACAAACATATACTCAGCCTTCCATCTTTTCTCCGCCCAACACCCTCCTCTTCTTTCTACTACAATACACACAACCGCACAACACTTACACTCTACTGCACCACACATATTACCTCTTGCAGCAATCAAGTCTAAGACAAACACTCTTAACTTTACTTCATTCCCTCTTACACACAACATACACTCTACTCACAAACACATCACCACCCTCTTTACCTTACATCTACTGCTCACAAACAATACAATACAAAAAAATCCATCTCATAAAACACATACATCAGCACTTCATTTCACTACTCCTCAAAAACAATACATAGCACACACACCAGCACAACAAAAGCTCTCAAGCGCAACACCTCATAATACTTTCCATCACAAACTACAAACATACACACACCTTTAAGAGTACGCAAATTAACAATATCCAATGCCTAGCTTTCTCTCTTCCACCACACCTAACACATAATACAGCAACACAGCAACTCTCTTTTAACCACCTCTAATCCATTGGATAATTTAGAACCTTAATACATGACCCACATGCTACACCACCACCCCTAACTGACACACCTTGCGCCCTAAACAGACGAAAATAAAATAAGCAACATGCCACACCTCACAACCTCATTTCTCTATGTCTACTGCACAACAAGGTTTTACTACAAAAATAACATAGAACACCAACTCACTTTTAACCACCGTCTTCACCACACGCGCAGACCCGTCAAAATGCCTTCTTAGCCTGCTGGATGAGGAACACGATACAGAAAAGCTACGCAATTGCTATCCTCATACAGCTAATACCAACACTAAGGACACACTTGCTACAAACCCACAAAATACCACTCACTCTTCTATAAAAACAAAAACAAACTATTGCCAAAGCACGTTCTCTAAATTTTCTACTAATATATGATCGATCCCTCTCTCAAAACAAACATTACATCTACGACCTTCTCACTTACTCAAAAACTGACAAACTATTCATAACTGAATCATGGTTGGGAGATCATATGGCTCCAGTCCTTCATGAAGCCATTCCTCTAGGCTATCAAACTATCACCCAAAATCATATAGGCAAAAGAGGAGGTTTGCCTAGCTGTTGTGTTCAGACAAAATTACATATCACTAAGGCTGACAACGCCTCCAAAAACACTGTGAGGCCTTTTTCACCAGATGCAATCCTACACCATCTTCCTCATGTAACTTCCCCCTCCTTTACAGACCTCCACCAAGTAATATGACATTCCCAGACACACTTCTAGACATGTTTGCAAACCTGATAAAACTACACTCCAACCTATGCCTTCTGGGTGACCTCAACCTTCAGTTTGACTAACCCAATATGCCCCATCCAATAGCAATCATTGCTGGCCTAGACGCACTGAACCTGCATCAAACTGTTCACAAACCTACACACATTGCTGGACACATCCTAGATGTCATTTATGCTAATGCAGAAATTGTTACCTTTTAAACAATGACTCTAGGCAAATGGTCAGACCAACATTTGTTTTATTTCCAACTTAAAACAACACGAGACGACGCACCTAAAACCCCCTTATGTGCATCCACCGATTGACCGTGGAACAAACTCAATTTGGAACACTTATAAACACAACGAACATCCAGTACAGATCTAGACACAATACATTCTGTTAAAAGAATATATATGTTCTATATGTGTGGCTAAAAGAAGCTTTTCATACCCTGATACCACAAAAAATAACACAACAAAACAAAAGAAAACAAGCACCTTGGAAAAATACAGAGATAAAAGAGATAAAACAACAAATTAGAAAGCTGCAACATGCCTGGCTCAAAACAAACACCAATCAATACAAACTTCGCCAATAGAAAATTAACAGATTATACAAGTCAGCTATCAAAAAAGCTAAGAAAAGGTACTATTCAGACATAATTCAAAAGCTAACTGTGCAAATACAGAATTCTATAAAATTCTCAATGAATTTTGTGAACCAAATTGTCTAGAAGCCACTCATTCTGTTACTCAAGATTTCACAGACAAACTGGCAAATCATTTACAAGGCCAAAGCAGACACGTTGGACTCATATTTAAAACAGACACAAAGCACTACCACTGGCCTTTTCCAAAAGAACAATCCAAGAATACTCTGACCCAGCCTCTCTGTTCCTTACAACACATTTCACCTGATGGATTTATGGACCTTGTTAAAGCAAGCAGGACTGCCGGCTACCCTTCTGACCCGTGTCCACTGAAAACCATCAAGGCAATTCTTCTAACAACCACTGAGGGCACACCAGTAAGAAGAATCATCAACAAATCCTTAACTAACAGAATATTTCCAGAAAAACTCACAAAGTCATACACGTGCCCATTACTGAAGAAAACAAACTTGGAACCTCTGAACCCTGACAACTACAGACCGATTACAAATGGACTGTTTCTGGGCAAACTGATAGAAACAGCAGCATTCGCCCAGATGTCACAATTCATTGAAGATAATGCCATACTTTCAGACTTCCAAACAGGATTCGGTCCAGAAAGAGGCACAGGATCTGCCCTCTTTGCCATCTGGGATTACCTGAAGAACACAGTTGACCGCAACCGGGTTGCTGCACTACTTCTCTTGGCTGCCTTTGACACGGTTGTCCATGACACTCTGATACAAAGACTCTACGAAGCCAGAATAGAGGGGACTGCTCTAGACTGGATCACATCCTACCTTCACAATAGAACTCATGTCATCCATACCCCCCTTTTTCATCCAAACTGTACTTCACTAAAGCAGGGATCCCTCAAGGAAGGCTATATCATCTCATCCACGCTTCTCAACATCTACATGAAGTCATTACCAGCACTGATCAATCAAGATCAATGCAGATGACATGCAAATACTCCTTCAACTGGAAAGCCCCAAAGACATTGAAAAACTCACCAATTTTCAGTTGTCTCAGAGCTGTGGATCAATGGATGACATGGAGCCATCTCAAATTAAATGCTTCCAAAAAAGAAATACCCATGTGTGGTGACTGGAGAAATTATGGCCTGCTCGCCACCTGGCCTTATGATCTGGGAACACCACCTAAAGTATCAAAGGAAGTAAGAACCCTCAGAATGATCATGGACTCCAAGCTATCAATGAATGCCCAAGTGGACAAACTAGCAAGATCAAGCTTTGTTACTATACAAACTCTGCGGCGCATCTTCCTCCTTCTGAAATTTCCACACAAGATCCAGGCTACCATCTCTCATGTTCTGTCCAAACTCGATTCCACCAATAGCCTCTACCATGGATCACCTTTAATGACAATGAAAAGACTAAAATAGATTCAGAACTCGGCTGTCTGACTACTCTTACATATAAAGCAGCAAGACCAAATCTCCACTGTCTTGAAAGCCCTGCATTGGTTACCGGTTTCCAGAGGATCCATGTTCAAGCTGCTTTGTATCACCCACAAAGCGATACATGGAACTGGACCACTCTTAATCAGGAATATCATCACCAAACATTTTCAACAAAAGAACCTCTACTCTAGAGTGGAACCTCAACTCAAAATCCCAACGTACAAGAAATGGAATCAGGAGACACATGTGGTTCACTCCTTGGAAGAAGCACACTATGTGCCGGGATTTGATCTGTTCAAAAACAACAGTTGATGGACAGATTGCAGAACAATGTCATACATTCACCCCAGTACAGAGATCTGGGCCTAAATCCATCGTCTTTTTGCTCACCATGCCATTCCAGTTTGGACCCAGCTATATGCATATCAGTCTTGACCCAACAGTCCAGCCCGAACTGCTAGCCGAAGTCCTCCCTGGACTGGAAACAAGCATCCTAGGACCGGTTTCAGGGTTTCACCCCTCTTCAGCCAAGATAGCTTGATTCCAGTGGCATGGAGAGCACGGGACTCACGTCTGAGCATACCCGTCCCACTCGGGGTGACAATTGCAAAAAGAACTATTGATGGACAGAATGCAGAACAATGTCATGCATTCACCCCAGTACAGAGATCTGGGCCTAAATCCATCGCTTTTTTCCTCACCATGCCATTCCAGTTTGGACCCAGCCATATGCAAATCAGTCTTCACCTTGTGCCCAATGGGAACAGTCCAGCCCGAACTGCTAGGCCAGGTCCTTCCTGGACTGGAAACAAGCATCCTAGGACCGGTTTCGGATGCTAGGATGCTTGTTTCCGGTCCAGGGAGGACCTGGCTTGGCAGTTCGGGCTGGACTGTTCCCATGAGGCACAGGGTCAAGACTGATTTGCATATGGCCAGGTCTAAACTGGGGTGGCATGGTGAGCAAATGAATGATGGGTTTAACCCAGATCTCTTGACTGGGGGTGAATGTTTTGATTTGTTCTGCATTCCATCCATCAATTGTGTGTCTTTTGCTTTCTCGCCCTAAGTGCGCCAGGTATGCTCAGACATGTGTCCTGGGCTCACTGTGCCACTTAAATAAAGCTGTCCTGGCTGAAGAGGGGTAAAACCCCGAAACCCGGTCCTAGGATGCTTGTTTCCGGTCCAGGGAGGACCTGGCTTGGCAGTTCGGGCTGGACTGTTCCCATGAGGCACACGGTCAAGACTGATTTGCATATGGCCAGGTCTAAACTGGGGTGACATGGTGAGCAAAAGAATGATGGATTTAACCCAGATCTCTTGACTGGGGTGAATGTTTTGATTTGTTCTGCATTCCATCCATCAATTGTGAGTCTTTTGCTTAACAGAACAAGGAGCAGACTGGAGCGCAAAGCCAGTTCGGCCAGATGGAGCCAACATGCATAATCAGGATGCCTCCATAAAATCACCTTAGTGAGTGCAACCAACAGGAAGTAACCAAAAAGACAAGAAAGGTCACCAAGACCAATGCAAGAAAGCACTTTACAGAAAGTGAGGTGTAAAAGGCAAAGGAGCTAGCGATATACACATGCTGTCTATCTAACTGAAGACTACAAAATAAATGTCCTTTCAGTAACAATGTGATTGAGTCAGATTATATTAGTTAAATGAGCACGAAGCCTAGAACATGAGAAAAAGCCACAGTATAACAGATGGGATTCCAAATGCTTAAAAAAAATCTGGCTTCGTGGTCCAACAATAGGAGGCAGAGATCCAGCAAAGGGTCAAAGCTGATCACTATGAGGCCTCAGTTAACCATCCAAGAACCAAACAGGTAGACACGGTAGACACAAAACCCCACCCAAAAGTGTTTAACATGTCATTGTGTACAGACACCAAAAAGTAAGCATTACCATCAACGGGAATAAGAGCCAACACATGAATTACCCAAAAGGAGATACTGACACTTATCAGACATTTATTAGTATCAACTACACAGGTAAATATTTCATTGACCTCAGGAGAATAAAAGGCTGCTTGAACTTGTGGCCAAGTGAACAGACACATCACTCTGCAGTTGAAGCATAGGTAAACTTAACTACCACAAGTATCAGACATTGAGTAAATGCTCAGCCAGACTACAAACATGAGGGAAGAGATTTGGCAGCTGGTAAAGTTTGAAAGTGGTGTGGCATATTTACCTCTATAGGATTTTGGACTAAAAAGGCAACTCCATGTGTTATCTTGTGTTGAGTGGTGGAATTTTTAGTGACGAAAGTTCCTTTAGTGGTTATGGGTGTATTGTGGAATGTTGGCTGGTCAGTTCATGCTGGGACACTGGTGGAGTTGGAGCTAGAGCTGTGGATAGAGCTTGTAATATGGAATAAATGTACTCAACCTCAGAACCACTGTCCTGCACCTCAATTCATTTACCTTACCCTATCTTCATTTAGGGCGGCTTCTTACTACCAAAAATAATAATAATAATAATAATAATAGGGCCAAAAGTTGCATTTTGCAGCTCAAGGTAGACATAAATTGCCTAAGCGCTAACAAAATGTCCAATACCTTTGAGATGTACTAGGTATCTTGTATCTCCCTCAGGGTTGTTGGATCTCCCCCTAACCAAAACAACTTTATAATAATGGAAGTAAAATTGTAGAATGTGTGTTTTTAATCATTTCAAAGAGCTATAGGTAATACACCCAGTTAAGAAAACCCTAATAAGGAAGATCACATGGTCATATGTTTTCCACAATGTCCTTAGCATCTTTCTTAGCTTCACGTTTCCATCTATGCCCTACCAAGTATACTCTGAGTCATCTCTTATGACTGAAACTGTGAATAAAAGTGCAGCAAATAAAAATATCACAGGCTTCAGAAAGCAGTGCTAGGCAAATCTAACAGGCTCAAAAAGCAATGCTACTTCTCCATTACATAGAGCTCACTGGATTATACAGCAGACAGGTGAACCCATACTTGCATATTCAGAGTTGAGCCAGCTATATCCAAAAAGCTTTATCCTCTTTGCTGATGGGATACCTTCACATAATAAACAAACTAACACTGGTACCGAGGACCAAATCGTAGCCCTAAGTCTCCCAAATTCAACAATTACTCAAATAGACTAATATTTTCTCAAAATGTAAGCCTCAATATATAGACATTTCTCCATGACATACAAACGCTTTATTCTACATAATCTCCATGGCATCAACCACTGCTACCTACCATCCTCGGCTACTCACTCTAGAATTGGACCCAAATATGAAGTTAATCTCTACTGCTAGCCACCCGTACACAATAAACAAGACTGCCCTCCCGCAAGCCTTTAAACCCATATGTACATTAGCTAGAAGTGAGAGAGCCACTGAGAACTTGAGCCCGGCTCAAGCCAGCTGCCCAGGCTCAGCTCAAGGTCCTCCTGGACCCTCAACCCCAATATGACTGAGCTGACATATGGCTTTTGCCTGCCGCACTCTAGCCAAAAGTGCCAAGAACCAAAGCATGAACCTTTGATGCAAAACTGTCGAGAAAGAGATACCAATCTAGTGTCAGAATTGAGCAATCTGAAACAAGAAAAACCTGGAATCAATCCAGGCTTCCCTGCTTGACCAAATCGTGAGATCCGAGTCAAATAGTTTTTTGCTTGAGCCTAAATTTGCCTTCATTGTTGTATATGAGAGCATCTTGAAATAAGCGAGTTCAGGAAGTGCAAAATACAGAAAACTCTTCAGACTAATTTAATAGACTACAAAGTTCCATTTGTATTAAGACTATGGGCCACATATAGGGTAATAAATGACAACTCACTCTCATTTTAGTTCACTAATGGCACTGCCGTCAAAACAGGGGGGTGACAGAGACATTTTTAAGTTCAGGTTTACAAACTATCACATAACTGATACGTCTCAGTGCACTGATATAACCCGATGAACTGAGGTGAAATGCTCCTGCATGTTAAAGAAATACACTTTTTGGAGAAAAAAAATAAGAATCTGTATAATATTTGCTATGATGTTCGTTGTAGGATGTACATGCCAAACATGTTCAAAGTCGTGTCCTGCACGGGATCCTAAATGCAAGTGCTTAACATTCTCTGTTAATTTGTGGCTCACCCACCTGGTTTATCCTACCAAATGCCTATTGTGTTAAAAACATTCTAGCTGGTGCAGGTTACGAAGATAAAAGCAGGCTGGAGAAAAGTAAGAGTGATGTGCCTACACAAAGGTATTTCACACATTCTGTCCCTTAATGACACTTTTATGGCAGCCTTTGGTTGGGTAGCAGCTCAGATCTCACTCCAGAACAGCAGCATATTCACTGGGTAAAAGCAACACTTTAACAAGAGAGCAACAAGCATTGGCATAGTCAATAGGGCTTGCTTTTGGGACCTTATAAGTGTTTAGCCATGCAATAGTTGCATAACTAAATACTTATAAGGTCCCAAAAGCAAGACCTATTGGCTATGCCAATGCTTGTTTCTGTTTATTACTGCTCTGTAGTAATGGTGGCACCCGTGCTTTAGCTTAAACATCTTAAGCTAAAGTCGGGTGCCGAGATTGCTTCAAAAGTAAAGAATTGTCTATTTCTTTACTTTTGAAGCAATCTCAGCACCCGACTTTAGCCTAAGATATTAAAGCTAAAGCACGGGTGCCACCATTACTACATAGAAGTAATAAACAGAAAAAAAAGAAAAGAACTGGCCGCGAAAGACACGCGCGCCCGCGCACCTGCACTGTAGCTCTAGGCTGGCCATGGTAGCACTTTTTTGAGCCCTCTCAAAAAGTCTTGCCAGACCAGCGCATGCGCTGGGTCAGGCGAGACCTAAAAACAATCACAGGGGTATGATCAGCAGCAGTGGAAGTTCGAAAGAAGCAGCACAACATTCTCAGAGACTAAGTTACAAAGGTAAACTTATACTCTTGTGCAAATTTACAATTTTCAGTTTTCACAAAACTGCATTTTAATAGTAAGTTTACGAGTGCTGAGACTAAATAAACAGTCAGGGCAGAGAACTCTGCATATAAAATGTTAGGCCTGCAGAAAAATCCAACCACTATGTTACGTTTTCCATCCTGACTTTGATTCACAAAGGCAAACTTACACGTTTGTGTAAGTTCTCTTTTTCAGTGTTCACAAGCAAATGATTTAATGGTAACTTTTTGACTGTGGTTACTCCATAGTCAGGGCGGAGAACTCTGTGCATAATAGGTAGGACAGGCATTTCTTTACTGATAAGCATTATATGTTAAGAGTGCATGGATGGGAGAAACACAAAGGTCCCGAATTACGAGGCCTTTCTTACTCTACAGGACAAACCTATCTTTTAATGTGCAGAGTTCTCCGCAATGTCTGTGGAGTCTCTGCAGTCATAGTAATAACAAATCTGTGTCCTTGTTTCCGTCCATTGCATTGTCATCTACGTTTTAGGCTCCAGGCAGCTCCCAGCTAGGTTGATACTCTAACAAAAGTAGGTCAGGTGGCCTTTTAAATTCGGCCTTTGTTTTAAGCCCAGCTGGAAGTGGAAATAACAACTCCCCTTACAGCCTGCAGGTGGCTGCTCCGAACAGAAAGCAGACACTGTGTCGGCGCTGCTGAGAGCGTCCTGAAGTTGGCAAATTACACCAGGCCACATTTAGCATAGATATTTCACTGGGGCCAGTCGGATTCCGGGTCGGACTCAATCATGGCTGTCGGATCTAGGGTCTGTCCTTATTTCCTGACACAGGCCTCTGTCTGGCAGAGAACCCGGCTCCATCTGCACCCGTATCCTCTACTCCCAACCGGATCTCTAGGTTCTACCTGTGGACATTCCATTTGTAACCCCATGGTAACCCCATTTGGAATCGCAGACTTGCTGGGGTGGTTACGCCTTTTCTTATCTTTCATCCAAGTTTTGGAAGCAGCTTTCTTTAGCCTTTAAATTGGAGGTTAGCTACCTCACCTTCCAGAAAAGGATAACACCTGTGTATTTGCCTGCAGCTTCTGCTACCAGTACAGTATTCTTGTTCAGCGCTGGATTCCCTAGCTGGGCAGCAGTCACAATTCATAAGTACATTTCATTAATTCATTCACTTGAAAAATATTTCAAGACATAGAAGGAACAATTCTTTCCACTCTGATTGAATTGCATTTGTTTTTCATAACGTCATGTTATGTGACCGGGTTTTGCATAGTGTGCTTTCTATATCAGCCTCTCGCCCCTGTCATCATACAGGTACCTTTATGGTTTTTGTCTCTAGAATTCTGCTATAAGCCAGAGAATGATTCTGAGTTGCTCAAGGGGGATCATCAGCAGTGTAGATGTTGTATAATTCTCTCAATCTCTTAGTTTGGGATATAGACGCCCAAAGGGCACAAGGCTCATCTCTGTAAATCCTCAGTACAGCAAAAAGCAGGTGTAATGTGACCAGTTTGGTTGTCAATGCATAAGCATCTACGCAGCATTCCATGTGAAACATTTTTTGTGACTTTTGATCCACCTGAGCTTGAAACATTTTGTTTGTTATGTAATCCCTAATTTATACATAGTGTAGAATATATATCAAGTGCAGCAGTTCCATAATTGCACATACAAAGTGTGCCACACGTTTATACATTTCCAGTCCCCTTGGCCTGGAGGCTTAGACTGTATCTAGATGCACAGCAACAGCATTAGGTAATCCTCAGAGGCAGACACAGCAGCAAGAAGAGCCCGGCTAGGAAGAAGACGCCTGGAGACATGCCTAACAAAGCACAACGGATGGGACCTACTGTGGTTGTCTTTTCATTTGATCATTTAAGAGATTATAGACTGGTAAAACAAGCTGCTTTACATTCCTTCAAGACTTAGCCTGAAGGCTGCTCTCCATAGCTACCACTAGGATAGCTTTCAATAAAGGTTGTCTTTAACCTATCACCATAAGGGGTTGTTTGGACTGATACAAGGTGCCCAATAGAACTAGTGGACAGCATATATCAGGCCACCTTCTCACATTGGTGTGCAGCGTGTGGGATTCCAGTTTGCTATTGTTTTACCAGATAATCTCAATTGAATTGATCAACTGAAAACCACTAAAGGTACCTAAGGTACATATAATATCAAGTTTAGCTACAGTACGTTCTACTGAACTTAGAGTTGTGTGTTAAGGGACAGCACACCCTTTCTACAACTCAAGAGAGTTTAGTGGGCCACACTAGTGTACGTAGTGCAATACACAACACGATATTAGTAATGTCTAACCAGCCAGGAACCAGTGGGTCCCTGCCAGGATCCAGTGAGCTCCTTCCCTAAAATATGAGGATCTCTCCTTTGCTCAGCTTAGGGCCTTATGTTCCATTAGGAAGCTGAAGACAGGCAAAAGTCCGTCCACCCAGCATCTCATAAAGATACTTAAGCTGGATGATATCACAGGGCCTAGTGGGCCTGATAAGGTAGACAGTGTGGATGGGGCAGCAGGTGAGGGCGGGCCTGGGGGTAACAATTCCCCTGACCCTGCCTCTAATGCAGACCAGACTGGTGACAATGACTAGACTCTGGTGAACACAGATCTCCTGGATGAGGATGAGGAGGATGACAATAATGCCACTTCCTTTATTCCTCCGGGTAGGCCTGGCAACAGGGCTAGAAGGGATAGATCTCTGTCAATGGGATCTATCCAGTCTAACTCCTCTATAGGGACCTCTGTTTCTTCTCACAGAGGGAGGGAAACCTCCCAGGAGAGGAGAGAGAGACTGCTGAAGTATGAGCAAGACAAGTTCAACCTCAGAAAGCAGCAGATGGTCTTAGATAGGGAAGCCCTAGAGCTCTACAGAGCTAGTAAAAAGGAGGGACTAGAGTTCCTTGGTGGCAGCAATTTCCCTAGAGATAGGGAGAGGTCTAAGTAAGATTGTCCCTCACTACCAGAGTGGGGATGACATCCACAAATGGATAGCTGCCTTGGAGAGGGCATGTAAAGTAGAGAAGGTCCCTCGAGGTCAGTGGGCAGCAATCTTATGGCTCTCCTTTGCAGCCAAAGGTAGAGATAAGCTCCTCACTGTAGGAGAAGAGGATGCTGATGATTACAAGGTCTTGAAGAGTGCTGTGATTGATGGGTTTGGCCTAACCACTGAACAGTATAGGTTGAAGTTCAGAGACACCCAAAAAGCTCAGACTCAAGACTGGGTAGACTTTGTTGATTGTGCTACTAAGGCTCTGCAAGGTTGGATACATGGCAGCAAAGTGCATGACTTTTCAGGATTGTACAATTTGATTATGAGGGAGCAGATCCTTAGTAATTGTCAAAACCAGCTTTTAGACCAGTACCTGGTGGACTCTGATCTGACCTCTCCCCAAGAATTGGTAAAGAAGGCAGACAAATGGGTCAGAACCAGGGTAAGGCATACGAATCAGGGGGGGTGACCAGAAGAAAGATTCTACCAAGCCCCAAGAGAAAGGTGGGGATAAATCTAAGGATAAGTCCACTACAGGGCCCCAAAAGTCCTCTTCTGGGGTGGGTCCCAAACTCCTTCCTCTCCTGAAAAGAAACCATATTGCCATGTCTGTAAAAAGCCTGGGCACTGTAAAACGGATCCCAGTTGCCCCAGGATTGGCAATAAAGAATATGTTCCTCCAGTAAATACTACCATTCCTCCTGGTACTACTAGTGTACCATGTGGTAGTATTGCACCCAAAAAGTTAGGTGCTTTGCAAGTGGAACAGAGGTAGGCCCCAATTTAGGAAGGGCCTCCTCACCTGACTCCTCTGACTCTGATGGTGGCATGGGATTTGCCACTTTTACCATAGGTCCCAATGCATTGGGCAGGTACAGATTGGAGCAACTAATTAATGGTCAGAAAGCTGTGGCCTTCAGGGACACAGGGGCTAGTGTCACCATGGTGACAGGGAGACTAGTCCCCCCTCAGCAGCTTTTACCTGAGTTTAAATACCAGGTGACCAACATTGATGGTGTCAGAACAGATCACCCCATGGCCATAGTCAATCTCAGCTGGGGAGGGGTCACAGGCCCAAAAAGAGTGGCAGTGTCCCCAAACTTGCCTGTAGATTGCCTGCTGGGCAATGATCTGGAAATTTCAGCCTGGGCTGAAGTTGAACACCAAATTCATCTAAGAATGCTGGGCATATCTGAAAGAGTTAGTGGGACTGTGATGGTCACAGCCCAAACCCAGAAAATGTTTGGAGTGATGGAGCCTGAAATAATGGCCCACTCTCCTCCACAAGAGAGCACAAGGGTTGAAGATAAGTCTTCTTCCCCCAGACAGTAGGTAAGGGTCAGCCTCCTCAGGGAACTGATCATACCCCTTGTAAAGGAACTGCCCCAGAGGTGCAGGATCAAACCCAGGTGAGTGTTTGATTGGTTCTGATGCTCCGTCCATCACCACCCCCTTTTGTACCCCCAGAGGTAGTAAGGTCTGGCCTGGCAACCCCCCTGATGGCAGTGGAACCTCCCAAGGTGGTACCCAGTCTGGAGCAGGTAACCTGCCCCTCTCTACCCTGCCTCAGTCAGCCCAGGGCTGTAGAGGTCAGGGAGGCCAGTGGACCACCAAAGGGCCCCTGTCCTGAGGAACGCCCCCATCAGCAGATTAGGTGCTCCCAGGCTAGTAGCCCTAGCAGGTGAAAATTCCTCAACCCACTGAGGAATCCTCATTACCACTGTTTAGGGACCTCCCCCAGCAGGACTCTGTTGGGCAAGGGCAAACATGGGACCAAAAGGCTCCAGACCTGCCCAGCCCCTCCAGTGTTCCACCCAAAGGGATCCAACCCCCAGGTGTAGGCAGCCAAAGGTTGACCCTTAGAGCAAAGTTCAACTCAGTCATGGAAAGAGAGGCATATATTGTGACAAGTGACCTGAGGAAGCTGGGGCCAACTTTATTAGGGCCTCACTTCTCTACTCAGACACCTCACCAGCCTCCTACTTTGCCAAAACACACCAAAGGTAGTAATTCCCCATGGTGGAGATCCTCTAATGCCCTTAGGGAGAGGAATAGCTCAGTGGAACATGAAACAGGGGGCAACCATGCTAGTGCAGGTGCTTCCTTATATGGCCACTTAGTTAATAAAGGCTCAACTGGACAAGGTTAGCCTTATCTCCTTTCGTTTGGGGGGTTATTTAGGAAGGTGGAATCTGACTATATCGTTACCCCCAGTTTTTGCTGGTGTTTCACTGTTCTTCGACCTTAGTCTGGCTGTGGCCCTGCTTATCAGGACCACAGCCCAGCTGCGCATTGCTTATGGCGTTGAAACGTCAGCCTAGATTACGAGGTGGGCGTGTCAGGAAAAAAGTTATCACCCCCAAGGGAACTGCTCGCGTCTACCGCGTGCTGTTTCTATGTTGAGGGGGAGTGTGTGATCACACACTCCCCCTCAACATAGGGGGAGTGATCACAATGATCACACATTCCCCCTCAACATAGAAACAGCACACGGTAGACGCGAGCAGTTCACTTGGGGGTGATAACTTTTTTCCTGACACGCACACCTCATAATCTAGGCTGACATTTCAACACCATAAGCAATGCGCATCGATACTATAGCTCCACGCAGAACATGCATGGCACACAAGTATGTCTTCTCTCTCCTTTACTACTTTTTAGAATCGCTACTTGAAGACGCTACTTGCATAGTAGCCCCACCCACCTAACGCCCAGCAAAACGAGCGCCAGCTGCAGCAATGAAATCGGCATAGAAGCAGATCAGCTCCAGGCACCAACATCCGACAGAGCTCTTGACCGGAACATAGGTTTAACAGTGGGACCGCAGATCACGCCAAGTAAGTGTTGAGACCTGGGTCTCGCTCGTGGTACAGCCACCAGTCGCGCTGCCTCCGGCCGCAACTGAGTGTGCCTTTCGTTTTACTGCTCCCAGCGCAGACCAGGTTTCACCTGCTCACATGCTTGTTTTCTTCTTTTCCTTAACCCCAAGAGTGCACAGGATTCCCGGACCCCCGGCAGAGACCCTGGGAGTTTGTCCTTTGAAATTAGGAGTAAGCATTGACACTGTATATATAATTATTTTCTCGCCACCATTATCACAGCAAATGGCTACCGCCCATAGGTATTAGCACCTTTACCGCATAAAAAAACTCATATTGGCCAAATGCCACGTAAACCGTCACCACCGCCTATCACTGTCGGATTTCCGATTTGCACATTAGGCACCAGGCGCCGTCTCACATATCAGGTGCCCAAACCAACGTTTCGCTAACTACATGTGTCTGTGGTTTTCTTGTCCTGTCCTTTTTTCCACAGGTACAAATGGAGAGGAAACACCTCTCACAGTTATAGCACGTTAGTGTGTGCTACACATACAGGGTACTGACAACATATAGGCCCCCTGTACCCCCCCTACACATAAAAGGTCCTGAAGAAAGCCAGTTTAGAAAAAAGGCCTGGCTGAAACTAGTAGACCACACTGGACGTGGGAGACCATAAGTCCATCCCTACACGTCCAAAAGCCTTTGTTTTTAAATCTGCCAGGGGCCCACCAATAAAATAACTGTTCGGGATCCCTAGGACAGAATTTTAAAACCTCACTCTACACACCAGCACTCACACTCACGTAACAAAACCTACTCCACTGTAACCAGGCGTTGCAGCACACCTGAGGTACACTCGGTACCTCGGGTGGGGCCCGATGATGAAGCATGCCACCAACTAGGTTGGTGGGTGAGGGCCTTCATATAAAACCAATTGGTTTCCCTATGCAGACACATACTACACATATATTGTCCTAGTAGCTAGTTTTTCTTGTTTATTTCATTAATCCCTAGGGGAAACGAACAAGCTACTCGAGTTCCTCTCTCTCTCCTGTGATTACTAAACTGTTCTGTGATACAGCCATACAAAATACTCTTAAGTGCATTATAACCTCGTGGTAAATGCTAACTTTGGAATGGCTGCATAAAAACATGTTGTGTTTGGTGTCAAACACTTTGGAATACTACCCCCCTGCCAGTTCTGGTGGCGGTGGTAGCATTCCACCCTTCTAGAGGGAGAGACATGTTCACACTGGTCAAACCCGGTAGGACTTTCCTGAGCCCTGGCATCACAAAATGGATGCCTCTGCCACAGACACGGGTCTGGCCTCCTGCTGCTGACTGAAACTCCAGCAGGGGAGGCCTGGACAATAGGTTTCCTGTCGAAGGAAGGTGTAACCACCTCCCCAGACAGGCAGATATGTATTGGGGCTGGGCGGGAGCACTCTCTGGTGCTTTGAAGTCCTGCACTGGGGGCACGTTTGCTGTTCCTGTGCATAGCCCAGTTCAAACCGGTTGCAGGGGTTACCTGCCCCTGCTCTGGCGTGAAACTGGACAAAGGAAAGGGGTGTAACCACCCCTCTTTCCAAGCCAACCCATAGGTGGGGCCTTAGAGTTAGTCCATCCCCTAAATTTATATAAGTATAGGAATCCAGTCCCTAGAACTTTAGATTACCCTGGATGAAACTCTGCAACATAAATCCTTGACCTTCGACGTTCTATCCTGACTAGAAGACTGAAGAAATCTCCCTTGGGGTCAAGGAGAGACTCCCCTGCTTGGCAGGCACCAAAGAAGCAACTGACTGGTCTGCATCGCTGAAGCTCATGCCAGACGCCGAATTCTTTGCATCACCAGAGGTAGATTTCCAGACTTCCCCGAGGCTACCCTGAGTCCACAGTAAAGCTGAGGCCCGTGGCTTTCATGGGTGACGTGGAACTGTGACCCCTAGACGCCGTTAACTTTTGCAGCAACACTATCTTCCTGGTACTCCTTGAAGTTGTGCTTTGGGCTCCGAGTAGCCCTCGCCTTGAGCACCTTCTGCACTGAAGATTGTTGGCCTCCACTCCAAGAGTGACCCGTGGTCCAGCTTCAAGTGCGACCGCTTGAGGCACCTTCGCGATCACTAGCCCGTTGTCTAGCAGGTCCCCACTAAGGCAACTCCTTTTTTAATTGGGCTTACCTGGTTGCTCCAGACGTGCACTGACTTACCCTTGCTGGGTGAGTCTCTCAGACCTTGCTGGTCTGCACCGCAGTCCTTTCTCTGAATTTCAGTGACTTGCTGTTGCCAAGGCTTGTTGGGTCCATTCTGGTCGCCGACACCGCAGCACTCGACAGACTTTGAGGAACAGCTCAAATCCGGCTCGTGGACTTCGTCGACGCCTCCTAGACCTCGTGGCTGAAGAGTCAAGACACCCATCAACTCACCTGAAGCACCCAACATCTGTGGGCATTGGTCCATCCTGCCCTCGGTCACTGGGAAGTGACCCAGACTCTGTCCCCTCTGCTTTCAGGTTCCTTCCATCCTAGATCCGGCCTTGGATCTCTTTGGACACTTCTCCTCTTCACGGCAGCAGCGGTTCTTTGCAGGCTTCCATTGAAATTGACGACGCGACCCGACACCAAAAGACACCTATGCACCCGGCTTCCCTGGGTAAGGTAACTCGAGTACTCCGGTGCTCCCGTGGGTGCTGGCCCTAGAACTTCTTAAGTCCAAAAGGGTTTGGTCCTGACTCGATTAGAAGTGTCCCTAATCTTTAAATTTCCAACCGCGACATTGCCCATAGAAGATAACGGGAACCCGCGGTTGTGTTTACACACTGCATACAGTCCCCGTGGGTCCCCTGTGTCACTACCTTGGGTGGTTCCTTGGGGTCCCAGCAATTCTACAGGCTCTAGGCCTTGTGTCTATTCCAGTCGTGGTTCTTATACCACTTTTTTGGTATATGGTTTGGTACGCCCCTAGGGCCCAAATGTGTATTTGTGCTATTACTGATAATTACTGACTTGTAAACTAAGTACTTCGAACTCCAGTCTCATAAAGAGACTAGAGGGGTGTGTTTTATCTTAAATACATATATTTTGAATATATACCTGGTGTGCTTGTCTTTTCATTTGATCATTTAAGAGATTATAGACAGGAAAAACAAGCTGCTTTACATTCCTTCAAGACTTAGCCGGAAGGCTGCTCTCCATAGCTACCACTAGGATAGCTTTCAATAAAGGTTGTCTTTAACCTATCACCATAAGGGGTTGTTTGGACTGATACAAGGTGCCCAATAGAACTAGTGGACAGCATATATCAGGCCACCTTCTCACATTGGTGTGCGGCGTGTGGGATTCCAGTTTGCTATTGTTTTACCAGATAATCTCAATTGAATTGATCAACTGAAAACCACTAAAGGTACCTAAGGTACATATAATATCAAGTTTAGCTACAGTACGTTCTACTGAACTTAGAGTTGTGTGTTAAGGGATAGCACACCCTTTCTACAACTCAAGAGAGTTTAGTGGGCCACACTAGTGTAGGTAGTGCAATACACAACACCATATTAGTAATGTCTAACCAGCCAGGAACCAGTGGGTCCCTGCCAGGATCCAGTGAGCTCCTTCCCTAAAATATGAGGATCTCTCCTTTGCTCACCTTAGGGCCTTATGTTCCATTAGGAAGCTGAAGACAGGCAAAAGTCCATCCACCCAGCATCTCATAAAGATACTTAAGCTGGATTATATCACAGGGCCTAGTGGGCCTGATGAGGTAGACAGTGTGGGTGGGGCAGCAGGTGAGGGTGGGCCTGGGGTAACAATTCCCCTGACCCTGCCTCTAATGCGGACCAGACTGGTGACAATGACCAGACTCTGGTGAACACAGATCTCCTGGATGAGGATGAGGAGGATGACAATAATGCCACGTCCTTTATTCCTCCGGGTAGGCCTGGCAACAGGGCTAGAAGGGATAGATCTCTGTCAACGGGATCTATCCAGTCTAACTCCTCTATAGGGACCTCTGTTTCTTCTCACAGGGGGAGGGAAACCTCCCAGGAGAGGAGAGAGAGACTGCTGAAGTATGAGCAAGACAGGTTCAACCTCAGAAAGCAGCAGATGGACTTAAATAGGGAAGCCCTAGAGCTCTACAGAGCTAGTAAAAAGGAGGGACTAGAGTCCTTTGGTGGCAGCAATTTCCCTAGAGATAGGGAGAGGTCTAAGTAAGATTGTCCCTCACTACCAGAGTGGGGATGACATCCACAAATGGATAGCTGCCTTGGAGAGGGCCTGTAAAGTACAGAAGGTCCCTCGAGGTCAGTGGGCAGCAATCTTATGGCTCTCCTTTGCAGCCAAAGGTAGAGATAAGCTCCTCACTGTAGGAGAAGAGGATGCTGATGATTACAAGGTCTTGAAGAGTGCTGTGATTGATGGGTTTGGCCTAACCACTGAACAGTATAGGTTGAAGTTCAGAGACACCCAAAAAGCTCAGACTCAAGACTGGGTAGACTTTGTTGATTGTGCTACTAAGGCTCTGCAAGGTTGGATACATGGCAGAAAAGTGCATGACTTTTCAGGATTGTACAATTTGATTATGAGGGAGCAGATCCTTAGTAATTGTCAAAACCAGCTTTTACACCAGTACCTGGTGGACTCTGATCTGACCTCTCCCCAAGAATTGGGAAAGAAGGCAGACAAATGGGTCAGAACCAGGGTAAGGCCTAAGAATCAGGGGGGGTGACCAGAAGAAAGATTCTACCAAGCCCCAAGTGAAAGATGGGGATAACTCTAAGGATAAGTCCACTACAGGGCCCCAAAAGTCCTCTTCTGGGGTGGGTCCCAAACTCCTTCCTCTCCTGAAAAGAAACCATATTGCCATGTCTGTAAAAAGCCTGGGCACTGGAAAACGGATCCCAGTTGCCCCAGGATTGGCAATAAAGAAAATGTTCCTCCAGTAAATACTACCATTCCTCCTGGTACTACTAGTGTACCATTTGGTAGTATTGCACCCAAAAAGTTAGGTGCTTTGCAAGTGGAACAGAAGTAGGCCCCAATTTAGGAAGGGCCTCCTCATCTGACTCCTCTGACTCTGATGGTGGCATGGGATTTGCCACTTTTACCATAGGTCCCAATGTATTGGGCAGGTACAGATTGGAGCCACTGATTAATGGTCAGAAAGCTGTGGCCTTCAGGGACACAGGGGCTAGTGTCACCATGGTGACAGGGAGA
The DNA here is from genome assembly GCF_964204655.1 of Triturus cristatus. Taxonomy (NCBI): domain Eukaryota; kingdom Metazoa; phylum Chordata; class Amphibia; order Caudata; family Salamandridae; genus Triturus; species Triturus cristatus. The sequence continues at coordinate 803,118,189 of NC_140584.1, forward strand.
CTAGTCCCTCCTCAGCAGCTTTTACCTGAGTTTAAATACCAGGTGACCAACATTGATGGTGTCAGAACAGATCACCCCATGGCCATAGTCAATCTCAGCTGGGGAGGGGTCACAGGCCCAAAAAGAGTGGCAGTGTCCCCAAACTTGCCTGTAGATTGCCTGATGGGCAATGATCTGGAAATTTCAGCCTGGGCTGAAGTTGAACACCAAATTCATCTAAGAATGTTGGGCATACCTGGAAGAGTTAGTGGGACTGTGATGGCCACAGCCCAAACCCAGAAAATGTTTGGAGTGATGGAGCCTGAAATAATGGCCCACTCTCCTCCACAAGAGAGCACAAGGGTTGAAGATAAGTCTTCTTCCCCCAGACAGTAGGTAAGGGTCAGCCTCCTCAGGGAACTGATCATACCCCTTGTAAAGGAACTGCCCCAGAGGTAGTAAGGCCTGGCCTGGCAACCCCCCTGATGGCGGTGGAACCTCCCAAGGTGGTACCCAGTCTGGAGCAGGTAACCTGCTCCTCTCTACCCTGCCTCAGTCAGCCCAGGGCTGTAGAGGTCAGGGAGGCCAGTGGACCCCCAAAGGGCCCCTGTCCTGAGGAACCTCAGGTGGGGCCCGATGATGAAGCATGCCACCAACTAGGTTGGCGGGTGAGGGCCTTCATAGAAAACCAATTGGTTTCCCTATGCAGACACATACTACACGTATATTGTCCTAGTAGCTAGTTTTTCTTGTTTATTTCATTAAGCCCTAGGGGAAACGAGCAAGCTACTCTAGTTCCTCTCTCTCTCCTGTGATTACTAAACTGTTCTGTGATACAGCCATACCAAATACTCTTAAGTGCAGTATAACCACGCGGTAAATGCTAACTTTGGAATGGCTGCATCAAAACATGTTGTGTTTGGTGTCAAACGCTTTGGAATACTACCCCCCTGCTAGTTCTGGTGGCGGTGGTAGCATTCCACCCTTCTAGAGGGAGAGACATGTTCACACTGGTCAAACCCGGTAGGACTTTCCTGAGCCCTGGCATCACAAAATGGATGCCTCTGCCACAGACACGGGTCTGGCCTCCTGCTGCTGACCGAAACTCCGGCAGGGGAGGCCTGGACAATAGGTTTCCTGTCGAAGGAAGGTGTAACCACCTCCCCAGACAGGCAGATATGTATTGGGGCTGGGCGGGAGCACTCTCTGGTGCTTTGAAGTCCTGCACTGGGGGCACGTTTGCTGTTCCTGTGCATAGCCCAGTTCAAACCGGTTGCAGGGGTTACCTGCCCCTGCTCTGGCGTGAAACTGGACAAAGGAAAGGGGTGTAACCACCCCTCTTTCCAAGCCCACCCATAGGTGGGGCCTTAGAGTTAGTCCATCCCCTAAATTTATATAAGTATAGGAATCCAGTCCCTAGGACTTTAGATTACCCTGGATGAAACTCTGCAACATAAATCCTTGACCTTCGACGTTCTATCCTGACTAGAAGACTGAAGAAATCTCCCTTGGGGTCAAGGAGAGACTCCCCTGCTTGGAAGGCACCAAAGAAGCAACTGACTGGTCTGCATCGCTGAAGCTCCTGCCGGACGCCGAATTCTTTGCATCACCAGAGGTAGATTTCCAGACTTCCCCGAGGCTACCCTGAGTCCACAGTGAAGCTGAGGCCCGTGGCTATCATGGGTGACGTGGAACTGTGACCCCTAGTCACCGTTAACTTTTGCAGCAACACTATCTTCCTGGTTCTCCTCGAAGTTGTGCTTTGGGCTCCCAGTAGCCCTCTCCTTGAGCACCTTCTGCACTGAAGATTGTTGGCCTCCACTCCAAGAGTGACCCGTGGGCCAGCTTCAAGTGCGACCGCTTGAGGCTCCTTTGCGATCACTAGCCCGTTGGCTAGCAGGTCCCCACGAAGCCAACTCTTTTTTTAATTGGGCTTACCTGGCTGCTCCAGACGTGCCCTGACTTACCCTTGCTGGGTGAGTCTCTCAGACCTTGCTGGTCTGCACCGCAGTCTTTTCTCTGAATTTCAGTGACTTGCTGTTGCCAAGGCTTGTTGGGTCCATTCTGGTCGCCAATACCGCAGCACTCGACAGACTTTGTGGAACAGCTCAAATCCGGCTCGTGGACTTCGTCGACGCCTCCTAGACCTCATGGCTGAAGAGTCAAGACACCCATCAACTCACCTGAAGCACCCAACATCTGTGGGCATTGGTCCATCCTGCCCTCGGTCACTGGGAAGTGACCCAGACTCTGTCCCCTCTGCTTTCAGGTTCCTTCCACCCTAGATCCAGCCTTGGGTCTCTTTGGACACTTCTCCTCTTCACGGCAGCAGCGGTTCTTTGCAGGCTTCCATTGAAATCGCCGACGCGACCCGACACCAAAAGACACCTATGCACCCGGCTTCCCTGGGTGAGGTAACTCGAGTACTCCGGTGCTCCCGTGGGTGCTGGCCCTAGAACTTCTTAAGTCCAAAAGGGTTTGGTCCTGACTCGATTAGAAGTGTCCCTAATCTTTAAATTTCCAACCGCAACATTGCCCATAGAAGATAACGGGAACCCGCGGTTGTGTTTACACAATGCATACAGTCCCCATGGGTCCCCTGTGTCACTACCTTGGGTGGTTCCTTGGGTCCCAGCGATTCTACAGGCTCTAGGCCTTGTGTCTATTCCAGTTGTGGTTCTTATTCCACTTTTTTGGTATATGGTTTGGTACGCCCCTAGGGCCCAAACGTGTATTTGTGCTATTACTGATAATTGCTGACTTGTAAACTAAGTACTTCGAACTCCAGTCTCATAAAGAGACTATAGGGGTGTGTTTTATCTTAAATACATATATTTTGAATATATACCTGGTGTGGTTGTCTTTTCATTTGATCATTTAAGAGATTATAGACTGGTAAAACAAGCTGCTTTACATTCCTTCAAGACTTAGCCTGAAGGCTGCTCTCCATAGCTACCACTAGGATAGCTTTCAATAAAGGTTGTCTTTAACCTATCACCATAAGGGGTTGTTTGGACTGATACAAGGTGCCCACTAGACCTAGTGGACAGCATATATCAGGCCACCTTCTCACAAGTGCCAGTAGGATCCCAAGCATCTGGTCAACAGTTAACCTTTCTTCAATCACTGAATCCCGGGATTTGAGGGGCATGACGTGCCCACACTTTTTTAGTCTATGAGATACCATTCCTTTACTTTTTATGGAAAGTCAACCATTCTGGGGCGGTTAATTCAGCTGAGATGTAAGGCAGGGAGTTTCCTCTGCCGTGAAACTGAAGGTGGGCAGATATAACCAAGCCTTCTTGCCAGGGTGCCTGCTTGCCTGAAAGAAATGTAAATGTGCACCACTAATTAATCTGCAAATGTAAAATGGGCTTGAAGAACTGGTACTGGCTTGAATTGATGGAATCACTTGAAGCTATGTGATGACAAAGATTTATTATTTTTTGGGTGGTAGTGCAAGCAAGTTACCAGCTGATTGGTCTAGTGCTTGTATTACCTACAGTCTGGGCATTACTAAAATCTATATTTTGGAAGCACCATTTCATCTTGAACCTTTTTGCACATTTTGTTACAGTCTGTCCTACACTGTGTGCAATGCAAGTTTAAAATAATGACTTACATTATTATAGTGCTTTGTATCACAGTCTGTGACCTCGTAACGCTAAAAATACAGAAGTCACTATTCTCCACTGCACCAACCAACATTTAACTCGGTGACTTTCTGGTTACACCCAGACCTCTGTGGTGCATTAACTAATAGATGTTTCATAATGTATTTTAATGTAGTTGCCACTGATTAACTTAGCTTTGAAAATGTATTTCTCATATAAGCTGTGCTCTATTTTATATGTAGTTACCTGAAAATGAAAGATTTAAAAAAATCAGATATTTTTTAACCAGATCTTTAATCCCTCCCCCACGTTCACTGACCCCACCCCCATTGCATGCAGCATCACAGTTCCCATACTTTTTTTTAATACACTTCTGGTGTTTTTTTCGGCCACTGGGTTCTCCCATATTTACCTTCGACGTCCCCTAAACGAGTTCAATCATGTAATGATCTTGTACTTTTTGGTATCATTCATAACTGAATCTGTTCCATCTATCCGTGTCCTTGTTACTGTCACTGTTGTACTTGGTTCTCCAACACTTTTGAAATTTTTATTAATTGTATGCAAAGCTCACAGACACCCACAGGTCTGGTCCACGCTACAAAAAACCGGCAAATAAAATAAATAAACATAATGTGCCTGGCATCAATACAGAGTACTACAATGCTTTCTAAAACTGCATTTTGTGCCGCCAAGACTGCTGTTGTGCCTCCCAGCCTTATCTAACTCCCTTTGCCGCCCTCTCGACAGCTTATTTTCTCGGAGATGCCGTGATTGATGGGCGACGCACGTCAGCCCTTTCCTTTCGAGCGCGCGGCGGTCTCTGAGGAGAGTGACAGCCGCTCAGACCAAGAGCGCGACTTCCAAAGGAAACAAAGCGAGGGGCACTGACTGTCACCGCACCCACCCTCGAGTCTGCGGTTTAATGGACTATAGGATGTGGAGAGCTGAGAGCTCCCTTCTTGGTCTGAATGTTGCGCCACATCTCACTGATGCCTTAATTTGCATCCCCCCACCACACGCCGATCCTGCCTCCGGAACACAGCCCCCTTAGCGCTGCTGTCAACAGAAAGAGAAAGCTAATTACTGCTCTGCCACCCTCGGTCACACGGCTGTGGTGGTAACGTAGTGTGTACAGTCTTTAACAAGGCAGCGCTGCTGCTGTTGATTGTTTTGCCGCTTTCCTACGCACTCGCCTCGGCTTCACATTAGAGCAGAACACGGTCTCCCCACCCCCGCCTCATCCTTCGGATATGGGGTGTCTCTTCTTCCAAAATGTCACCCCGTGAGCCGCTTATCCTGGTTGGTTTGATCACCTGAATACTATTGTGTTCCACAGCATGGAATGAAGGCAGACTAGGCTGTGGACCTGGCAATTTGTAACCTCCTACCTAACCTAGAGGTGGGTGACCAAACAAATTAACAGGGAGACCCGAGCCGGCGGTCTGGGTAGGCTCGAAGAGCTTGTGCACGAGCCGAGCCCTGAAAATGATTGACATATACTGTGCAAAAAAGACCATATAAATATATGATAAAAAACACTTCAAAATTCTAAAAACGAACATGCAGAAATGTTTGAACTTAGTACATCTGATTATATCACTGCATTAAGAGGATCATTTATAGGAGAGGGGGCTGAGCCACTGACAGCTCGAGCCAAGCTCCAGCCAGATGTTTGGCTCTAGTTCAGCTCGTGTCCTTTTGGACACTCGAGTCCAAAACGAGCTGATCTTTAATGTGGCTTCTGCGTGCCACCCACGCTCTAATCCAAGGGGACAAGGAGAAAAAAAACACATTACATTTTGATAAAAAAACAGGAGCGTGAAATCGATATCCGTCTATTGGAAGAATGGCACAATGTGAAATCAGAAAACCTAGGAATTTTTCAGGCTTGACCCAATTGTGTGGTCCTAGTCAAATAAGTTATTCTACATCACCCTGTTACCTTTTTTTAGTGCCTCTGCGAGAGCCTTGAAATACATGTGTTCTGGGTGTGTGCTCTACTAGCACCTCCATTGTCCCCGATTTAAATAAAATATAAATGTTGCTCCATGTAAAAATCCACGCCACATGCAGGGTGCAGATGACAAATGACTTGCCACCTAATTCACTAATGGCATTGCTGTCATGGAGAGTTTTGTGAGGCCATAAACAGGAACATGTCACTCACAATACAAGAGAGCCAATGGCTGAGGCCATTGCTCCATGCTGTATGCTGTGGTGGGCAGAATCAAAATGTGAATGAAAGCGGAACAGACTGATATACGAAAAAGGCTAACCCAAAGCTCCTCTTTAAATATATGTGCATATTTTTGGTTAATAAATTTAGTATTAAATTCGTGTAACGAGACAGCTAGGTTTGTCTCCAGGCCAGATCTATAAAAAAAGAGCGACACTTTAGTGGTGCTTCATTGCAGGGGGAAGGCTGCAGATGGTAGTTGATTGACTGCCACGACTCAGTAATAGACCCATATTTCATACTCCAAGCCCCCATCCCAATGAAAAGCCCAGAGTACATCTATTCCTACACACTATTCCTGTCTCCTCCCTCCCACCCTACATACTACATCCTGGACATCTAGTGCCACTTCTGTCTCCATTGTCACACAAACCACATATCAGGGAGTGTGGGTGGACGAACCCAGGATCTGACATGATTTCCTACTGAGGATGTTCCATCTCCTGTTAAAGAAACCCACAGCTTACACATGGGAACTGAAAAATGTCCGTCCTGTCTCAAATCTCAAATTTATAGAGAATGTGTTAGAAAGCTGTGTCGCCTCACGACTATTGCGCCACATCCAGGAAAATGACCTCCTTGATACCTTCCATTCTGGATTCAGACAGGGCTGTAGTACACAAAAAGACACCCATCTTCAGGTTATTAATAATGCGCTCCGCCTCCTCAATGCAGGCAACTCTGACCACCTTGTTCTTTTGGACTTTTCAACCAACTCACATTGATTAACAGATTGAAGGAACAAATGGGCATCGATGATGCAGTCCTGGAGTGGTTCATTTCCTATTTGTCAAACAGAGCAGAAATACTGAATGTGGGTTACTCTGTCTCAAGCAAAACCAACCTAGAACCAGGAGCCCCTCAGGGCTCAACCCTATCACATCTTAGTTCAATCAAGAACTAAAAAACGGAGAATCTGAGAGTCTATGGAATTGCATATCTCCAGTAAGCGGAAGATAACTAGATATTTCTGAAGATTTCATCACCAAATGTCATTGTCTTACTTAGCAAAAATGAATGGCAAGCCACCATCTTAAGCTTAACCCTTCAAAACAGAGATCCTATTGATCTCTTCAAGAAAATCGGGCTCCCCCATGCAAGAATGCTCTGAAGTCAGTTTTCCTTCGAATAGCAGACTGGCTATTGTGGAAAATGCAAAATCCCTGGGAGTTTATCCCAATGACCATTTCAACCTCCTGAAAATCTCAGGTAAGCTATTGTTAAGAAGACCTGTGTGCCCAACTCAAACCTCCTACTTCTCTCTCTCTCTCTCTCTCTCTCTCTCTCTCGCTATATATATATATATATATATATATATATCTTTGAGGGCCTTATGGTTTGAGATACACCAAGCCATTTTTTGGGGGCAGCAGTGCAGGATTGAGGATGGGTTGACACTCTTAGGCCCATTCGAGGACTTTCATTTTGTACATCCCTTTGCGGATTTGATTTCCGGCACTACTACTCGCAGAATGCCATATCTCATTGGAGCGGCCCATCTATGGGCAGGCAATTGAACATTATTTAAAAGAGAGGGTGTGCCAGACGAAGCACGTAATGTTTCCGGTATGCCTCTGAAGAAGAAGTCACGAACTTTGAAACGCGTCAGGCAAGATACTTGAAAATGATCAGCGTGTCTCACGACGTCCATACCTAATAAAAGCTTGAAGCTTTGCACTGCTGTCAGAGTGCTCCCTACCGATGGGCAACCTTTTGAGCATGTATATACATAATATATACATATATACATAATATATATATATATATATATATATATATATATATATATATATATATATATCGCTCATAGATGCCTCACCCTATTATGTGGCTGGAAACCTTAAAGCCTCTGGTGCCCAATGGGGCTCAAGAAATGCAGAATCCATTCTTTTAGAGCCACCGATGTTCAGGCATTAATGCTACATTAAACAGGCCTTCTCTGACAAGCCCACAAGGATTTGGAACTCCTTCCCCCATGCCTACGCACCACACCAAATGATGTTGCCTACAAGAGGGAACTCATAATCCAGTGGCGGCTGGTGGCAGGGCAGGCTGGCAGGGTGGGTAGGTGAGACGCGGGATGGGACTAGGGTGAAAAAAAAATATAATCTAAAATACAAACTTACCTTCAGCCACAACGCGCTCTTCTGCTCCTCTGCAGACAGGCTCCCAGAATCCCCCGCAGCCAATCCTGACGTTGCTCTCACGGCATGACAGGAGTGTCAGGATTGGCCTGAGTGCCCTCAATGTGCACTCCCTGGTAGACTGGGAGCCTTTGCCTGCTGTCTCCAACCCCACAACGCAGCTCGGGTTGGAGACAGCTTTAGTGTGTATGTGGGTTTGGCTGTCCTAAGACAGCTGGACAAATTCATGTGCATACTGAAGGCAGTGCAACTACCACTCCCCCTTAGTGCCTAGTGCCTGTCATCCCCTGGCCCTGCCCCTAAGACTCGAGTCGGCACACTTAGAAGAAAAATAAAAAAATAATAAAATGGGTTTAAGCCCCGTTTTATTTTACAAGTTTGTGAGGGTGGTGGCAGGGGGGGCGACACTCCTTCATCACAGCGGAGGAGCCAACGCTGTCAAAATCTTTTTATTTCAGAGACATGTTTTTAATTTGATCCATCTGTTTTTGATTGACACTTTTCTCAGTCCTATGTGAGTCATAACAGTTTCTATACACTGATCATTCATGTTTGACTACCTATTATCTTGTAAAGCACCCTTATGTTATTGGGTCACATTCGTGCTAGATAGACCAGCAAAACGAAATAAACAAAGAATCCACAGGACATTCCACAGAAGGAAATGGTCACTGGCAAAAGGCAGAGCTTGGGAAACCTATTTTTAGACAAAGCTGATAATCTTCGCCATCCTTTGCCAAGGGCGGACTCCATCTGACCTCTCAGGTGAAGTTAAATACTCCAACTACCACTAAATAGAACTTGGAGTTCTTATTTCTCTCAACCCTCCAACCATCACCAACAGTCCTATGACAGCCCTCCCTACCCATGGATTACAATCAATCAGAGTTTTCCGCCCAACCCCCACCAATATGTAACATATGTTCAGCAATATTGCTCCGATACTCGCAGGAGGGGGGTTATGGAATTGCTGTGCAAGTGATTAGTGTGTTTATTGTTGACACCCGTTAGTGCAGTCCCCTTACATATATTAATCTATTTGAAAATCACCACTTAATCTTTTACAACACATTGTTTCATAGATCCCTGAGCTCTATCGAAGTGATAGTTTCTCGCACAGCAGCTCTCTATTAAGGTCTTGTGAAATATCTTCACTTCCACAGAGAGCGGAGCTATGTGAAACAACATGTTTAGCAGAGATGGACGAGTTACTGAAGGCTTGAGCCATTCTCAAGCCACATGCCTGGTTCTGGCTTAGATTGTAATCCACTTGAACCCTCAAGTCCAAAACGAGCAGAGCTGATTGTTGCCTGCCACCCATGCTGTAACCTCATGAGTCAAGAATAAAAGACAAAATTAACCTTTGATGTAAAACAGTAGAGAGAAAGAGCAGTGGCGGCCGCCACTACAAAAGGGTGGTGAGCGGGTGGGGGAATTGTGGGGGGCAGCGAGTGCAGGGGTGGGGAGGGGATTGGGGGTTAATAATAATTTTAAAAACATACCTGATGCCGCCGGCCGCCTTCCGCATTGCGTTGCTCTTGCTGGCCTCTTCCTGGGTTCCAGAAGACCCTGGGACAGACTCCCAGACAATCCCTGTGCTGCAGAGCAGCACGGGGATTGGTCTTAGTGGGCAGAAAAGATGCCCTGCTTGGACCAGGGAGTCTGAGGGTGTTTCTCCAGCCCGGCTGCTGAATGCAGCCAGGCTGAAGAAATCTAAGAGTGCATGTTTTAGTCGGCCTGAGACGGCCGGCCAAAAACACATGAGCACTTAGGGAGTGCACAAGCACTCCTCCTCCCCTCCGATGCCCCGCCCCTCCATGCACAAGCTGTCAAGTGAAAAATAAAACGATGTTAGAACATCGTTTTATTTGTCGTTTGCTGGCTCTGCGCCAGGCAGTGGGGTGACACTCCTCCGCCATTGAGAAGGAGCCGCCACTGAGAAAGAGGTACCCATCTAGTGGGGGAATTTCACAATGTGAAATCAGACAACCTAGGGTCAATCCTTGCTTTCTCACTTAACCAAATTGTGTGGTAAGTGTGTTCGGTATGTGTGTTGTACAAAAACATCTTGTGTTTGATTTAATAGACTATAATCTTACTACATGTATGATCTAAGCACATATAGGGTGCACATAACTGAATTGCCTCTTACTTCCCTAAAGTCATTGGCTTCAGGGCCAGAGGCATGGATGTTTTTATGTTCATGTTTAAAAACTATCACTTTAAATAAATGCATCTCAATGCAGTGATATAATGTGATGTTCACTTTGTTGAACCTTGAATAAATAGCCTTTATCATATATTTACATGATGTATGTTGCACAATTTATATGACAAACATTGTCATGGATCAGTTCGGGCACAAGATCTTAGAGCCAAGCCAGATCCTTGGCTCAGTTCTCCCCGTTACTTTGTATTATTTGAATTTTTTTATATTTGTTACAATCTTCTTAAAGGAAATAGCTCCCTTAAATACTATTGACCTGTGGCAGGTGTATTGTACCTAAATGTGAGCAGCCATGGCGTCTGTAACTCTCCATTGCATTTGCTCGTTCCCGGAAGGTCATGGGCAGGACTCTGCTTTGGAGTCTATTGGTCCGGCCAGATGCCCACACACATTGGAGCAGCAATTTAAAAACCATCAACTAACCAAGAACAGCAAGACATGCACTGGTTTACAAGTTGAACTTTGGTGAGAGTGCTGTGTCTCAACACTAGTTTGAATTGTAATGCAGGCTTTCTTTTCTCTGCTTACGTATTTGAATTTATACCAGAATGGGGTGGCTTCAGCCTGCCTATGTTGGCATGGGAATGCTCTTTGGGCATTATCTTAACGCTTCCACTCACCGGACCGTCAAACTGGCATATTTTGAAAGGAATAGGTTGTTCTTTTGGGCACTTACATGGGTAGCTGTTACTATGAGAAATTGGTAGATCTTGCCTTCTTCTGAACAGGATCACTCAATTTACAGAATGCAATGCAACAAATTGAAGAAATCGCATAACTGGCAACCGGAATGCTGATCATATGTGCCTGGGGCACTCAAGTGACAGTGCATGGTTACCAGTCCTGACTGTCTGACCCCTCTTCATTGGACACTAACACTTCCATTAAACTGTCAGGGTTTACAGGAGTGATGGACAAAGCGACGTAACTCAAGGGAGATATGGTCCATGCATAAAGGGACTTCAGGCATTCTTCAGGCATCCTTTAAGGTCAGGAGAGGTCGAAAGTGTAGAGTATGAAAACAAAGATAATTGAAGGCTAGCGCCCTAGATAGATTTAAACTTACAGGTAATGACTTCCTGGGTAAATGGCAGCACTTCAATAGCAATGTTGGAAGCAGCAATATAAAATATCCTTCTGCAGTAGCTTACTTGCTTGGCAACATTTCTTGTTGTTTCGGGTACTTCGTTGCCACTTATTTCATCACTGACTGTGTGCCTGCACCTTTGTTTTCTTTCACGTTTTCTGTTTCCTCTTCCTTTCCCTTGACTTCACATTAAATCTCTGTCTTCTGGACTTTATTTTTGTAAACAAATTTTATTGATTTTCACATCGCTTCGAAGACAATCATTGCAGTCATCAATCATCTGTCTAATGGTGTACAAACAGTAAACATTAAACTCTCTCATCTCTGTCTTATGGAATTATGCTGAACTTTGCAACTTACTTGCTTGTGATGTGACTACCTTGAACTTGATTGCCCTCTCTTGTCATTTTGGATCTCCAGTCCTGGTCAGACATGGAGCTCAACAGTGCTCATCCATGCCGAGATAGGGGTAAAATAATTACTGAACAGCAAAACATATTTGTATGGCATTTTTCTTGGAAGAGTACTAATTTGTCTCAATGAGTTCTGAGCGATGGTTTCATATAGGTTCTGCGCCGATATCCTGTGCATGTCCATAACCAGTGTCCCCAGTGTTTCTCTCTTCCCTCTTTTTCCTCTGGTCCCTCAGTGAGATATTTCTTTCATATACCGTATTAAAGTGGAGACAGATGGGTGAGTGGGATTTTCAGCAAGCCCCATTTTGGCAACCTCCGCGTCTTTCTGATAGCATGACAAACACTTAAAACATAGGGCACTCCATACTTGATTGCCCCATAATGTTTCTTAGGCCCATGATTTCCATCCATTTAGCAGCCTTTTATCATTACACACACTTTTTGGCCTGCAGGTTCGCCTTTGCTCACCCACTAATAGAGTAACCCTTTTTCCATGTACCAATAGACTGAAGAAACAGCCACCTTTGTTGGTGAGACAGTTCCATGATTTCGCTACTCTGTCATACTTTCCCCTTCTTTCATCTTTCTTCTGTAACTACCTATGTACTGGACCATGCTTACACCTGTGGGTTATTTCCACTTCTGAGATTTCTCTGTCACCTTCAGGTAGAGAGAGGTGGAGTGCAGATGAGGCAAGATGTTTCTGATTCAAAACCAGTAATGTTTCTTTCTGTGGAGATGGAATCTGGGAAATGCAATCATGTCAATTCTTAAGTAAATGGAAACAGGGAAGTGCAGTTATGTTATGTTACTGACATTTTTAAAGCGTGTCGATTACCCAGAGGTGTCCTGGCGCTAGCTAGATCTCCTAATAGTCGAGAGCGGAAGAACGGATTTATTGGGCCCAGATTATTGGGAAAAGAGCCAAGTTTTTAAGCCCTTCCTGAAGGACAAAAGTTCCGTGGCATTTCTCATGTGGAATGGCAAATCATTCCAAGCTTCTGCTGCGCAGTGAACAAAGCTTCTGCCACCCCATCGGGCTCTTTTTGTACGTGGCACTAGGACCAACTTGGCCCCCATTGATCGCAGTGTTCTTTCTGGGATATACCATTGGAATCACCGTTTTAGATAGTCTGGCCCTGTGCCCTGGAGTGCTTTAAAAACCATGCACAGAGCCTTGAAACGTACTCGACTCCTAACCGGGAGGCAATGCAATTTTTTGATTTCCTTAGAAATTGAGGAGAATCTCGATGTACCAGTGAGCAGTCTAGCTGCTGCGTTCTGCAACACTTGTAATTTGTTCAAGAATCTTTGTTGAATATTTAGGTAAAGACCGTTACAATAGTCCAGTCTCACCATTACAAGAACCGTGACCTGCTCCCCGGGGGCAAAAACGGCAATATTTTCCTGAGCATTCTCATAACAAACATTGTTTTCGATGCCACTGAATTTACTTGGGGCCCAAAGGTGAGACTCTCGTCAACTATTACGCTCAGGTTTTTAACCTTTTTAGTGGGGACAGGGAGAGTACCCATCGAGTCCGGCCACCAGTTTGGTGTCCAAAAGTTGGTATTGTTGCCGAACAATATAACCTCGGTTTTACCCATGTTAAGTTTTAGGCAATTCTCTGCCATCCAACTTCCCACTGACAAAATGCAATCCTGGAAACGTCCTTCTATTCCCGCCTCTTTACCTGGTGTCAGAGACACCACAATTTGGGTATCATCCGCATAAGAGGTGAGACCAAATCCAAATGCGCTTTTAATGGTGGCCAGAGCGAAGATGTACACATTAAAAAGCGCCGGACTGAGAAAGGACCCCTGTGGAACCCCACAGGCCAGTGCAAAAGGATTAGACTGGTAGTCTCCCAATGCAACAATTTGTCCTCTATCAGCAAGAAAAGATCTTAAAAGATCCCAGGCTTTCCCACGGATTCCACATGCGTTTAGACGGTCCATTAATATATCATGATGGACCGTATCGAAGGCGGCAGACAGATCTGATAAGATCAGTGTTGCCCTGCCTCCCCGATCAACGGCTTCCCTGATCACCTCAGTGGCTTTAATGAGTGCGGACTCAGTACTGTGTCCCTCTCTAAAGCCATATTGAGAGGGATCCAGAGCTTGTGTCTCTGCTAAAAAGGTGCTTAGTTGTCTGTTCATGATTTTTTCGATCAGTTTTGCTGGGAGGGGGAGTCTAGAGAGAGGGCGAAAATTATTCGGATCCTTAGGGTCCAAGCTAGGCTTTTTTAAAAGGGGGAAAATGGAGGCAATTTCCACCGATTGGGAAGGTGCCCTGTTACAAACATAGTGTTAAATATGGATGATAATGATGCTACGATCGGGCCCGGGGCCAGTTTCACCACCGCAACCGGACATGGGTCATAAGGTGACCATCAATTTACATCCCTAAGGATCTTTTGAATACCATCAGGGAACACTGGCGAGAAATTCTCAAAAGTGGGGGTTGGAGTCCTCACAACCTTGGATTCCACCCTAGCCATATTCTTCCCTTCTGTGCATGCCCCACTAAAGGCCAGGAAGATAGATTCCACTTTGGACAGAAAAAAGTTGGCAATTTCTTCACATAGTTCCTGACTTGGTTGAACTATGGCAGGCCTAGGTGAGGCCAGGGTGGCGACTGTTCTAAACAATTCTTTTACTGAGTTCTTCATTCCTTCAATACGAATTGCATACAATTTTTGTTTGCAGAGAAGATGAGTTGTTTATAGTTCTGCAGGCTAAGTTTATAAGACTTTTTCTCTGATTCCTTATAGCTTCTCCTCCAACTCCACTCGAGCCATTTGCAAATGAGTTTTTGATTTCTTAACTCCTCTGTAAACCATGGAGTGGAGGGTTGTGATCTTTCAGGACAGAGGGTTTTAACTGGAGCTATTATGTCACAGGCTTGCTCCAACCATTCAGTATATACCAGACTCGCCTCCTTCACTCCCAGCGGCAATTGAACTGCTGTGGAGGTGAGAAGCTCCTGCCAAGCTGTCCCCTCAATTTTATTCCAGACTCTCGTTTTTATATGTTCTTTTGGACCTAGACCCCTAGCGCGATGCTCTGTCAGTGTGAACGGCGGCGTGATCAGACCACACCAGGGGTAAGAGAACCATTAATTGAAGGCTCGTGTGATTGGAAAAGATACCATCCAAGGTATGTTCTGCCATATGGGTAGGACCAAACTCCCCGCTGCTTCAGGTCGGCGCTAAGCATCAGATCATGCAAAGTCACTGTGTCTGGGTCGGCAAGTGCTTCCAAATGTAAATTAAAGTCTCCCATAATTGTATAGGCCTCTGAATAAAAGCCCTCTTCCAGTATGTTTCCGAGGGATGCTAAAAAGGGGTTTCTAATTCCTGGCGGCCTGTACAGTAAACATCCTTTTAAGGTGTGATGAGGGGATAGACTAAGATTAAAAAACAAGACCTCACATGTTTCTATTGGGATAGGCTGAAAAGCTGCCTTAATCGATCCATGGTAGATCACCGCCAGGCCTCCTCCTTTCCTAATAGGCCTATCTACAGTATGGCATAAGAACCCTGGAGGGGTGGCCTTCACCATATCTGGGCCAGATGAACCATCTGTCAAAGCCTCTGTAATGAAAGCCATTCTGATATCCTTCTCCTCAATAAGCCTAGCACACTCTAAGCTGTGTTTGACCAAGGACCTCGCATTCAGCAATATGCATTTAAATACTTGAGTCTCACTGCCAGCTACCCCAGTCCTCTTGTCTTGTGCGTGCGCAGTCCACTTCTATGTTTTTTTCTTAGTAAGACGGATTTGTCAGGACAACAGTGATTTCACTTCCTGTAGACATGATTGATGACACATGCAGTCAAGTTAGAGGATGTAGCCTTAAGGCTAGAGCGGTCGACCTCAAAGCTGGGGAACTGGGTTCGAGCCTTGTCAGGGGTGCTCAACATCCTGTGATCCTGAGCAAATCATGTAATCTCCCCGCGCCTAACAAAAATGAATGTGTCTATCTGTAACGAAACTGGTGCTCATGTAAAGCACTCTGATACCTGATATCTTCGGGTCGAGTTTGCGCTATATAAAACTCTAAAAAAAAGTTGCTTCCTATATAGATAGACATTGGAAACGTGTAGTGCTGTAACTTTCTGCACCCAATAAAAGTACACATGGAAGGAGATAGAGTGCAAGGATGGTTGCTTTGAAGGAGTGGATTGAGGTGGAATGCAAATAATGGAAGGGGCGTACTCGTGTGTGAGTAAAGGTGGCATGGTTGGTGTGCAGATCTGTTGGAGTGGCGAAGTTCTCTAGGCCAATGAACGTCTCGAGGATGGCAGTGACGTATTGTGTGTCTTTGGGCGTCACAATCATTAATGTTGAAAGACATTTTGCTACGACAGACCCAGCATTCATTATCAGAAAGACACATTGAACTCTCTCGGGTTCAGATTAATATACTCATGTATGTGTATGGAGTACAGTCATGGTGGATACATCAGACAAGTGTATGGTTTAGCGGGTCGTCTGTAGAGTGAAAAGTGGTGTAGGGTGGAGTGAAAGTGTAATAGGGAGCTGACTTGAATCAATTGTGCATAAGCCGAGTTTTCAGTTCACTGTCAGGAAAGGCAGGACCTACTAATATGGAGAAGGACGAAAGGCAGAAGATGTAGAAATTCAGTAAAAGATGTGAGGCTTCTCCAGAGAGAAGGAAGCAAGGCAGGAAAACAATTGCGGTGTAAGAAAAAGGAAAGGTGGAAGGTGCAAGCAATGTCCCAAATGAACCCTTCCCATCCAACCTGCACTCTTGACAGGCACTAAAGGGCAAACATTATTCCACTCCTTCCTGGCCTGAGAATGAACAGCGTGAACCACACGGTCCCCATTGATCACATCTATGAGTGTGATATGGATTGGGTCTTGCGTGACACCCCGGCCTGATCTCTGCTGCCTGCATCAGGCCCGCACCAGCTAAATGTGAGAGTCCTTGCCAGGTTGGACTGCCTGACTAGCACCACCAGCACAAGAAGTGTCCCAGAGCCTGCAGGCGAGCCCTGGCACGAGGCTCTAACCAAGTCACTGACTGACATGATGATGATGGTTATGAGTAAGAAAAACTGGAAGATATAAGGAGTCTTTGTAAATGAGCGGCGCCCTGGACCAGCTGCATGAATCTTTCGTGGTCGAGTCAGAGGCCTGAAAACAGATAGTTTGTGCTTTAAAAGAGAGATCATTCGAGGCACACATGCATTCCCTGTTCATCCTATTTTTGGCATTAGGTGTAAGGGAGTGCTACCCACATACATAGTGTCCTGAACATTTTCAACAAAAATGTTGTCCCGTTGAAATTAATGGAAGAACATCTACCCCCACTGGAACGTTATTTTTGTAAATCATATTTGGGATACAATATTTTTGTCAGACAGTGTTTCCGTATAAGATATTCAGACACACAACCGATGAGGGAGCATCTTCAAATATTGTTGCTTACAGAAGAAACAGGTCAGGTAGGTATGGGCTGGTCTGGATAGTTGGAGATTTCCTAGTGGTTCTGTGTCTCTAGAACAGGTTTGCTGAAGATCTATCAAAGGCCAGAAGCTGAGCCTCTCATGAACTTCCAGGAGGCCAGTTTAGCTCTAAGGTTTCCAGGGCCATAAGAATAAGCGGTGATACCACATCTACTGTGACTATGGCAAAGAGCCTTAAAGCAGTTGCTTGTGGCCGAGTTTTGATTTCTATTTCCCAATTTACTTTCGGGTTTATTCTGGTATGCTGGTGGTGCAGAATTTTTGGTTGAGTTATTTGAGATCTTCACTGCCTCGGTCCAGTGGCATCGCTAGATTGATACCCAGCTGAGAGATTGCCGGGTCCAACTCAGAATAGCCAAGACTGAAGTGATCATAATTGAGTAGAACCCTTTTGAGGTGTTAATGTTAATATTAATGTTAATAGTGATTTATAAAGCGCACGTACACCGGGTGGCTTCGTGGCGCTAAAAGGGTCTGAGTGCTGTCGAAGAGGAACATTGAATCTAGACTTGTGCAAATAGCCATGTTTTAAGGGACTTCCTGAATTGCAGAAGGTCTGTGCAGGACCATATTTCCAGCGGGAGGGAGTTCCACAGTTTGGGGGCGAGGGTAGCAAATCTGCGGCCTCCTTGACGTACCCGTTTGAATTCCGGGGTGGAGAGGAGTGAGAGGTGGGCAGATCGTAGGTTGCGCGTGGGAGTATGCCTGAGTATCAGGCTGTTGATGAATATGGGGTTGATGCCATGCAGGGATTTAAAGACGAGGCAACCAGTTTTGAAGGCGCAGCGCTGTGAAATGGGGAGCCAATGCATTTTCCTCAGCAGAGGTGTTGCTGGTTGCCATCTAGGTTGTCGAAAGACCAGTCGGGCTGCATGGTTCTGGGCCATCTGGCGCCGTTTGAGCAGGTAAAGTGGCATGCCTAAATACACGGAGTTGGCGTAGTCCAGGTGCGATAGGACAGTGGCTATTATGACCTGGATCAGTGCATCCTGAGTGAGAAGGCGATGTATTTTCCTAATCTTGCGCATTTGAAAGAAGCACTTGGAGATAACCGCGCCAACCTGAGTTTTCAGTGAAAGGTCACTGTCGAGGGAGACTCCTAATGTTTTGGCCGAAGAGGAGGGGGAGGGACGGGGTCCTAGCTCAGATGGCCAATAGTGTGGGCCCCAAACTTATGGCTGTCCCCAGTGAGAGCAAGCTCTGTCTTACGAGGATTTAATTTAAGGTGGTTGTTGTCCATCCAACGTTGGATGTGCAGCATTGTGGCCTGGAAGTCGGTGACAGAGCTGTGCAGGTTGTCAATCTTAAAGACTAGTTGAAGGTCATCTGCATAGTTGAAAACCGACACCTTCCTGTTTTTGAGGGACTGAATCAGGGGGGTGATATAGAGATTGAAAAGGTGGGGCGAGAGAGCCGAGCCCTGTGGGACGCCGCAGGTAGTTTTGCGTGGGGGAGCAAAGAAATGTTCTTGACGGACGGCCTAGGAGCGGTCCTCCAGAAACGAAGTGAGCTAACAGGCCGCCACACCTGTTTGACACGGTCAGCCAGGATGGTATGGTCGACCGTGTCAAAGGCGGCGGAGAGATCCAATAGTACCAGTGCCTGAGGGGAGCTTCTATCAGCATTGTCCCGGAGAGTGTCCAGGACAGCGAGGATCACGGTTTCAGTGGAATGGGCTGGCCAGAACCCGGCCTGATGGGAATCCAAGTATTTCGACTCCCCTAGAAAGTTGGAAAGGCATTTAGCTACATGGCCCTCTAAAAACTTTGCCAAAAAAGGAAGCAGGGAGATCGGGCAGTAGTTAGGTAGGAGCGCGGAATCAGCTCAGTTTTATTTAGGGGGGGTACCACTATGGCTTTCTTAAAAGCCAGAGGGACAATGCCAGATGAAAGTGACTCATTCAGGAGGGCGAGTGCGGAGCCTGGGCGGATTGCGAGGCAGTCCTTGAGTATGTGAGGTGGGCAGCAGTCGGAAGGGGCACCTGATTTAAACTTTCACTAAGAGATCCTGAAAGGTCTCATTGCTGATAGTAGGGAAGCAGCTGATAGTGCAGTTGTTTCTGTGCAAAACAGGGGGGTCAGGTGTGTTTTCCCTAATACTTTTTGGGAAGGCTTTCACTATAAAAGAGCAAACTGATTTGGAAAATGCATTTGTTAGCATCATAAGAGAAATATGCCTGATACACTTGAGCTGAAGGAGATGTGCTAATTCATCATAGCTGCCATGTTTCCCATGTCCATGCATATGCACTGCTCCAGTCCAGGTTTTTCCTTTGAATTCTGGGCCTTGTAGTCCTGGTTTTAAATGGAATAAACAAGACTACAAATATCAGAAATCGAAAGGAAGAACCTTGGACTGGAGCACCTCTCATCATACTTGGAACTGGGAAACTGGGCAGGACTGATTCATAGCCCTTGAGGTTACATACTGTTTTGCTGAAGGCCGGTACAAAGCAAGTAGCAGTGAATCAGCAGTGAATATCCAGTAGTTAGCCTCTTAAGTAGCCTTAACTAACCCTGCAGCCTAGAGCTGAGTTGGCAGCGAGGGTGACAGTTTTTGAAGGCGCATTACTGTTCAACCTTCCATCACTTCCGGCAGCATCTCCAGGTCCACTAGGAGCGAGGATGTGAAGAGACTCTTGCAGGGGAAGTGACATAAGCCAATATGCTTGTCAGGATGGAGGTGAGCAGTGGCAGCGGGGTCCTTGTTCTTTTACCTCCAGGGTTCGAGGGTAATTTCCTTTAGTGGACTCCTAGGAAATCTGATGGATTTATTTATTTAATGCATTTTTATATAGCGCGAATTTACCCGAAGGTGTCAGAGCGCTGTACAATAGAACCAGTTACGTTACATAAGAGAAATGGTACAAAATAGATCGTTACAAAAATAAACAGGAGAGTTAGAGTAAAACCATATAGGCAATAACACAATATCAAACACAGCAATCAAGGGTGGGGAATGAACAAGAAGATGTTACAAATTTACAATGAAGAACTAACTTCCTGGAGGGGTCTGAGAATGAGGGAATCAGTTCTGAAAGTGTCTTTGGAAGAGAAGGGATTTGAGGTCAGCTTTGAAAATCTGGATGGAGGTGGTGGCACGGAGCAATGGCGGAAGCGAGTTCCAGATTCTCACCGCATTACCTGAGAACGTTTGAGCCATCGATCTTTCCTTTTTGAAGGAGGGGGGCTCAAGCAGAAACTTTTCCGCATTCCGAGAAGGTTTCGAACCTCCTGACATTTTCAGTTTGTTCACCAGGTAACGAGGAGAGGAAGTGTGCAAGGCTTTATGGGTGATGCAGGCAGTTTTATAAATAGATCTTGCCTCGATGGGAAGCCATCGAAGAGAAGACAGGATAGGAGTAATGTGGTCACTTCGTTTGGACCCTGAAATAAAGCGAGCTGCTGAATGGAGGACGGATTTGAGGGGGGAGAGGTTGCAGTAAACCAGTCTCAAGAGAACTAGAGATTGGACCAACCGACGGATCCCCCACAGAAGGCGCAGCTGGAAACGTGCATTCTTAGCAATGGAGTTGATGTGGGAGATTAGATTGAGTCTTTTGTCAAGTATGACACCTAGGGATTCAGCGCTGTCGACAATGATGGGTTTATTGTTGAGTAAATTCAGCTGATCCATCCAGGACTGAACCGGAGGAGGGGAGAGAGAGGTAGATAGGAGGAGGAATTCAGTTTTGGTGGGATTGAGAATGAGTTGGTGAACTAACATCCAGTTGTGAATAGAGTTGAGAGTAGAGTTGAGTAGTGAGAGACCGTGTGCGGAAGACACCTTGAGGTAGATTTGAGTGTCATCTGCATAGAGATGGTAGTGGATCCGAGATTTACTTAGGAGGTTCCCTAAAGGTTCCAGATAGAGATTAAACAAAGTGGGTACAAAAATAGAACCTTAAGGGATGCCTTGACCTACCGCCAATGGGGACGAAAGACTGTTCGCTATCATGATCATTTGGGATCTGTCTGAGAGGAATGAGGCAAACCATTTAAGCACTGTGCCTTCCACGCCCATTCTCTGTTGAAGAGTGTTAAGGAGGGTGTTGTGATTAACAGTGTCAAAGGCTGCAGAGAGGTCAAGAAGAATCAGAAGTCACGATTCCCCAGAATCGAGTTTATGCAGCGCATCATCAATCACTTGCAGCAGCGCTGTTTCAGTGCTGCAATTTTGAATGAAGCCAGACTGGAACACGTCAGGTAGTTTATTGTCCATAATATGTAGGGAAAGTTGTTTTGCAACACATTTTTCTGTGATTTTAGAAAGAAAAGGGAGGTTGGTGATGGGGCGGAAGTTGTTGAGGTCGTTCGCATCTGCGGAGGTTTTTTTTAGAAGAGGGGTAACCTGACCTGTTTTGAGGGCAGCAGGGAGGGAGCCTTGACTGAGGAAGAGGTTAACTAGCCTGGGCCAGTAAGATAGAGTATTGGTGTAGACATCAATGACGATGCCACTTGGAATGGGGTCAGAGGAATAGTTGGAGGGTTTGGTTTCAAGGATGCATTTGAGGAGGTCATCTTTCAAGATGGCGGCAAAGTTCTGCCAAGTGACTAAGGATTTTCGTTCCTCAATGGGGGTGGGGTGGGTGA
This sequence comes from Triturus cristatus, assembly GCF_964204655.1. Lineage (NCBI taxonomy): Eukaryota > Metazoa > Chordata > Amphibia > Caudata > Salamandridae > Triturus > Triturus cristatus. The sequence continues at coordinate 803,139,987 of NC_140584.1, forward strand.
CCTGATCCACTAGTGATTTTACCTTATCATCAAAGAATATAGCGAAATCTGCTGCTTTCTTTGAAGACTGCTCAAGCTTGATGGTTTGGGGAGAGCAGTTAGGATTTTTGATGAGGTCAAAAAGGTTTTTGGGTCTGTTTTTGGCTGAGTGGAGGAGGGATCTGCAATGTGATGGTTTTTCATGGAAGATGTGCTTGTGGTATTTGGATCTTGCCGAACGTAAATGATAGATATTGGTGGTGGATGGAGATTGTCTCCACTGTTTCTCCAAGATTCTAAGGTTTTTCCTTTCATCATAGAGAGCTTTATTGAACCAAGGTGGTGAGGGGGTGGGTCTTTTCCTTTTGCTTTGGAGTGGAGCGATTTTATCGATTTCGACTGCTAGGACTGAGAGGCAATGGGAGGTGAGATCATTGACATCCACGTTAGGGTCTAGTCTAGCAAGTGATTGCAACGCAGAGTCACACAGAGTGTCAAGATCAATGTTTTTAGTGTTGCGGAACCAGGTATTTGTCCTTATAACGTGCGATAAGTGAAAACGGAAGGGAATGAGGAAGTGGTCTGACCAGTCTACACGGACAGGGGGAGAAATAGTGAGCAGGTCGGTTTTAGATATAACAAGGTCCAGAATTGAGCCCTTAGAGTGTGTAATTTCCGAGCAGTGTTGGAAAAGATCATTGGCTGAGAGAAATGTGCCAAGCTAGTTGGCAGCCGAGTCTTCCAAAGCGCCCCAGTGTAGATTGAAGTCACCCAGGAAGATCTGTCTGTCACTTTGAGACAATTGGTCACTGGTGAAGTCAGTGAGTTCCTCCAAAAAGGGAGAGCAGTTACCGGGTGGATGGTAGATGACATGGAACCTGAAAGGTGAGCCGTGATGTACTTGAAGTTCTAGGGATAAGCATTCAAAAGTACGGAAGAGGATGGTAGGAAGGACTTTAATTTGAAGGGAGTTTCTGAAGATGATAGCGACACCTCCCCCAATTTTGTTAGTTCTGTTGTTTCTGAGGATAGAGTAGTCGGTAGGTATCAGAAGATCAAACAAAGTATGAGAGGAGTCATTAAACCAGGTCTCAGTGAGGAAGAGCTTGTCAAGATTGTGGTGGGTGATAGTGTTGGAAATTTCCAGTTTGTGCTTGATTGCAGATCTGCAGTTGTGGAGCAAACAATGCAGTTCTGATGCAACTGTTTTGGTGATGGGCATGTTTGGGCTATTAAGGGAGATGGGGATCAGATTCTGGTATGAGGGTGCCAGGGAAGAAGAGGGAGGCTGGTTAGACCTCACAGAAGAGATGGTCTGAATAGAGAATTGAGTAGGATTGTTAGGAGGGGGATTGACGTTGGTAGTCTTATAGCTAGCCAGTAAGTTGGCGATGTCTGTGGAAGACAGACTGTGGTTGGCTTTATTGGGGCGCGGGAGCAAGGAACACCTCGGGAGAATGTTAGGTAAGTGGGATATCTTATCACTTAGAAGTGAGATGGACGCTACAAGCTGGGAGATGGAAGAGATGAGAGAATCGAGTTTATTTTCCAGGGAGAGGAGGGCTGAGCACGAAGTGTTAGGAGGCTTGCTGGTTAAGGGAGGGAGTGCAGTAGGCGAGGGAGGACAGGAAGAGGTGGGGGAATGGGGGGTATTGGGGTGCCGGGGTCGAAGGTAAGGAAAGATGGTGGAAGAGAGGAGTGGATGGTGTTAGAGTGATATGTTTACTGGTGTTGAGCATAGGGGTAGAATAGAGATCAAAAGTAGGAGGAGGCAGTTGAGGAGTAGAGAGGGAGGGCAGGGGTTGGAGGGGGAAGGAGTGGGGTCAAAGGAAGGCCGGAGATATGGGAGGATGAGAGGAGAGGGGGCTGTACAAGGAGGGGAAGGAGGGGGCCAAAGGAAGGCCAGAGGGACGAGGAGAAGAGAGGAGACTGGGCTGTACAGGGAGGGGAGGGAGGGCGGTCAACGGAAGGCCAGAGGAATGGGAAGAAGAGCGAAGAAGGTGCTGGATAGGTACCGTATGCTATGAAAGGTGTATGTAGGGGAACAGGCACCAGGCAGAGTTGGGGGCATTGGGCTATGTGGGGGAGGAGTTTGGGACTGTAGGGTCAGAGGGAGGGAAGAGGGTAGAATTACTGATAGGGGAGGCATGGTTGTGAAGCATAGAAGGAATAAGGGGAGGTAGAAGAGAGATGGAAGGTGAAGGAGAAAAATTAAGGATACGAGGGAAGGGGAAGAGTGGAAAGGGATGAGGAGAACGAGAAGGGAGGAGGAAAGGGGGAGGGTAGGTAAAGTTGACCAGTAGACCAGGTTGTAAAAAGGTGGATTAAGTGAGGGGAGATGGGTAAGATTAGGGGGATTAGGGGACGGGAGATGGCATTGGAATATTGGCAAGATACAGAGTGGGGAGGGGAAGCCGGAGGTAAAGCAGATGAGATAGGGGGAAGAACAGATTGGGAAGGGGGAAGAATGGGAGAGGATGGAGCAAGGAAGGGGGGACAGGGGATAGCCCTGTGTCTACCGGGAGAGCGACCTGGAAGAAGATAGGGGAGTAATGGGGGGAGAAAGGGAGAAAGGAGAGGAGCTAGCAGAAGAAGAATTGAGGGAGATCGTAGTCGGATGGGTGGGACGAAGGGAGTGGAAGAGGTGGTCAAAGAGAGAGAGACAGGAGTCAGCAGCTTGGATCATGACAGTGCCATTGTTATAAAGTGTAATGGTGAGGGAACCATTATAACAAGTGGAGGGGGACATTTTTAGCCGCTGCCCATGTGGGATAGAGGAGGAGGAGGAGACGTTGAAAGATTTGAAGAAGCTAGTGGAACAGGAAGGGATGTCGTGGGTGAAGAAAATGAGGTCATTTTTGAGCTTCCTTAGACATTGTGGCATTGGTCAACAAAGAGGGAATCAGGAAATAGTTCAATGGTGTTATGCTTAAATCATTCTGCTGCTGCTTTGGACAGATTAGGGGGATAGATAACTTTGAAGCAGTTAACTCCAGACTTAATTTGAATGGGAGCCATGGTAGAGGGATGAGGTGATGGGGGGTAGGTGGTGGGAATAGAAGAAGGGGCCACTAGGGTAGCGAAGGAAATCGAGTGAAAATAATCAAGAAGAGGTGTGGTCAGATCAGGACCAAAAGGAGGTACTCTTGGCCACCGGAGGTGCATCAGCAGACAAGTATAGATCCAGGAAGAAGGAGCAAAGGAAGCATGCTGGAAGCAGAGCAGCTTCAGAGGGCACTGATCCCACATTAAAGCAAGGTTCCGGTGTGAACATGATTGGCAGTAGGCGGGACAATGTCGAGCCCATCCGGCAGGCTCGTGTTCCCAGTCAATAAGGCCATACTTTCAGCCTCATGTGTGGTGAGCCAATTGAGCCACATTGATGGTAGACAGGCATCCAAATGAGACTGTATATTTTTCACAAAGGCCGCTTCTTTGTATTTCAGCTGTGCTAGTTCCTCTGCGGAAGTTGTGAGAAGATTTATTTTCAGCTAACCATCATGATAAGAGGTGTGGAATGCAAAGGAGTGACTAACAGTGGTTTGAGAGCTAGGGTCATCACAAGCCGAGTAAAGGATTAAATGTATGAAAGAATACATTAATAAATAGTGGCAATGTATTGTGTTCTATTAAAGAAAAAGACTACAACTCCCAAAATACAGTGGTATTTTTAATGAACGCTTCGGACTGAATGCACATTTTTTAGCATACGTGGAATGGTCCTGCCACACGCAAAAAATAGCCAATTTATATCATTTAAGTGCTTCTAAGGTCTTGATTACTAGAGCCCCCTGTGTCTGAAAATCGGACACCACTATATTTTGAGTTTATCCAGTGCAATTATTGCTTATTGAATGAATGAATGAATATTAGCTTTGTAAAGCGCAAACTTAGCTCAGAGGCGGCAAGGCGCTGTGGAGAGGACCAATGGACAAGGATGCGTAGGGCTCACAGTGATGAGTGGGTGAAGAGCCAGGTCTTAAGGGCCGTACGCCCTTACTATTCTGAATTATGTCCCCAAAATGAGGCATAACATGCAGATATTTTTGTTTACTGCAGTGCAATCTGCATGTCCTGATATTTACCAAACACTTTTCCTCCAGTAAATTTCAGCACGTTTAACTGCTTAAATTTGTCGCACCTACTAATAACCAGTTGTGATAAGAGATGTACAACTTTTAAGTCTGATCCATGTGCAAACAGGCTTTTCTTCAGACGTTTTAGATAATAAGGCACATGCACAAAGGGACAACGCCACAATCGCCACCTCGACTATAGGTGGGGCCTGTACATGGGGCAAGCATGGGGTTCACCAACAGCATTTGCCACCTTGGTGTATTCATTTGAAATGCACACATCCGGGAAAGTGCAGACTGTGCCCATTTGCTGCCATGGTTTAGCGGGGTCACCCGGGCAGCTGGCAGGGGCACCGAAAGGGACATTTAAGCCATTGATCCTCTTGACCCCCACCACATGTCCTGGGTGCTTTGACCCTGCTGGCCATTGATGCCCCTTGTTGCAGCTGACTTGGCCCTGGCTCCTATCTCTGTGAGGATGCAGATGAGTTTGCCTTGTCGAGATTATGTCTGGTGGGCACGTGGTTTTCATTCTGGCTCCCAAGACAATTAGCCGCGGCTGTACTGTAAAATTTGTAACACATTGTGAAATATTACTAAAGCAGGTAATGGCTCAAGACTAGAGCTGTGGTCTCAGGCAAGTAGTTGCAAGTAGCACACAGGAAGAGTCTTCGTGGGTGGTTTATCTCCAGGTTTTAATCCATTCATCGCCCATCCCGCATTCATGTTATTAAGCTCTACCTTCACCAGTAGACGCACTGTTAACTGCACCACTGTATTGGAAATGCAGTTCAGTCTGGTTTACTTCCAAATAGATATAAATATCTCTCACTATTTCTCAATCTCACTTCTGGGATACTTGAATGCAAACAAAATAAAATAAGAAAAAAAACATCTTGGGGACAGAACTAAAAGGTGTGGTGGCAGGTTGCAATTATACTAGAGTTTAACCACTAAAACCTATGGGGCATAATAACAAGCCAGGCGATAAAATTATCGCCGCTTTAGCGGCAGAAACCTGCCGCTAATACGGCGATAATGGGCTTGATAATATGCTCTATGGAATTACAATTGAAGCCCATGTTAGATGTCCTTCACATCTAACGTGGGTTTCAATTGGAATTCCATAGAGCATATTATCAATCCCATTATCGCCCTTTTAGCGGCAGTTTTCTGCCGCTAAAGCGGCGATAATTTTATCGCCTGGCTTGTTAATATGCCCCAAAGTCCTTTTCTCCCTGAGGATATTCCCCACTTGAGGTATCGGACGAAAGACAATGAAAACCAGGAGAAAGGAAAAGGAGAAAATCAAGGCGACCAATAGTTCAGTCGTATTGGAATGTTAATAAGCATCATAACAATAAAAACCAATAGAACAATAAGTCTTTTGTGGCTCAGTCTGATCAGTCATCCTGTTACAGAGACCTTATTCCAAACGCTTCCATCAGAAACAGAAAATGCAGAAATGTTTACAAGGGACAGGTCTCTTCGCAATTAATATGAAGAAGAATGAGGCTTCAGCACCTCGGCTACCATTTCTACAGCAGAGCATTCTGGAAGGTAATGTACATTTAGAAGCAGGAAAAAGACTGTAACATCCAATCCAAATATAGGACCATAGACGATTCAGATATATCTGTTTCAGCCAGAAAAGAAATCCACGTACACCATGTAGTGAAGTATGCAAGTAATCAGAAGAGAAATCATCAATATCTGCGAAGTAACCAGAGGCAGTCTGTTCAAAAACAGAGACCTCAAGTGGTAAAGGCGAACTGGTTGACACCTCCAAAGGTGGTTGGTAATAAACTACTTTGTTGTTAGGAGTAGCAGTAGAAAACTGTAAATTCACATCAGATGTGCATCCTGTATTAGCAGTAGTAGCAGGAAGCAGTGACCAACTGAGTAGGACTGGCCACATGATGTGGTTTGATCAAATCTATGGAAACAAACTGTTTGTTTCTACAATAAGCAAGCTGTGGCAAAATCACAGTTCTGGTACCTTGAATGCCAAGGACTGGCACTGGTGCTCTGTATCATGGGCCAAATTCTTTTCTGTCTGTAATCGTCTCTCAAAATACATCTCCAACTTTAGGAATCCATCCAGAAGTTGCTAGTTGCTCCTTCACTTCATCAGTGGCAGAACATTTGGAAATTTCATTTGAGCGCTCATCTCAGATGTTTTGTAATTCCTTTAAGGCAGTGAAACATTAATTGAAGTCAAAAGGCGTGTCTGCTGCCACTGTGCAGGGTTGTCGAGATCTGGAATGTACGTCTGGACCCCAAAGAGCACTTTTAGAGAATCATACCACCCAAGAATTGTCTAGGTAGACTATTTAAAGTACTCTGGACTCCATACAAGTGACGGGTCCAGCTATGACCTGAACGTAATACTCTTGCTATCAAGGACAGCTTTCAGTCACAGTTTTTCCTTTACATGATCAAATTTCCCTCAGGATGATAGGGGGAAGATTAATGCACAGCAACACCTAGAGTTCCCATGGTATCGCGGTAAGCCTTTGAGGCAAATGCTGGTCTTTGTTCCAAGTTTAATGCTGCTACTGCATATGTCCCAATAAAGACTTGCAAGTCTTTAATAACAGTTTGAGTGTCAGCCGATCGCTGTGGCCACACAAATAGAAATCTAGAACATGAGTCTACAGACAATAGAATCAATTTGAACGCACCATCTGATTTCAGAGGTCCACAGTGATACAAATAGGCACATGTCAAGAGTTTGTTTGAGACTAAGAGGGATCTCTGCGGTGGGTGAACTGGGGTGGAACTTTTAATTTGCTGACAAATGTTACAGCTAATGACATATTGTTTAGTCTCCTTATACAGACTATGCCACCAATAGTGTTTCTGCAGGAAGGAAACTTTAGCCGCTACGCCGGCATTGGCAGACGTTAATCCCTCATGAGCAGCTATGATTAATTCTAGCCTGTGGTCTGGTTGGTTATCACTCAATCACCCACCCCAGGAATGCAAGCAAAAGGTATGTTTTGGGCACTCTGTAGGATGTTTTTGCTGGATATCGTTTTAGGTAATGGAGTGCCACTGTGTGAAGCATTGAGAGCAACCATGATGCCACCATCCTCCTTCATGTGTGAATGAGTAATTGCAGCAACAGCAGTCTTAATCGCTGAATGGCCAACTTCATCAGCCAGTGAATTTCTTACATGTATTCCAACATTCTGATGACTCAATGTATGAGTTACCGTGGCAAATAATCTTTAAGATGTGTCACCTTTCCTCAAAGCAATTTATGCTTGAGAGTGTTTCCGTAAAATTCTCTGAATCCATTTAAGCGACAATGATGTAAGTTTTCATTAAAAGACTGGACACAGTAATACAAATCATACACACTGAGTGTGGGGTATTCAGGATCAGTATTCTCTAGTGCCAGAATTAATACTTTCAGTTCAGCCAGCTGAGCGGTACAATTCCCTAAAAATGTAGTTTTTTGTTGATGGAATTCTCAGTTTTTCATGACGTTGTGTACATGCAGCTGAAAATTGATGCTTGGTGCCAATAGTGGTGTGAGATGAGGCATCAGGCCACTATTGGGGCAAAACGTAACCAGGCACAGGGTATTCTTGCTCATACTGGAGGAATTCTTGCTTTTGCAAGATAGGGTCAAAGACAGAGTGTTAGAAATGGGATTTCTGGTTGGCTAAGGCTTGCCCAAAGCCAGGCAGAGACCGCCACTCTAGTCAGGGCAAGGGAGTTACACGCCGCAGATAACCCCTGCTCACCCCCTTGGTAGCTTGGCACGAGCAGTCAGGCTTATCCCGGAGGCAATGTGTAAAGTGTTTGCGCAACACACACACACACACACACAGCAGCAACACACTAGGCACACCACAAAAGAAACTCCACACAAGGTTATATAAACAAATAGCCTTTTTATTACCATAAACACATTACAAACCTAATCACACATTTACACTGTGCCAACTGGCAAGGGCAATATTCACAGGGATTATATACAGGACCAGCCCAATAGGGCCACGGTCAGAACCATCAGAACAGGTAAGTAATTGCAAAACACAACCAGTAACTACTGGTACAATAATGACCTCAATATTATTACGTCAGGCATAAAACACATTAGGCCCAAACCTCCTAAGCATATAACACAATATGCACTAGGCCCCATCCGCATAAACACAGTATGCAATTACCTCCTAGGCATGTATCACATTTAGACATGAATCACATGAGGCATAGACATCACATAAATCACATTATGCATCACATCACAGTAGGGCCCACCTTAGAAACTGACCCCAGGCCAACCTGGCCTTCCACTGGGGCTCAAATGTCCCATGTCCAGCAAAGTCAGGGCTCAGCTGCCAATGCAGCAATTATGAAAAGTGCGCAATGCACTGGCCTAAACGTAGAAGCTCCCCACTAATTACGGTGCAGCTGTGCAGGCAACAAAATGTGGGCACTGGAAAAACGGCGCTGGGCCGGCCACGCTCTGGGGCTCTCCCAATGAATGTAGCCCGTTGGGCACCAACAATGTGCTCCTATCGGCACCACTGTGCCCTTGTGAGCCCCACTGGGAATCTGACAGAAAAGATGGCCCACACGTTGCAGCTGCCCGCGACTGCGGTGCAGCTGAGGAACCTAGCTGGGCTCTGTCACCAACTGTGCCCAATATTTCCAACTGTGCCCAATATGAGGCCCCACTCCCCAGGGCCTCCCCCTGGTGCAACGGGCACCTAAAAGACCGAAAAATCCAACCCTCACTCAACGGGGCCTCGGAAGAGGGCTCCACTCCTCTGGCTGGCAGTCACTGTTCTTCCCCCGGTCAGTCCATCTCGTAGGCACTTCCAGTCTCTGTCTCCTGCAGGGCCGGTGCACGGGGCCTCCCCTCCTCCCCACAGGGAGGTCCCAGCTGTCCTCAGCACGCAAGGCTCTCTCCGGGTCATGGGAGCCCCGCCTCGTGCAAACAATCTTTCTCCTTCCGTCTGCATCTTTACAAAGTGAAGCCCCACTCACTGGGGCTGCCCAGGACTCCTCTCGCTGCTCACCAAGCACACAAGGGCATCTTTCCTCCTCACGGGAGCCCTGCTCTTTCGCAGGCCGCCGCTTCTGCTTCCTGAGGGCGCGAGGCTCCACCCACCGTCAGGCTCATCTTGACTGACTTCCGGGTCGCCACAGGCAGCACGGCGGTGATCTCTTCAATGCGGAGGAAATACGGGGTAGGCTTCCGTTTTCAATAACTACAAAAGTGGGGTGGGCACCTGTATTAAAATAACTACAAAAGTGGGGTGGGGACCCGCTCTCTCTGGTAAAACCACGGGGTGGGCACCCGCTCGATGTACAGCAATGCAGGGAGGGCACCCGCTCTTTAAGTGTGCATTAAAACGCGGGGTGGGCAACCGCGAATCAGAAGTGCATAAACCAGGAGTGGGCACCCGCCTGGGACGCTAAGAATGCGGGGTGGGCACCCGCTTCCCACGCTGTGCAGGGGAATCCCCACACTGGGATTCCCTCCAGACGCTCTGGCAGCCCAGCGCTGCAGAGCACACACGCTCCGCTCCTCTCCTCGGGTAAATAAAATACAGCGCTCAGCCTGTCTCCCATCTGACACAAACAGGAAGCAAGCAGCCCTTCTTTTCCAGAGGTGCGCAGGCAGGCAGAAATAACAAGTCCTTGGGGCTGGGGACACCCAAGCAGCCAGGCAGGCCAGCATGCAGGGACTCCCAAGAAGCTGCAGCTGGTTCCCACGGCAGTTCCTCCTGGCAGAGTGTCTCTCCCCAGCCCAAGTAAGCACAGAACTGCACACCTTCGTGGGGTCACAGCCCCTATATTTATATTTCATTTCTCCTTTGTCTGCAAGCACAGGACTTAGGGGAACCAGTTAGAACTGGTTCTGGAACACTCTGTTTACAGTGCTCACACCCTTCTTTCAGAGATAATGCTCTGAAATCAGACACACCACAGGGGGGAAGAGCCAGCATTGTACAGGCCAGGCACTGACCTATTCAGGGACCAGAGACCAGAGACTTCTCCTCCCACTGCTCAACATGTAGATGTCCCATTCAGCCTAGCGCTGACTTACCCTGCCCCTCCTGGAGACCCACACACCTCACCAGCCCCTGTCACTCAAAAGCCAGACATGCAATTCACATCAGTTGGTAGGCAGACAGATAGCACACAGAAATGCCAACTTCTAAAAGTGACATTTCTAAAATAGTTATAATAAATCTGCGCACACCATTGCGTAGCATTTATTATCACTATTCCAAACATACCATATGGGAGGGCAGCCCCACAGTAGAGAGAAACCAAAATGGCTGTTTGTCACTACCAGGACACTTAACCCCTTCAGTGCCACGCCCTTTCCCCCTCCTGTGCCGGACGTTGTATTAGTGGGTGGGGTTCATGACGAGATAGTCTCGTCATGGGCACAGCGCAACCGTGCTCCATGACGAGACTATCTCGTCATGGGCACAGAAGAGGTTAAGGTACATGTCCTATCTTTTACCTACAATGCACCCTGCCCATAGGACTAGCTAGGGCCTACCTTAGGGGTGTCTGACATGTAGTAAAAGGGGGGTCACGGACATGGCACATACTTTAGGTGCCACGTCACAGCGGCAGTAACACTGCGCGCACAGGCCCTGCAATGGCAGATGCCTGGGATAGGTTTGAAAGGCTACTTTGGTGGGTGGCGCAATCAGTGCTGCAAGCCCACCAGTAGCATTTAATTTACCAGCCCTGGGTATATGAGATACCATCTTACAAAGGACTGACAGGTAAATTAAATAGGCCAAACAGGTGTAGACAAATCTTAACATATTTAACATAGACAGTGCACGCACTTTAAAATGGACAGCAGTGCTAAAGTGCCCAGAGGCCTAAAACCACCAACACCATGTCAGAAAAAAGGCCAGGAGAAAGGCAAAAAGTTTAGGGATGACCCTGCAAAAGGGCCAAGTCCAACACACAGTCAACATCAGTAGCCTGTTAAGGAGGTGGACCATTGTATCTATCTTGGATGTAAGGATTTTGCATTATGAAAATTTGCCTTGGTTGATGGCCTCTTATGCTGGAACTGGAGTAACCAGAGTGATGCGTTTCCCCTGAGCCAATGGTCTTTCCTTTATAATAGCTGTCTGAACTGCAGTCAATATTTTTTCTTTTGATGCAAAACTCATTTCAGCATTAGAATATAAATGTGATTTCTAAGCAATCGGTACAGTATCACCCTCATTTAAGGTGATGTGAAGCTAGTGGATCCCTCAATTATGAGGATCACCAAGATAGTTGTGTGGACACAAGTGTGCAAGTGTCTGTATGCAAGCTTTTCAGTTTGCAATATTCTGAGAATGTGTATTTTTGTATTTGTATTTGTATTGGCATTTATAAGGCGCATAAATCACCCGTAGGTTTCATAGCGCCCGCAGAAAACTCCTATAATAAACAGATGGTCAAGTGGAATCAGAATAACCAGGTTTTCAGAAGTTTACGAAACTTTAGGTGGTTAGATTCAAGTCTCATCGGGAGAGGGAGAGAGTTCCAGATCAGAGGGGCTATTCTAGAAAAGGATCTGTCTCCATTTCTGACCGTCCGAACTTTGGGGACGGAGAGGAACTGCTTGCAGGATGATCTGAGAGTTCTAGTCGAGTGATAGGCTATGAGCTTGTTGGCAAGATATAAAGGGCCTTTGCCGTTTAAAGTTTTGTGAACCAGGCAACAAAGTTTGAATTCAATGAGCTTTTTTATCGGAAGCCAATGTAACGACCTCAAACTGGGGGCCGAGGGAGTGCGAGAGGGGAGATTGAGGACCATCCTAGCCGCAGTGTTTTGCAGGACCTGTAGCTTGTTCAGTTGATTTTCATTAATGGAAGCAAATAACGCATTACCATAGTCCAGGCGGCTGATAATTAGTCCCTGGACTAGGGGCAGACGGGAGGGAAGAGGGATCCATTTGAAAATTTTCTTCAGGTTGCGCATAAGCCCGAAACTGGAACGTACGATGCTATTAATATGGTCAGACATAGATAGTTTGTTGTCCAACACTATTCCCAGATTTCGGGCTGACGTTTTGGGAGGGGGACATGGGCCTAAGGATGGGGGCCACCAGTCGTTGCTCCAGAATTTGTGAGCATTTCCGAAGAGGAGAATCTCTGTTTTGTCTGCGTTAAGTAACAGATAATTATTAGACATCCATTCTTTAACTGTAATCATACCTTGTTGAAATCTGAGTTTGACGTTGCTGGGATCGGTTCCAAGAGTGATGAGAATTTGTGTATCATCGGCATAGGACACGGTTTCAAAACCGTGCGCTTTAATTAGTCTAGCCAATGGGGACACATAAAGATTAAAAAGCGTGGGGCTTAATATGGAGCCCTGAGGCACGCCCTTGTCTACTTCCTGGTCAGAGGAGTAGAATTTATCGATTTGAACTTTAGAGCTACGTCCAGTCAGGAAACTTTTGATCCACCTTAAAGCTGAGCCTTCGACACCCGCCTCCCCAAGGCGTTTCAAAAGAATACTGTGTGAGATGGTGTCGAAGGCAGCAGACAGATCGAGTAAAACCAGGATAGAGGGCTGTTTTACATCGAGGGCAAGTCTTATATTATCCACCATTTCAATTAGAGCGGTTTCGGTGCTGTGAAATGCTCTTAATCCAGACTGGGAGGGATCCAACAGTTTGTTGGTTTCTAGGTGTCTAGTGAGTTGAGAGTTAATCAGAGATTCCAGGACCTTTCCAAACAAGGGAAGGAGGGAGATAGGACGGTAGTTTAGAGGCAGAGTTGGGTCAGCAGAGGGTTTTTTCAGAATGGGTCTGATGATGGCTTTCTTCCAATGAGAGGGCACAGTCGATTGGAAGAGTGTAAGATTAAGGGTTCTGGTCAAGTAAGGAATAAGGATGGGAGAAATTTTGGAAATAATTGAGGAAGATGCCGGATCGGTGGGGGAGCCAGAAGTAATTCTAGACAGCGTTGATGTTACATCAGATTCTGTAAATGAGTGGAAATCCTTCAAGATGATCGACGGAGTAGGAAGAGTTAAGTTTATTGGCTGCTTGTGAAGTAGGTCAGTGGGTACCGGATTGACGAAAGTTTTATAAATGTCATTTACTTTGTTGTAAAAAAATGAAGAGAGTGTATTGACCCATTCATGGGAAGCAACTGTGGCAGGTCGGCAGGACGCAGGACTAGAGAATTCTTTGACTATTTTATAGAGTTCTCTATGTGAGTTAGCAGCCTGGTCTATCCTGGCACCCAGATAGACTTTTTTTGCAGAGGCAATGTCCCTCATATATTGGCCATGGGATTTTTTATATTGTGTTCTGTCGTCGGGGTTTTTTGAATGCCTCCATTTGCGTTCAAGTGCCCTGACTGCAGATTTCGTTTTTTTTAGTTCAGGGGTAAACCAAGGGGATAATTTAGTGGGGCGTCTGCTGGGTTTACTGGGGGCGATGATATCCAAAGCTGTGGTAATAGCTTGGTCAAGATAAATCGCAGCTTGATTAGGATCAGTTAGAAGTGCAATGGGTGTAGGGGAAAAATGCGTGGAAAAGGCTTCTGGACTAATCTTATTCCACGGTCTACTTTGGCTGAATATTTTCTCAGGAAGGGAAGGGATTGTGTCAAGGTGGATCAGGAATTTGATGGTGTAATGGTCAGACCAGAGGACTGGTAAAAGTTGATCCAATTTGAGTTTATTAGATTTGGTAAATAGAAGATCCAAAGTGTGACCGGCAATATGGGTGGGGCCGGTCACCAATTGATTTAGGCCTAATGTATTCATGCTTGTGATGAGTTTGTTTGTGTAATGGTCCTGAAGAGACTCGGCGTGATAATTGAAATCTCCTAGGAGAAAGAAATTGTCAGAGGAGAGAGCAAGGGATGCAATGGTTTCAGTGAGTTTATTTACAAAGCTCGTTTTGGTTCCCGGCGGCCTATAAAGGAGGGCGCCTTTCCAGGACTCTTTACTCCCTAGGGTAATTGTAAAGGTGCAAATTTCGCCCCAATCAGCTAGAAGAGAATCGGTGAGGTGAAGTTTGATGTTCGACCTGTAGATGACTGCAATTCCTCCGCCTTTCTTATTCGTCCTATCTAACCTCGAGATTTTATATTCAAGGGGGAGGGCTACAGCAATGTCGGGTAGTGTAGAATCTGAAAGCCAGGTTTCAGTAATGAAACACAAGTCTGGTTTATCTTCATCAAGGAGCGCCCAAATTTCTAATTGATGTTTAGGGAGGGACCGAGCATTACAGTACAGGCATGATAGAAACTTGGGTTCAGGGAGAGATTTGGTAGTAACGCATGTGCTTATTTTTGATGGGTGTCGGCAAAGGCTAAAAGACTGAGTGGAAAGGGAGTTACAAAGGGAGGAGGAAAAATTATCAGATGAGCTGAGGGTTGAGTGAGCAGTATTTAATGCAAGAAGCTCCAAACTTGAGTATTGGAGTGCTGGAGGCGCCATAGTGAGTGCCACGAGGAAGCTACTGAAGGATCAAAATATAAAATCCGGCAGCGATCCCTGCGACTGGCGACGGTCAGGCGCGGACGGGCGCAGACGGGCTTGCCTTAGGCGCGCCTTCGGCGCGCCGCCGGTGCGCCCGCTGCGCGCGTCCGCTCTGCGCCCTCGTGATAAACTGATAGTGGGCGGGACCGCGCCAGCAACACAACAGCTAGAACGCTGACCTAAACAACTCACAGGAAGTGAGTAAATGTAAGCTTGGTGTTTTACCCCTCCGCTCGATCGGCACAAGCCGCGGCGGACCGGGGGGACACCTGTGATAAGTAAGGGCAGCAAGATAAAAACGAGCACTGTATTTTAAAAATACATAAACAATTTAAAATCAGGCTTGAAAGTTAAAATAAATGTGCAATATTCGCGCTAAAAAAATTTGACCTGGATCTCGAGAGGTCTAAGGAGGTATTCTGCTGCGCGCGTCCGCTCTGCGCCCTCGTGATATACTGATAGTGGGCGGGACCGCGCCAGCAACACAACAGCTAGAACGCTGACCTAAACAACTCACAGGAAGTGAGTAAATGTAAGCTTGGTGTTTTACCCCTCCGCTCGATCGGCACAAGCCGCGGCGGACCGGGGGGACACCTGTGATAAGTAAGGGCAGCAAGATAAAAACGAGCACTGTATTTTAAAAATACATAAACAATTTAAAATCAGGCTTGAAAGTTAAAATAAATGTGCAATATTCGCGCTAAAAAAAATTTGACCTGGATCTCGAGAGGTCTAAGGAGGTATTCTGAATGTGTGTTCTGATGTTCAATGTGTACTGGAGAAGTTAGGATGAGTCAATTCATATAACTGTTTAACCCATTGTGCATAGGTATATATGTTCTACTAGAGCTGAGAAACCCTAAAAGTGATTGTAGCTTTATTGTGGTGTTCGGTGGTTGTAAGAGGGCATATTTCTCCAAGGAATGTGGTGCAGGGCTTTTGCCTTCATTTGACAACTCGTATCCCAAGAATAGGACACTGGGATAAGCAATTTTAGTTTTTTGAAAGTTGAATTTGTAGCCATGTTCATCAAATCACAAAACTATGCAATCTACTCTGGCTAAGTGTGTGTTTGTCATTGTCTGTGAGGTATATGTCATCAACTTAGGACAATGCTTTTGGGTCAGTGTCATGTAGAATTGATGTTACTCAGGCAGCAAACAGACCTGGGCTGTTCTTATACCCCTGAGGAAGTCGGCAGAATTTTCTCTGAATTCCTAAAGCAAAAAACGCCGTTAAATCTCTGCTTTCATGCACTATATTTTGTCAGAAAAAGCCAATGGAAATCTAAGTGGTTATGTATTTTATTTTCAAAATCTTTTTATTAAACAAAACCTCCATACAACATACAGTGGAGAGTAGATCAATAAATATTATCCTTGTATAGCTCTTAGGGTTGGCACGTTACAAGATAAACATTTCCATCAACTTGAAAGTGGAGCTTTTAAGGCCTCATAACATGTGGAAAAAAAAACTACCTCCCTCATAACCCTTCTGCCCTCCCTTCCTAGGATTCGTCCATTCCCTTATTCAGCCATATCCCCTATATTCTCGCCAGCCCCCCATACTTTCTCCTACTTTTTATGACAGCCTCTGGCTTTGTATATCACTTGTTCTGCTCCCTGACACCAGTCTAGTTCTGCTTCCCAGTTGACAACATCCTGGGGGGGGGTCGTCGAACCACCCGCTGCCAAAGGTTTCCTATTTTGTGCGCACTATGCTCATTAGAGCTGCTCTGTGCAAATTTCACATTGCAAAAGTCTTTGTACATCTGCTCAAATGCCTGTAGTCTAAGACTAAATTATGGGAATGATCCGGTTTGGCAACCGGAAATAATGGATTGTTCATCGCTGAAATACAAGGTTCAGTTGCACCTTGATACTCTAATTGTTAGAGAATTTCCCTGACCGGGCATTTTGCTTCACACTTTATTGGATATTGTGGTTGCACTTGTGGACTTGACCATATGAGTATAACGTGTTAAGCTGAGTCCTTATCCTAACCAACATGTTTGCGATATAATGTTGGGACTTGTGCATACTGCGCCATACGCTTGATTGACTACTTGATGAACAAGAACAGAGACGGAAGGAATTATTACATACCCTATGTGAGACTTTTCTAGAAAACTCTGGTGACCAATATATTTCAGCCATGATAATGTCATAGGTGGCTGTAAATGTTCCCAGAATATTACTTTAATAGTACATGTAGGTCACCATCATTTTGGATATCCCAATCATACATCCAAACTGAAGGTGATGATCCAAATCATACAGCCTGTCAGGAGGGCTAACCCGCTGATCTGGTGTTTCATCTTTCAATAATTTCATTAGTTGCTCTCAAAACCAGACACTCTTGAAGAGTCTGGCTAACTATCATGACTTCTGCTGTACTGTCTGCAGTGGGAATGCCCCCTTCTTGTTCTGAAGGAGCATTTTCCAATGTGTGGCATATTTAGTGGAAGTACCTACCACTTTCTTCTATTCAATCGAGGTTTTTGTTGTGGAAGTTTTTCTTACTTTTCTATGATGATGTCAGATGAGCGTTGAATCCTCTCTTGGTTTCACATAACAGATTAATTTGTTCACTTCTCAAATTTCATATTTCACTATACTAATTCACCACAACTCCTTTATGGGTTCCAGAGTAGCGTGCTACTCGCCAAAAAAGGGCTTCAACACCTCATCAGAGGTAGCAAGCACTATATAAATGCAAACCTTTTTCCCTCTTCTATCTCTCCGCTACCCTTCTCTACCCAAATAACTGAATAACATATCCACCACTCAAATTACTTTCATATTTCACTATACTAATTTTCAACACTAATTCTTTATGGGTACCGGAGTAGCGTGCTACTCGCCAATAAAGCGCTATAACACCCCATCAGGGGTAACAAGCGCTATATCAAGGCAAACCTTTTTTCCCTCTTCTATCCCTCTGCTATCCTTCTCACTCCAAATAACTGACTAATATCCACCACTCAAATTACTTTCATATTTCACTATACTAATTCACCACTAATCCTTTATGGGTTTCCGGAGTAGCGTTACACTCGCCAAACAAAGCACTTCAACACCCAATCAGGGATAACAAGCACTATATAAATACACCTTTTTCCCCTTTCTATTATCCTTCCGCTATCCTTCTGAATCCAACTAATTGACTAACCTATCCACCACTTAAATTACTTTCATATTTCACTATACTAATTCAACACTAATCCTTTATGGGTTCTGGACTAGCGTGCTACTCACCGAAAAAGCGCTTCAACGCCTCGTCAGGGTTAGTAAGTGCTATATATATGCAATTACAATTCAATACAATAAGTAAGGCGTGACATTTTTTTTCTTAAATGCAAAAGTAAACCACCTTAGGTCAATTCTTGTCTTCTTTAGCTTCATAAGGGGTGGTCCACAATTCGGCACTTTGTTTGCCATAACTTGCCCCGCCTTGTAATCGGGTTGGTCCCCCACCTGTGCAACTATGACCTTCGTGGATATTTTGGCTCAACCACACTATTACCACACGCTCCCATACAAGGTTCCCCATAGGCTGCTGCATTAAACACGTTGGTATACCCAGTCCCAGTGGCTTTTTTTTTTTTATTCTCTTTATTGGAGTTTCATAGTAAGTTGAAAAAAAATATGTGTCGCCACGCAGGGCGATACAAACAAAAGACCACAATCAACAGCCTGGCATATATTGTATGTGATCGAACAAACACATAGAGCATTGATATACAGGTCATGCCATTGTCTATCATATAGTTACACAGAATGGTACATTTTTACAACATTACAATTATGTCTCAGGGTGACGTGACATCTCTTTGAGCTTGCTGCAACAGGTCATGCCTCAACAGCTCCCAAATATCCTTGGGTCGAGAAGTGACCGGCAGCTCCTCAGCATATAATTCCAAGGTTTCCTCGCAGTACACCAAGTCTTTAACCCAAACTTCAATCCGAGGACTGAGTCTGCTCTCCCACGTGATTGCCACCTGTCTCTTGGCCAGCAGGAGGGCGATTTGAACATATCTACCCAGCACACCTCTCACCTGGGGAACGTAACCAAGCAGACATGTTATTGGTGTGCATTGGAGTGAGGACCCCGTCATAGTATGTAATACGTTGAGCACCTCCTCTCAATATTTGAAGACTGGTTCACATCCCCATGCAAGATGATAGAAGTCAGCTTCCCTTTGCCCGCATCTTTTACATTGATCCGAGTCTCGAAGCCCCATTTTATGCAGTCTCATAGGTGTGTGATATGCCTCATGAAAATTTTTTACATGGATAATTCGCAAATTGCCATTCGGCAAGAGTCTACCAGTAAGAGTGCATATATGTTCCTATTCTTTCATAGTTTGTGGGGGATCTAAAATGGAGTTCCAGCGCTCGAGACTTTTATCCGCCGCTCTCACCCCCTCCTCTTGTACTGCCTTGTATAGTTTAGTAAGTAGCTTTTTTTGGGTGGGAGCTACAATAAGAAGTTGCAGAGAATGAAGAGATGGTAGCTCAGTGGGGAAGGACGGTTAGTGGCTTCTGATGGCTCTCCTAAGGCGATACCCAGTATATATAAAAAGCGGGGTGGGATTAGCAATGAACCCTAAATCATCATCGTCTATGTATGTACCGTCAGGGTAGTGATCGCTCATATGTTCGATCCCCACTTCCTTTAAGGATTTCATGGGACCAGCCTCCTGTGTAACAGATAGTGCCGCATGTCCAGCTAAGGGCATAGCCGGAGTATATATAGGAAGCTTGCTTGCTAGTTTACCAATCGTCAGCCATGCCGCAATGGTAGTGTCACTGGTGTTAATCTCCACTTTGGGCGTGCCTCTATGAACGTGTGTGATGATCCCTGATAAAGGTATGGGATATGCGTCCCCATCTTCCACTGCTAGATGCGGGATGAAGGCATGTGGTTTAAACCAATAATAGGCATATTGGGCCTACGTGCATAAATAATATATATAAAGATCCAGGGCACCAAATCCCCCTCGAGCATATGAGAGTGTCAGTGTGTCCCAACTGATCCTGGCCTGTTTGCCACCCCACACCAGACTCAAGAGTTGTAATTTAATTGTAGAGAAGAATTGTTTGGTTAGACTAATTAGTGTATTACAAAAGAGATACAGAAAACGGGGTAGAATGACCATCTTGATTACTGCAATGCGGTCTGCTAGAGACAAGGGGAGATGGGCCCACCTCTTCACCTGATTCACTAGAGTGTTATACGCACTTCCGTAATTTTCCCTGACGACAACTGCTGGATCCCGATGCACCAAAATCCCTAAATATTTGACAGGGTCTGTTATCCAAATTAGGGGGTATTCCATCGGGGGAGGGGGTGTACACATCGTTAGAGGGATTACCACAGATTTTTCCCAGTTTATTGTGAGTCCGGAAAACCGGCCAAATCTTATGTATTCACAAAGTACTGAGGAAAGATGAATCTGTGGATCTCGTATAAAAAGGACCATGTCATCTGCATACATCGATATGCCGACAGGTCGATGATTAAAGTTGACTGCAGTGTGTCTGAGTCTCTGATGTATTATACAGGTGAGCGGTTCCAGAATAATAGCAAATAGGAGGGGCGACAGGGGGCACCCCTGATGCGGAATGGTTTAGAAGTGAGGCGGCCCACCCGTACCCTCGCTGATGTGTCATTGTATAATACCTGCAGCCAGCGCAGCAGCACATTGTGGAACCCTATTCTCCTCAAGACATAAAACATATAGCACCATTCAATGGAGTCAAATGCCTTGGCGGCCTCGAGCATGACAGCTGCTGCAGGGAGGTCAGGATTTAAAATATGATACATAGCGAATATCGTACGGAGATTATTGAACGTGGAGCGTTCAGGCACGAAGCCAGATTGATCGGGAAAGACCAAAATGGGTATTAGAGGCTGTAATTTAGTGGCAATAATCTACGCTAATATTTTTGCGTCTAAGTTAATCAGTGACAAAGGGCGATATGATTCGCACAACTTAGGTGTCTTATCCTTTTTAAGGAGAGTGATAATGAGGGCTTGTCTGAGGGATGGAGGTAGAATACCAGAGTCATGAGCCTCTGCGTACATCTCGAGCAGATAAGAGGTAATGAGGTCCACATATCGTTCATAAAATTCAGCAGTTAGCCCATCAGGTCCCGGGGCTTTATTATTGGGCAAGGGAAGAATCGCCTCTTTAACGTCAGATTAATCTATAGTCTGACTGAGATATTCACAATGCCCATCTGAGAGCCACACACAAGCAACGTCGGCCAGGTAATCATTCAGGGCGTCATCATCACCACCCCCCGTGCGGTGTATAAGTCTCTGTAAAAACCTCCAAACTGTGCTACTATTTCTTGTGGCTGTAGTGTTCAACCCCCTAAGCATTTACTATTTTAGTAATGTGATAATGAGCGGACCGAAAGCGTAACGTGGCAGCGAGCTTCCTGCCAGGACGCCCTGCTTCTCTGTAAGCCCTTGCCATGTGCCTACACGTCAAGTATCGGGCTTCCGACTCAGCCAGTGTGTCATACTCCTTCAGTAATTCCTGAACTTTGGCTAGGGAGGTCGCTGTTGGATTAGCTAAGTACTGTGTTTCTAGCTCGTTTAACGATTTCTCAGTCTTGGAGAGCTGACCTCTCTGACATCTTTTGAAATACCTAAAGCTGTGGCAATACAGACCCCCTTATTGTGACATTGAAGGCCTCCCACAGCACGGCAGAACTCTCCACCGATCCCGCATTTAATTCAAAGTACTGTATTATAGCTTGTCTAATAGCATCCTCATATATAGGATCAAGAAGATCCTCACCACGAAAGCGCCATGTGAAAGGGTGATGCATGTTAGCAGGGATTTGGATGCCTAGTATAACCGGGTTATGATCTGATAGAGTGCGCAGGAGGTTGTGTACATGTGTTACCCAGCCGTTAGCCTGCTCATTTACTAACCAATAGTCTAATCTCAACCAGCTATTGCAAGCAGGGGTGACTTGTATGCCTACTTTATTATCAGCATTGCGGAGTCGCCAAACATCAACTAGACCCATCTCCAACATGACATCCCGAACACACTGCACTAACCTTACATTTCGCACACCATGCGGGTTGGATTTATCCAGGCTCGGATCCAGATGCGTATTGAAGTCACCCCGCCAAATGATTGCCATTTCAGGCCATGTTCGCAGCACATCCAACAGCTGTGTAAAAACCTGCGGCTCGTCCACAACCGGTCCGTATATATATTAAAGAACGATACCATAGTGATGCCTAGTTTACTTTGTATCATAGCCCAGCGACCCTCACCATCAGTGTGTGATAATGTCGGGAGGAAAGGAAAACCTCTTTTAATCAAAGTAAGGACACCCCTTGCATAGGTGGAGAACGACAACGCTAACTTATATGCCACCCATTTGCTAGCAATATTAGCTTCCTTCTGTTTGCTCAGGTGCGATTCCTGCAGCAAAGCGATTTGGACCTTGCGCCGCTCAAGATATGCCACGACTTGGCAGATCTTTTTGGGAGAGTTAAGCCCACGGACATTTCATGTTATACAATTATACCGCTCACCCGCCCTTTCCATTGCAATGTTTCGATCTTTTCTGAGCAAATGACAATCTATATGCCAACAAAACCATAGCTAGACCCACACCCTCATCTGACCTGTCAATCACGGCAAATGTATCAGTTCTAACCCCCCATCCCCCGCCCACTTTGGCAGCACCAATTCGCCAAAGCTATGACCCCCAATAATAAACAACCCCAACAAAGAACAAATATCAGCATTTGCGTGGTGGGGAATATCCATAGGGGGGATGTAGTGGCACCTTCCACTCCCCGTTGTAGTAGGAAGGGGGCCGCCGCAAAAGAATGTAGGCTTCTAGCTGTGACCTACCCGCATGTGAAGAGAAGAATTATTATTCAATGTTTTATAAAAGACATGAGCAAATAAGAATGCCCACCCTTGCTGCAGAAATCTATCACAGAAAGCAGACCTACATCTGGACGTGTCCAAGTGCCAGCAGAGAGTCATATTCACAACGATTCATTATTTACGATCATAGTAATAAACTGGTTTAGCCACGTAAACACAGATCAGCAAAGGAAGTGTAATCATATATGTAACAGGTTCAACGCAGGCAAACAACTGCCAGGCCCGTCAATCCCTACCTCCCACTCTGCAAGAGAAATGAATTAGTTAGCAACAAACAGACAGGGTCTTTACGAGCTGCAGAGGGAACTGGCCCAGAAATTCAAGAGGTTGTATTATCCGTCAATATCTGAAGTGTTACTGGAGGACTGCTTTTTCGTCTCAAAGTTTTAGCAAACTCCATGGCCAGCTTTGGATTGACAAAAATCTTCGCCTTGTCATCTGTGCCTATGCGAAGTCAGGCAGGGTATAGCATTGCGTAGAGCACTTGTTCCTTCGTTAGAAGTTTCTTGACCCCTTGAAATTCCTTCCTTGCCGCCTGGACAGAGGCCATAAAATCGGGGTAAAACGACAGTTCATTACCCTGGTAGTTGATAGCGCCTTTCTGCCGAGCCACGCGCAGCACTGTGTCACGGTCCCTGAAATTCAGCAGCCGCGCGATGATGGGCCTATGAGGGGGTCGAGCTGCAAGAGATCTGTGGGTGCACTCCACAACCAGCATATTCGAAAGATTTTCGGCACCGCAGATGTCACGAAACAAGGCCTCATCATATTCCTCCAGCCGCCCCACATTTGTTGACTCCGGCAGGCCCAAAATGCGCACATTATTGCGCCGTGAGCGCGCTTCAATGTCCTCATTTTTCTCCCTGATGAACGCGAGTATCTTTTCAATGTCTGAGGTTTTGGCCACCACCTGTTGCAATTCATCTTCGGTATCTGATATCTTCTGTTCCGCATCACCCAGCCTGACTGCATGCTTATCTAATTTGGAAGATATGTGGTCCATGCGGCCATTTAGTGCTTCTATTTTTCCGTCGATAGATTGCAAACTGGCTTGGATCACAGCTAGTGTCTTCTCCAGTGCTGTTGGAACCTGTTCAGCAGAGTTAAGCTCCGAGCCAGATGTGGAATTCTGCATCGATTTGCCACTTTTGCACAGTTCAAAATTAAGACGGGATTGTTTTTTTTCCGGCTTGCCCATAATTGCAGCACACACGCTTTTGAGTATTGGAAGCTTATGTGGATCAGGCACAGGGCGCAAATACACCTGTATCAGCAAGCAGCAGGAGGGCCCAGCAGCAGCGTATGTATTTTGTGTCCACCAGCCAGAGGTAGATAGCCAAACACTCCTCTCTACCAGACGCTGCCACGCAAGCACCCCCGAATGTGAGGGACAAAGCAGAAGGAGCTCCCAGTACACCGCTAAAAGTGGCCAACGGCATTCATGCGTAGTGAGGCCTAACTCACAAAGTGAAGCCGGGCGCTCGCGTGGTGCTCTCAGCCCCAGATCGGGCCGCGCCCCACACACGCGCCTTCAGGAGTTGTCCAGCGGCTGCTGAAGCCAGCGAATAGCGTGAAGGAAATGCGCTGCTCACCCGCCTCAGCAGACTCCACACCCGGTATCCGCCGCGCTGCTCACCAGCTCACCAGCGTCGTCTCGGGAAACTGCAGCACTGTCGCGGCCACGCCTAGAGCCACGCGGCCACCATCATGGATCTCAGCACACACACCAGAGGGCACAGCTCGGACTCCGCAAACCTCGCATATCCGCCCGAATTTCACCGGGTGGTAGCTCAGCATGCCGGCATATATGTAAGGTTCGTTGATGCCGCGGGTGGCCCCAGCAGAGCAGGATATTGGACAGGATACTGTTGACGGCCAGCAGAGCTACACTACTGTGCGGCCATTTTGCCGCGCGCCAAGCCACGCCCAACCCCCCCCAGTCCCAGTGGCTTTGATACAACCACAACATACCTGTTACTCAATGCTATGGTAATATTATTGTGTTCTGGCATCTATGGTAGACCATGAGGAGTGTGTGGTTTGAAGAATTTTGCATTTGCTGTGACCCTATGTGGAAAGCATTGTGGGGTCATTTTTGAGTGACCAGAGGAAGGTGCTTGTATCTTGCCTTTTGGTGAAGCGCCTAACAGTGCGATGGAAGAGAAGGCGTGAGAGAGAAGCACACAAAGTACAATTATAATTAGTGATCAGTTGCAGTTTACTCTGCAGGCGCAGCGTTATGTTTCATAGTTTCTATTGTGCTAGAGCAAAGGTGTTCAAACTGTGGGGCAGGGCCCGGGAGCCAGAAATGATCACATGAGGGACCCCTGGGAAACAGAAAGAGACATCATGCTGAAAACAGTGCTTTGTTTTTAGTTAAACAAAAGAGGCTGGCAGTGAGGTGCCCTGTAATGGGCCATACTAACGTCTTTTCTTATTGATGTCCTATCTGTAGTAGGTGACAAAGTAGGGGGTGGGGGCGAAGGGTCTGCTAATAGCCCTTTTAATCTCCTAAAAGCCCCTCCCCACCCCCATGTCTGACGAATAGGATGGTGTGAATCCTGTATCTGCTTTTATTTCTGAAATACATAACAACATAAATGCAATGATTGAATTGTTAAATTTATTCCGAGATGCCAATTTTATAGAATAATTGTGAGAACATATGTTTCTCATTCTGGGGGACATGACAATGATTTTTTACACAATGGGTGTATGGCATTAAAAAGTGTGATGACCATTGTGCTAGACAAAGTGCAAAGAGGTGGGGTGACATTCCTTCTATAGTTGTTTTTCAGGACTATGCCCTAGGGCCCTTGTGTTATTGGATTGGAATGGCATGCATTGCCTTGTTTCCTCTCTCCCTTCTAGTGTTACATTGCCTCTTTAATGGGTACTAACGCTGCCTGGGCACAAGTTGCTGGTCCTTAGTATCATCTTAACCCTAATACTGCAATCAGCAACTGACAGATGTCCAGTTCACCTTTGTAAAGGGTCTGCTACTGCACAGCACAACGTGTGACAACTTTTTGTAACGTTTAATCCATTTGTCATTTGCAGAGGATAGGGGATTATGTGGCAAGTGTAGTAAATATCTAAATATGTGGAAGACGCTATGGCCACAGAAATGTGCTATTCCAGTGGTCCTGCACATAGGTCAACAGAGACATTCACAGACCACAGACTGATGAATTTGAAAACAATGAATGCTTCCATATTGGCTTGCCCTTTGATTAGCAAATGTAAGACTTTTTGTAGTTGAAATCTTTGTTTACAGCTGGTGTACAGTGGTGCAAAGATTTTGAAAGAGCCTTAAAAAGTATTTTATTTGCAAAGGGGTCTTTGTGTTGTGGATGTCTTGACCTGCTTTCTTGCAAAAAAAAAACAACCTAATCTCTTTTTCCAAGTTTAATTATGTCGCACATGGGCCAGATTTCTTGACAAAACATGTTTGCCCTTGATAAGCAAGTGGACATTCTTCCTGGTAACAAACACATGTAAAACATGTTTCTTAGCAAGAAGTAAGAATCAGCTCACAGAGGAAAGAAAGAATGTCTATTTTGTTCTAATCTCTGCTGCCCCATTTCTCTCCATTGGGTGATCAGGGGGTAGTGATTTGTCTCTGTGCGCTTTAATTGGTTTATTTACTATATCTAGTGCACTCCGAAACTATCTAATCCCAGTATTAGCCAATACTTTACACAACAAGTAGGCGTGCTTTTTACATTTCCTGGGGTCTGGGGTATTCTTGATTTAGATTCTTGGCCAGAGATTTTCCAAACAGTTGTGCGTATTGAATCATGTATCCTATTTTAAGATTTTTGATCAGACTTCTTCTCTGGGTGGGCTGGAAAGACAGCACTATACAGTCCAAAGTATTATTATAATCATTGTAACCCCTCTTTCCATTATTGCATCTTTCTCCCTGAGTGTGGATTTAACTATTGCTGCGTCAAACAAGCATACCTGGGCAAATGTCGCACAACTGCAGAATTGCTTTAAGCTCTCACCTAATACCTATAGTGATCGCCTCACTCTCACTTGGATAGTGCTTAATTTGTGCCGATGGTTGCAGGCGGTAGGTACCAGCGTTCATTTTTTAGGACCCTGACTTCTTTTTCATCATCGGAGTGACCACAAGCAAGATATGAAGACAGCAAAGAGAGACAGATTGAGGAAAAGAAAAAAAGGAAAACAGTGACAAAGTAAGAAAGCAGGGACGAAATAACTAGCAAGATAGAGCCAGGGACAGGAATCGTGGAGTGAAGGAAGAAAGATGCATGAGATGGAATGATGAACAAGAATTTTGGTATGGAGAAAAGACAGCATTTATCAGTGCCGTGGCATGTTCCTAAGGAAAACTTTGGACCCCAGCCCTCACTTTTTTTTTTTTACAAATTAAACACAAACTGTAGGGGAATTACAGGGTTTCTCACTTCCAACAGTCCTACATTGCAAATAATTTTAGTGGGTTCATATTGCGTTTAATTCAGAAGACATATGAAACTTGACATACCTTTTTTGTACAGAGTCAAATTACTCAATTGTGGAGAGACGCAAACTATTATAAAGGAATATCTGAAACCTACGAAAAAGTTGTTTCAAAAATACAAAAGCCTCGAAACCGACGTTCTCCCTGGACCATTATTACATGTTACAGCATTATTGACTGTCAGCGCAGTCAATGATGACTGTTAATGACTGCCTGCAAGGTGAATAATGGGATTATCACATGGGATTACCAGCATTGTTTCTCCTCGCTCCCCTCCTTCCACCTCAAGCAGTTCGTGTCTGCTCATTGCCAGTACTTTGAATGAATGTTATTACTGCAGAGCAGGCCTGGACTAGTAATAATGAACCGCCCCCCAGAGAAAATCAGACTTTCATAAATATGCAAATCTCCATCTTCTTTCTACTAAATTGCAATTTTGTTTTCTGGCAGCATGAGTGGTACAAAATATCCTAAACCACCCCCCTGAATGCAAAAACAGCATTAATGCACCTGCTGTTTTCAGTATTCGATGTTTATAAAGTTGTGAGCCCCGAGTTTTAGCAGACTTATACTGTAGGGCTTGACGTTCTGCTGGCGAAAAGGCGGCTTCTCAGTTCTGCCTTTAGATTTAAAAGAATATTTAATAATTAACATGTACACAGGGACTTGAAGAAAAGGTCAATCTATCCTCCAGGTAAATAATTACTTCACCTCACTGGGGAGCTGCAGAAAGATAATTTGATCAGTTTTATTGAGGACCTTGGTGTTCCCCGGAGCTTTAAAAATGTCAAATTAAAATATAAAACACCGCGCAAAAAACATTTGAAACTTGAAAATCAGTAATTTATATCCATTATTCGCTGACTCAGTCATACATCTTTCCAAAAAGGATAAAATAACTGCCATAGCTTTAAGAACAGCGGCGCCTGCTGCTGACGGTGCAATGAAACTCTGCCATCTGTGAGCGTTATTTACAACTCATGCAATTCCATTCTTTTTACTATAAAATGTATTGCTAACAAAATGGTAGGATACACATCTGCAAGCAGCCAGCAGCCCGTAGTAACAGGGTATTTCTGTGTTGCATTATTGTCTTGTTGTTCTTTTGCTTTGTCGCTGTATGTATATAGTGCTTCGTACCCTTGACGAGGCGTCAAAGCGCACTGGTGCAATGAGGTGTTTCAGGGGAAGTCGAGAAAAGCTCATTAATACTGCATAAAGCCGACATTTTGTGCGTGTGTACAGCCACAGACCAGCCTTTCAGTATGAATAGTTTCCTGTTATTTATTAAAATTGTTAATTGTTACCACTGTCGCCAAACAGACATTTTTGTTTTAAACAGGAGTTATTGAATGGGCCGTGATGCAAAGAAGTTTTATGAGCCCTCAGGTTGAGTCGTGAAGGACAGTCATGCGCAGGGTTGGTTGGTAGTTAGAACCATTGAACACGGTGAAATGAGTGCTTCACAGCCCTGAGCACCGGTGCCACTGAACCTACTGCACTAATGACAGATACCATCCCACACCCCGAGTTATGTCCCTCGATGAAATAATATGGCTGAGTGGAAAGCCTGCTCTCTGCCTCCATCTTTGTGTGACGTGGAGGCCACTAAACATGCTAATGGAAAATATCACTCATATGTCTATATTCTAACGTCATTCTCACGGTATTTCTTTCACTGACGAGAGCTCACTGAGACGAATGAATGAATGAATGAATGAATATTAAATTTATAAAGCGCTAACTTAGCCCAAGGGTGTCAAGGCGCTGCAGAGGGACTGTTATACAGACATAAAATAATATGTTCAGACTGATGTCTGTGTAAAAAGCCAGGTCCTCAGGGCCTTGCAGAAGAGAGAGTGCAACACCTGACCAGAGAGATTGTCAGGGAGGGAGTTCCACAGCCTAGCAGCGGCAGTGGAAAAAGCCCTTCCTCCCCATCTAGCCTTCTTAAACCTCAAAACTATTAACTGATTCTTGCTTGCCGACCTAAGCTGCCTAGTAGGAACATAGCGCTGAAATAGTGCTTTAATGGGCTCGGGGCCTAGGCCATGATAGGCATTATGGGTCAGGCATAGGGTCTTAAAGAGAATTCTACGGTCCAGAGGAAGCCTGTGCAGCGTGATGAGGGAAGCCGAAACTGCGTGGTATTTCGGAAGATCCATCACCAGCCTGGCTGCAGCATTCTGCACCAGCTGCAGACGTCGGTCCAGGCCTTTGTTAATGCCCAAATAGAGGGCATTACAATAGTCGAGTCTGGACATTACTAAGGCAATAACAGCCTGTTTTCATGAGGCAAACAAAAGGAACTGGGAGATTTTTCTAAGGATCCTGATTATCCCAAAACAAGTGAACACTGTTCTACTAATCTGCAAAATCAGGGAGAGATAATTATCCACTATAACCCCTAGATTTTTCCCATAGGATGCCGGGCAGGGACAGCTGCCAAGCGTATCATGTCCCCAATTGTTGGACCAGATGTCATGTTGGTTACCAAATATCAGGACCTCAGTCTTTTCTTCATTGAATTTAAGATCGTTTTCAACCATCCAGGAGGAAACTGCCTGCATACAATTTTTAGAATTTGTGGCGGATTCCCTAATAACTATGGGTAATGGACACCATTATTTGTGTGTCATCAGCATAAGACAACACCTCCAGCCCAAAAGATCTCACGACCATAGCCAGCGGGGCAACATAGATATTAAAAAGTGTCGGGCTCAAGGAGGAGCCCTGCGGAACTCCACATAAAAAGGAATTTGGAGCCCAGTGGAATTGGCCCATTTTCACTATCTGTGCCCGATCACTGAGAAAGGATGCAGGAAGCCCAAGGGCAGTGCCTCCAATCCGATCCCTATCTCCTTGAGACGTTCCACCAGCCTCAAAGGAGATAGGGTATCAAAAGCTGCGGTAAGGTCAAGAAGAACCAACAGTGTGGTATGCCCTGCATCAACCTGAGTACGGATGTTATTAAATACCACAGTTAATGCTGTCTCCATGCTAAGATGGCATCTAAAGCCATGCTGTGAGCCATCAAGCAGCCGGTGATCCTTAAGGTAAGCGCTAAGGTGAGAGTTTAAATATTTTTCCAAAATCTTGGTTGGGACTGGTAGCAGAGGAATAGGACGATAATTTTTCAATTCCTTTGGGTCCAGTAAAGGCTTTTTTAAGAGTGGTTTAACCACCGCCGTCTTCCAAGGGGTAGGATACTGCCCCTCGGAAATAGCTACATTGAGTACAGAGGTGAGGTGGGGAACAATAACTTCTCTTCCTAATTTTAGCACCTTCAGAGTGCATGCGTCCAATTGAGAACCAGATGTCACTCCTTCTAGCAGCCGGTCGATAACATCTGGCGACATGCGAGGGAAGGTGAGTAACCTAGATACCTCCTCCATGATTACCGAATCATTAAAGTGGAGTTTAGGCAGAGCAGATAGGACAGTTTTAGAGTTGGAAGCCTCCAACGAGGAATAAATATCTGTAATGTTAGAGTGGAAAAAATCTGCCATTTTATCACAAAGTTCCTGTGAAACATCCGATGGATCTGTGACGGGGGGATATAAGAGAGTTGATGACATTAAAAAGCTCTCTGGGAGATTTGATCGACTCTGTAATCTTTGAATAATACATTCCTTTTTCTTCCATAATAGCCGCTTTATATTCCCATAAGCACCGTTTGTGTAACTCTCTACCCGCCGTCGCCAAATCTGTACGCCGTAGCCTCTCCTGTTTGCGGCAGGATTGCCTCAACTTTCTGGGTCTATCAGAGAACCAAGGAGCAGATGGCTTTTTCCTCGCTGCATAGTGCTTTTTAACAGGCGCTAAAATGTCCATGGCTACTAACAGCCTTTTAGATAGTTCAGCTGCTGCCACATTTGCATCTAGGTGCCTGGGAAGCTGAAAGTTCTTAAAAAAATTAGTGAGAGCCTCCTTACTAATGGGCTAAGATTTCTCTTTTCCTCCATTACTATTTTATCAGCTAAAATAGTACCTGGTTCCGAAGTCTGTAAATTAAAAGGAATGGCAAAATGATCTGACCCAGAGAGAGGTATGGGCTCTCTCACCTTGATCCGTAGATCATTAGAAAATATGCCATATAATATATGTCCCGCCACATGGGTGGGGCTCATAACCAACTGTGGGAATACGCAGCAGTCCCTGGTTTCCAGAAGAGTTTGTGTGTCTTTACATAACGTTTTGTCCAGGTGGAAGTTAAAATCACCCAACAATGTAAAATTAGATCTTTCCAGGTAGGGCTCTAATAGACTACTAAAATCTTGGCTGAAGGATGATCTGGATCCGGGTTGCCGGTAGGATAAGACACCTGAGAAACTTTCAGTGGGATGAGTATTTATTGAAAAGTATAAAGCCTGGAACTGATCAGAGAATGTGGTGAGTGGCTTGGTGCGACAAATAAAATCCTCCCTGATAAATACATCTTTCCCACTACACGGGCAGTGAGTAATCCCTGTCTGCCCGTTTGTTTTAACTCTATTTTTTCAGAAGCTCCTAAATGCAGGTCTGGAATTGGATAGAAATTACTCCCGGACCCCACAAACTGGGGGTCAGGGTGTGGAAGAGGAAAGGGGGTGGAGTCATTAGGGGTGGAGGTTGAAAAGCAGAGTGTAACAGTCAACTTATACTTTTTTTTTAAAAACATCTGCTGTAAAGAAATTCGCAACCAGGAAATATGTGACGGTAATTGTGTTCTAGTTTACTTAACTGACTACAAAGAGGCTTCATTTTAAAATATCTTACAGGGTTAAGACACCTGCTGCAGAGATCTTTGTGTGCCCAGCACTTTTAAGGGGATCATGGGAGAGTTCTGTGATTTGTCCAGTGACAGTTTTGTCTCATAAAGTAACATGGAGGGTTAATGTGCCTGCTGCAAAGCACATTCTGTAACATGCAGATCTCAAATTTAATTTTAGGTAGATAGGTAAATAGAATACTGCTTTTGACACGAAGGTCAATTTGTTACTTCTAATCATAAATTGCAATCCTAATATAGAACAGTGATATTTTTATCAGCATCAAGGAGCTGCATGGAGACTGTAAATCAATTGTTTTGATCTTTATTAGTTTGTTTTTCTCAATCTGTTATTTTAAGATTGCAAAGAGGGGTTTTTTGTTGAAGTAATAAATTCTTGTTAGTACAGACAGTCACAGTCACTGTGTTACGTTTTATATTCTGACTTTGTGTTTCTCCTGCCCATTCACTCATAACATATAATGTCTGCCAGTATGGATGATATGTGATTTCTATGTCTTAAAAACCAAAGTCTCTGTACATTAATTTACACACTTGTATGTTTTATTGTGCTTCTGTGTTTGATGTAGAGCACTCTGAAGCCATACACTGTGATGAGCAGTGCTGTAAAAGAATTAAATAAAAACAAAAAAAAGTAAGTGCCATTTAAATCCTTATTTGTGTAATTACTCATACACACTAATACATCTTACATTATTACAGTGCATGCACATATCTTACACAGGGAGTTAAACAATGTCAAACACCTTTCTCCAAATCATAGTTCACATAAAGTATATTTAAAGTGATCAGCTATGTGCCTTTGTTTTCTCCATTATATTGGCATCTAGGTAATAGGCTCCTGAGAGCTCCCAGCCAGAGTGATACTCAGATTTGGAGTGGGACAAAAAATTGGGCATTTAATAGTAATATCCAGTTCACATGACATATGGGTTGCTCTTGTTACTTCAGAAATTGATTGCGCAGGCCCTTTAAATCATCCATCATTTAATTTAATACCGTATTTTCGTGTACACGGAGCTAACCTGCGTAGAGGCGACACACTGGGTCAAATGTTTATGTGTGGCTCCTCGGTAAAACGAAATGGTCTCGAGGATCGGAGCTTAATAACATTAGATTATGAGCACCTCATTATTGGATCCGCACTGTGTAGAAATTCATTCCTAGGGCTTGGAGAGGGCAATAAACTGCGGGCGCCGCGCGTGGGCCCTTCGTGGAAGGCGTATGTTATTGCGATGTTTTTGCTGCTTCTTCCTGCATTCTCCCTTGACCCTTGCGAGGTCGACCATTCCAGTTCCTTTATCTACGGGCGCCACCCAAAATCAAAATGTGCGACATCCTCTCCCACAGTGGCCGGTGAGAGTGGCCGGAAGAAGCGAAATCTGTTGGCCAACCCCGTACCCTGAGAATCCCAGAGGGCAACAAATCACGGAGCACATGGCAGAGCGCGAGCGCGTGAACCAAAGGACGTGTCAGCCCGTCACGGCGCTGGCGACAGTCGACATTCCCTGCGCTGGAGGTGCACACACATTGGGACGGGCCAGCATCTTCTCCCCTGAATTACCACGTGATAGACCTTCCAACTCACATGATGCCACCGTGTGCCACATGCTATCGGCTCTCATCACATGGTCACGCAATGAGCAGCCGATCTCACATGGTATACACACAATTACCTGGAAATCAATACAGAGAGCAGTTTTCCAGCTAATTGTTTGGAGGTTTTATGGCCATTATGAGGTGTGAAACCTGCTCAGGACATCTGCAGCAACCTCAGAAGCTTTGTGTTTGTTTGCTGTTAGAGGAGAGGCCGTCATATAAAATGCCTCGGGCTGTGCTTGGCGCTAAGTCTCCCCCCTCCAAGGCCTCACACCTCCTCACATAGTGACAATTTTTTTCATAAATTGGCAAGTCCGACAAGCCCACATTACGCTCTGTGTAGCAGATAGCGAGTAGAGTCGCATACCGTTCAGTTAATTAATGCATCTGCTGAAGATCTCTGTGCAATCTGCAGGCCTCGGGTGTGGTGAGTGGCCAAGCACCTACGCACTTGTACACACGCATCCATTCCAGGCATCCTGATTCCGGGCGCAGCTTCCGGTAATAATTGCAAAAAGAACAATTGATGGGCAGAATGCAGAACAATGTCATACATTCATCCCAGCACCGAGATCTGGGCCTAAATCCTTTGGGGCAGATTTATGAGGGACTTGCGCCCCTTTTACGCCGCCATTGCGTCACTTTTGTGACGCAGTGGCGGCGTAAACCCTGCGCCATGTTGCGCCCCATTTACATCGTGACGCATCTATGGAGATTCGTCACGGTGTAAAGCCCTGCGCCACATGAAACCTGCGTCAGGTTTCATGTGGGCGTGTCTACTCAGGTGGGGCGTTCCGTCGCAGGAACGCCCCTGAAAAGTGACTCAGTGAAATCTATAAGATTTCACTGAGTCACTTTCCCAACGCTGATGCTTCAAAACCCTGCGCCTGCTTGAAGCAGGCTTAAGGCTTGAAGCACCATGTTAGGGATAGGGTAGGTTGGAACAGTGCTGGAGTTGCGTCGCGCTTGCGACACAACTTCAGCACTGCACCAACCTTACGCCGGCAGATACGTCACGCATCTGCTTGTCCTTGCGCCACGATGCACCGCATTGTAAATGCGGCGCATCTGCGGTGGCGCAAGGGCAAACTTGCGTGACGCATCTTCCCTGGCGCATCCATGCTGATTTGCAGGGATGCGCCAGGGAACATAAATCTGCCCCTAGTTTTTTTGCTCACCACGCCATTCCAGTTTGGACCCAGCCATAGGCAAATCATGGGAACAGTCCAGCCCGAACTGCCAGGCCAGGTCCATCAACTGAGTGTCTTTTGCTTCCAGTAATAATAGCCCCTGAGTGCATGGGTTCTGACGATGTAAGAGACTGAGCATGATGTCTGGGTCTTGTGTTCAGGGCAGTGTGCACTGCTCCCCATCTGTGATCAGGTTGGTGTGAGCAGCCCCACAACTAGGCACATTGGCCTCATTGTTTGAAGCCTGTGAGCCTCTGAGTGCATACCACAGGAGCCTCGGGCACCCGCTACATGTGATCTGGGGGAGAGACGGTGCTCAAGCACTCCATGTGCTCCCATCTGAATTACATCAGACCAAAAATGGCTTTTACAGGGGCTGAGCATGCACTCCGTCTGAGCCACCTGTGGAGAGGCTGGTGGTGGCATTAAAGGCCAGTCAGCAGACAAACAGATGAAATATCACCTAGTAAGGAGCTGCATGGATCCACCAAGTCAAAGGGCACTGACAAATATTGAGTGAGTATAGCCCACCACACAGTATGAAGAAGGAGCAGGAGATGTGCAATAAGGAGGCCTGACATACCTGCCCCAGTTGCCTACGGCCCAGTGGGTGGAGAATGCCCCCAGAACATTAACCAGTGGCGAAAATAACCAAGATGATGGGGCAACCTGCCCGTTGATAACCCTTCACCAGTTGCTATGGCTCCCTTTCTGAAACAAGATTGGTGTAGTGGAGAGCAAAATCCAGAGGCCGAATTTTGCCCAGCACACCACGTGTAGGAGCCACATATATATACCCCTCACCGTTCAGTGAACTCAGTGACACAACAACAGCAGTACCCAGATGGCAAGCTTGGGTAGCAGGCCTCAACAATATTTTAAGGCAATAAAGGAGACTAATGTGGAAGACAAAAACACCCCTGCTATACAGAGGAAGAGCTTTTCAAGCTGTTTTGCAACTTGCCTAACAAGTGAGCTGACGGTGATTTTGAAAAAGCGATAACTGCACTGACCCCACGTTTTGATCCCGAAATGAACCAGACAGAGAGATTCACAGTGCGAGCAGTCAGTCATATGGAAGGCGAATTCAATTATATTTTTTCTGCAAGACTCTGAGAGCTAGCCAGCACTTACAAAGACGACCTGAACAGAGAGGTACAAGTGCAAATAATCCAGGGCTGTAGGTCAACTGCCCTGTGCAGGCTCATCCTTAGGAAAACTGGCATGTCTCTAGACCAGATACTCACTCTGGCTAGGCTGCATGAGTATATCAAATACTCGAACAGAACAGATGGAAACAGATTTCACAAAAGCAGCAACCAAAGATGAGCCCGAAGATTACCACCCCAAGATAGAGACAGTTGAGACAATCAGAAAGTGGCAAAGGAACCCATGAATAACTGTTGGAAGACATGCTCGAATTGTGGTCGACCCATCCATTATACCAGGGTGTGTCGCAAAGGGAGAACCCAAACAATTGTCAGTATGAGACGAGCTCCGTACTTAGAACAGCAAATAATCAGGAACAAGGAACTCTCTTACTAAGGCCATTGCAAGCAAAGGAAGGATAATCTGATTAAGAGGATGCAGAAGACATTTTCTTCATCCCCTTCACCACTGATAATAAAATACAAAAGTGAAGCCAGCCAACATATAACGTCAAAATTCAAGGGCTAACTATCAGAATGCTCATCAACATAGGGGAGTTGGTGAATGTCATGAATCTTGATCAATACCAGCAGCTAAACCCAAGAGAAAAACTAGTATTTTTGCTTTTGGAGGTACTGACCCGCTAGCACTGGCAGGTACTTTGCAAGCAGATGTCAGTCATGCCACCACCACTCACCCTGCAAAATTCTTCCTATTGACCACTGAAGCTGGAATTCTACTCACTAGTACAACTGCTGAGCAGGGGCAGCTCCTCTGCTATGGAGGAGGAGCGTCGCCCCTCTAAAAAATAAAATGATAATAAAACCATTTTATTACCATGTTATGTTTCTTACCTTATTACCAGCCAAGCCGAGATTAGGGGCGGGCCATGCTGACAAGCAGTAGGGAGGAGTGGTAGGCACTTATAAGTGTGCATGTCAGTTTTGAAGGCCGTCTTAAGCCGGCCAGACATGCACACTTAGGTTTCTCCATACCAGCTGTCCTGTACAGCCAGGTTGGAGAAAAGCTGCAGGCTCCCTGTGCCTGAGCGCGCGTTAAACCAACCTGCACAGGCCAATGCAGGTGTCGCTCTTCTCATGCTAAGTTTAACATGAAAGCAGCGTCTGGATTTGCTGGAAGCCAATCGACTCCTGTGACAAGAGGAGAAACACAGGGAGTGCCTGTGGTGCCAAGCCACCAGAATACACAAACACAAAGGGGTCTATTAGGATGGCGGGCGGAAAAGCACCCCGACCGCCATGGAAGCGGAAAACAACCTCCCGCCGGCACCGTGGAAAAACCGGCAGCCAAATTGGGATCAACCACCAAAAAACACTGACCGCAGCGGAACGAGGCCAGGATAAACCGGCCGTAGCGGGTGGAGATGGCCAAAATCCATCCGCAGCGGCTGGATTCGTGGCGGAAAAACACCAACCCGCCACAAGTATAACGGAGACACCGCACCGGAAATTAGAATATCCCCGACGGTCCCACGGTACATACTGCTGTGTCCGACCGCTGCGGTCACACACTGGGATGAATGGGAGAGCCAGCGGAAGAGCTGCAGCATAGCCACCGCTGTGGACGGACCGCGAAAAATATGGCGCGCGAATCAAAAAACCCACACTAAGGCCAAAAAGTGCACACAGAAATCTAGCCATGGCCCCCAAATACACAAAACACACCCCAATGACACAACCACATGACAAAAAGAAAAATACAAATCCCAGGACAACACACCTGACAGCAACATCCCAATTGGACACACCCACATAGCTGAGTATAAAACCAGCCCCTTCCCAGATCACAATCCTTTGCAATACTCCATGAGAGAAGGGACACATACCCCAGCTGACAGGAGAGGCAAAGGACACAACACCACTAGCCACACCACACACAGCACCACCACCACCTCCACACCTGCACAACTAACCCCCTGCACAACACACACCATACACATCACAACCACAACCACCGCTCACATTCCTGCACCCACAACCACTGTGCACACTACACACCATGGCCACACAGAAAATGCCCAAATTCACAGAGAGTGAGTTGACAGTCATGGTAGATGAGATAGTCAGACTGGAACCACAGCTTTTTGGTACCCTGGTCCAACAGGCACCATTAGCCACAAGGACACAAATGTGGGCAAGGATAGTCCAAAGGGTCAATGCAGGAGGGACCACCCCAAAATCAAAAAAGGAGATCATGAAGCGGTGGCATGATCGGAAGAGGGTGGTCAAGGAGAGGAGGAGCAAGAACCGTGAGCTGGCTCAGAGGACTGGCGGTGGCCCTCCCATTCCTCAAAAACCATTCACACCATGGGAGGAGAAGGTGCTTGCCATACTGCATCCAGAGAGTCTCACAGGAGTAGCCGGGGAAGTGGAGGCTGGTAAGTACAAACAAATGACTACCGCCACTCTGCTATGTACTGTCTTGCACGACTACAAAGCTACACCACCTAGGACAAATTCCATCCATCTGCACCACACACCACAAAAACATGTATCACAGATCCAACATTCACCCACTCCCATTCACCCCAAACGTACCTACCAACAATTGGGGGCATGTGTACAGGCAGACAGCACTACAACTCCCATCAGGCCCCCTGTCCCACAGCATCAGCAAGATTGGTCCCGCCCCCATCCCACTCAGAAGCATGTGTCAGCCATTACACAACCCACATCAAACTTACAGGTAGGTAGCCATCTTCCCTGGGAGGGTGTCTGGGGGTGGGAGGCCTGCACTACTACTCCCAACATTCCCTCTGTCCCACACCTGAGCAGGATGGAGCACTCCCCCACCTAGAAACAGTTGGAAGCCATTGCAGTACACCAAACAAACTTACAGGTAGGTAGCCATCTTCCCTGTGAGGGTGTCTGAGGGTGGGACGCCTGCACCACTACTCCCACCATGCCCCCTGTCCCACAGCTTAGCGAGATGGATCCCTCCCCCCACCCCACCATGAAGCATGTGTCAGCCATTACATAGCCCTCATCAAACTTACAGGTAGGTAGCCATCTTCACAGTGAGGGTGTATGTAGGTGGGAGGCCTGCACTACTACTCCCACCATGCCCCCTGTCCCACAGCCTAGCAAGATGGATCTCTCCCCCACCCCACCCAGAAGCATGTGTCAACCATTACACAACCCTCATCAAACTTACAGGTAGGTAGCCATCATCACAGTGAGGGTGTATGTGTGTGGGAGGCCTGCACTACTACTCCTACCATGCCCTCGTCCGACAGCCTTGCAAGATGGATCCCTCCCCCCCCACACCCAGAAGCATGAGTCAGCCATTACACAACCCTCATCAAACTTACAGGTAGGTAGCCATCTTCCCTGGGAGGGTGTCTGGGGGTGGGAGGCCTGCACCACTACTCCCACCATGCCCCCTGTCCCACAGCCTAGCAAGATAGATCCCTCCCCCACCCCACCATGAAGCATGTGTCAGCCATTACACAACCCTCATCAAACTTACAGGTAGGTAGCCATCTTCCCTGGGAGGGTGTCTGGGGGTGGGAGGCCTGCACTACTACTTCCCACCATGCCCCCGGACCCACACCTGAGCAGGATGGAGCACTCCCCCACCCAGAAGCAGTTGGAAGCCAGCACAGTACACCAAAAAAAATTACAGGTAGGTAGCCATCTTTCCTGGGAGGGTGTCTGGGGGGTGGGAGACCTGCACCACTACTCCCACCATGCCTCCTGTCCCACAGCCTAGCAAGATGGATCCCTCCCCCACCCCACCCAGAAGCATGTATCAGCCATTACACAACTCACATCAAACTTACAGGTAGGGAGCCATTTTCCCTGGGAGGGTGTCTGGGGGTGGGAGGCCTGCACTACTACTCCCACCATGCCCCCTGTCCTACACCTGATCAGGATGGAGCACTCCCCCACCCAGAAGCAGTTGGAAGCCAGCACAGTACACCAAACAAACTTACAGGTAGATAGCCGTCTTCCCTGGGAGGGTGTCTGGGGGTGGGAGGCCTGCACCACTACTCCCACCATGCCCCCTGTCCCACAGCCTAGCAAGATGGATCCCTCCCCCCACCCCTCCCAGAAGAATGTGTCAGCCATTACACAACCCACATCAAACTTACAGGTAGGTAGCCATCTTCCCTGGGAGGGTGTCTGGGGGGTGGGAGGCCTGCACTACTACTCCCACTATGCCCCCTGTACCACACCTGAGCAGGATGGAGCACTTTCCCACCCAGAAGCAGTTGGACGCCATTGCAGTACACCAAATAAACTTACAGGTAGGTAGACATATGAGTCTGGACCGTGACCCCACTGAGCAGGAGGTAAGCCGCCACCACACACACACATGTGTGACATAACAAACCCAAATGTGGGCACATTACAGGTAAGTAGCCAGGACGTGCATCCACCCATTCGTCACAAATTAAATGGTGCCATATGACAACACCAGCCCTCTCATTGCACACAGAAGCCCACCTACCCCATTGCCAAGCACAGTGTGCACACTGGTAAGCTAAGGAAACTGTCACAGCTACCAAAGTGTGACACACCAATGCACAAGTAGTAGAAAGTCAGGGCACAATCATGCACAGCACCTATTTACATGTGCATCGCCATGGGGCAAGTGCAACAAGGACCATTCAAAAAATATGAAAGCATGTGTGGTGGTACAAATCAAGATATACACATGACAGGACAAAAGTATGCAGGAGATGACAATGGCCAGTCCATGGCCAGATGTGACGTCTGCCAGGTCAGACAAATAAACAATGAGTTCTCAATTAAACACATGTTGTGCCAGGCCCTAGATGGCAACAATTCCCTGTAATCCTCAATTGTGCACGGGTCGCATGGTATGCGTTGACACCTCACACCATGGACAAGTAATGCCTGTACCACTGCATCATGTCAGGAAGCACAGTAGTGCACATAGTAAACAATGTGATGATCTGTCAGTTGTGCAGTGTACAAAAAGTGAATGACACACAGCTAACACAAAGTTTTCCGGGTGCACTACAATGATCATTTCCCATCTGCCCCACAGGTGACCTATACCTCACTGCAGAGGATAACACCAGCAACCTGCAGAGCCAGTCTCCACCCCCCGGTACATGGACTCTCGGATGTTGACTCACAGGATTCCATGGATGATGAGCTCGAAGCTGGCCCATCTGGTGTGCCAGGGAGCAACAGGTCCCAGGACCCCATCGTCCCCCCCACCACATCTGTGCCAACAACAACTGCACAGCAGACCCCTGCTGTCACAGCCTGTGCAGCCACCGCCACCACCACCACCACCACCAGTGCTGCCTGCAACACCCTCCCTGTCCCAGAGGATGACCAGCACACACCACCGACAGAGGAGGGCAGGGAAAGGATGCGGGTGCCCACAGTGGTAAGGCAACAGGTCCGTGGCAGCAGGGCAGGTGGGAGGGGCAGGGTCACCCATGGACACCAGGAGGCTGGGACCCAATCCCTGGAACACATCACCAGAGTCCTGGGCGCACACAAACAGGCCCAGGGACGAATGGGCCGGTCGGACGAACTGTTGCACAAGCTCATCCTGCTGATGAGGTCCATGGACACCTGCATGGGACAAATCGTGGACCACTTGGGCCAGCAAGTGGCGGTACTGAGGGACAAACATGTGCCACAGACAACACCTCCACCTCTCTCTGGTGGGCTGCACAATGACAGTTCACCATCCTCCCCTGCAACCACAGAGAGGGGTGACTCCACAGACCCCACTGGCCCTGCAGCAGGGCCCCCCTGCCAAACGACAAAGGGGCCGTCCCAAGAAGACCTTGGGTGTATCTGGAGGCAAAGCACCTGCCACACGCCAGTCATGGAGCCATCCATGATGGCAAACCTCTCCACCACTGCATTGACTTTTTGGGCTGTCCTTCCCCACACTGCCTTGTGAATGGCATCTGTCTGTTGGACTAGGTCACCACATCTATGTGGTGACAACTCGATTACCTCATCTACCACAACTGTCAACTCAATGCTCCACCCTACCCCCAATGGAAATGTACAAACCCCTTGCATCTCACTATTGCAAATAAAATATCCTTACACACATGTTGTTGTGTCTGCTCTGACTTTATTGCAGGATGTACAGTGTTCAACATGATCACAATGTACCAGGAGCGTGGGCTGTATGTAGGCAAGCAGAAGTCGAAGGCACCTGGAAAACACAACAGAACTACTTTCACTGGTCTGGGTGTGGCATCATAGACAAACACACAACCCCTACCATCAGGATAACCCAACATGCACATGTCACAATGGCCAACAAGTGTCAACATACACGTCCTGTAGATGTTCCCAAATGACCTGCCCCAGAAACATTGCCAAACACCGCTGAGTCGAAAACTGGCTGCTGCTACAATTCTCACATGCCCCTTCATGACAACAGCAATATCAGCAGACAATGGGTATGTTGCACCTTGACACCTACCTTCAGGTGAAGTATCGGGTGATGAGCTGTTCACGCAGGTCAACACGTTCCGCCTCTCCACTGTCTTCATCACTGGACATGGCTTGGTTTGCAGGCTGGGGCCTTGGGTCCTTACCATCATCCAGGAGCAGGGGAATCTCCTCGCGAATGGTTAGGTTGCGGAGCATGCAGCATGCCACTACAATCTGACACACCTTCCTGGGCGAGTATGCCAGTGCACCTCCGGTCTTGTCCAGGCAGCGGAAACGTGACTAAGCCTGGGCAAAGCACTACGCTACGCTCGTGTAGTTTGCGAAGTTCGCGCTACTTCGCACTACGCGAACTGCACGTAGCACAGTGCGAACACGCGTAGCGTAGTGTTGCGTAGTGCTGCGGTCATTTTTTGCTTGCTCGCGGTCCTCAACGTCAAGTTGGCGACCGCGAGAAAGCAAAATGACATCCCGGCGAGACTTTTTCCTTGTTCGCGATCAGCAACTGCAAGTTGGCGATCGCGAGCATGGAAAATAAACCTCCCGGCGAGATTCCCAACGCGAGGAGGTCAGGTTTCTCATTGCGAGTGGTCGCGTATGCTCGCGACCGCTCGCGATGAGAAACTACCAGTTCGCGTTGAGAAAGCTGAAGCTCGAGTAAAAATCTACTCGAACAGCAGAAAACTACAGCTCGCACTGTGCAAGATGCCATTTTCAATGATTGCACAGTGCCGGTTGCTTGTCCGCACTGTGCAATCATTGAAAACGACATCTGGCACAGTGCGAACAAGGTACTACGCAGTTCGCGAAGTGCTACGCGTAGCTCGCGTAGTGCGAACTTCACTTTCGTAGCTTCGCGAAGTGCTACTTCGCGAACTACGCCCAGGCCTACGTGACTTGAGCAGACCAAAAGTACGCTCCACCACACGACGTGTCCTCCCATGAGCCTCATTGTAGCTGACTTCAGCTGGGGTCCTGGGATTCCGCCTAGTCACCTAGGTATGAGAAACACAAATAGACATTGCAATGTCGCAGAGGCTGAGGGCAGCAGGTCACACACCCAGCACGCCACACGACTAGGCATACTCACCCATAATCCATGCACGCTCGGGAAGCAGATTAGCCATCAGCTGGGGCACAATGCTGTTCCGCAGGATGTAGGACTCATGGGCAGAGCCTGGGAATTTGGCACACACGTGGGAGATGGTCATATCTGCCAGGCACACCACCTGCACATTGATGGAGCGGTAATGCTTGCGAATGTGATAAATGTGCTCACTTGACTGTGGTGGCACAAGCCCGACATGGGTGCAATCAATGGCACCAACTACATTGGGGATGTGTCCAAGGGGATAGAAGTCTCCCTTCACAGCTGGCAATTCAGCACCCCTGGGGAAATGGATGTATCTGTCCTTGTATAGCATCATGGCAGACAGTACATCACGCCGCACCTTGCTGAACATCGGTTGTGACATCCCACAAGCGACGGCCATCGTCTCTTGGAACGATCCAGTGGCAAAAAAATGCAGGGCTGCCATCACCTTATAAGTAGGGGTGAAAGCTGTTGGATATGTCCTGTGAGGCTGCAGGTGGGGCTCCAACATATCACAAAGGGTTTTCAGGGTGGCTCTGTCCAGGCGGCATTTCCGTATGATTGCAACATCCTCCATGTCCTCCAGCACCGTCATGTGACGAATCAAATTTGGCCTCCTCCTATTGGAGATGATAGTGAACACATGCCAATGCAACACATCATGAGATGTGCACAGCACATCACGTTCTGGATGACACAATGATAACAATGACTGACATCAATCTTGACTAACAGACCAGCTCACATGTAGGGACACCTTCATGTACACAAAGGCCACACCTGTCAACTTACACAAGACAAGTACCTCAAACACCACCTTGGTCAATGTGAATGCACATAGGGATACGGCC
Source organism: Triturus cristatus (assembly GCF_964204655.1). Taxonomy (NCBI): domain Eukaryota; kingdom Metazoa; phylum Chordata; class Amphibia; order Caudata; family Salamandridae; genus Triturus; species Triturus cristatus. The sequence goes on from NC_140584.1 coordinate 803,184,036, forward strand.
ACATGGGAGTATAGCATCCAGCATATGTGTGACAAATCAATCCCACTGTCTCATATGTAGCTGCTGTACCTGTCACACCTCAATGCGTCATTACAACCAGGCACACATCCACCACACAATGACCAAAGTTGGTAGTGCAATGACGAATGTGTGCATGAGCAGAAATGAGAGGCAATGCAACATAGTTCATCATTCATTGAGACGAGCATCGCTGTGATTGCCACTGCACCTCAACACATTGACATGTGTACACACTGTAGAGTCCAGAACAACACTGTCCTGCCTACACCAACACCAAATCCATAAGTGACATGTGAGTGGGTACAGGCCAATCTACGAAACACACACACAAACATGGCATGTGTAGCCATCAGTGGAGTAAATGGAACATTGGCATTGTGTGTATGATGATGTTCCATTGACCATGTTGGCACTGTGCCCTGTTGATGTTTGACACATGTCCATTGCAATTGTATGGCACCCAAATCGCGGTAGCTACCGCCTGGCCCCGGCGGTGTGTCACCAGCACCCCCATTCACACAAGTGCGGTAGTCATAGGCATGGAGACATGGGGAGATGGTGGTTGGCATGCTCCGCCACCCATATCGAGGTAGCTACCGCCTGGCCCCAGCGGTGTGTCACCAGCACCCCCATTCACACAAGTGCGGTAGTCATAGGCATGGAGACATGTGGAAATTGTGGTGGGCATGCTCCACCGCAAGAATGGCAGAGCCTCGTGTCAATGCATGGCACCCATATCGCGGTAGCTACCGCCTGGCCCCAGCGGTGTGTCACCAGCACCCCCATTCACACAAGTGCGGTAGTCATAGGCATGAAGACATGGGGCGATGGCTGTTGGCAGGCTCCGCCACCCATATCGCGGTAGCTACCGCCTGGCCCCAGCGGTGAGTCACCAGCACCCCCATTCACACAAGTGCGGTAGTCATAGGCATGGAGACATGGAGAGATGGCGGTTGGCATGCTCTGCCACCCATATCGTGGTAGCTACCGCCTGGCCCCAGCGGTGTGTCACCAGCACCCCCATTCACACAAGTGCGGTAGTCATAGGCATGGAGACATGGGGAGATGGCGGTTGGCATGCTCTGCCGCCTGAATGGCAGAGCTTCGTGTCAATGTATGGCACCCATATCACGGTAGCAGGCGCCTGGCCCCAGCGGTGTGTCACCAGCACCCCCATTCACACAAGTGCGGTAGTCATAGGCATGGAGACATGGGGAGATGGCGGTTGGCATGCTCCGCCGCCTGAATGGCAGAGCTTTGTGTCAATGTGTGGCACCCATATCGCGGTAGCTACCGCCTGGCCCCAGCGGTGTGTCACCAGCACCGCCATTCACACAAGTGCGGTAGTGATAGGCATGGAGACATGTGGAAATGGCGGATGGCATGCTCCGCCGCTAAAATTGCGGTAGCACACACCGGGCCCCTGTGGTGTGTCACCGCCATGGAGCTTGCCCTAGAGCCAAAGCGAAGCTCGATAGCGGTGGCATATGCAATTTTGCAGATCGCGGTAGGCGTGCCCCGCCACCGCGGAGGCGGACATTGGCTGCATTTGAAAGATGCAACATCACGGTAGCGCACCCCGGGCCCCAGTGTTTTGTCACCGCCATTGAGCATGCCCTTACAGCCAATGGGAGCCATGATTGTGGTGGCATGATGCAATTTTGAAGATCAATCAATCAATCAATCAATCAAAAATACTTGTAAAGCGCTCTTGTTGGAAGGCGGACCCCGAGGAGTCGGCGAGACCACCAAGGGGGGCCCTCCCACTGTACGAAGTAGCCGAGCGCTGCCGAGAAGTCTCCTGAGAGATCCTTCTCCTATCACGTACTAGCACAGTAACACCACCACACAGGACTCAAGGAGGTTGTCTCAAGACAAGCAATTCTTTATCAGCAATAAAAAGGTTACGAGGTCAATATTTACACGAAGGGATCGAGGGATCCACCAAAAGTCTCAGTGTCTCTTTGGGAGCGTAGGGGTAGCGGGACAGTCTTTGGCAGGGGTGCGGTACGAGGGTACCTGGGGCCCAGTTCTTATCCTCAAGCTGGAGGACCTCCGGATCTCGGAGGGGTCGAGCCGCGACGGCGTCAGCAGGGCTCTGGCGTACAGTTCGTGGAGAGCCGCGATCCAATCAGCAGGGCTCTCAAGATGGTTTCTGCTCAGCTCGAGCCGCGACGTCGTCAGCAGGGCTCCGAGGGAGGTTTCAGCGAGGTTGGGCCGCGACAGCGTCAGCAGGGCTCCGATGTTCCAGGTGGCTTTAAAGGGTTCACAAGAAAGAGCCGCGACGCAGTCAGCAGGGCTCATGATGGTTCTGACAAGAGTTCTTCTCCGTAGGGTCAGCCGCGATTCAATCAGCAGGGCTCTCGACTCCGGGATACAACTACCGATCTGTGGCGGGGTCGCCCCAGATATAGGTCTGGAGCCCTTTGATGTCCGGACCCAGGCGCCCGGTAGGGGCGGAGAGGCCGGGTGGAGGTGGCCAGACGCCCAGCAGGAGAGGCGCCAAGCCCAAGGGAGTTGCAGGGCGATCACACCTCGAGAGGGGAGGACAGTTGGGGGTCCCATCGATACTGTCCTCCGCCGGGGGCGATGAATGGTTCCTGCGGCACCCCCTGGCCAGTTTGTGGTGCCTCGATGTCGGGGCTTCGCTGGGGTCGAGGCCGGGTTGAGCGGGGTCGCGCTGGCTGGTGCACAGAGTCACGTGGGTGCCAACAAGATGGCGGAGCCACGAGGGGTATGCGACCTCGTGCAGCCCAGGATGAAGGGCCTCGGTGCAGTTCAGAAGGGTGGCCCGTGAAGGCCGGGGCGGGGAACGGGCACAATCCACGGGGGTAAGGACCATGCCACGAGGCCGGGTCCAACAGCTCTACTTACCCGTGAGGGTCTCAAGGCGCTGAGGGGAGGGGGTGCCACTACTGCTCGAAGAGCCAGGTCTTGAGGAGTATTCTGAAGGTGAGCAGGTCTTGGGTATGCCGTAGGTGGGTGGGGAGGGAGTTCCAGGTCTTGGCGGCGAGGAAGGAGAAGGATCTGCCGCCGGAGGTCGTTCGTTGGATGCGGAGGATAGCGGCGAGGGTGAGGCCGGCGGAGCGGAGCTGGCGGATGGGGGTGTAAAAGCGGAGTCTGCTGTTCAGGTAGGCTGGTCCGGTGTTGTGGAGTGCTTTGTGTGCGTGGGTGAGGAGCTTGAAGGTGATCCTCTTGACGACGGAGAGCCAGTGTAGGTCTCTCAGGTGGGGGGTGATATGGTTGCGGCAGGGGACGTTGAGGATCAGTTGGGCGGAGGCGTTTTGGATGCGTTGGAGTCGTCGTAGGTGTTTGGCCGGGATTCCTGCATAGAGTGCGTTGCCGTAGTCCAGCCTGCTGCTGACGAGGGCCTGTGTCACTGTTTTTCTTGTTTCGGTCGGGATCCACTTGTAGATCCTGCGAAGCATGTGGAGGGTGTTGTTGCAGGAGGAGGAGATGGCGTTGACCTGCTTCAACAAGGAGAGGGAGGAGTCGAGGATGAATCCTAGGTTGCGTGTGTGGTCCGTGGGTGTCGGTGCTGCTCCCAGCGTGGTCGGCCACCAGGAGTCGTCCCAGGCGGAGGGGGTGGGTCTGAGGATGAGGACCTCCATCTTGTCCGAGTTCAGCTTCCGACGGCTGTTCCTCATCCAATCGGCAATGGCCTTCATTCCCTCGTGGAGGTTGGTTTTGGTGGTGTGCGGGGCCTTGGTTTGGGAGAGGATGAGCTGGGTGTCGTCGGCGTAGGAGATGATGTTGAGGTCGTGCAGTCGGGCCACTTGTGTGAGGGGGGCCATGTAGATGTTGAACAGCGTCGGGCTGAGGGATGATCCCTGGGGTACACCGCAGATGATGTCGGTGGCTTCGGATCAGAAGGGCGGGAGGCAGACGCTCTGGGTTCTGTCAGAGAGGAAGGACATCGTCCAGTCGAGGGCCTTCTCTTGGATTCCGGCTTCTTGGAGGCGTGTCATTAGTGTGCGGTGGCAGACCGTGTCGAAGGCGGCTGACAGGTCCAGAAGGATGAGGGCTGATGTTTCGCCGTTGTCTAGCTGGCGCCTGATGTCGTCTGTGGCGGCGATGAGGGCTGTCTCAGTGCTGTGGTTTCGTCTGAATCCGGACTGGGATGGATCTAAGATGTTGTTGTCCTCGAGGTGGCGGGCCAGTTGTGTGTTGATGATTTTCTCGATGACCTGCGCCGGGAACGGGAGCAGGGAGATGGGCCAGAAGTTTTTGAGGTTTGTGGGGTCCGCCTTGGGCTTCTTGAGGAGGGCGCTGATCTCGGCGTGCTTCCAGCTTTTCGGGAATGTCGTTGTCTCGAAGGAGATGTTGATGACCTTCTGTAGTTGGGGTGCGATGGCTGCGTCTGCTTTGTTGAATACGTGGTGTGGGCAGGGGTCTGACGGTTATCCAGAGTGGATGGAGTTCATGATCTTGCGTGTCTCGTCGTCGTTGACGATGGACCAGGAGGTCAGGTGGTTGGTGCGGGTGGTGTTCGCAGGGGGGGTGGTGTCTGGCGTAGTCGGGGCGGTCGTGGTGTTGAGGCTGTCATGGATGTCAGCGATGTTGCGGTGGAAGAAGGTGGCCAGTGAGTCGCACAGTTCTTTTGAGGGCGGGATGTCGTTGGCGTTGGCGCTGGGGTTGGAGAGTTCCTTCACGATGCTGAAGAGCTCTTTGCTGCCGTGTGCGTTGTTGTCCAGGCGGTCTTTGAAGGAAGATCTCCTGGCTAATCTGATGAGGTGGTGATGTCTGCGGATGGCGTCCTTGTGGGCTGCGAGATGTGGAGCCAGTTCTTCTCCAGTTTCTGGCATTCATGTTTGGAGGTCTGGAGCTCTTCGGTGAACCAGGTGGCTTTCTTGCTGGTGTGGTTGCTGGAGGGTTGCTTGAGTGGGGCAAGGGTGTTGGCGCAGTCGTTGATCCACTGTCTGAGGTTGATGGTGGCGGCGTCTGGTTCGGTGGGGTCGGTGGGTGGGCTCTGCACAAGGGTGGCGGTCAGCTGGTCTTCGGTGACTTTGCTCCAGCAGCGACGGGGCAGCTGTTTGGTGCGGTGGTGCGTGGTAGGTTTCTTGAAGGTGAAATGGATGCAGTGGTGGTCGGTCCAGTGGAGTTCGGTGGTTGAAGGTGACGTGGGTGCTTGTGGAGAAGACGGAGTTGAGCGTGTGGCCGGCAGCGTGGGTGGGAGCGGTGACGAGTTGTCTGAGGCTGAGGTTGGCGAGGTTGTCGATCAGGGTGGCGGAGTTGGCGTCGTTGTTGTTATCGAGGTGGAAGTTCAGGTCCCCGAGGAGGATGTATCCCAACGATGGTTTTATCCATGTCCTAGGACCCTTTTATTAAAACTTTCATAAGGGTATTTCCTAGAGACATTTTTAACACATAAGTTCACCTCAAATAGCACTGTGCACTTTCCACCCAAGAACCCGCTCCGCTGTAGTTCAGGCATTGAAGCACAGCTGGATTGCACTCGGTAATCCAGCTGGGCCCCGATGATGAAGCATGCCACCTACTAGGTAGGTGGTTGAGGGGTTTCCTTAAACAATAAACAGTTGTTTGTGCTCCTTTTGCGTAGGTACAGGTCACGAACCACGACCTTTACACCTACCAAGGACTTGTCCAATTTGTTTATTCAATAAATACCCAGGGAACAGGACAAGTAGCCGTTCTATTTTTCCTTACTCTCTTATTGTTCTGAAGAACTAAACGAATGTAGTCATAGTGAGCAGTCCTTAACATCTAACCTATAACTCAGTACCCCTAACCACCTTTACCCCAACTCTTTAATCCCTGTACCCCAAGATCCTAACTGTGTATATTCAACCCCAATCCCTACCATGCATCCTTTTGCCCTTTAACCCTTCACTGCTTTCACGCTGCACTTACGTTAGTAAGTCTTAGGGAAGTATTCCTTTTCTAAATGTTTATTTTTAGAATTAATCATTGGAAAGGGTTCAGACCTATAGGTTTCCAGATTGACTTGTGATCGCGCGTTGTAAACCTACAACACATCATCACACACTCAACCTTGGATTACGTTTCCCCCTGCGATCAGGTGTGTCTGCTTCTGCATTTGAAGTTAAGGATGATTGCTTAGTAGAGCCAGCTGTTAACCACCTCCTTTCAATCCATAGGGGAGGCGAGTGCTGCCTGTGAGCCCATAGGGGAGGCGAGTGCTGCTTGTGAGCCCATAGGGGAGGTGAGTGCTGCCTGTGAGCCCATAGGGGAGGCAAGTGCTGCCTGTGAGTCCATAGAGGAGGCGAGTGCTGCCTGCGAGTCTGTAGGGGAGGCGAGTGCTGCCTGTGAGTCCATAGGGGAGGTGAGTGCTGACTGTGAGTCTGTAGGGGAGGCGAGTGCTGCCTGTGAGCCCATAGGTGAGGTGAGTACTGAGGAGTGCTGCCTGTGAGCCCATAGGGGAGGCGAGTGCTTTCTGTGAGCCCATAGGGGAGGCGAGTGCAGCCTGCGAGTCTGTAGGGCAGGTGCGTGCAGCCTGTGAGTCCATAGGGGAGGTGAGTGCTGCCTGTGAGTCATTAGGGGAAGTGACTGCAGCCTGTGAGTCCATAGGGGAGGTGAGGGCTGCCTGTGAGTCATTAGGGAAGTGACTGCAGCCTGTGAGTCCATAGGGGAGGTGAGTGCTGGCTGTGAATCCATAGGGGAGGTGGGTGCTGGCTGTGAATCCATAGGGGAGGTGGGTGCTGCCTGTGAGTCCGTAGGGGAGGTGAGGGCTCCCTGTTAGTCCATAGGGGAGGCGAGTACTGCCTGTGAGTCCATAGGGGAGGCGAGTGCTGCCTGTGAGTCCATAGGGGAGGCGAGTGCTGCCTGTGAGTCCATAGGGGAGGCGAGTGCTGCCTATGAGTCCATAGGGTAGGCGAGTGCTGTCTGTGAGCCCATAGGGGAGGTGCGTGCAGCCTGTGAGTCCATAGGGGAGGTGAGTGTGGCCTGTGAGTCCATAGGGAGGTGGGTGCTGCCTCTGATCCCATAGGGGAGGCGAGTGCTGCCTGTGAGTCCGTACCATAGGGGAGGCGAGTGCAGCCTGTAAGTCCGTAGGGGAAGTGACTGCAGATTGTGAGTCCATATGGGAAGTGAGTGCTGCGTGTGAATACATAGAGGAGGTGATCGCTGCTTATGATCCCATAGGGGAGGTGAGTGCTGCCTGTTAGCCTATAGGGGAGGCGAGGGCTGCCTTTGAGCCCATAGGGGAGGCGAATTGTACCTATGAGCACATAGGGGAGGCGATGGCTGCCTGTGAGCCCATACGGGAGGTGAGTGCTGCCTGTGAGTCCATAGGGGAGACGAGTGCTGCCTGTGAGTCCATAGGGGAGGCGAGTGCTGCCTGTGAGTCCATAGGGGAGGCGAGTGCAGCCTGTGAATCCATAGGGGAAGTGCATGCAGCCTGTGAGTCCATAGGGGAGGCGAGTGCAGCCTGAGTCCATAGGGGAAGTGACTGCAGATTGTGAGTCCATATGGGAGGTGAGTGCTGCCTGTGAGTCCATAGAGGAGGTGAGTGCTGCCTGTGAGTCCATAGGGGAGGCGAGTGCTGCCTGTGTGTCCGTAGGGGAGGCGAGTGCTGCCTGTGAATCCATAGGGGAGGTGCAGGCAGCCTGTGAGTCCATAGGGGAGGCGAGTGCAGCCTGAGTCCATAGGGGAAGTGACTGCAGATTGTGAGTCCATATGGGAGGTGAGTGCTGCCTGTGAGTCCATAGAGGAGGTGATCGCTGCTTATGATCCCATAGGGGAGGTCAGTGCTGCCTGTTAGCCTATAGGGGAGGCGAGGGCTGCCTTTGAGCCCATAGGGGAGCAGTAGGCATGCTCCGCCACCGCGGAGGCGGACATTAGCTGCATTTGAAAGATGCACCATCGCGGTAGCGCACCCCGGGCCCCAGCGTTGTGTCACCGCCATGGAGCATGCCCTTAAACCAATGGGAGCCATGATTGCGGTGACATGATGCAATTTTGAAGATCGCGGTAGGCGTGCTCTGCCATGGCGGAGGCGGTCATTGGATGCATTTGAAAGAGGTGGACCTGGCCCACCATTTGCTGCAGCTTGGCACCTTTGAAACGACCCCAGGGGGCTATATATGTGTAGGAGTGAGACTCACATTTCCACTGCTCCCAGAGCCTGCTGCCAGAGACCCATCACCTGCTGCTGCTGCCTCCAGGGACTACTGCCAGAGACCCCTCACCTGCTGCTGCCTCCAGGGACTGCTGCCAGAGAACCCTCACCTGCTGCTGCCTCCAGGGACTGCTGCCAGAGACCCCTCACCTGCTGCTGCCTCCAGGGATTGCTGCCAGAGACCCCTCACCACCCAATTCCGCTGCTGTTGTCTCATGTCCACAGTGATGGCAAGGACAGAGAAGATCCGTGCCAGTCCCTTCACGAGCGAGGAGCTGGAGATCCTGGTGGACGAGGTGCTCACACAGTACCCAAGGCTATATGGTGCCCCAAATGTCATGGTAAGTTTTCGACAGTGGTTGGGTAGGGCAGGGGGCCACACATGCAGTTGGACTGATGCAGTATGTGCCTGGGAGTGTGGAGTAGTGTCATGCACTGCCTGACATGCTGTCTCCAGTGGGAGGGTGTGTGTACCCAATGCCACAGCTTTCCCACCCTGCACAAGTATATATGAGTGACCTGTGTTGTGTTGTCAGCCATACAGTGACACAGAAGGTTGTTCATGCTGTAGTCAGGACAGTGATTGCTTGGCTGGATGGCTGTGTGTGCCCCTGTAGTCCATCTCAGTGTGAGCCCAGCTGGCCTGCACAGTCCACGCCTACAAAGACAAGGATACATCACTTAACTTATAGAATATGACATCCGTCTTTTCACATTGCTATCCAGCTATGGGCCATCTCAGCACTGTATTTTGCACACAACTGCCCTTGTGAATGGCATTTTGTATTTGTGTGATCATGTCCCTCAATGTGACCACCATGACACATTCATCTATTCACAGGACAGGGACATTGATAGCTGCACAGTCTTGGACACAGTGAGTCCACCCCCAAACACAGGTTGACATGTGATGTATGTGTTGCTCAAGCCAACAATGGACTGGAGATGTGGGCAGGCTACAAGTGTGTTTCAGTGCTGGCATCCTGCATGTGCGTGAGATGTGCAGGGACTGTGTTCCCCCTCACACCTGCATGCTTTAACATCAGCTTTTCCCATGCAGGTGTCCCATGTGAGCTGTACTATAGTCTCTGATTGACATATCGTTGGATATGTGATGATTTTGTATCTTGCTGCTATACTGATAGGTGTTGGTACATGACACTGTGTCACTGATCATTTCCCCCTCTTGTCTCCCATGCCTGCAGCTCAAGGTACACCAGTGTAAGGCCGTGTGGAGGGCCATTGCAGCAAAGATGCGAGCTCTGGGGGTCTCAAACTGACGGTGCACCCATTGCCACAAGAGATGGGACGACATCAGCCGGCTGGCTAAGAACGTGGCGGAAATTACCTTAGGGCTGCTTCCTCGCACTGGGCGTTTGGCATGGTGCAGCATGACACCACTAATGGGGCGCATCTTGGCGGTGACACAGCCTGAGCTGGATGCACGTTTGAAGGAGCATCAGCAGCAAGCCAGGGGTGAGCATCTAGGGAGTCTGACTTTGGCTGGGAGTGGCTGCATGTGTACAGAGCCTGTGCCAGCACTGGCCTATGTGATGTTGGTAGTGTGATGCTGTGGCAAGTAAGTGGCTGCTGACCTGGGTGCCGGTGACATGCATTTGCCCTACCTGTACTTACAAAGGTGATTTGGATGCTGTGCCTTCACATTACATTCTGAGTTGTGCTCTTCAGGTTACTTCTGCATTGGGGTAGTCTTGGGAATCCCATGGGAGGGAACAGCAGTGTGTCCGATCTGACTGTGCGTACATCAATGCGTCCATAGCATGTACCCAGATTGGGGAGGCCTACACATCTGGCAGCAATGTGCATCATTCTATTGTCCCCAAGGTACGACATGGTGGGTGGCATGGGCTAATGTCCATTGTGGACTGTCATGCTGTAGTCTGGGTCTGAGTTGTCCCCTCCTGTTCCATCCAGATCTGTCATTGGCAACATGTACTGTGCCCCCGTCATGTCCCTAGGTGTGCACAGAGCTAGTTTTGTGTCTGTTTGAACAGAGCCACATGCAGGGTGTTGTGCTGTGTGGTCATCACATGGCTCACACATGCCTGAGTTTCCAGTTTCCACGCACTGCTTAAGTCAATATAGTGAGTTGGCACGATGTGATTGCACAGGGTGATGTGCAACATGTAGATTTGTTGTTCTTTTGTGATACATTGCTTGCATATGTTTGTTCTGTTGCTGTCACTGACCTTACCCAAAATCTCTCTCTCTCATGCAGCATCACCTATGGTCACGGAGGGATAGGAGACGGACACCAGTGGGGGTGAAACTGGCACAACAGCTGCCCAGGAGCCCAGTGACACAGATGTCACCAGCACCTCAGAGGGGAACAGGAGTCTGCTGGAGGAATCCCAGCCTAAGACGCAAAGCACCACATCATCTGATGCCAGCGGGGATGCATCCATGTTGGAGGGCACAGGTAACGAGGACTCTGCATCGATTTCCACCACACAGCGGCCAGTGCCCACCCTCCCAGCCACTTCCTTTGGTGCTGCACGTGTCTGCATCAGTAAGAGGGAGTGTCCTTCACCCCTGGCACTTCTACCCCTGCCCCTGTCCCCCCTGCTGCCATCAGTGCTGAGTCTGTAGACCTTTTGCGCCAGATGTGTGTAGGCCAGACAGCTCTCCTCAATGCCTTCATTGACCACAACAAGAAATTGGCCCAGGTGGTTGCGTTCATGGAGGGCATATATTCAGATGTGGGTGGGCTGCACCGGACAGTCCAGGCTTTGTCATCAACAGTGACGTCTGCCCTGCAACAGGCACATACTCACAGTTTAGCTCCTGTCCCTTTGTCCACCCCACTGGCAGTGGCCACATCTGACGATAGTGACCACGGTCCACATACGTCAAAGTCACGATACAGCACACAGCAGCAGCAACCCAAGCGGTGCCGGGCACAGACACCATCCCCAGAGAAGACCAAAGCCACCCCAGAGCGCAGGTAGAAAAGCCAATCAGGCGACACCAGTGGACAAAAAGTAAAGCAGCAGACCTCAGGCACACATGCCTAAGTGGCATCCCCATCCAAGGACTCTCCTGCCCCTAAAGCATCATGCAAAGAGAAGCATACAGTGTCTGTGCCCATCAAGGAGGTGGTGCATGCTAAGGGTACACCTAGGAAGGGCTCCAAGGCAGAATCACCAACCACCTCGACTCCCATTCCAAGCCCAGTGAAGCAGGGGCCGGAGGGCACTGTAGGGGTAACACCTAGTAAATAGGGAAAGGGGGGGCAGAGGCGAAGCCAGGCAAAGCGTTCCGCTGGGTCCAGCACATCACCAGAGGGGCTGCCAGCGTCTGCCCCTGCAGCAGCTGTGGTGGTGAGTGTGCCTGTTGTGCCCACACCACTTCCCATTGATCCACAGTCAGGCAAGCCATTTAGGATTCCCAAGAAGTGGAAGGGCATCCCTCCACAATCTCCCAGCCACACCGTGTCTCCCGTCTGCATGACTCCACCTCCACGTGCCACTACACCACCTGGTCCAGGCAGCCATCCGGCTTGCCAAGCCACTGATAGCTCTACCTAAGCTGTTGCGCTCTCTCCCCGGTCAAGTGCCCAGACAATCCCTGTGACGCAGCCAGCTCCCAGTCCGCCTGACAGCCAAGTCTGAGTGGTAGTCACCCTCACACACCTGTCTCTCACACAGGTGGGCCTGTACTGCACAATGTTGCCACCTGACTGTGTTGCTGACCATGGAAAGGTACAGTCACACACATTCCCTGTGCAGCTTCTCATGGACATACTCTGCACTTCATTTTGGCCACTGGCCTTGTTGCTCTATGCTGTTTTGAAATATTCCCTGTGCAGCTTCTCATGGACATACTCTGCACCCTGAACTGGCCACTGGCCTTGCTGCTCTTTGCTGTGTTGAACTATTCCCTGTGCAGCTTCTCATGGACATACTCTGCACCCTGAACTGGCCACTGGCCTTGTTGCTCTTTGCTGTGTTGAACTATTCCCTGTGCAGCTTCTCATGCACATACTCTGCACCCTGTGCGGGCCACTGGCCTTGCTGTTTTGCCCTTGCCTGTGCAGCTTCTCATGGACTCACTCTGCAATTTGTCCTGGCCACTGGCCTTGTCGTTCACTGCTGTGTGACCCCTGCCTGTGCAGCTTCTCATGGACTCACTCTGCACTTTGTCCTGCCCACTGGCCTTGTCGTTCACTGCTGTGTGCCCCCTGCCTGTGCAGCTTCTCATGGACATGCTCTGCATCTTGTGCCTTGCTCTTCTCTTCTCATGGTACCTATCTGTGCAATATGTGAATAAAGACAGTTGCTCCTGTTGTCTATTTTGTCAGTGTCCTTAATGAATAAAGTTATTTTGCTGTATGTAAATGGTGTACTGTGCCACATGGTCTGTGTGCCACTTCAAAATAGTCAATTTTTGGGCTCACTTACTCTCTTTTTTTCAGGGGTGACAAGGTCTTCAGTTCTTCTTGACCCAGATACTTTTGTGGGCAATGGTGTCAATTTACAATGTATAGCAGTAGTCATTTACTTAATTAGTTCATGTTGGCTATATTGTACACATGTCAGGTTGAGTGAGTTTCTGCACACAGTATTTCAGGCAGGCTGGCCAGGGTCATCATGTATGTGTGCTATTCCTTTATGTGTGCCCAATGGTGTATATGTGTGGTCATCTTGTGATGGCCAGTCCTCCTAGTCCCAAGGCTTATTTTTCATTTGTGCTCTTGGATGGCCAGGTAGTGTGCAGTGTGAAGGGGGTGAGTTTGTGGGGCATGCTGATGTGTACATGCCTCTGCACTGTCAAATACACACATGTGTCACCCAGAAGTTGTGTGCCTCTTGTTTTGATTGTTCATCCCTGTGGATGTGGTTGTATGCCCATGTGTGAGCTGTATGTAGTGCACTGTGCAGAGTGTTAGTGTGTCCTTGCAGTACTGTCTGACTCCTACTTATTGTTTATGTCACTTGTGAGTATGCAGAGAGTGTTACTGGCAAGTCAGTGTTGTGTTGTGTTGCACATCCATATGTCTTGTTGCTGTTTGTGGAGACTGTGCAGACCTTCTTGCCTCCAGTGTGGCATGTTGTGGGTGTTATCATTCCATCCCCTATCTGTGCTTCAGCTGCCTTCCCATTGTGGGTCTGCACTCCCTCTCTTTGTGTATGGTACACTCCTGTCATGTCCCCTACTAACTACTAACTACTAACACTTCACGTTTGTGTCAGCTGTCCCCTTGGTTTATATGTGTGTGTGCCTCCCCATGACTTCATTTGTGACACTGTGCTTTGTGGTGCAGTTCTTTGGCCAGGGTCAATGTGTCACTCATGGCATTTCCCCAATGGGTCATGTGTGAAGTTCTGGTGCTGTTTGTCAGTCTTGCTTGCTCCAATGCAGTTCAACTGTGTGTGCTGACCAGTCCTCTGGACAAGTTGTTTCCACCTTTGTGTCCCAGACTTGTGCATCTTTTGGGTGTTGTGTTGTGTTGGATGTCTGTGTGTTGTCTGTGTTATTGCTTCGCTTCCTGGGTGTGCTGTTGTCTTTGTGCTGTGCTGTATGGTGTTGTGTGGGTTGCTGTTATGTCACTGATGTTTGTGTGTGTCTGGTATGCTTGGTGTGCACACACAGCTTGTTGTGCATGCAGTGCTGTGTGTGTATGTTGCCTTGTGATTGCCTGGTGTGCATCCCCTGATGTCCTGCTGTGTTTGCTATGTGATTGTTCTGCCTGTGCATCTGTTGTTTGTTTGCTGTGGCTGTGTTGTTCTGTAATGGTGCACTTCTTGTGTGTGTTGTGGAATGTTGACTGTGCATTGTTCTTAAGTGATGAGGTTGTGCACTCCTGTTGTGTCTTTGCTCCCATTGCCTTTCCCCAGTTTAGCTGCACAGGGCATATCTGTTGTTGTGGCTCTGTGTGTGTTTCTGTTGGGTTATGTGTTTGTCTGTTGTATTTGTTTTGAGATTTGTGGTGGCATCCCTGCGTGTGTGTGTGATGTCTGTGGCTGACCCTAGGATGTGTGTTTGTTTGTGTGTGTATTGACTGGCAAGTATTGCCAGCCTTCAGTTTGTTTGGCACTGGTGTTATGTGCTGCTGGTGTGAGGGGGGTATGTGTGTAGATTCCTACTGGTGTTTGTCAGTCCTGAGGTGTGTAGATGGGCCCTGTGCATAGTGCTGCTTGTGTACTCCTGTGAAGTAGTTGTATGGATGTGTGGCTGTTCACACTTTGACTTCAGGGCCTTCCTTTTATCCTTGTGCCTATACGTGGTTTGCCTTGCTGTCTCCGTGTGTTGTTGCACTAAGCTGACTGTGGTTTGAGTTCACTCAATGTGCTTTGATTGTGTGAGGGTGTTCTCTGTTCCTTGTGTTGATGTGATGTACACATGTTTGTTGTGTGTCTCCATGGCCTTCCATTTGTGTGCAGCCCACTTTGGTTTCCCTATTTGTTGTGCTCTATTGCTGTTGGCATGTGGGGTGTGTATGTGTGTGTGTGTCAGTCTGTGGTATGTGTGTGTGACTGTGCAGGCTGTGTGTCCATTTGGATTATTATTCCTTGTATGTGTTCATTTGTTGCTTGTCCTCATTTTTATTTCCCTGAGTGTGGTGTTGTGGTGGTGTGTGTGTTTCCCTGGCCCCGTGCTACTGTGCTGTGTGTTGTGTGTTCCTGTGCAGCCACTCCTGCAGTGTCTGTCTCCATGATTGTTTGTTGTGTGGTGCAGGTATTGACCTGGCTTTTTGTTGTTATTCAGTCAGGCAGGTGTTTAGGCGCCGAAAGTAGGGTTGCCGGGCGAGTTGCAGTATCCCTAAAATTACCATGTTGAAGTTTGGAAGGTGAATATCCAACAAAGATGCCTTTAAATGCTGTTTTTGTCTTGTCATTATTGTTATGCGTTGACACAGAGGTCAAATGTCAGACTGTGTCTTCTAAAACTGTATTGTTTATTATTTTAACATGGACATTTGTGTTCTCTTTCCCAGCCTGCAAAGTGAGAGGATTTTGTAAAATGAACTTTGTAACAGTCTTGGTGGTGTGAAAGGAATAGACAGGTGTTAGGATGTCATTTTTTTAACACAACACATTGTAAGTACGTATAAATGAACTGTACATATATTTCAAAATATATTAGCAATTTGGAAAGCACAAATGAAGTGTTATTTTTCATTCTGAAGTGTGGTTGAAACTAAGATTTTAATAGGAGCCAAACAAATATTCACCGAAAAGCGATTTCCACAAAAAGTTTACATGCTACATAATTGTATCTGTGAGCTGTGTGCCTTTGAAAAATTTGTGGGGAACGATAGCCTTAACACCGATGGTCTCCCATCTGGAATAGCAGTAGTGCACAAAGAATACTGCAACACCCATTGGACTCAAAGGGCAACAGCCCCACCCCACCCCCCCGTCGTGTGTGGCAGCCCGGGATGAGACAGCTTCCCGGGCACAGACACAGCCGCACCCGAACACTTCACAGGTCTTTAAAAGACCATTTTCATGTTAATGAGGCCTTGCTGTTGTTTCACCCCTTCTAAGAGCCCCTGCAGCGCCACTCTGCCTATTGCTTTAAAGATTTAGCCACCCCTCCCCCCCGAAATCAGCTTATTGCTTAAAGATTCAGCCCCCCCCCCCGAAATTTTTTCTTAGCCCCCCCCCTCCCCCGAAATTTGGCTCTAGTTGCGCCTCAGACTGCAACATGTTTTCCATTTCTAAATTAAACAGTGGCAGGGACTGTGCTTTGTACCCAGTAGTCTGAAGTACTAATAAAGACTCCTTAATTGGCCTTTAGCTAAAGCATCCCCGACTAGGAGACCCGGTGCCTATGGCGGGATTCCAGTCCTGGGGCAGGTGCTGGTGACGGATGACGCTGCCGGCACCGGCCTATAATGTGCGCAGGCATTGGTCGCCGGGCGAGCGGGGACCCTGAAGTGTTTAAACACTTCCCGGTAACCAGGAACTGGTTTCTGCCGTACTCCGCGCCTTTGAAAGGGGAGGCGGACAGGCCCGGTTCTAGCAGGGGGGCCGGGTGGGCCAGGCCCACCCAAACATGACCTTTGGCCACCCAATCACGGCTGAAGAGGCAACAAAGAAGGCACCTCTTAATTGCTTCCTCAATTTCAATGTCAAAATGTTTTTTCCACT
Source organism: Triturus cristatus (assembly GCF_964204655.1). Lineage (NCBI taxonomy): Eukaryota > Metazoa > Chordata > Amphibia > Caudata > Salamandridae > Triturus > Triturus cristatus. The sequence continues at coordinate 803,200,272 of NC_140584.1, forward strand.
GTCTTTACAACTGAAATTCAGTGGTGTGTTTTGGGGGTAGAGGTGGGTGAGAAAATAAATTAACAGGGAGAGGTAAGGCTATGGCTTGGCTCTAAGAGCCCATGCTCAAGCTGAGCCCTGAAAATGTTTGCTATATGAAACATACAACAAACATCATGTAAAATATGATACAGTCTCTTCAAAAATCTCAATTTTTTATTTTTTAACACAGGGAAGCTTTGACATTAATTTCGTAATATAGTGCTGCACTGAGAAGTACTTATTAAAAGTGATAGTTTTTAAACATGAGCTTACAGTCATTCCTACCCCGTTCTCACACTGGTAACAATGCCATTAGTGAAGGAAGAGGCAAGACATTTGCCTCATGGTCCTTGTATGTGGCCCAGATTATTGTAGAGCAACAATAGTCTACTAAAACAAACACAATAGGTTTTTGTATAGTTGTTTTTCTGATTCATGTTAGAAATGGGATTTCTGGTTGGCTAGGGCTTGCGCCAAAGCCAGGCAGAAACCACCACTCTAGTCAGGGCTGGGGAGTTACACGCCAAAGATAACCCCTGCTCACCCCCTTGGTAGCTTGGCACGAGCAGTCAGGCTTATCCCGGAGGCAATGTGTAAAGCGTTTGCGCACGCACCCAGCAAAAACACCCAAGGCCCACCACAAAGGAAAATCCACACAAGGTATTATATAAAAATAGCCTTTGCATTATACCAAAACACATTAGATAAAAACACACTCTTTACAATGTGCCAACAGGCACGGGCAGAATTTACAGGGGAGTTATTTACATGGGACAGGGCCTCAAGGACCACTGTCAGGAATAAGCACTTTTGGAACTAGAACGTTGTAGAAATATCACTTTAGAACATAGCACATATAATCACTGTAGCACCAATTAGAAAATGTAGCGCACAACCAGTAACCACTGGTAACAGGTAAGTACCACCTACGCAACCCTAACCACCTTAGGAGAATATTGCGCAGGGAACCAGGACCTCACTAGCACCACCTGTACTAGGAGAAAAACAACCACCTAAGTATGACAATACCTGTAGGGGAATAAGCACATTACACATGATGCATCACAACACATTCAGAGGTGTAGGGAAGGAAACAAATGATGCATAACATACATTCAGCGGTGTGGAAACAAGGCACATGACGCATAAAAACACATTTAGAGGTGCAGGAAAACACAATTGCACCCAACTCACATAAGTCACCACCTGTGACTGTCCATAGGCCAACTGGCCTTGTTGGGGCTAGGACGCCCTGTCCAGCAGAGTCAGGACAAGACTGCGCACTCACTCAAGGTAGGAGCAACTGAGCACAGCCTACACGTTGCAGCTGCCCACTAAGTGCTGGGCAGCTGGGGAACTGACTTATGCCACACGTTGGAGCATGCCAGCTCTGGGACACACTATGCGGTGCTGGAGCCACCTAGGTTCTTAACAAACAACGCTGCATACGTTGGAGCCCTCTAGGCTCTTAAAACAATGTGCCCCCATTGTTCGAGTGTACTAGCGCTCTAGAGCAAATATTGGCCCTGCCGTTGGTCAGCGCACGCCGTAGGAACAGCGAGGCAGAACTGCGCTGTGCCTTCACTGGCACTGAACAGGCTGGGGCCGCCAGGAAATGTTCCCCCAGGCCCTACGGTGCTTCGTGATACCAATGCAGCCTCCCGCCCGCGATTCGCCCAACTTACCGAGACTTCTCCGTCTGCCTTCCGGTCTCTTCTCGTTGGGGCGGACTGCGCGGGGCTGACATGCGGTGGGGGCAGGCACCGATAATGTGCCTCGGGCCCCCTCCGCCGTACTCCCAGGTGGATGCAGCTTCTCCAGTGGAGCCTCCGAGGCTCTGGGTGATTTAGGCCGTACGCGGGGCTCCTACTTCCGACACAGGAGCCCCGCCAGTACCTGCAGCCCCGCGGGGAGGCACCGGCTTCCTTCTCTCTCGCGGTCTTTTCTGACACCGGGACTTCCTGCCCGCTCTGCATTTCAATGACGCGGCGGTAGGAGTCCCGGTTGCCAGGCAACCCTCCGGCTTTTTGCAGCAGCAGCGGCGAGGAGCTTTTCCTTCCCTCTATACTAAAGCGCGGGGTGGGCTCCCGCCTTCGGTTAAATAAGAATGCCACGGGGGCTCCTCCGTTCGAGGCACACAAAGCGGGGTAGGCACCCGCGAGGAAGGTGCCGCAACGCAGGGTGGGCACCCGTTTTTAGAAATAATTAAATAAGCGTGGTGGGCACCCGCCAACGAGCACCACAATGCGGGGTGGGCACCCACTACAAAACACGGCAAAAAGCGGGGGAATCCCTACGTCGGGGTTCCCTCGCTAATTATTGCAGCCCAGCGCTGCTGGCCACTACGAAGGTGCTCCTCAGCAACCAATAAAGCGCTTCCCAGGCGCTTGAAGGCAGGGTCCAGGAGCAACAAGTGGAGAGCTTCTCCTCTGCAAGGCAAAGTCCAGGGGAAGTCTCTAGGAAGGCAGGAGGGGCAAGGGCTGGGCCCAGGGGCCAGCTCACAGGGCCCTCCAGGTAGGGAGGCAGTACCCAGTGGCGGTCTCTCCTGGTGCCCAGCAGCAGCAACAGGCCCCCCTAGTTAGGATCAGAAGACATTTTACATGAGGTCACAGCCCCTTCTTATACACAGGTTTACCTTTGTTTCAAGGTGCAGGGGAGGGGCGAACCAGTTACAACTGGTTCCTGAGCACTTTGGTTTGCTCAGCCCCTCTCCCTATTCAGAGAGCAGGCCAGGGTCATCAGTCGCACCACAGGGGGCGGAGCCAGTATTGTGTGGGGAAAGCCCAGCCCTATTCAGGTCCTAGGTATACTCCTCCCACCCATCTGGCTGCTGATCTCCCTATTCACCACTGGGTGACTCATCCTGACTCTGGGGATTCTCTAGCCCGTCACATGACCTCAGCCAGCCAATCACGCGACAGGCAGTCACTGCACATTTATGCCAGCGTCTAGAAGTGGCACTTCCACACTAGCTACATGGACACCGCACACATCATCGCGCAGCATTTTATCACACGAGTCCGTACATACCAAACTCGCACCTGCACTCCCCATGCATCAGGAACTACCAGGGACACATACATTCCCCCATGCATTTCTATGGGAGGGCAGGCCAACCTTACTACACGCACGCACTTTACCCTGGGACACAGTGGTAAAGTGCGCAGAAGCCAAAAATCACTAACACCAGGTCACAGTAAAAAGCAAAACGTTTCAGGGGTGAACCTGCCAGAAGGGCCAAGCCCAACACAACCCCCTTCCAGCCAAAACGCAGGGTAGATAAATCACCACCGTGATGGTCTTCCTTGCTTGGGGCGATAAAACACGGAAGCAGGCCCGCAACAGCAGGGGCACTCTTCGGTTTTACGCCACTCTGAACCCACGTGGTTCCCTCTGAAAAAACTCGGCGGACCAACTGGGCTACCCCACTGGTACTCCTCAGCAGTCCGCGGCCAGGACCAGGCCCTAGGCCACCCAGATACCACTGGTCCTTGCCTAACCATAGAGTGGGGGGTAGGAACCCCTGGCACACAGCAACCATTCTCCACTCTACCCCTCATCAGGGCAGTTCTAAACTGCCACTGATCCTCCAGCCTAGGGTCTGTACCCTCAAGCTGACCAAAAGTCACGGGAGAGGCTCTCCTCCCCCTACCTCTTCTTCTAGGGTTCCGCCCTCTCCTCCTCTGAGAGGCGACCCCGTAATGCAATTCACCTACCAGCTCAGGACCTCTCCCTGAGAACTGGTCTCCCAACCTAGGGTTTAACCCCTCAGGTTGCACCGGGGTCAGAGGTGAGCTCTCCCACCCTCTGCACCCCCTTCCAGAGTCCTGCTCCCTACCAACTGGGACGGTACCTCTGGAAGAAGAACCGGTTAGGACACTGGTTACAGTCGTCCTACCCTTCAGGTCATGCTGATCCTGAACCTGGCCTCCCAACCTCTGGTCTAGAACCTTTGGTGGAATAATTGCCTGGCACTCCAGGCCTTCTGGGGACTTACACACCATCCCCCCAAGAGTAACATATGCCTCATATGTTGTGTGACAGTCTGCCTGGTGCAGATCTCCCGTCCCTTGTCCACCTGACAGTGCGCGAAGATCCCCCAGGACAGACGTGTGGTCACCATGGTCACCTCTATGAGACTCAGCCCTCCCGGCTGGTCCCTGACCCACTGGCTGCTCCACCGGGGAACACAGCCCCATGCCACTCCTCTCGCTGGACTTCTGTACCCTCCCTACTGGAGCGGGACTGCCAGACATCAGAACCACTGGAGCTCTATTTACAGACGCTCCAGGTCCTCCATACACTAGGTGATCCTCCTCAAATGGACTCACAGGACAGCCTAGGCCCCCAACCTGGTGTTCCCTGAAGAAACCATCCAGGTTCTGAGAATGGGTTTCGGGCCTCTGGGGACTCGAAGTCACCCACTCACTCCTACTCAACTGAGATAGGACGTGAGCCCCTACACCCCTCTCACTACTCTGGGACCTAGCTGGGCTACTCTGAGCCTCTTCCTCAATACTGGATTGGAAGCTACTTGAGCCACTACTGTTGGAAGTACTCTCCCATTCCTCATCAGAACCCTGGGCCCTTTCCCAATGGTCTGCTTCCTCTGCAAGGTCCCAAGGACTCAAGGAGTCACACCCCAACAGGTGTTGGCGCAACCCGGGATAAAAACTACTGACTAGCTGCTCTTTGATAACCAGTTCATACAGTCTGTCAAAATCCAGTTTCATATTAACCTTTATCCAATCATACAGTGCATCATCACATTTATCCACAAACTCCTCCCAAGACTGGTGAGACAGCTTCCTACTGCCCCTGAATTTCAACCTAGACTCCTCTTCTTGGGAAACAGGTACCATACTTTGGGAACTGGAAATGGGACTTCCTGCACTGGACTTTATCTCGCTGCCACCACTGGACTCTACCCTCCCTGGGGAATCCAGACAACTAAGACTGCGCGCAGGGGATAGTCTACCCTCCAGAGCAGATTTCTCCCTGGTGAAGGCCCTCTCAGCCTCCTCTATCCTCTCCTGCGCTAAGACCCTCTCGGTCTCAAACTTTTTCTCCTCCACATTCAGCTGCGCTATCGCCTTGGCATGCTCTAACCTGAGCTTCTCCAGCGCCAGCTGATGCTCCCTTTCTTCCCTCCTATCTACCCACTCCTCTGGGGACAGGGAAAGGGATGGGGTGCTGCTCCTGACACGACCCAGCAAGGGACTCCCTATCTATGGGGTCTTCACTATCTACTGGCGTCCCAGTCAGGTCACTTTCTTCCTCCTCTTCAGATTCCTCAGGGCTCCCCTCAGGCCCACCACCCTCTTGGCGTGCGGCCCGGGCCCTATCTTCCACACTGCGCTCACGTTCCCATTCCTATTTTTGCCATAGGATCAGGTTGTCCCTCAGTTTGGACTGGGTGTCTGACTCACCCACCTCTATGTCTCTCTCTTCACAGAACCTGACCAACTCTAACATACTGTATCTAAATAGACCACAGAAATTAAAAGCTGGCTCCATTTTGGCGGACGTTCTCGAGAAAAGTTCAACACAAGGAACCTAGGGGTCTCAGCTTAACACAGGAGTACACAATTCACAAAGGATTCAGCAAGCTCTCCATCCCAGAGAACTCACACTCACTTGTCTAGTGCCACACACCATTCATCCACACACAACCCCCCCTCGGACTGGTAAGGCAGTTTCTACCACCCCTGATTCCTCAACCTGACCACACGTGACACAGGTACCAAACTCTGGGCGCAGGGCGGGGGACAAATGTACTGGACACAATTACACAATGATACCTTCAGGAGAAGAAATAATGGAACTTCAAAAACAATAATCCCCAAAATGTGATTATCTAAAATGTAGAGTTTTGTGATGCAGCCAGTTGCTGCTGCGGTACAGCGCAAAAGCAAGTCCTAATCCCACCGCTGATCACCAATGTTAGAAATGGGATTTCTGGTTGGCTAGGGCTTGCGCCAAAGCCAGGCAGAAACCACCACTCTAGTCAGGGCCGGTGAGTTACACGCCAAAGATAACCCCTGCTCACCCCCTTGGTAGCTTGGCACGAGCAGTCAGGCTTATCCCGGAGGCAATGTGTAAAGCGTTTGCGCGCGCACGCACCCAGCAACAACACCCAAGGCCCACCACAAAGGAAACTCCACACAAGGTATTATATAAAAATAGCCTTTGTATTATACCAAAACACATTAGATAAAAACACACACTTTACAATGTGCCAACAGGCACGTGCAGAATTTACAGGGGAGTTATTTACATGGGACAGGGCCTCAAGGACCACTGTCCGGAATAAGCCCTTTTGGAACTAGAACGTTGTAGAAATATCACTTTAGAACATAGCACATATAATCACTGTAGCACCAATTAGAAAATGTAGCGCACAACCAGTAACCACTGGTAACAGGTAAGTACCACCTACGCAACCCTAACCACCTTAGGAGAATATTGCGCAGGGAACCAGGACCTCCCTAGTACCACCTGTACTAGGAGAAAAACAACCCCCTAAGTATCACAATACCTGTATGGGTATAAGCACATTACACATGATGCATCACAACACATTCAGGGGTGTAGGGAAGGAAACACATGATGCATAACATACATTCAGCGGTGTAGAAACAAGGCACATGATGCATAAAAACACATTCAGAGGTGGAGGAACACACAATTGCGCCCAACTCACATAAGTCACCACCTGTGACTGTCCATAGGCCAACTGGCCTTGTTGGGGCTAGGACGCCCTGTCCAGCAGTGTCAGGGCAAGACTGCGCACGCAGTCAAGGTAGGAGCAACTGAGCACAGCCTACACGTTGCAGCTGCCCACTAAGTGCTGGGCAGCTGGGGAACTGACTTATGCCACACGTTGGAGCATGCCAGCTCTGGGACACACTATGCGGTGCTGGAGCCACCTAGGCTCTTAACAAACAACGCTGCATACGTTGGAGCCCTCTAGGCTCTTAAAACAATGTGCCCCCGTTGTTGGTGTCTAGAGCAAATATTGGCCCTGCCGTTGGTCAGCGCACGCCGTAGGAACAGCGAGGCAGAACTGCGCTGTGCCTTCACTGGCACTGAACAGGCTGTGGGCGCCAGTAAATGTTCCCCCAGGCCCTACGGGGCTTCGTGATACCAATGCAGCCTCCCGCCCGCGATTCGCCCAACTTACCGAGACTTTTCCGTCTGCCTTCCGGTCTCTTCTCATTGGGGCGGACTGCGTGGGGCTGACATGCGGTGGGGGCAGGCACCGATAATGTGCCTCGGGCCCCCTCCGCCGTACTCGCAGGTGGATGCAGCTTCTCCAGTGGAGCCTCCGAGGCTCCAGGTGATTTAGGCCGTACGCGGGGCTCCAACTTCCGACACAGGAGCCCCGCCAGTACCTGCAGCCACTTCGCGACTTCCTCCCGGTTTCCACAGGGCTCTCCCTCGCTCTCGGGAGCCCCGTGGGGAGGCACCGGCTTCCTTCTCTCTCGCGGTCTTTCCTGACGCCGGGACTTCCTGCCCGCTCTGTGTTTCAATGACGCGGCGGTAGGAGTCCCGGTTGCCAGGCAACCCTCCGGCTTCTCGCAGCGGCGAGGAGCTTTTCCTTCCCTCTATACTGAAGCGCAGGGTGGGCTCCCGCCTTAGGTTAAATAACAATGCCACGGGGGCTCCTCCGTTCGAGGCACACAAAGCGGGGTAGGCACCCGCGAGGAAGGCGCCGCAACGCGGGGTGGGCACCCGTTTTTAGAAATAATTAAATAAGCGGGGTGGGCACCCGCCAACGAGCACCACAATGCGGGGTGGGCACCGGCTACAAAACACGGCAAAAAGCGGGAGAATCCCTACGTCGGGGTTCCCTCGCTAATTATTGCAGCTCAGCGCTGCTGGCCACAACGAAGGTGCTCCTCAGCAACCAATAAAGATATAGCGCTTCCCAGGCGCTTGAAGGCAGGGTCCAGGAGCAACAAGTGGAGAGCTTCTCTTCCGCAAGGCAAAGTCCAGGGGAAGTCTCTAGGAAGGCAGGGGGGGCAAGGGCTGGGCCCAGGGGCCAGCTCACAGGGCCCTCCAGGCAGGGAGGCAGTACCCACTGGCGGTCTCTCCTGGTGCCTAGCAGCAGCAACAGGCCCCCCTAGTTAGGATCAGAAGACATTTTACATGGGGTCACAGCACCTTCTTATACACAGGTTTACCTTTGTTTCAAGGTGCTGGGGAGGGGCGAACCAGTTACAACTGGTTCCTGAGCACTTTGTTTTGCTCAGCCCCTCTCCCTATTCAGAGAGCAGGCCAGGGTCATCAGTCGCACCACAGGGGGCGGAGCCAGCATTGTGTGGGGGAAAGCCCAGCCCTATTCAGGTCCTAGGTGTACTCCTCCCACCCATCTGGCTGCTGATCTCCCTATTCACCACTGGGTGACTCATCCTGACTCTTGGGATTCCCTAGCCCGTCACATGACCTCAGCCAGCCAATCACGCGACAGGCAGTCACTGCACATTTATGCCAGCGTCTAGAAGTGGCACTTCCACACTAGCTACATGGACACCGCACACATCATCGCGCAGCATTTTATCACACGAGTCCGTACATACCAAACTCGCACCTGCACTCCCCACGCATCAGGAACTACCAGGGACACATACATTCCCCCATGCATTCCTATGGGAGGGCAGGCCAACCTTACTACACGCACGCACTTTACCCTGGGACACAGTGGTAAAGTGCGCAGAAGCCAAAAATCACTAACACCAGGTCACAGTAAAAAGCAAAACGTTTCAGGGGTGAACCTGCCAGAAGGGCCAAGTCCAACAATTCATGTATTTGAATGTGCTTTCATGTGCAAATATGAAGAAAAATGAGTTTTGGTGAAATAAAATATTTGTCCGAGCTCCCACAATTTAAGTGGGGAGGCTCAATTTATCCAGGTTTTATTTTTTCACTTTGTTCAAGTCAGCCTCTAAATGGCTGTTTGGCTATCCTTTTTATGTTAATGCTTTGTTTTTACCACTTTGTGCAGGTTTCTGCTGTTTTTATATAGTGTGAACTCGACCTGGAGATGCTGAAACACTTTACCTGAACACCGGTTACATTAAACAAGGTCACATTCCTTTATTTTAGGCATTGGAAATCTGCCCAGAATCACAGGATGTTGAGCCAACGCCGAGACTCGAACCTAGCTTGTTCAGTTCCAAAGTTGGAAGCTCTCACTGTAATGCCACATCGAGGGTGGATTCAGGGTAGTAGGCCGAAGGTACATGGAAGGCTTGAAGTTCCAACAGGACCTAAAGCTGAACCAGGCTTCAGGCTCAAGCCCGGTTTAAGCTTTTAGAGCCAGTCTTCCTAGTGCAAAAGGTCAAAGCTTAGGTGTGGTAACATGGACCTCCTTAACCTTAAACTACTATTACACTCTGCTTGGAACCTTGGTGCTGGTGCTAAAGCCTGGCCCGCTGGAAATGACAAGAGTTAGGCTGTTGAGTATAGACATGAGCTCTTACTATATTCAATGTTTCAAGTTTGAAGGTGATTTTACTAATGTTTTTTACGGGAATAATGAAAGTGGAGCTGGATGGTGGCTGATATGGGGCTGGGGCCCAAGGTCAGCTGTGAGATAAGGTGCACTGGAGAAGGATGGTAGAAAAGTGGATAATCGGGCCTCGAAGTACTTGCTTTGATGCCTGGTCTGTTGGAATTTGAGGGTTTGCGCTTAGGTCCAGACATTGGTTTTACTTTCAAATAACTTTCCACATGCTCTTTATACACACAGAATCGATCCGTTGTATCATGGTGACTGCTTGCAAGTAGATATGACGTAATCTAGGGCTTGTAGGCTACCGCAAAAAGTGAAAAACTGGGCCCGCAGTGGCCCACCCCAATGCACCTTTGGCCCACCCAAAAACAAAATTCTAGAGCCGGGCCTGGAGGCAAAGCAGGGCAGCGGTCTATGTTCACCTCTTGGCGTCCTCAGCTGACCGACGCTGCCTGCTGCCCCCACGGGGCATTTCTAATCTGTTTTTTGTATTGATTGTTTATTTTTTTCCAGGTTGTTCAAGCAACGGGCAGCACAGTGCTCTTCAGAAACAGTCAGCACCAGATAGCGGGCCCGCTGGGAGCCGCACAGGCTTGAGTTTCTTACTCACCTGACCCGAGTTAGGACACGCAGTGATGGCTCTGGCGGTGGCCCAGGTGAGGTGAGTGTGTGGAGACAGTACATTTTTTCAAAGAAGGCACGTTGGTTACGATGGGTTTTTAGAATTTGTTTGATCTGTGTGTCCCCATAGGAAAGTAGATCTGGCAGTGTGAGGCACACACCAATTGTGTTTTTTTACTGTGCCTGCTCAAGGTGGTCCTAGTGTTTGAGGGCATAGTTTGCTGGCACAGATATTTTGGCCATTTGTGTAGTAGGCAGCTGGTGGACTTTGGGGGTTACATCTTGAGCTGTTTAGTTACAGTCATGTTTCAGAGTTGAAAATATATTGGTGGTTATTTGTTTCCAGGTTTTGGGGTTGTCCTGCAGGCTCTGTTTGAGGCAGAGAAGTCGGTGTAGGGCACAGAAGGGAGGGAAACGCATGTGCATGGAGGAGCTTATGGAAGCTATGATGTGCCAGTTGGATGCCATGGATCAGTCTTTGGCTGAATTGAGGGACTGCCTCCTGCGTGCGTGCAGTGTGAGGTGGAAGAAAGGTCTAGGCTGGTAGGAATGGCCCCTAGGGCAGCATTTCCTCCCATACTTAAGAGGGCTAGGACAAAGCACAATAGGAATGGGGGAGAGGCCAACCCAGGCCAGGCCTGAAGAATAGGTGGCAGGACCCTCGGGACTGGGCAGAGAGGTGCCAATAGAGGGGGTGACAGGAAACGTGGTTTTTAAAGGGAGAAGACAGCCGATGATGAAGCATGACACCTGGTGGTGTGTGAGGCCAGTCCATACATTTTTTTGAGATGTCCAACACCACCTAAATCACTGGTATAATTTGCCTCTAATTTTACTAAAGAATTAGACATTGTTGACAGGGTAGCTTCTTGTTGTGTGATACATGTTGGTTGGAGGCCAGCTTACCCTGTCTACCCCGCACCCTCTTGTTCCCTCCCCTTTTGAAAAAAAGGGTTTCTGTGTAAAGACGTGACAGGAAACATACCTGCGGGGCAGGTGCACCAGGTGCGGTTTTGATGCATGGCCATGGCGGTAGTGCAGCAGGGACTGGACCTGCAGCCAGGGAGGGGGATCGGGTAGAGCGGCAATGGCTCATCAGCAACTAGTACGACTCCGGTGGGAGCACACAGCCAGCCTGATCTAGTGACCAACCTGGCAAGCATTTTACCCTGGCTTCCCAAATTCAGAATGTTGGCGGCTCCTGCATGGAGAGAGGCCATGGTGGAAGTGGGGTGATGACTTGGAGAAGGCCAAGAGGATAGTGGCCCACTTGGAAGGGTCCATGCCGCAGGATGACCAATCAGTGTCAGCCATGATGGCAGAGACGGTGGGCACATTGCCCATCGTGAGTCAAGGTGCAGTAGCTAACCAGGCGGAGGCCCAGGCCCCTCAGGTTCTAGGCAAAGCCCTACCCACCCAGTGCAAGGCACCGCAGCAGCAACAGGAGTGTCCCCCAAGCCTCAAGACTCGGTGGAGACAGGTATGACAAATCTGCTGCCAAGTCATGGTTTGGGGGAAATACAGTCAGCATGGGATCGTTTGGGTAGGCATATTGCTTCCATGGTGAAAGAGAAGATTTGGAAGGGGGCTAATGTAGAAATCTTTGATTTGCTCCTGGGAAAGCCTGAGAGAGAGGAATCAAATAGGTGCAAAGTTTGGGCGCATTTCAGGGACCGTGGCCACTGGCCATACAAAAAGAGGGTAGAGGAGACCTTATTAAATTGAATTTAGGGGTTTTCCATTTACCAGGCAGTCTTATCAGAGTGGTTTAATGGCTTGGGCTCCCAACTGGCGTGTTACCAGAACCGGATTGCATGTGTACATGATGAATATAGTGGTGTGGTGTGGAAGGAGTATGACAAGGAGTTTAGGAGGGTTAAGGCAACTAGTCCTGGCTTGGCATGAGATCAGATTGATGTAGATTTATGGTTATGTCATTTGAGACACCAACGCCAAGAAGCCACCCCAGTCATTCCCTTCGGCCAGGCCCCACCAGCAGCGCAGGAGAAGGAGGGTAGAAAGGGACATGCTGGGATTGCAACAACCGGTCTTGTTCCAGGCCGCCTGGGTCATGTAAATTCAAACATGCCTGCTCATCCCTGGGTCATTCCCGGGCTCCCATCACATCCTGAAACAAAATGTTTTAAGAAATCCAAGGACAGAGGGGGCAAATAGCCAGTTTAAGGGCTCACTCCTCACCAAGGCCTCCTCCCCACTGAATGTGTCTGCAATGATCCCATGACTTAATAGGTATGTTAGCCCAGGGGCAGCGCAGGTGCTTTTTGAAGGTTTTGAGGGTGGGTTCAGGATACCAGCCCCAGGATATGTGGGCATTGCCGATTGAAGAAACCAGAAGTCCCTGAGGTCTAACCAAGCAGTGGCGATAGCAAAAAATGAGAAGGAAGTGAGATTGGGGACGGTGGCCGGCCCGTTTGAGTCAGTGCCCCTGGAAGGTTCTGTTTGCTTGCCACTGGTGGTGGTGCCCAAGAAAGACCATGGCAAATTTCACCTAATACATAACTTGTCTGCCCCTATGGGCCAGTCTTTAAATGAGGCAATCGATGGTACGCTATGCTCGGTCAGATATACTTCCCTGGATCAGGCAATTGAGATGCTCCAGGGACTGGTTACATTACTGGCAAAATTAGACATAGAGTCTACATTCAGGATTCTCGCCGTGCACCCTCAGGATTTTCATCTGTTAGGTTTTCAGTTCAAGGGGAAGTATTATTTGGATAAATGCATGCCCATGGGTTACTCTGTATCATGCTCCTATTTTGAGAAGTTCAGTTCCTTTCTTGAATGCATTTTCAGGCAGAGGGGGGGCATCTGTGTGTGTTTCTCTATCTGGATGGTTTTCTTTTCCTAGGCTCATCTGACTCACCAGTGTGTGGAGAGGCGTTGCAGTCCTTCCATGCATTGATGAGTGAGTTTGGAGTTTCCCTAGCACAAAGCAAGACTCTGGGACCGACTATGGTCATAGAGTTCCTGGGTATTGAATTGGACTCTGAGGCAGGTGTTTCAGGGCTTCCACAGGGAAAGGTTTCAGCATTCTCTCAGGCATGCAGAGGTGTCTGAGTAAGGATAAAGTCATGATACACCAGTTGCAGAAAACTGTTGGGCAGCTCAATTCTGATTTAAGATTCATTCCCATGGGCCACCCATTTTCAAGACCCATTGCCCAGTCAGGTTTGAAGGAAAAGTACCACCACACCAGGTTGTCAAGTGAGGTGTGTCAGGACATGCGTATTTAACTACCATTCCTGCGTGATTTCAATGGCACAGTAGTGTGGCCCAGCCCCGCCAAATCCAGTGAGGAGCTGGGCCTCCTTATGGACGCGGCGAGTAGTGAGGGGTTTGGTGCCATCTTGGGCCCGGCATGATGCACACATCGCTGGCCCGCTGCATGGGTTGAGTCTGGCCTGACTGACAATATAGGTTTCCTGGAGCTTTTTCCCATTATGGTGGTGTTATCCATATGGCCAGGCCAGTTACGCAATCAGTCAGTCATATTCTGGTCCGACAACATGACAGTTGTTGAGTTCATCAAACATCAAGCGGCCAAATGTAAAATGATTCTGATGTTGTTGAATGAGATAGTGCTCCAATGCATGATATTGAATGTGTTGTTTAGGGCAAAGCATGTCCCGGGGGTGCTGGACAATGCCGCTGATGCTCAGTCTAATTTCAAGATGCAGGGTTTCAGGTCCCACCACCTAGAAGCAGCAGAAGCCCCAACGCCTTTTCCAGATCGTCTGTGCAACTTGGTGCCCAAACCTACCAGACATTGTGGCAGCCAGTTTAGCGCTCAAGACGAGGAGGCCCTATGAAGGGGCATTGAGTGCTTATTGTAGCTTTCTAGGGGATGAATGGGAGAGGGTGTAGCTGGAACCCCCCTCCATCCTGTCTATTTTTGGGAGCTTTAAGGAACGAGGGGCACTCTGCAGCATGCGAGCGCTGTCACATGGCAGCAATTTCTTTCTTTTCCAAGATGTGGGGCATCTGAACCCAGACAGATATTTCATTATTCAGAGGGCTTTGCGGGGATGGCAGCACCTGCAGGGGACCCAGTCAGATGCCAGGCGCCCCATTGGTGTAGGCACACTGGCAGTAGTTTTGAGTGTCCTAGGGAACATCTGTAGGTCCACTGAAGCGGCTGACCTCTTCAGGTCAGTATTTACATTGACCTTTTATGTAGTGTACAGGGTGGGGGAACTGGTGGCCAAGAATACAGACAGATTGGCATGGGGGTGTAGATTGCGCTCGTGTAAATTTCTGAGGTCTCACTGCGTATTGCTGTACCACACTCCAAGATGGACCAGGTTGGAAGGGGAGACCACATCACCTTGCATAGAGCATCAGGTAAGACCTGCTATCCCGTGAGCAAATTAGAAGTATTCTTGTTACATAGGCCTAAGGGGGTGGGAGGCCCACTGCTAGTGCAGCATGATACCACCCATTTGACGAGGTTTCAGTTTTCCAGGGTGCTGGGTCTCACGCTCAAGGCTGCTGGAATTGACCCCACTGATTTCAGCTCTCATTTATTCAGGATTGGGGCAGCCACACAGACGGTGGGAAGGAAATTCCCAGTGCAGGTGGTGCAAAGGATTGGGAGATGGTGCTCAGAATGCTACAAGTGCTATTTTAGGTTGCACATCCTGTAAGCCTACTAAGGCGGTCAATACATTTCTTCCTTTGTTTTCTCATGGTTTCCCTGTCCTGTGACGCAGGAAGGAAGTCTGATCGGTTACGTCGGTCGCTGGTTTATTGTGCTACCCCGATGTATGCCAGGGTGCCAGATTTGATTGAAGTATTGATAATTGGGCATTCGTATGTGCAAAGGTTACAACATGGCTTTTCTACAGGTAATTTTGTCGTGCGGGCTCGCCAGGTGGACTTCCAAGTGTCTTTCCAGGGGCAAGGGGGTTCCACTTGGGTCAGTTGAGAAACCCACTAGAGTCATGGCTTTGCAAGGGAGTTATTAGAGATGCCCCCAGTCAGTGCTAGCATGGTCGCATATCATTCCGCGGTTTGAATGGCATGAGGGGATTCAGTCTGGGCCCTTAATCACTCCATTAAATGGATTAATAAAACAATGTTGTCTAGGTCTCTGAAGTTGCAGACTATTCCACAAGGGTGCATACAGGGGGAGAGGTTTTTTGTGCAGGATGGGATCCTCCTATCAAAGGTGGGTAGTGAGTTGTTGTTAGAGAATATGCTGGCAATGTTGACCCAGGGGGCAAAGCAGGGCATGACCTTTTCCTGAGAGGGAAGCAAGATAGTAGGTGAACTATGCTGGCCTTTGGCAGTGAGATCATGATTGGTGGGCCTTCAGGGTCCACAGAAGGCATCCTTTTACCTGGGACAGGTGGGGTCAGCTGTCTCTAAGGGCCCTCCAAGGGGTGCTTATGGCAAGTCGACTAGAGGGTGCAGGTGTGTGGTAGTGAATGTTGCCATCAAGCCCTTATGGCCAATCCCTGCACAGGCACGTGAGCGCCAAAGGCAACAGCACAGCCCCTTGGGGGGAGGGTAGTTGATGAGCTTGTAGGGGGTGCCCGAGGTAGGTAACCTTTGCGGGTAGAGGGGGCCCCTGCACAAAATCGCTACAGGGGCACCTAACAGGTGGACCATTCATTATCTCACTCCTAGGCTCAATGCACGATACGCAGGGACAATGACAGCCGGGTCTGGTGGCTCAGTGGACTTATGTGTCCACTGCAGGGTCCTGTGTTTGACCTCCTGGTCACAGGTTCAAATCCCGGCGAGTCCACTCAGCCTTTCATCCATCTGAGGTCGTTAAAATGAGTACCATTGAGTTGGGCAACAATAAACATCTATTATTCAGCGCCAAGATGCCTCCGGGTGAACGTGCGCTTTACAAATACACATGTTATGTTATGACTAGTTTATGGTTAGGAATGGCTATGTGTTAGAGTCTCTGTTAAGGTCAACGACCAGACACCCGACTTCGAATCCACTTCTGTCTCAAACAACACCAGCCAGCCCACCATCTCCTCCTGGACCCCAGTCACCACCGAAGACACCGTTTCGACCATGAAAGGTATCCACTTAGGAGCCCCCATTGAACCCTGCCCGCTGCACGTCTTCCATAGAGCCGCAACCGCCATTGCTCCAGAACTACGATGCACCATCAACATACGATACACCATCAATGCCACCCTCAAGACCGGCATCTTCCCCAATGACTGGAAACGCGCAGAAGTCAGACCCCTGCTCAAAAGGCCCTCAGCAGATCCCACGGACCCCAAGAACTTTTAACCCATCTCCCTCCTCCCAAGTCACCAAGAAGACCGTCAATACCCAACTAACAAAATTCATCGAAGAAAACTCCATCCTTGACCCCTCCCAATCCGGATTCCGCAGCAACCACAGCACCGAGACTGCTCTACTCGCCGCCACAGACAACATCCGTACCCTCCTCGACCAGGGACACACCGCGGCCCTGATCCTACTCGACCTCTGCGCAGCATTCAACACCCTCCCCCACCCCTCACTCACTGCCAGACCCCACGATGCCAGCATACAGGGAACGGACCCTTGATTGGATCTGCTCCTTCCTCACCGGCAGAACCCAAAGAATCAGACTGCCACCCTCCCTCTCCTAACCCAACGGAAATCAACTGCAGAGTACCCCAAGGATCGCCGCTCAGCCCCACGCTCTTCAGCATCTTAATGGCCCCTCGTCGCCGCCATCGTAAGACAGCACGGACTATGCATAGTGTCCTATGCCGACAACACCCAGCTTATCCTTTCCCCCACCAAGGACCCCATCACCACCAGATTCAACTTCCAGGAAGGAATGAAGGACGTCGCATCCTGGATGAGCAGCAGCTGCCTGAAACTCAACTCAGAGAAGACTGAGGTCCTCGTCCTCAGACCCTTGCCTTCTGCATGGGAAAACACCTGGTGGCCAACCACCCTCGGCAGCCCTCCCACCACCACAGACCATGCCTGAAACCTCAGCATCATACTGGACTCCTCCCTCTCCATGACCCGACAGGTCAACGCCGTCATCTCCAGCTGCTTCAACACCCTCCACATCCTCTGAAAGACCTTCAAATGGAAGAACATCACCCACGCACTCATAACCAGCAGACTGGATTACAGAAACGCCGTCCACGCCAGAATCAAGAAGTCTCTGCTCCGCAAGCTCCAGACCATATAGAACACCGCAGCCAAACTCGTCCTCGGCATCCCTCGACACGAACATATCATCCCACACCTGCGAACCTCCACTGGCTCCCCATTGAGAAGAGAGTTACTTTCAAGATACTCACCCACACCTACAAATGCCTCCACAACACCGGACCCCAATACCTCAACGAGAGAATCTCCTTCCACGCACCCAAGAGAAACCTCCGATCCGCCGACCTTGCCCTTACCGAAACCCCAAGCATCTACAGAGCCAGAACAGGTGGAAGAGCATTCTCGTACATCTCGGCCAAGGCCTGGAACGAGCTCCCGATCGACATCATACATGCCCCTCCCTGAACTTCTTCAGAAAGACACTCAAGACCTGGCTTTTCGACTGAACTAAGCCTCTTACTCCCACCCCTAGCACCTTGAGACCCTCACGAGTGAGTAGCGCACTTACAATTCCCCTGATTGATAGAAGGTTAGCCATAAAAATTTGTAAATTATACTGTATTGGTTTGGGGTTTCTGCATATTAATCGTGTAAAATGATATTTGAAGTGTTAATTATGTTTTGTGTGTAATAAATACAGCTGAGATTTTACAAACCCAAAGTTTTCTGAAAGAAATTTATGGTGTGAGTCTCTGCCAAAGAGGGGATGAAGGGGAGGATTCGCAGGTGGTCTGCTAACAGGTTTTGGGGCTGGTACTCGGCAATACCTGACCAAATCCCAAGGTGGCCCGACTAGGGGATGCCTTGCCAATGGCTGGATGCCGGTCCAAGCACAGGGGCTTGTGGCGGCGGCAGACGATGCTGCTGGCACCAGCCTATAAAGTGTGTAAGCCTTTTTCACCGGGTGTGCAGGGAGCAGGAAGTGTTTAAATCACCAGGAGCTGGTTTCTGCCAGACCCCGCCCCTTTAAAAGGGGTGGCAGAGTGGTGCAGCGGTCTCTGTTCACTGCTCGCAGTCCTCAGCTGACCGTCGCTGCCGGCTGCCCCCACGGGGCATTTCGAATCTGTTTTTTTTTGTCCCTCCCACTATACCCTTTGAGGCAGTGGTTTGTTGTTGGTACAGAAGTTCTCCTGTTGCAGGTTGCTCTGTGTTTTTTTTTCTCCATTTCAGCTCCCAGGATGTAAGGACATTGTTTGTATTTGTGGTCTATTTCTACTCATTTTCAATTTTAACCTAATTTTGTCTTGCAGTGAATAGATGTTTGTCATATTTTAGTTTGCGGAGGTGAAGTCATGATTGGTGGGGCATTCATGGTCTATAGAAGGCTCCTTTTACCTGGGATAGGTGGGGACAGCGGTCTCTCAGGGCCCTCCAGGAGGTGCTTATGGCAAGTCAGCTAGAGTATGCGGGGGTGGGGGAGTGCATGCGGCCAACAGGAATTTATGGCCAATCCTCGCACGGGCATGTGGATGCCTAAGCCAACAGCACAGCCTCTTCGGGGAGGAGGTAGTTGAGGGTGTAGGGGGTGCCCGAGGTAGGTAACCTTTGTGGGCATATGGGTGAAACAGTGATGATCTCACTCGTAGGCTCAATGCAGGATACGCGGGGACAATGACTAGTGTATGGTTAGGAATGGCTGTGTATTAGAGTCTCTGTTGAGGTTAGCCATAAAAAATTGTAGATAGCACTGTGTTGAAGTGTATTGTACATGGTGTTTCTGCGTATTCATTTTGGAAGATATTTGAAGCGTTAATTATGTTTTGTTTGTAATAAATATGGCCGAGGTTTTACAAACCCTAACCCAAAATGTTCTGTAAGAAATGTGTGGTGTGAGCCAAAGAAGGGGTGATGGGGGAGGGGGATCCGTAGGTTTTCTGCTAACAGGTTGAGGAGCTGGGACTTGGCAACACCTGACCATCATGCTCTCCTAGGACCCAAGTCCTCAGCCATGCAGCACTTTTTCACAGGCTGGTGTGCATAGTAGCATTTACATTTAAATATATCTACTTTTTAAATGTATGATTCCAAATGTAATGCCAGCATAATGTTGGAGGCACACCTGGCCTTAGGATGCACTCATTTCAGGAGAGAATTCCAAACGCAATTTTGCAGGAGCTCCATAACCAAGTAATACTACACTACTAGGCCTTGTACCACTGTAAACAGAGCTTTCAAGCTTCCCATGTCCACAAGATATTAGTCTTCCCAGTCCAGGTTTTTGCTTTGCATTCTGGGACCTGGATTTCTCATTTTATAAACAGGCCTACAAGCGCCATGGACCCGAACTGGCCTCTCACAAACCGACTGGGTAACTTGAGAGTTATGTGTATGTAGATTGGCTTAAATTGTCAAGCCATGCCTCCCAATGTGCTTCAGATTGTATATAAATGTGTCAAACCTGGGCACGAAGCTCGAACAAATCCACATAGGGAGTATATACACAGCGATAAACACTGCAGGCCTGATTTGTAAGCAGTTTCGTGATTGGCCCATAAGCTCCTAAGCCTGTCCCCACGCCTGTCTTGGATGCAATCGCTGTTAGCATCTTTCTTTTAACATAAGCATAATGGAGCCAGACAGCCTGTTTTCAAAAGGCACCCGCGTCAAAGGGACAATCTGATAACCTAATCGCACAATTCCATGAAAAATCCCCTCGTGCAGGTGGGAGACTTTGAAGGCTTTCATTGACAACATGACATGACAATGGCGAGGCGCTCGGTGGTCGGATCACATGCTTCCCGTCCCCCGCTAGCGCGAGAGCGGTGCACAGCTTGTCAGATGTCAGATAAAGGCCTCCAGGCCTAAACCACAAATTATTAATGAAGCCTCCACTTTCCTTCTTTCTTTTCCTTTTCTTACAGAGAAGGAATTGCTTGGCTTTTACCTGCTCTACTTTTCACCTCAGAGAACTAAAACAATAATATCCCTATGTGAATATCCGGCAGTGCCTGAAAATAATGGTAAGGAAGCTAGCTCCGTGGTTTTAGCGCGGACTGGAGAGTTCTGTGCACTTCTTTTCCAACGTCCAGCTCGTAAACTTGGCAGCTATCTTCTGCTATTTTTAAGCACCACATCCTTCTAAATTAGAAGCTTTTCCTTGGCTGAAGTAATATATTTATACCAAAATTGGAAAGTGTGTATACGAGATGAAAATGTGTGTATTTTCAGAACTCACAAGATGTTTGGAGAAAAAGTGTGGGAATTTCCAAAATACTTTTAAAGCTGAGTGAATAATCATATGAGGTTGGAGAGACTTATTACAAAAAAATATTACCCAGCTGCCACGAGCCTCTCAGTAACAGCTGTTAAGCATTACCTATGAGAAAGGATCCCAGATTGACAAAGACTCTTTTTAAGTTACTGCTTGTTACTCTGCCTGATGCACTGAGGTGATCATTGCTGGAGGCCATTAAGATAATCTTGTCTGTTGTGGTCACTATTAAAAGGCCAAGGACATTTGTAGCTCGGGATAATTTTCATTGAACATAAATAGCTCTTGTTATGGAAAAAGTTGAAGACATATATCAATGGTTAATTTTAAGCTGCTCTCCTTAATGTTGTTTTTTAAATAATTTTTAGTGTTGTATATGTTATCAGTTTACTACTACTGATTGGGCGCATCTTTATGCTCGGAAACTTATCAGACACATTTTTTCACAAATTGCTTTTCTACGTTTCGGCAAAAAAATTCCTTCATTTTATAACATATATTTGTCCAAAAATGTGAAAAAAAACCATGATTTATGAAAATAAATTAGAAAAAGTAACTTTTGGAAAAATAAATATGTTTGTGCATTTGTAATGACATGTTAGTGACAAGCATTCATTTAACCTAATTCCTCGCTTTGGAATGCACTCCTATTTGATCTTGAAGTGCAGTCAAAACTCAGATTGACTTAGTCCCAAACTCTAAGGGGCAGATTTACAAGCACGTTGCGCCGCCTGTGTGTCACTTTGCGTGATGCACCAGTGGCGCAACCTGCTGAGTGATATTTACAAGCACATGTAAAGCCACTCTGCCTAACTTTACCTGTGCTTGTAAATATCGCCCCTTTTCACACATCACTTTGCGTGTTAGGGGCGGGACATAGGTGTTGCTGTGGGTGTTCCCATGCAACACCCATGTCCACTGATGCATTTCCAGATTTATGAGCAATTGTAAATCTGGAAATACGTCAGAATGGCTGCCGTAGCAAGGTGCAATGAGGAGAATCCTAAAGCGCCTGAGAGTGAGACACATACATAAAACATATGAATGGACCATACCGTTCTGCAGGGCTGTTTCTTAATAGAAAGAATTGCTACATGAGACACAGGGTACGCCTGAAATGAAAGAGGTGTTCACATAAATGGGAAGTACCGCATAAGCATATTATTCCTTATTGTACATGGAGGATTTTTATGTAGGCTTATTTTCTTCTGAGTGCTACATTTTATATAGTGTGTGTGGCAATAGAACGATAATCAAAACAACTTTACAATAAAGGCACATTAAGAGCAATATATATATATATTACCTACTGGCGGTCGCCAGTAGGTAGTTATAGTTAGGACCCTCTTACCATAGGAAAACCGCAACCTTCTATTTTAAATAACTTTGGCGCCGGTCGACGAATCCTCGCGAAATTTTCAAAATAGGTGGGGCGCTACGCTCCGCTCCTACCCTGAAAGTCTCGGGGGGATTCGTCAAGCGGGGGCTGAGATAAAAGGGGGGTCCCAAAACGCGTTTTTCCCATGCATTTTTCCATAGGACCTTTAGACACAGCTACAGCCCGAACGGCTGAACAGAGTTAAATGAAATTTGGCAGAGAGGTAGTCCTCAGGTCAAGGAAGTGCCTTTTGTAGGTTTGGTGTAAATCTGTTCAGTAGATTCTGAGAAAATAGCCTTTAAATCAATATATATATCTGAGCCAGCTTACGGTGCGCTTACGGTGCGCTTACCGTACGCGTACGGTGACGTGCGCGAGCGCGATTCTGGTTGGCTGTTAGATCTTAGTAAACATTCGAATCGGTCGAAACCAGGAAGCGGCGGCCGCCATTTTGTGTGTTTCACTCAGAAAAAAAAGGGTGATAACTTGAAAAGGGGGCAAGGAATAGAGTTACAGACCCCATAACATTTGAAAGGGGGTCAAAGAAGGACAGAAAAGTACAAAAAAACCATTTATTAATTTAAAAAAAATCGCGGGGTACGCGTACGGTAAGCTTACGGTAAGCTTACCGTACGCGTACGGTAGAAAAAAAATAAAAAAAGAAATGAAATGCAGATTTAAGTGTTTAGATATTAGGGGGCTCTAAAAAGAGCCGTTGTGTTTATGAAGTGATTTTTTAGTGGTACCTACAAGTAAGTACCGATGCAGAGTCTAAGGTTCAAGAGGAAGACTCTGTTCCCTTCATCATTGAAGTGTACACCATCTCCTCTATAAATGTCTTGCATGTCGTAACGCAAGTTGTTGTGGTAAATGGAACCCATACCATAGTCTCGGAGGAAAGCAGAAACAGATTTCTTGACGTGCTTTCTTGCTTTGTCAATCTGTGGACAGAAATGATTGGACCAGTTCCATTTTTGCCTTTGGCATATGTTAGAAAACACAAAGGCAGTTTTAGGGAAAAGTGAAAACAGTTGTGCAAAGGTCTCCTTCATAAGCATTTCCAGACCTACCCCAGTCAAAGTGCCTAGGTCATTGCCACCACAGTGCACTATTATGAGGTCAGGGTGTTGGATTTGCATGAAGGATTTCACCAATGGCATCAATTGGTGCCACTTTAACCCTCTCTGACCAATCCATTTAATGTCTACATTTGGCAAAGCAAGGTCTCTCACCATACCTGTTTTCTCTGCATACTTTTCACTCCAGAAGACATAGCTGTGCCCTACAATCCACACTGTGAACATCTTCAAAGGAGAACTGGATACACTCAGGAGGTGTAATTCAGTAGAATGGTAAAAAGAAATGAAAGACAGTTTGGAAATGGAGGCATACATATTTAAAAAAAAAAAAAACTGATTGGCTGTTTCATACCATTCTACAATAAAAACTAGGCTGTATGTGTAAATTTATAGAAGCATGTTTTGTATTGGTACAGAAAAATGTGTTACCAAAGAACAGTACTATGGATTTGCTGTTAGGTTTGAAAAGTCAAGCACTCCTGCTCTTTGGAAATGAAACATTGTGTGGTGAACTTCTGACCTAACGCTAAACAGCAGTGTTTCAAGAGCTGTTGCTATGGTAGCAGGCAGAAGTCAAGTTGGGGGAAGGGTACTAGGCTGAAGTCAAGTTGGGGGAAGGGTACTTTTGGAAAAGGGTTGGTTTTCAACCAATAGAAATGTGTGATTACATTTGAAAAAAAGGGGGAAGCACTGAGATTTGAAATTAACATGTATATGTGTGGAAAAAAAGAGGGAAACATTGCCATTATCTGGTTCTGCTGAGAGGAGAGAGGTGTACAGAACAGAGATCCTGGCTCTGATAATCTGCTGTTTGAGTGCCACATTTCTTTCACAGCTAACTAATTTTAAAGGTGAGTTTAGAGTTTGAGAGGGGATGTATATGGTAAATTAAGAAATGAATAATAGAATTGGAATTCCTTTTGTTGAAGTTGTGTTTATCATTTTCTGTTTTGGGAGAAATTTAAATGTGAGGAACATGTAAAATAATATGGACTATGTTTTCACGATAAATTAAGGTGTACTGGTATAAATAAGGAATACTTTAAGGGTTTGAGGTTGTACTCAGTAATGCAAATACATTCAGCATCAGTAAGGCTGGTTGCCCTTGCTGGAGTGTAGTCAGTCACCCAGGCTACACATGTTGCTGGTCTCAGAAAGCTGTTTGGTATTGCTCTGGTGATTTTACATTTGCATTAGATGGAAAGGGGGAGGTATTTTTTTCTGCAGAAGCAGACTCTTAGCACACAGCCAGCTGCATATCCTGTGGAATCATGCATAGTATTCACAACCGAGTGGGGTTTGAGGTTTCAGTCAGTAATGCAAATACATTCAGCATCACTAAGGCTGGTTGCCCTTGCTGGAGTGTAGTCAGTCACCCAGGTTACACATGTTGCTGGTCTGAAAATGTTGTTTGGACATGTGCTTTTTTAAGAATCTGAAAAGTGGATTCATAATGTGTCAGTCTGTAAAAGTACTTATCACTTGCCAAAAAAAAGAGTAGTAAGTGTGCTTTCAAATTGGCAAAGAAATTTCGTTTTGTGACTAATATGAAAACATGACTCTGTGTGCAAATAGGAATTACAGGCAGAGATGTATTGCGTATTGCTCTGGTGATTTTACATGCATTAGATGTAAAGGGGGAGCTATTTTTTTGTGCAGAAACATACTCTTAGCACACAGCCAGCTGCTTATCCTGTGGAATCATGCACAGTATTCACAACCGAGTGGGGTTTGAGGTTGCAGTCAGTAATGCAAATACATTCAGCATCACTAAGGCTGGTTGCCCTTGCTGGAGTGTACTCAGTCACCCAGGTTACACATGTTGCTGGTCTGAAAATGTTGTTTGGACATGTGCTTTTTTAAGAATCTGAAAAGTGGATTTAAAATGTGTCAGACTGTAAAAGTATTTATCACTTGCCAAAAAAAAGAGTAGTAAGTGTGGTTTCAAATTGGCAAAGAAATTACGTTTTCAGACTAATATGAAAACATGACTCTGTGTGCAAATAGGAATTACAGGCAGAGATTTATTGCATATTGCTCTGGTGATTTTACATTTGCATTAGATGTAAAGGGGGAGCATTTTTTTATGCAGAAGCAGACTCTTAGCACACACCCAGCTGCTTATCCTGTGGAATCATGCACAGTATTCACAACCGAGTGGGGTTTGAGGTTGCACTTAGTAATGCAAATACATTCAGCATCACTAAGGCTGGTTTCCCTTGCTGGAGTGTAGTCAGTCACCCAGGTTACACATGTTGCTGGTCTGAAAAAGCAGTTTGGACATGTGCTTTTTTAAGAATCTGAAAAGTGGATTTAAAATGTGTCAGACTGTAAAAGTATTTATCACTTGCCAAAAAAAAGAGTAGTAAGTGTGGTTTCAAATTGGCAAAGAAATTACGTTTTCAGACTAATATGAAAACATGACTCTGTGTGCAAAGAGGAATTACAGGCAGAGATTTATTGCGTTATGCTCTGGGGATTTAACATTTGCATTAGATGTAAAGGGGGAGCTATTTTTTTATGCAGAAGCAGACTTTTAGCACACACCCAGCTGCTTATCCTGTGGAATCATGCACAGTATTCACAACCGAGTGGGGTTTGAGGTTGCACTTAGTAATGCAAATACATTCAGCATTACTAATGCTGGTTGCCCTTGCTGGAGTGTAGTCAGTCACCCAGGTTACACATGTTGCTGGTCTCAGAAAGCTGTTTGGTATTGCTCTGGTGATTTTACATTTGCATTAGATGGAAAGGGGGTGTTATTTTTTTATGCAGAAGCAGACTCTTAGCACACAACCAGCTGCTTATCCTGTGGAATCATGCACAGTATTCACAACCGAGTGGGGTTTGAGGTTGCAGTCAGTAATGCAAATACATTCAGCTTCACTAAGGCTGGTTGCCCTTGCTGGAGTGTACTCAGTCACCCAGGTTACACATGTTGCTGGTCTGAAAATGTTGTTTGGACATGTGCTTTTTTAAGAATCTAAAAAGTGGATTCATAATGTGTCAGACTGTAAAATTACTTATCATTTGCCAAAAAAAAGAGTAGTAAGGGTGCTTTCAAATTGGCAAAGAAATTTTGTTTTTTGACTAATATGAAAACATGACTCTGTGTGCAAAGAGGAATTACAGGCAGAGATTTATTGCGTATTGCTCTGGTGATTTTACATTTGCATTAGATGTAAAGAGGGAGCTATTTTTTTGTGCAGAAGCAGACTCTTAGCACACAGCCAGCTGCTTATCCTGTGGAATCATGCACAGTATTCACAACCGAGTGGGGTTTGAGATTGCAGTCAGTAATGCAAATACATTCAGCATCACTAAGGCTGGTTGCCCTTGCTGGAGTGTACTCAGTCACCCAGGTTACACATGTTGCTGGTCTGAAAAAGCAGTTTGGACATGTGCTTTTTTAAGAATCTGAAAAGTGGATTTAAAATGTGTCAGACTGTAAAAGTATTTATCACTTGCCAAAAAAAAGAGTAGTAAGTGTGGTTTCAAATTGGCAAAGAAATTCCTTTTTTAGACTAATATGAAAACATGACTCTGTGTGCAAAGAGGAATTACAGGCAGAGATTTATTGCGTACTACTCTGGTAATTTTACAGTTGCATTAGTAGGAAAGGGGGAGCGTTTTTTTTATGCAGAAGCAGACTCTTAGCACACACCCAGCTGCTTATCCTGTGGAATTATGCACAGTATTCACAACCGAGTGGGGTTTGAGGTTGCACTTAGTAATGCAAATACAAACATGTAAAATAATATGGACTATGTTTTCACCATAAATTAAGGTGTAGTGGTATAAATGAGGAATACTTTTAGGGTTTGAGGTTGCAGTCAGTAATGCAAATACATTGAGCATCAGTAAGGCTGGTTGCCCTTGCTGGAGTGTAGTCAGTCACCCAGGTTACACATGTTGCTGGTCTCAGAAATCTGTTTGGTATTGCTCTGGTGATTTTACATTTGCATTAGATGGAAAGGGGGAGCTATTTTTTATGCAGAAGCAGACTCTTAGCACACACCCAGCTGCTTATCCTGTGGAATCATGCACAGTATTCACAACCGAGTTGGGTTTGAGGTTGCAGCCAGTAATGCAAATACATTCAGCATCACTAAGGCTGGTTGCCCTTGCTGGAGTGTAGTCAGTCACCCAGGTTACACATGGTGCTGGTCTCAAAAAGCAGTTTGGACATGTGCTTTTATCAGAATCTGAAAAGTGGATTCAAAATGTGTCAAACTGTAAAAGTACTTATCACTTGCCAAAAAAGTAGTAGAATGTGTGCTTTCCAATTGGCAAAGAAATTTCGTTTTCTGCCTAATTTCAAAGCATGACTCTGTGTGCACACAGGAATTGTTTTTAGATATTTAATTTGTGAAGGTGTTATTGTGATTTTCACTTCTAGGAAAGGGGTACTTAGTATTTTAAGATTTGAAAAAATCATAAAAAATGTAGTAATATATTTAAATATAAAAAAGGAATTTTGTTTTAGCTTTTTTCAGGTATTGCTGAAGAGCAGTGAACAAAATTTAAGATGCCTACAAAATCCAGAGTAAGGAAAAACCACAAAAAAACCTATATTTGAAGACAACTGGAGGACCTAAGTTAGTTGGAGATGCTCATGTTGGGAAAAAGAGAAAGTCTTCTGGTAAGCAGACAAAAGATTTTTTAAAGAACATCTTCAAAAAAAGGAAAAATGTACAAAATGTCTGTACTGGAAAGAATGTTTTCAATAGAAAAGAACAGGAAAAAATTGAGAATTTAGTTAATGCAAATATACCTTCTGCAATAACAAAGATTAACTTAAACAGAAAAACAGCCTTTAAAGAGATACGTAGAAAAATGTTTCAGAGAAGAGTTATGTCCAATTTGATAAAGGATGTGAAGAAATATAAGAAAAAGGCAAAATATTACAAGAGAAAAAAAGAAATTGAAGCCATTGCAGCAAAGGCATTAGAATTAAAAAGGAAACTATTCATTTTAATTTTGAATAGGATGCGTACATTAGATAAAATGGTTAATGTACTGAAATCACAAAGCAAAAGGAAAAGAGTAGTGAAAAGAACAAACTTTTGTAAAGTGTTTTTAGGAGAATGGATGCATAGTTCAAGTAGTGAACCTTTTTTTAATGAAGAGAGTTATTTTCAAAGTAATAGTTTGCTGCATGCAGTTGACACCAGAGGTCGTGCTTATGAAGTGAAAAATGGTTGCATAATGGAGAAGAAGATAATGGTTCCAAGAGATGAGGTACAAGTGATGGCGGATGAGGCTATGGGGAGACGTCCTAAAGCCCCAGTGTACACTTGGAATTGTAGTAGTATTTGCACTGTGCGTCAGGAATCTATTGATAAATTTCGTGAGTTTCTAAGAGAATATAGTAAAAAAAGTGTAAAACAGAAGATTAAGGTGCTTCAAAGTCTAGATCCATGCAGAGTGAGAGAGAATACTGGTTTGCAGGGTCATTCTCTGGCTTGTCTATCTAGAAAAGTGTGTAACAGTGTTTTCCATCATTTTAGGATGCTGGCTGTTCATCATACTGAAATGAGAAAGTTTGTGAGACGGTTGTATTTTGCTAAAAGTCCAGCAATAAAGTTAGATGAATTGAATAGGGCTCTGTTCCGTGGATCGGTATCAGATGTAGAGAAGGTTATTGATGAAATTCAGTTTTGTTACTTTGGTCCTGAACAAGACAGTGCAGAAAAGGACACAGTAAATGAGGAAGAAGTGGAAGAGAATGTAGAACCCTCTGTAAGTAAAACATTTAATGATCACATAACAAAATTTGCAATAATCTCTAATGAAAGACCAAATATAACTTGTATTTGTTGCCGCAGAACTCATTATAGAAAACAAACTAGGAATGTTGATCTCTACAGAAAGAGTGAAAATGAAGATAATTATAAGTGGAAGGATTTTGCCACATATATATTTCTTGAAAATTGTTTTGAATTGGGTGAAGATCAGCTTATTTGTAAATACTGTTACAACAAGTTAGAGGAAAATAGAATGCCAACCAGAGCTGTACATAATAATTTAGAATTGGATGTTATTCCTGCCGAACTTTCTGAATTAAATACATATGAGTCTATACTTATTCAATGTGTTCATCCGTTCCAGACCATAGTACGTATGGAGCCCAAAACTGGTAAATTACCTCCTTCAGATTTACTGAGAGGTTTAAAAGGTAGAGTGGTGTATTTGCCCTTGGATTTGAAAAAAAATATGGAAACTATTGATGCAGATACTTTGGAAACTGAACCATTAGTTATTCTGGTTAATGGTGTACCTACAAAGAATAAGAAGATTTGGCAGGAGCTGGTAGATGTACGGAAAGTACAAAGAGCAAATTTGTATTTGAAAAGGAATAACAAATGGTATGAATCAATTTATATAGAAGAAGAAGAAGAAGATTTACAAGAAGACACAGAAACACCAACTGGACAAATTGAAAAAGTGGACAAGTCAAAGGAAGAAGAAGTTTATGAACATTTTAGCATACATCCTCTACATTCAAAAGAAGTTATGGGAGACAATATTGATCTGTTTCAGATGAAGAAAGCAAAAGGAACTCCCGTGAGTGTATGGGAGGAGAGCTTGGAAGCTCGATGTTTTCCCCAGCTGTTTCCTAAAGGAAAAGGAGGACGATACGATGAACGTCCAGAACAGATTCCAGCTTCTGAGTATCGGACTACAAGACTATATGCAGAAGATCCCAGATTTCGACAAAGTATTCCTTATTTGTTCCATCTTTTATTTGAAAGCGACTTGTCTGCACTATCTTATGCAGTAAATCACATTTTAAAAAGTGGAGTACATTTACAAAATGTGTCTGCTAAGGATTTTATGGAGAAAGTGCAGCACCGAGATGATCATTTGGAAACACAACTGATCAATCTGATGGCTTGTCAGCGTGGGACAAATGAATATTGGTACCGACGCCATGGTGAATTAAAATGCATGTTACGGAATTTAGGAACACCAACATGGTTCCTTACCCTAAGCTGTGCTGAGTACGCTTGGGATGATTTACTGGATTTTCTACGAGAGGCAAATTCAAACATTAAAAACATCGAATACAAGACAGCAGGAGAACTGTGCTCATTGGATCCGGTTAATGTTTGCAGATATTTCAATCATAGATTTGAGGCTATGATGTCCTTCATCTGCAATAAAAAAAATCCACCTCTTGGAGAAGTAGTGGATTTCTTTTGGAGAAAAGAGTACCAGGCAAGAGGTGCTCCTCATATTCATATGCTGTTGTGGATCAAGGATGCCCCAAAGTTTGGAACAGATACTGATGAAGCAGTGTTATCTTACATTGAAGAATATGCAACATGTGCTATACCAAAAAGCACAGAAGAGAAAAAGTTAAAGGAGCAAGTTTTACGTTTCCAAAGTCATCGGTGTGGAAAATACTGTCGACGGAAATACAAGAGCAAAGATAAATACTACACTAAATGTCGATTTGGATTTCCTAGACCTGTTCTTTCAAATGGAAGAGTAAACAGTTTTATGTCATCTGTGAGACATACTATCACAAGAAAATCACCTAAGAATACCTACAACCTAAAAAGAAAAGAAGAATCAAAAAATATAAATGACTACAACCCAGTCATTTTAACCATGTGGAATGCTAACATGGATATACAGTATGTAGCTGACAATTCCATTGCTGTTGCTCGATATGTAACGTCTTACATGACTAAATCTGAAAAAACTGAATTGAAAGAAATGTGGGAAGAGATTTCTCACGAGAAGACTGTCAGTAAGAAGCTGTACAGTTTCAATTTAAAGATGTTATCGCATCGAGAAATTGGATCCTACGAATGTTCAGATAGGTTATCTTCTGCAAGTCTCTACTCGAAATCAAGAAGAATAATTTGGGCAAGTTTAGGCCTTGCAGCAATGAGAAATCGGGTACTGAAATCTGTTGGAGAAATTGAATATTTGGCCGAGAATGACCCAGAAAGTACAGATATTTTGAAATCAAACATGTTGGACACATATTATCCAAAAAGAAGTCATCATCTGGAGAACATGTGTCTCTATGAAGTGCTGCAGAACTACATTTATTCACGGAAAGCCGCAGAAGACATCAACAAAGGAAAATATAAAGTCATTGGTGAGGAAGGATGTTTGGTGAAGCAAACAAAAGGAAGTTTGATAAATCACAGGAAGCTGAGTTGCGACACTACTGACAAAAAGGAATTTTACTACTTGGCTCTTTTACAGCTGTTTAAACCATGGCGTACAGAGGATGAACTACTGGGAGAATTTCAAAGCTATGAAGATTCTTTTAATGCTTGCAAAGACAGCATACAATGCAGTACATTCTCAACTTATCTGCAAATGTTAAATGAAGAAATTGAACAGGAAACTACAATTGCAGCTGAAGTAGCTAGAGACAGTTCTCAAGACAGCCAAAGTTCAGGAACACTCAGTCAAGATCCCCTAGGACAACCAATCGTTGAAAATGAAGCATCAATAGCCATGAATGAAGTGGAAACGGCTATGAATCAAGCTCAAGAAGAATTTATAGACTTACAAAATTTGGAAAGACAACTGAATGAAGAGCAGCAACAAATTTATGAAGAGATCAGAAGCAAAATTGATCACGGATTTCTACATGAAAAAAAAGAGTGCTCATGCACATCATTTCATCCAATCAGGATGTATGTAAGCGGACAAGCTGGAACTGGAAAAAGTTTCCTAATAAAAGTCATCAGAAGCTACCTACAGCAAAAAACGGATTCTACTTTATCTTGTGTGGTTACTGCTCCAACTGGGTTAGCAGCATATAACATCAAAGGAATCACCTTACATCGTTTGCTAATGTTACCAGTGGAGCATGAGAACAAAATACAATACAACAAGCTAACTGGAGAAGCATGCTTGGAAGTTTCAAGAGTATTGAAGAAGATGCAAGTTCTCATTATTGATGAGGTGAGCATGGTATCAAACTTAATGCTTGCCTTTGTGCATTTAAGAATGCAGCAAATTCTAAGGACAGACTATGACGTGTTATTTGGTGGAAAACATGTCATAGTTTTTGGGGATCTTCTACAACTTACTCCAGTTAAAGGACAACCAGTGTTTAATACTGTGACACATGAAGACACAAAGAAGTCATTGGGAAGCATCGGTAATGCAAATATTTGGTCCTTCTTTGAGTACAAGGAACTTACTACTAATATGAGGCAAGCAAACGATGAAGAATATGGAAGTATTCTGAAAGATATCAGAATTGGACTACTCACAGAAGTTGGCAAAAAAGCATTACAGAGTCGGCTGATACATAATTTATTTCCAAAGGAAGAAATAGTTGCAGAGAAGATATACAAGAACATTGCAGAAAAGAAAAGTGTCATCTGCTTAATGCCAACTCTACGTGAATGCTCAATATTCAATGAGGAGCTTTTAAAATTGGAAAAGGAAGATATCAGGAAATTGGAAGCAGTGGACAAAATTGAGGATGGAAGAATTACTATCACATTAACAGGCACACTGAAAAATAAATTGGATTCACTAGAGAAGAACATTTCCAAAACAGCTGGATTAGAAAAAAATCTATATGTTTGCATGAACTGTAGAGTATTTTTAAGGAGAAATTTGGATGTTGAAAAGGTTTAGTTAATGGAGCTATGGGAAGAGTTGTGGGTTTATTAATTATCAGAAAAAAGATGGAATTGAATGTTTAAAAATAAAATTTGATCAGATAGAAGAAGTTAAAGACATTTGTCGTTGTTCAGTTCGTTTCATGCTTGTGAAAGACTTATATGTATGTAGGAAGCAGTTTCCGTTTTCGCTAGCATATGCTGTAACTATTCACAAGTCTCAAGGATTGACTGTAGATTGTGCTTTTGTGAACATTGGTTCAACTGTGTTCAAAGAAGGTATGGCTTATGTAGTTTTGTCACGAGTGAAAACATTATCTGGTTTATTCATGATAGACTTTGATGACTCAAAAGTTAGTGCTGATACAAATTGTGTAAAGGAGTATAATAGATTAAGAAGAAACTATGCTCCTCATTTAGGTCAGTATCCTGTGTTGGAGAAACGTGTAGTTTCTCGTAAAAGGAGAAATGAGAATATCTGTAATGAAGATGTAGAGAGGAGGAAAAAAAAGAGGAGTGATGTAATTGCAAGCAAAAAGAAAAAGGAAAATGAAGACGAGGTTGTAGGATGTCATTTTGAAAATAGCTCTGGTGTCAACTGCTACGCTAATGTAGTGCTGAATGTTGCATTTTATCTGGAAAGTGTGCAAGAGCAGATAATAGTAAATCAGAGAAAAAGATTCTGTTCTGAGTTGAGTCTCCTTTTTCAAAAGCTGAGTAATGATAAAACTCAAATAGAAAGTGCTACTGAAATTAGAAAACTTTTAGATGTATGTTCAGGACGAACACAGTTTTCTCAAAATGTACAGCAAGACGCATAGGAATTCTTGATGTTTTTTCTTCAGGTACTGGAAGAAGAAGGGGTTCCCATTGAAAATATGTTTGGTGTCTCTTATAAATGGGAACATAGTTGTGAAAACTGTTACAATACATGTGGCTCTAATGTTGATTCTGAAAGGTTTATTTATTTAACATTGCCAGAAAGTAAAACAGTCACTTTTGCTAAATTAGTTAAAGATGCTAATCATAACATGGAATGCGGTGAGTGTCAATCTGAAATGTTTTCAACGTTAATTTTAAAGGAATACGGACAATATGTAATTTTAATGATGCAACGATGTAAAGCTGAAGGTTCAAAATTGGCTACTTTAATAAAGAAGTTTACAGGACAGCAATTATCAATTTCAGGAAAAACTTTTGTAACAGTTGCAATAATTTTCCATGAAGGACCTACTGTTACTTCTGGACATTACACAGTTTATCTTAAATGTGAAAAAGGCTGGACACTGTGTAATGATTCCCAATTGATTTTCAAGCAACGTTTGCCTTTTGATTTAGCAAATTCCTATCTAATCTTCCTGAAACCTAAATTTTAGAGAGACTTGGCAAGATCTGTACAAAACAATTTTACCATTTTATTGGATTACCATTGGAATTTTCAAAAAAAATGATTTTTCAAATTATCATTTGGCCTAATGGAAAGGTA
Source organism: Triturus cristatus (assembly GCF_964204655.1). Taxonomy (NCBI): domain Eukaryota; kingdom Metazoa; phylum Chordata; class Amphibia; order Caudata; family Salamandridae; genus Triturus; species Triturus cristatus. Next base: position 803,234,300 of record NC_140584.1, read on the forward strand.
ACCAATTGTAATGTGGACTTTTTAAATTTTTAATGAAACTTTGGAAAACCAAAAATTTAGACAAAATCGGTAACATCTGCACAATTTAAATTTTGGAATGTTATTGGATTGCCATTGGAAATTTATTCAAAAAAGATTTTTAAAATTACTATTTGGCCATGAGGAAAGGTAAACAATTGTATTGTGGACTTATTTAATTATTAATTAATCTTTCGGAAACCAAAATGTTACAGAGAATCGGTGAGATCTGTACAATTTAAACTTTAGAATTGTATTGGATTACCATTGGAAATGTAATCAAAAAAGAATTTTAAAATTACTATTTGGCCTAAAGGAAATTGAACCAGATGTATTGTGGAGTTATTTGAGATATATTTTTGTGATTATACTTCTGAAACAAAAATGTCAGACGGTATTTTAAAGAAATAAGTATTGATATTAGATGATATTTTTTTAGAATATTATGCATTTCTATAATGTTATGTTTAAGTAAAAAGAGATTGTGGGCTTTTTTAAAACAATCTTTGAGATTGTTATTTTTTTTTTGCCCGCTGTTAAATGATGAATGCAATTGCTTTCACAATTTATAGTGAAATGCAATATATTCTGAAAACAGCAAAAAAAAAGGCAAAACATTTTTTGGGAAAAATATGTAAATACGTGTACTGTGTCATATATTGATTTATTAAATATTAATACTTTTTTCTTTTTTTTCAGATTGTGAAAGAAAATTTTCAAAAAAAACCAACCATTTTTTCAAGTAATTTCAATTACATTTTAATTAAAAATTAAATTGTTGGGTGGGACAGGTAACTGAGAAATTAGAAGGTCTCTTTCTTCCACTTTATCTCAAAAAGATTTTTAGTATTTAGTTATTAATTCCTCAAGGATCTTGAGATGTGGTAATTGATTTTTAGTGTTTTTAAAAAAAAAAAAAAAAAAAAAATACGCTTACCGTACGCGTACGGTAAAAAAAAAAAAAAAAGTTTTAAAGAAAAAATAAAAAAAAGTTGAGAGGTAAGGTTGGCTCTTAAAAGAGCCGTTGTGTTCATGCAGGGACAGAGGTAAGGAAGTATGGGAACATTAGCTGGTTGGACATTTGTGCTGGTCTATTTTGTTGTTAATGAGGGGAACACTGGTCTCCTTATGAACAATTAGATCATGGCAAAATGAACACCGCATAGTAACCCTACCAAACCGAGGGTTCGTTTCCAGAGGATCAGAAAAAGGTGATTGTGCCCCCACAGATGAAGGGCTCTGCTGAGCTTCCGAAGAAGGACTCGGCTGAGCTGCTGTGGATGTGCTTGCTCGACTTACTGAAGGGTTGCCTCTAGTATGTCGTGCATGTGTCCTAGGATGCACATCCTCAAGGTGTCTCAACATAGTGTGATTCCCGAAGGAATACTTCTTGTTGGGATTTCCTCTCGAAAGCACACGCTGGCACAGCTTGCAAGTCACCAAAGCAGCATTGACTTTTTTCTCACCCTCTGGAAAACTGAAATACTCCCATATGAAAGAGCTCTTCTGTTTCCTCTTTCTCTGCCTGATGGTGGTGCTGCTAGCCTCACTCTCAGTAGAAGAGTGCTGGTCTGCCATCGTATCACAAAGACAAGTCAGCTCCTTCTCCTAAGGGATCACAAGCAGAAATGAGGGGAATGGGTGTGGTGTAGGAGAGTTCTAGAACTGAAAGTAGTTTCAACCAATCAAAAGTTGTGTTTCATGATCACATGACCCACCGTGCGCGTACGTTACGCTTACGGTGCGCTTACGGTGCGCTTACGGTAAAAGTACGCATGCGCGTAAAAAAGACACGCGCTCGCGCGCATGCGCAAAACAGTCACTCCACAACACTTCCGCGTAACGTGCGCGTGTAGCGTACACGCCTACGCGCCCCACGCACAGTACGCGCGGCTACGCAAATTGCATAACTATACGCAAACAGAGTAGATAAATTACGGACATTGCGTAAACCGTACGCTTACCGTACGCTTACCGTACGCGCACTAAAAAAAAATAAAAAAAATATTTTCTATGTTATACTAATATATCTTACCTGTTTGGTAAAAAAAAAAAAGAGAAAACTTGATATATTGCAGATTTTTTTTTAAAAAAACATAGTGTTTTAAGAGAATAAAAAGTTTTAAAAAAAACTTGTTTTTTTTTAAAAAAAAAACACATTTAATATAAGAATTTATAATAAAAAAATAATACAAAATCACTAAAAAAAAATATGGGAATCACATATGTTATAGGTAAGAATTAGCATTTAAAAAACCATACAAATTCACTGAAAAAACCATGGGTTTCACACACGTTATAGTTAGAAATTAGCATTTAAAAAACCTTGCAAACTCACTGAAAAAACCATAGGTTTCACACATGTTATAGTTAGGAATTAGCATTTAAAAAACCTTGCAAATACACTGAAAAAACCATAGGTTTCACACACGTTATAGTTAGGAATTAGCATTTAAAAAACCTTGCAAATTCAGTGAAAAAACCATAGGTTTCACACACGTTATAGTTGGCTGGACATTTCACTCGTAAAAAACCAATGAAATTTCCCCGTTATAGTTAGTTAAGCTAACTATAACTCGTGCGCCCGCAATGCACTGCTGATGACGTCACATATTACATCACTCATGACATGGTCAGTGACATCACTCATGACATCACTCATGACATCTCAAATGACATCACTGATGACATCACTGATGACATCATCCATGTGATAGAGTGGCAGACCTCCTCTCACCCTAATATAACCTTTGATACACACATTCAAAAATAGAGACTGAAATTTTCAAAAAAATGGACATACCAATACCAATTACAACAACCTCTTCAATAATTCTAAGATCCACATAAACATCCACTCATTCACCAACAGTCCTGTACAGTCACTCATTCGTGTACTCACACATCATATGTACTCATACACCTATACATCCTGTAACACAATGCCTCTCATCCATAGAGTTACTCACACACATAGTTACTCATGCTAATAAAGAATCAAACATACATTTATTTGCATATACAGTTATACACACACCACCACACTTACTTCTATGGAAACTTACACATACTTAGTCTTTTAAACAATCACTTATAGAAACACATACCTATTCATACAGGAACTCTTTCAATCTCTCACTCTCACATACACTCACTTATATACACCAATAGTCACATATCCTAGTTTAAAACATATGTAGTTACTCATAAAGACACTATTGAGACAGCCATTCACTCACTAACACACCCATACACACACTCTTCCACCCATACAGTCCTGCACATATGCTGTCTTCAACACATACAAACAGTGAGTCACTCATTCATGCACTTATGCACTACGTAATACCCCCACTGAACCATACAGACACTCAGACACTCATACTGATACTCAAAAAACCAACTAATAACCTATATAGACACTCATGTAGCTGCTCACCAACCCATGCAGCCACTTATACACAAAGTGAGAGACTGATACAGGTATTTACACATTTAAACATTACTAACTTAGCCATGTATTCAATAAGATACACTTAATCAGTCAGTAATACAATCAATTTTTCAAAAACAAATCATCCATTTAGACACTTATATACTCATTTATTCTTCCATCGACCTTGAGATATACATATATAAAACATATTTAATTTTCAGAAAAACACACATTCACTGGATGATGTCATCAGTGATGTCATCAGTGATGTCATTTGAGATGTCATCAGTGATGTCATGAGTGATGTCACTGACCATGTCATGAGTGATGTAATATGTGACGTCATCAGCAGTGCATTGCGGGCGCGCGAGTTATAGTTAGCTTAACTAACTATAACGGGGAAATTTCATTGGTTTTTTACGAGTGAAATGTCCAGCTAACTATAACGTGTGTGAAACCTATGGTTTTTTCACTGAATATAGATATAGTTAGGACCTATTTTCCATAGGAAATCCGCAACATTCTATTTGGAATAACTTTGGCGCCGATTGACGAATCTTCGCGAAATTTTCTAAAACTTTTGGCCAGCTCCCGTCCGCTCCAATCCTGAAAGTTTCACGGTGATTCGTCGAGCGGGGGCCGAGAAAAAAGGGGGGTCCCAAAACGCATTTTCCCTATTCAATTTCCCATAGGACCTTTAGCCGCAGCTACAGCCCGAACTGCTGAACGGAATTACACCAAATTTGGCAAAGAGGTAGTCTTTAGTTCAGACTTGTGCCTTTTGCTTAAATGGTGTAAATCCGTTGGGGGCGTGGCCAGACGCCGATGTAGGAGGTCGGAGATCTCGGAGCTCCTCCGCGGCCTCCCTCGGTTCCAAATATCCTGAGCCGCTGGGGGAGATCCCTTCCTCCTCACCCCAGTAGCGAAGACCTGGTGGCTGCGTAGGCGATCCGGCGTCAGCGGAGTTGCCCTGGTGAGGCTGTGGGACCGCTTGGAGATCGCGCCGCGTTGATGACCGGGCGGCCCAAGATGGCGGCTGCGGGTCGCTGCTGAAGTGCCCGTCCTCTTCTGTACATCGGCAGCGGCGCAGTGGCTGGCCCAGTAGTGAGGAGTCTGGAGGTCGAATCGGCGGCGGAGGCTGCGAGCAGGGGTGCCCGAGGAGCCTGGTGAGAGCGGTGAACAGCGGACGAGTGTGGCTGCTGCCTGACCCTAAGATGGCGGCTCGGAGTGACTGGAGAGGAGCGGGCCGCTGAGGACAGTAGCGAGCGGTGAGGCGTGCGAGTGTGGGCAGACGAGGGAGCTGTGGCTGGTTACCTGGCGTGGACTGGAACATACGTGGGGCCTGCTGGGACTGGACTGCGGCGACTGGAGGTCTCCCATATCCTAGAGGTGTGTGGAGGTGTGACTTGGAGGCCCCCATTACCACTGTCGCGCGCTACAGGGGAAGCGGACTAGCTGAGGGCTTGGCTGAGCGAGGCTGTTGCCCCCTCCCATGGTCTTCATGGTGGAAGTATGGGGCTGCAGCGTGGGAGATGCTAGGCCCGAAAAGACACTATCGTTCAAGGACCAAGAAGTGGTGGGACATGGCGGAGGTGCGCTGCAGTTGCTCCGGATGAACGCGGCCGTTGGGGCCTGTGGACAGTGAGCTGTGCAAACCTGTGGAGTACAGTGACTGCTTGGGGGGCCCTGGTGTTGCGGAGGAGGTGTGACGGGGGTCTTCGTCACCCCGAACTGGCCAAGTGGATGTGTGGAGTCAGGGCTTAGACCCGTCAAGATTGTCGGACGCCGGTGGGGATGCTCAGCCCTCCGGGCGCCGAGGGACCTCGACCTGCTGTAGCGACCTCGCCGGCTGGATAGCCTGCTCTGTTTCGATTCTGCTGGAGTGGTTGCGCTTGAGGGACCCCTGAAGTGGCACCTGCGATGGGTCGGTCGTCAAGGCGAAAGGATTTGCGGTCCTTCAGGATGAGGAGGGGGAGCACCGGTCGGACGATGAGGGAGCCGCGGCAAGAGCCCCTGGTGCGGAGATTCCGGGCGGCCCCTCCTTGGCGGATATCATGCAGGCCATCACAGCTTCCAGAGAGGCCCTCGAAACAAAGATAGATACTATCGGAGTGGACCTGGCATTGTTGAAGGACGATCATAAAAAATTGAAGGATCGGGTGAAGGCGACCGAGACGACGCTGGAGGAGGTGCCGGATAGAATGACTGCCTTGCAAAGATCTATGGCGCAGATGGAGAGTAGAGTACGAACACTGGAGCTGCGTGCTGAGGACAGTGAAGGGCGTGCTCGAAGGAACAACCTCCGCATAGTGGGGGTCCCGGAGCGTGAGGAGGGGGCTGATGCAGTCCGATACCTGGAAGAATGGCTTCGGGCCGAGGTGGCCCCGGAGGGGTTGTCTCCGTTCTTTGCCCTCGAGAGGGCTCACAGGGTCCTGGCGAGGCCTCCTAAACCGGGTGCACCCCCAAGACCGATGGTGGTGCGACTGCTGCACTATAGAGACAGAGATCATATCCTGCAGAAGGCTCGGGAGAGGCAGCGCTTGCAGATTGGAAACTCTAGGGTGATGATATTCCCGGATTTCACGCGGGAGGTTCAGAAGCAGCGCACCTCCTTTGTGGGTGTTAAGAGGAAACTGAGGCAGCTTCAGGTTCCTTACGCGATGCTCTTCCCGGCGTGGCTGAGGGTGGTAGATGGCTCCCGCACGCTCTTCTTCACCACCCCGCAGGATGTGTGGAGCTGGTTGGAAACTCGCCCGACGAACCCGGGCCGGAAATCACCGGTGACTGGTGAGGGGAGAGGATCTTCGGCCGCTGCGAGTCCGACACGGGCGCCCACGGTGCCGGATCCGCGCCTAGAACGGGACAGAGCTGTGCAGGCAGTGGTAGAGATCAGCAGAGGTAGCAGCAGCCCGGCCTCCGTTTCTTCTGGTCGAGTGAGGGTTGGATCAGAGGTCTCCCCGGATGGCAGCACGACTGGGGATTCTGACACTGAGCTCCTGGTGGTAACCCCGCAGACGGTATAATTGTTTGGCTGAGCAGAGACTGGAGGGCGAGGGTGGTCGATCTGTGCTGCAACCCGGGACTGATGAGTGAGGGGGCCGTGACCCATTACGGGTGGGGGACTTGACCCTTAGTGACTGGCTTCAATGGGGCTCCCACAGGGCTGTTGATGGTCCTGATATATGTAGCGGGGGAGGGCTGGCGGGGGGTTCTGGGTCCCACTTTGGGTCTGCGCACGTCTCACTTTCCAAGCTGACAAGGTTGTTGATTTTCTTAGTTTGGATGGGGACTAGTTTTGGGGAACCTATCCTGGGGTGTGGGAGTTGGGAGAGTTGGGGGATTGGGGACGGGGGGGGTGGGACCAAGCATGTCACAAGGGGAAATTGGATGCATGGGGCTAACACTATCGTGTCATGGCTGCCGCCGTAGGGATTAAATGTCTCTCTTGGAACATTAGGGGGATGCACAGTATGTCTCGCCGCCATTAGATCCATGCTTACCTTTGTCGACGAGGGGTGCAGATAGCACTGCTCCAGGAAACACACTTGAACAAACAGGAGGGGTTGGCACTGCAGCGGAGGTGGCGGGGACAGGTGTTCTATACCGCATATTCAGCCTATGCCAGAGGTGTGTTGTTCTGGGTGCGGGCAGGGGTGCCGTTTCAATCCACTGGGCAAGTGGTTGACCCAGAAGGCAGGTATGTGATAGTGACGGGGCGGCTGGATGGTAGGGAAATTGTGATAGGAAGTGTCTATGCCCCCAACACGGACCAGGCTTCCTTCTTTGCGCGTCTCTCTGGGGCTTTGGCCCCCTTGCTGACTGGCTCGGTGCTCCTGGGGGGTGACTTTAACTGCATCACGGATGTCTGCATGGACCGCTCCCATCCCCCCTTGTTGACTCCCCTGTGCGTAGGTTGGCAGTGGTCCGGAAGGATTGGCAGAGACATTGGGGACTGACTGATACCTGGAGAGCGCATCATCCGGGGGAGAGAGATTATTCTTACTTCTCATCAATGTACGATCTCCATGTTCGCCTAGATTCGATCCTTAGCTCCCCTGACGTGCATGGGGCGATGGTGCACAGTGAGTATCTAGCTAGGACAACCTCGGATCACAATCCTTTGCTGACAGTCCTACATTGGTTGCGGGATCGGCCGGCTATTCCCACATGGCGGCTTCGACCTGACACGCTGGAGGATCCAGTGTTTTGTGCCAACATTGGATCAGCTATAGAGGACTATTTTCGAATTAACGCCCGTACAGCATCATCCCTGGTGGTAGAATGGGACGCCTTTAAGGCTGTGGTTCGGGGGCGCTGCATTGGTGAGGTAGTGGGAGTGTGCAGAGTGCTGCTGCAGGACATCCAGTCGGCGGAACGGCGGGTGCGCGATAGGGAAAGAGTGAGGCCGGAGCGCCCGGACGAACAGGCGGGGCTACTTGAGGCTTGGGAGGCGTTAGCAGTCCAGATCGAGAAATTGCGTTGTTTTGACTATAAAGCCTACATGGATAGGGCGCATGCGGAATGTGATAAGATGGGGGCATTGCTGGCCTGGCTGGCCAATCCGGCCCGCAGGGGGACCCCGATAGCAGAACTGAGGGGGCAGGGTACGGAGGTATTATACACCCAAAAAGACATCAATGATCACTTCTTACAGTATTACGCAGAGTTGTATCGGAGTGTGGCGGGCCCTGGTTGCCCGGAAGATGCAGAATTTTTGCCGGGGGCGGGGCTCCCAAAGCTTGTGGCTGCAGATGCTGAGGCGCTAGGTCGGGATGTAGAAGCGGGCGAGGTACGTAGTGCCATAAAGCACATGGCCAGGAACAAAACCCCGGGCACCGATGGACTCCCCATTGAGTTTTATGCAGCTTATGCAGATGTGCTAGTACCCTGCTTAGTGGCACTGTATAACGGGGCGCGCCGAGAGGGGACCCTCCCTGCTACCACGCGAGAAGCCCTCATAGTTCCCCTTCTTAAACCGGGTAAACCTGCTTGGGAACGATCCTCGTACAGGCCTCTGGCGATGCTCAACCTCCACTACAAGATTTTGAGTCGTATTCTGGCCAGTCGATTGATGCCCCATATGTTGCAACTGATCCATGAGGATCAGGCTGGGTTCATTCCCACCCGCAATACTGCAATGAACGTACGCAGACTGATGCGCATCTTGGGATCCGACTCTTATGACAAGGAGGAGGCCTGCATATTTGCGGTCGACATTGAAAAAGCCTTTGATAGCCTGGAGTGGCCTTATCTCTTTGATGTCTTGAGGGCTTTTGGGATGGAGGAACGTTTTGTCCAGTGGACGGCGCTTCTTTATAGAGCTTCCACTGCTTGGGTGCGGACGGGGGGCTTGATATCTAGTGCCTGCGCGGTCGCTCGGGGAACGAGGCAGGGGTGCCCGCTGTCCCCCTTGTTATTTGCACTGGCAATGGAGCCCATGGCCGCTCATGCTAGGTTGGGACGGTATTTTCCAGGGCTACTAGTCGAGGGACGAGAGCAGCACATAGCATTATATGCGGATGACCTACTTCTCTTCTTGCCGGACGCTGGGGAGGCCTTGGAGGGGGCACGGGGTTTGCTGGAGACTCTGGGGAGGGTGGCGGGACTCCGGGTGAATTGGACCAAGTCTTGTCTGTTTCCCATGGGCCCGGATGGGTTGCTTCGCCAGGGGGACGTCCCGTGGGAATCCCGGTGTTTGCCTTACTTGGGGACCAGGATTTATCACGATCCCGCTGATTTGTTAGAGGGCAACGTGGGGCGAGCAATAAGAGGGGCGAAAACCTGCTTTGAGTTCTGGGGTACTCTCCCATTGTCGGTGGCCGGCAGGGTCGCCTTAGTGAAAATGGTCATTTTGCCCAGACTTCTTTATTACTTTGGGACTCTTCCAGTCTGGATTCCGGGAAAGCTCTTTGCTCAACTGACCACGTTGATTACGGGGTTCATCTGGGGTGCGGGGAGGCGGAGGGTAGCGCTGCTTACTCTGCAGCGTCCCAGGAGTGAGGGAGGCCTTGCGTTGCCGGACCTGGAGTCCTATTACCATGCTGCGCAGCTCCAGTGGTTCACAAAGTGGGTGGCGGGTTACATCAGGTGTCCGGAAGAACAAAGAGGGACGGATCCGAGTTGGTCCCAATTATCTTGTGTGCTGTTCCGGGTGCCGGTGAGGGACGCCTCACTGCCTCCGGACTTTGAGGGTGGTTCGACAGTGCTGGGCGCGGTTGGCCAGGAGGGCGCGTGTGATCATTCCTTACGCGCCCGAGATCCCTTTGCGAATGTGTGAGGCGCTACCCCACGGGGGAGACTGGAGCCGGTTATTGGCCTGGGAGGAGGCGGGAGTTATGACATTGGGAGACTTGTATGAGGATGGTAACCTGCTCCCTTTTGACGACTTTAGGGAGCGGCATGATCTCCCGCGGAGGGACTTCCTATTCCATGCAGCCTTGACTGCGGCCGTCAGGAAGCACTGGCGGAAGGGGATGATAGAGCCGGACACCTCTCTTGCCTGTCAGTATGTAGTGATGGCGGCGGGTATCTTTAAGGCGGTGACTTGTCTCTATAGGTGGATTACTGGAGATATGCGGAAACCCCTGGCTGCCCTGCGCGTCAAGTGGGAAGCGGACCTGGGAGCACCTATTACAGACAAAAACTGGGAGGAAATCATGGAGCGCCCTTGGAAGTGTACACGAAATGCACGCTTCCAGCTTATACAGTTTTATGTTTTTCATAGGGCATACCTTACCCCTCACAAGATAGCTGAGTACTTTGGTGGGCCAGATGCTTGCCCCCGATGTGGTCATGGTGGGGCGACTTTTCTTCACATGTTCTGGGACTGCCCGCAGGTGACAGGGTTTTGGGAGGAAGTGGCGACGTTACTCCTGACGGTGACAGAGAGGGACTTTAAGGTAGGCCCGGGGGTCTGCTTGCTACATGGATTTCCGCATACTGCAAAGACTAAGGTCACCAGTAGGTTTATTGATCTAGTGCTGGTCCTGGCCAAGCGGGAGATTACTTCTCATTGGAAGGCGTGGCATGGCCCTAATTTATTACGGTGGGCTAGGGAAATGGAGAAATGGGCGAGAAGTGAGGGGACTTATAGATTGTGTCTGGCTCGACGCAGTGAAAATGAAAGATCGCACGAATGGGCCCGGGCATGGATGGCACTCCTGGACTTGTTCAAACGCTCGGCTGTGGGGGATGGGGGAGATCCGGTGGGGAATGATGGGACCCCGGTTCCTTGAGCGCCCTGTAACAGGCTTCCCCCTCTGCTCTTGAGGTACTCTCTGTTGGGATTGCTGGGAGGCGGACCCGACGTGTGGTGGATGAGGCTTTGATGTACATGTAATTCTGATAAGATACTGGCGACATGCTTGGGTGGGTGGGTAGGGTGGGGGGGTTCGTTAGGGGGGTTGCTGGGGGATGGGGCGGGGGGTATTTTGGCTGTATCGCACACTCACTGTGGATTACTCTTGTGGATGCACTACCTTGTAGCACGGATACTATTGGGGTGAATGCTGTACAGTCGTAGTTAATGTGGTGGGGTGATCACTGCAATACGTCCTGATTTGGTTGGCAGGCGGAATATTGGGGATGGGGATTGACTGCATTTTGTTCTGTGACCTAATAAAGTTTGTTTAAAAAAAAAAAAATGGTGTAAATCCGTTCAGTAGTTCCTGAGAAAGTGACATTTAAAAGTACATATATATCTATGTCCTCGGATGATCCGCGTACCCTATGCGCACCCAGCGCGCACCCTGCCGTGCACGAGCTGTATTCTAATTGGCTGTCAACACTCCAAATCAGGAAGTGTTGGCAGCCATCTTGTGCCTCGGTAGAGCCGAGGCACAAGAAACCTAAGAAACAAACGCGCAAAACGCGAAAAGGGTGCAGGGTAGAAACACCCTGACCCTTTAGGCCTGCTCAGGGGGGCCCACAAAGACCCCCAGGGCCAAAAAAGCATTAAAAAAAAAAAATCATCGAGATTCGCGCACCCACGGCGAATTTCAGCCGAAATATTTTAAAAAATGAAGCCCGCCCTTCTTTGGTAATTGGCCCCCGGGGGGCCAAATCCCGGGGGCATTTAAAAAAATAGTGTGGGGAGTCCCAATCCGCCCACACTGCCCTGGGGACCGCCACCCCCGGGGCTTATTAATGTTGGGTGGCAGTCCCGGGGACCACCACCCCCCGGGGCTGCTAACAGATGTGGGAGGGGGGCAGTGCGGCCCCCTCCTGGAGCCTTGTTGTGGCCCTGGGGAACGCCACCCCCCAGGGCCGGCTCCTGCAGTGTCCCTGGGTGCCCACCCCCGGGGCTTATTAATATTGGGTGGGGGTCTCTCAGGCACCCCCAGCCACGGGGACCACCACCCCCCTGGGCTACAAAAAATTGGGTGTGGGGGGTTCTGAGGCCTGTGGTAAATTTAAATTACCTAGACTTAATTTATGCGGTAAAATACAATACGAATAACTCAGTAAAAATAAGAGGCAGAATCTGTGGTATTCGAGGGTATAATAGGGTATTTATTCCTTACAAGGAATGATGGTTCGAACCAGGCAATCGAGTTCCATCACCACGAAGGTTCAGGAAGGGATCAGCAATACATTATTGACAGGTTATGGCATATATAGTAATGCATTACAGTAAAGACAGATGCAGGAGGCGTAACAACTGATAAGAATACACATACGTAATAGAAAAGGCGTTACAATAGGCGTGCATAGAGGCGTATACTAAAAACGTCATTATGATGATGATACAAGTGGGTGGATCCATAAGAGAATCCTGCAAAGTCAGCAAAAATACATGGCAGAGATGCGCGCGCAGCCGCATGACGTGTGATTGACGTGTAACTAGAGGGTGAAGGGAACTTGACATTTAGTCCTACATGAGGAGACAGAAGTCTGGGGTGTCAGGACAACCTAGTCCTATATCATATCTAATATCTTGTGTTAAAGAACTATATTATCTAGAAGGAAAAAGTCTTCTCGGACAGATCCTATTCTATACTGACTGTTAGTGCGTGTACAAGCGTCTAAGTGTCTACATGGGATGCGAGGGGGGCATGGGCCTACCATGGTAACGAGAGTCATGAATTACTTGCACGGAGACAGTAAGGCCGGGCCCTTTGCTCTGCAGCTAGAGGGATGTTTACCTAAGCTACTTAGACAGGAATGCATTTCTTGAGGAGCGGAACAGATAACTTGAAGGCTGAATACAGTTTTGGCAGGCAACAGGCCGGGCTAGGCACCGTTAGCCGCGCAGGAAGTAAGACAAAGTTCATGGATACAGATGCAGGTCCAGGCTGGAGCATTCAGAGGCAGAAGCAAGAAAAAGCTCGATGGCAGAATTCAGGGCCTACCTTGCCAGAGCTGGAAAACGTGAAAAGTATACCATATAAAGACGGTGGCAAGGCATACTTAGGAACGGAATATCTGGCCCATTCATGGCAGATATGAAAGAGTACATATTAACGTTGGACACAATTGTATTTGCGTCTTCATAGCTTGAAGTGGAGGGAACATACATGTACTTGTAGCATGTACATGGAGCCGTTGGGGTCTAGATAGGGGACACAATTGACCATAAAAATTCATATTTCCTCATTCCCTCCTTGTCCCCTACGGACCCTCATGAAATATCGATCTTCAGGAATCCATCAATCTGTTCATGTAACATCATTTGCTCTTCTTTCTTCTTCCGGGATCTTGAATGAAAACTTGAACGTGGAATACACGATGTGGCACACAGGCCGCAAATCGCTGGTCCACATTGCAGACATAGGCAGCAACTGAATACTATGAGAAGGCCAATACCTAGGAAGGATAGGACCTTCCATCCCCAGGCTGACAACACGCTCCAGAACCAACCGGACCATGTCCAGGTGCCTGCATTCTGATGTATCTGGTTTGCAATCTTGTGAAGACGAGTTATGGCTTTATATACGGATGGCGCGTTTTCTGGGATGAAAACACAGCAACTTGATCCGATGACCCTACAGGCTCCGCCCCTATCTGCTAGGATGACGTCAAGGACAAGACCATTTTGAAGAACAACAATCCGCATCGCAGACTGCTCCTCTGTTAAGTTGCCTAGGGCAGAGGTAGTTTCATTCACTACTGCTTCAAGGGTTCTAGTTAATCTACGTATCAGTTTACTGTTTGAGACAACACCTATGTAAGGAAAGAGACCTTTATTGAAGTCTGTATATTGTTCCCATGCTGTTTCGGTGTAGTCAACAATCGGGATATCTCTCTGGGGTCTATGGTGTACTAGATTGGTATTTCTATGATAATCAGGAGGGGCTAGGAAAACAGGTGGCAGAAGGAATGCAATGTAACAGGTACCATCCCAATCTAGGGGTAGGCGTATATATGCGGTGTGACCACAGATGAAGTAGGAGTGACGGGAAGCTCTAAATGTAGACTTGCCTTTATCACTGAATTCGATCACAGTAGTACATTTACTATGACCCAGGTGTACTGAACCATTCTTTCTTACACATAATTCACCTTTGACGGGTAATACGGACATAGCAGGCAAGACTAGTGTAGTTTCAGATTCAATATTTAGAATCATGAGGTTAAGTGTAAAATTACCTAATCCATACACTTCATTTTCTAGGTCAGTTCCTGTTCTTTTGGGAAGTCCCTCCTTGTTAGGATAACAGGCTTTAAGCAAAACTAAGTTCAGGTTTCCCCATACCCAGTTGCTCTGGTAAACTACGGTATTTGAATCTAAAGAGTTAATCAAACTAAACCATGCTCCACAGGAACCATTGTGTGTGAACGGATATGGAAAGAGAGGCAGAACTCCTTTGTATTTCTGATAGGGAGGGAGTCGGCCACATATCCAACAATTTGCAGCATTGCTGGTTTGGTGGAAATGGTGTAACATACTAATGAATGTGTTGTTGCGCAGCGCAAATCTATAGGACAACTCATGTGGAGGTAGTTCACTAAAAGAATGTTCGGCTGTAACATTGTAAGCACGCTTGAAAATAGGATAGTACATATGTAACAGTATGCTTGCAGCAATAATAAAAAGACTTAGAAAAAACATAATCAACAATGTCACTATACAGTGACTATGAAGTGATTTACAGTATGCATGTTTCTTGAGCTGTTTCTGTCTATTTTTCTCTCTCATTCGGTCTAGAGGATACATGTCAAAGACTCAATTCAACCGATTCACCTTGGAGAGGACTTAAACAATCGAATTGTCTGACTTGCTAGACCTTAGTTTCAGTTTATAGTTTTGAGATTCGGTCGGTTCAACCAGGGGGAGTTTTGAATCAGTCTCTGAAAAGGGGCAGGGCTGAGAGTTCAGTTCGGATGGTAGTCCATGAAATTTCTTGATATGACTCGAGTGTAACCAACCCTTGCGACCTTCGACCTTTACTGCTGTCCTCGTCGTTAGGAGAACCAGCTTCGGTTGTAGCCAGCGAGGCTCCAACGGGCTCCTCCTGTCGAAGTTTCTGACGAAAACGAGATTTCCCGGAACTACTTCATGGGGCTTTACCTCGGTGTTGTCGGGAAAGGCTGCAGCTACCTGTGAACGGCAAGATTGTAGTGCAGACATCAAGGAAGCAAGGTAATCTGTCAGCATATTACAATCAACATCAGTTATTTTACGAGGTATAGGCGTCCCCCACATATTTGGTGGCCTACCGAAGACCACCTCGTACGGGGATAGCCCTGTGCGAGAATGTGCTACCATTCTCATGTAAAATAGTGCAACCGGTAAGGCTACTATCCAGTCGACACCTTTCTCTCTACAGATTTTAGAAAGTCGTATTTTCAGGGTCTGATTATGACGTTCCACAAGACCTGCTGCCTCGGGATGTCGGACACAGTGGAATTTCCATTGATAGCCTAACAAGAGTGAAATGTGTTTCATTAGCTCGGATGAGAACGGCTGGCCATTATCTGAGTACACGATACGGGGCAAACCATACCGTGGGAAGAATTCACGAACTAATTGTTTGGCAGTAGTCGGGGCAGTGTAATCTGAAACGGGATACGCCTCTGTCCAACGGGAAAGAGCGCATACAACTACGAGGACATATTTGAATCCTCGACATCGTTCCATCTGGATATAATCCATCTGGAGGACTTCAAAAGGGTGATCGGGAGGTTGAAATCCACCCTGCTCTACAGGTACGCCTTTACCTGGGTTGAACTGACAACAAATCATACAAGTTCGGACTTTCTGTTTGGCTGCAGCTCGTAAGTGTTTGTTGAACCAAATGTGTTGAATAATGTCTAACATAGCTTTTTCTCCTAGATGTGCTGGACTATGTATTGTGTTAATGATAACTTGAACCATTGAGTCGGGGAGAAACCATATAGATTTTCCCTTCGTCATCCATCCCTGATCGGTTTGGATCCCTCCTAATTCAGTCCATTTCTTTATTTCCTCTGGTGTAACATGTGTCTGTATGTCAATTACATCAAGAGCGGGATCCTTAACTGTCATGCAGTGCGTCGGCGTTGGAACTATTGTCTTTGTCAAGTCAGTTGCATGAGTCTGATTCTGTGCTGTTTGCTTAGCTGTTCGGTCTGCTAGGTCGTTACCCTGGGAAATAATATCGGTGATTTTTGTATGGGCTTTGCACTTCATGATAGATATTGAAGTAGGTAGATGTATTGCATCTAATAGAGCTTGAATGAGGGGGCCGTGTTGAATGTTGGCACCGTGAGAAGTCAAATAACCTCTCTCTCGCCAAAGGACTCCGAAGTCGTGTACGACTCCGAAAGCATAACGTGAATCTGTGTATATGTTAACTTTTCTATTCTTGGCTTGAATACAGGCTTGTGTCAGAGCAATAAGCTCTGCTGCTTGAGCTGATAATGTGTCAATACAATTTGTTTCAATGACTTCGGTGTCTGTCGTGACTGCATAAGCGGCCACTAACTTTCCTGTACTTGTTCTCATACATGAACCATCTACATAAAGTGTCAGGTCTGGATCTGGTAATGGGACATCTGTCAAGTCTTGTCTGGGTTTCGTCGTAATAGTAATGACTTCAATACAATCATGTGCCAGTGGGTCTGTTCCACTTAATGGCAAAAGTGTGGCAGGATTTAATGTACTACAACGTCTGATTTCTATGTGTGGCTGAAACAATGTGAGTTCGTAACCTGTCAGTCGTGCTATAGTCAAGTGTTGTGTCTGTGTCCGGTTCAAGAGAACCTCTACTGCGTGTGGTACTTGTACTGTCAATTGATGTCCTAATACTATGGAATCGCTTTGTCTAATCGCTAGAGCTGTCGCTGCAACTGATTTCAGACACGCAGGAAGAGCTTGAGCTACGGGATCTAACGTGCTAGAAAAGTAAGCACATGGCTTGTGTGATCCTGCTTGTTCCTGCGTGAGTACTGACAAGGCAGTACCTTCACGTTCTGTAACAAAGAGTGTAAAAGGCTTACTGTAACATGGTGTCGCTAAAACAGGTGCTTGGCATAAAGCTTTCTTTAAGTCTTCAAAAGCTTGTGTATGTTCTAGAGTCCAAGGGAGGACAGTCGATGTCGCTGCCTCCTGGGTTGTCAACTGAATGAGTGGTTTTGCTAGAAATGCATATTGGGGAATCCACTGCCTACAGTATGAAGTGAGGCCTATGAAGGCCCGTACCTCCTTTTGTGTCTTGGGTGGTGGCATGTTTACAATTAACTGGATGCGGTCAGGTGTGAGCTGTCTCCCCCATTTGGACAGCAAGTGCCCTAGGTACACAACTTGCTGGGCACAAAATTGCAGCTTTGAAGGGGACACCTTGTGCCCCTTGTCGGCTAGGAAATGTAAAACCGTCAGTGATGCTTTTTCACATTCGGGTTCGCTTCGGGCGGTGATCAGCAGATCATCGACATACTGAAGCAGTGCAGTGTTAACAGGCATGTGGATACTGTCAAGTTGTCTTTTCAGTGCTTGGCTGTAGAAGCTAGGACTTTCTGTAAATCCTTGAGGTGCGCGTGCGAATTTAAAACTTCGTCCATTTAAACTGAATCCGAACAAATATTGGCTTTCCGGATCGATTGGGACGCTGAAGAAGGCGTTCTTGAGGTCAATTACAGTAAAGAACGTTGCCTCTGAATCAATAGCTGTCAGTAATGAAGAGATATCTGGGACCACGGGATATTGTGGTACAATGCATTTATTCAATTCGCGCAGATCAATAACTAATCGATATACTGGGGGTGCTTTTGGATCAGTTCGTTTAAGAATCGGAATAATCGGAGAATTACATATATTGGAGTCGGTTTCTACAACTACTCCTTGTGCAATGAGCTCGTCAATTATTTGCAGTAAAGCCACTACAGCATCTGGTGGTAACTTGTATTGTCACATTCGTGGTAGTACCACTCCTGTTTTGAGCGTAACTCGATAAGGTGTAATGTGCATACAACCTACATCAGTGGGGCCTTGTGCCCATAAGTGTGCAGGTAGATTCTGTAACCGGTGATCCATGTCTCTAGACACGTAGTGACCTTTAAAGTCACGCAAAAATAGTCGTACTCCGTCCGGAGAACAGCATATTATAGCTCCTAGAGCTTTCAATGTTTTTATACCTAACAAGTTTTCTGGGCATGATTTCGTAAGCAATAGATCTGTAGTCCGTGTTAATGGACCGACTGTGAATGCAAGTGGTTGCGATACTTCGTTAATAGTGGGCTTTCCTGAAAAACCAAGGGAAATATTTTGTGAGCCTGAGAGGGGTGCCCCTGGAACTTCATCGTGACTTATAGTTGTTCTGCTTGCCCCTGTATCAAGTAGAAACTTTCTGTCTTTCCCTAATACTTGACTCTGCACATAGGGACCCTCTTGATCTACAGGAACCTCAATAAGGGGTAAGCCAACTTCCCTCTCCAGGCTATTTCATGTGTAGCGCTGATACTCTGGATAGTCATTTTGTGCATACTGGTACATCTGTTGTGTCGTGTTTTGTGTTGCGGCAATAGGCTGTGGCTGTTGTTGTGGTACGGTCTGTTGTGCAGTTTGCATAGGCTGTATATTCTGAGGTACTTGTTGTTGGATCTGATCCTGTCTAGGCGGACGTGGTCTCTCCTTGGTTTTACCCGTGGAGATATTATGTTTCAGAACTGCACAATCGTTTATATAATGACCTGGCTGTTTACAATAGTTGCATGTCCCTTTAACGGGAACCGCTGAATTACTGGACTGTGTCGCACCCTTTTTATGACCGTCAGCTGGAACTGACTGAGCGACAAGCATTTTCATTTTCTTGTCTTTCATACGCCTTTGTTCGTGTTCTTGTTCTTCTCTAATTCTATTCTGGTGATACTGTAACATTTGTAACATTTGTGAAGGAGTGTTAGCTTGCCAAGTGCTCTCAACTTTCAATACTCTGTTTTTAACCTGCGGCAGTGAATTCTCGACTAGTTTTGTTACAAAAAGGTGTGGATATGACTCACTATTTGCTTTCAGGCCGCTATTAATACCAAAACATTTTTCAAATCGGGAATAAAAATCACTGGTGTCTTCCTCGGGTTTCTGTTTACAGGCTGAGATTGCTCCCCAATCTTCCTTTTTCGTAGTTAACAAACGTGGCAATACTTGTACTAATAGACCTGGCAATGCTTTTGTTTTGTCCCCAAGCCCTACGCCTGCAGTTCGGTTATTTTCTTCAGTTTCTAATGCGGTCCAATCAATCTTTTGGTCTCCCACCTCCCATTCTTTTTCCTTGAGTTTCTCATAAATACCGGCAGGCAATAATACTTTCAATATTTTCATAATGTCAGGATAGGTATAATCACCCATGAGTAACATGTCCTTTAGTTCACGGTGAAAACCTGCTGGATCTTTGTCATGGCTGGGCACTAATTTTTTCATTTCCAATAGTTCTATTTTGGTTATGGGCGTGTACACAAACACGCGTCTAAACGTATTGTCATCATTCCTGACTGGGTGTACTTCGCGTAAGGGATTCTGTCTGTCTATGTAATACGGGTTTCTCTCCATGGAAGGAGCTGGATCATGTTCTGGGCACAAAAAGGCACTATATCTGTGTCTGTATTCTAGAATTACTTTAATTAGATCGGTACCTAAACCTCTCCATTTATTCATGAGCAGTTCTATCAATATATCAGGTAGGGGACCAGGATCGGAGTGTTGGCCTTTATATAATATAAGGAGATGTTGTATCATGTATATACTAGCCAAACGTTGTTCGTCTGGGGCAAGATTCAGAAACGTGTGTGCTAGCGCATCATCACTGTATTTTTCAGAGCTGTCAGCCCATTGAACTGCTGACCTGGCTAATTCTTGTTCATCCATAGAATCGAGCACATGGTACCCCCTTCGTTCTCGAAGTAATTTATCAGTAGCCTGGAATAAGTGTTCAGGGGTCCTTGGATTTGTAATAACTGTTTGAAAAATTCTGTTACATTCTGGATGTATCGGACGTATTGTTTTATTAAAAGATCTTCCTTTTCCTACATAAGCTATCATTTGTTTAGCTGGTAATTCAAATTGTCCTGTGTTCATTTCTGACTGTTCCTCCTCCTCTTCCTCTGATTCAGTTTTATCTGCCTCTACTCTGTTTTCATGTATTCGTTCTACTTCTTTTCTGATCCTTCGGCACATGGCTTCTATACACTTCTGTTTATCATGTCTCCCGTCTGTTATATTCTGACCCCATTTGGTAAGTGCTTGCATTTCCTCCGAATCTACCTCAGGCCTATCTCTATTTCTGATCAAACAGTTTATAAAAAAGCGTAACAGTAATTTTTGTATGTCTACTTTCTGGTATTCCATGGCTTCGGCAATACTTTCAGGACCTTGCCCTGATTGGATAAAGCGATATATTTTGTCTAGATGTTCAACCATTCCTGGTAACGTCATTAAATAGTTTGCAGCTCGTCGCAAACGTACTGAAGACAGCAACATTCTGTCGTGTTTTCCTGGCACTGGATCATATCTACAATCGGAAAGAGGCTCGTTTAATATATTGTCTGATATTCTTTGGGGTGTACGTTGATATGCTAAATCTCTATAAGTCAATCTAGTTGTTGGCGGTGGCGTGGAAAAACCTCCTGTCGCACCCCCTGAGGTGCCAAGTCCAAAAGGATTTGTTGGGTGCAGGGTAGAGAGTGTCGGTGCAGGAAGGACTGTAGAAACAGATGGAATTGTTAGAACTTGAGTAGGAGTTTGTTGCTGCAGAGGTGAGTGCAGCTGATTTTGGGGTTGAGTGTCGTTAACGGGTGGTGTGCGTGGCTGCACACCATTTGCATATTCGGGGGCTGCATCGTCTAAATAGGAAGAAAGGAAAATGTCTTTTGCGGTCTTGGGATGTACTTTAATCGGGAGTAATGGAGGTGGCAGATCTTTTGGTACCTCCAAAGTGGCCTTAGGCAAACCCTCGGCCAGAAGAGGATACATACCATTCATAAGAGTGTTTCGTTGTCTGTCTACTTGTTCTGTTTTTATTCGGGTACCTTCGTCAATTAATATGTTTTCTCGGGCCTTTTCTGAATCTTCCCTACTTTTCTCTTCCTTTCTGAGCGCTTTCTCTGTGCGCCTATGCGATTCTTTACGCCATAGTTCAATGGCATCTTTCTGTGACTGTCTGGCTTTCTTTTTCCATAACGCTTCTTCTATTCTCATGATGCAATCTGCATCCCATGTTCCAGCAGCGGGCCATCTCTGACTCTCTGCCAAATCCTTGGTGTAGTCCACCCATAGATCAAGATATAATACGGCATCTAGGTCATGTTTATGGTACATAAAGTACCCTGGAGTGTCCCTAGGTGGGATAGGAACAGCTTCCTCGAGTATCCCTTTTCTAGTTTTTATCTGTCTTAATTTTGAAAATAACGGCATCTTGAACCTTGTTACTTAATTCTTACTCGGTTTTTGAACACAATAATTACAATAAACACAATAATGAAGATCGAACAATCACTCATACCACGACATTTAAAACATATCAAAACATTTTAGAACGAAAAATAATAATTAGAATAAAACTAGTTAACTGCATAATACTAAATATACTGTATGTACTGCTAAACAGTACAGATACACTGCTAAAACAGTGCAGACCAGGTCTGTGTACCCAGACCCGTCTTGAACGGCACAAACTAATGTGCACGTCTAGATGCGTCCTCAGCAACGGTACTCACCGGGAAGCACGGAACGGAAGGCCTCGGAAGTCTGGACTGGACTAAACCAAACTGGACTGGACTCGACTCATGACTTAGATACTTCGGAACTTCGGAATCTGGTGGGCCTCTGTAAACCTCGGATCTTGCTCTCTCAGCTAGGCTCTGGTCGGGATTCTCCGCACTCCTCACCGCCTCGTCTGGGTGTTGATCGCAGCCTCAGTCGCCCCCGTTGGCCTGAGGGAGATACAGGAAATCCTGCGGGTACGCGTAATTGTCCGTCCGGCTGTGGCAGGAGACCGGGTCTGCAACGCACCTCCGGCGCGTGGGGTGTGAGAGGTGTCCCTGTTCGGGCGCCAATTATGTGGTAAATTTAAATTACCTAGACTTAATTTATGCGGTAAAATACAATACGAATAACTCAGTAAAAATAAGAGGCAGAATCCGTGGTATTCGAGGGTATAATAGGGTATTTATTCCTTACAAGGAATGATGGTTCGAACCAGGCAATCGAGTTCCATCACCACGAAGGTTCAGGAAGGGATCAGCAATACATTATTGACAGGTTATGGCATATATAGTAATGGATTACAGTAAAGACAGATGCAGGAGGCGTAACAACTGATAAGAATACACATACGTAATAGAAAAGGCGTTACAATAGGCGTGCATAGAGGCGTATACTAAAAACGTCATTATGATGATGATAAAGTGGGTGGATCCATAAGAGAATCCTGCAAAGTCAGCAAAAATACATGGCAGAGATGCGCGCGCAGCCGCATGACGTGTGATTGACGTGTAACTAGAGGGTGAAGGGAACTTGACATTTAGCCCTACATGAGGAGACAGAAGTCTGGGGTGTCAGGACAACCTAGTCCTATATCATATCTAATATCTTGTGTTAAAGAACTATATTATCTAGAAGGAAAAAGTCTTCTCGGACAGATCCTATTCTATACTGACTGTTAGTGCGTGTACAAGCGTCTAAGTGTCTACATGGGATGCGAGGGGGGCATGGGCCTACCATGGTAACGAGAGTCATGAATTACTTGCACGGAGACAGTAAGGCCGGGCCCTTTGCTCTGCAGCTAGAGGGATGTTTACCTAAGCTACTTAGACAGGAATGCATTTCTTGAGGAGCGGAACAGATAACTTGAAGGCTGAATACAGTTTTGGCAGGCAACAGGCCGGGCTAGGCACCGTTAGCCGCGCAGGAAGTAAGACAAAGTTCATGGATACAGATGCAGGTCCAGGCTGGAGCATTCAGAGGCAGAAGCAAGAAAAAGCTCGATGGCAGAATTCAGGGCCTACCTTGCCAGAGCTGGAAAACGTGAAAAGTATACCATATAAAGACGGTGGCAAGGCATACTTAGGAACGGAATATCTGGCCCATTCATGGCAGATATGAAAGAGTACATATTAACGTTGGACACAATTGTATTTGCGCCTTCATAGCTTGAAGTGGAGGGAACATACATGTACTTGTAGCATGTACATGGAGCCGTTGGGGTCTAGATAGGGGACACAATTGACCATAAAAATTCATATTTCCTCAGGCCCCCCAGTCCCGGGGACCGCCACGCCCCGGGGCTGCTAAGAGATGTGGGAGGGGGGCCGTGCGGCCCCCCTCCTGGAGCCTTGTTGTGGCCCTGGGGACCGCCACCCCCCAGGGCCGGCTCCTGCAGTGTCCCGGGGTGCCACCCCCGGGACATCGCTGTTTGCAATGGCAGGGCGGGAGCCTCGCAGCTCCCACCCTGTCATTGCAGACCTGAAGCAAAGCAGATTGCTTTTCCACATGAGGAGCAGCATGTTAGCTGCTCCCCATGTGGAAAAGCAATGCCGGCTCCCGCAGGACACGGGGAGCCGGCTGGGCGTGTGGGGGATTGGGGACCCCCCCATGGCCCCCAACGAAGATGGCGAGCCCCGGGGGCTGGGGTCCCCGGGGCTAGTAGTGGCCCGGAAGGGGGTCCACGGGGCCCCCTCCTAAAAACATTTTAAAAAAAGGCACAAAAAAAACACGGCCCGGGGGATGGGGTCCCCGGGGCCATAAGTGGCCACAGGAGGGGGGCAAGGCAGCCCCCCTCCAAAATAAAAAAATAAAATGGCCATGCCCCGGGGGATGAGGTCCCTGGCCAAATTATTTTATTTATTTATTTTATTTGAAAGGTTTTATATAGCGCTGGCTAGACCCAGAGGTATCAGAGTGCTTTACATGAGTATCAGGCCATAGTTGCAGGTTACATCGTTACAAAGGTAACACAGTTGTTAGAGCATAGCTACATAGTTACATGTTAGATCGAGACAAACAATAAGGACATATACGCAAGGGAAAAAGCAGGCGAGGGGAGGGATTCAAGGGGAGAGAGGGTAGGAGCAGGGGAAGTAGACAGAGAATGAAGGGGGAAAGAGGAGGGGCGAGGGTGAAAGACATAGCAAGAAAGAAGAGGGGGAGGGTGACGGGGACACAAACTAGTAGATGCGAAAAAGCTGCGTCCAAAGTCCAGTAAACTGTGATCCCAGGGGAAGTGGCATCATTCCCCCATCTCCGTTGCAAGAGGCTCCCTATTACGCAGTGGACTCTCTCAGAGGGGTCTCTGAGACTCCAAGGCCTACCTACTGGATCCTTCCCCAAAAAGGGGAGAGGGAGTGCTTTGGCTATGGGGCCATACCATACCTCAACTGTGAGTGGCTCCCTTAGTACTGTGGACTCTCTCAGAGGGAACACTGAGACTTCAGAGTATTAATATTGGATCTTTCCACAACAAGGGGAGAAGGAGTGCTTCGTCAAATTATGGCCTCAGGAGGGGGGCCATGTGGCCCCCTTCCCGATTTTTTTTTTAAACAAAAACAAATTGGGGGCAGGCCCTGCAGGATGGGGTCCCCAGGGCCAATAAATTAGAAAAAGAAGGGGGGATACACAGCCCCCCTTCTAAAAAAATAAAAAATAAAAAAGACGGGATCGGGCCGGAGGCCATGCCCCCTCCTTACACCACTCTGCAAACACGCCCCCTGGTGCGTTTGCAGAGGGGGAACTAATTCCCCTTGAATACTGGGGGTACCTGGGGGCCACTAGCCCACCAGGAACCTCCAGTATGCGCCAGGGGGCTGCGTTGCAGAGAGGTGTAACCCGGCCATGCCCCTTTCTACACCTCTCTGCAACGCAGCTCCGTGGCGCTTACCGGAGGTACCTGGTGGGCTAGTTGGCAGGGGACCTCAGGATTCAAGGGGACTTAATCCCCCAACTTAAAACGCGCCACGGGGTGCGTTTGCACAGTGGTGAAGGTAGGGGGCGGGGCTTGAGGTGATATGTGTGCAAACACGCCCTGTGGCGCGTTTTAAGTTGGGGATTTCATTCCTCTTCAATCCAGAGGTCCCCTAGGGGCCAACTAGCCCACCAGGTACCTCCACTAAGCACCACGGAGCTGCGTTGCAGAGTGTTGTAAAAAGGGGCGTGGCCTCTGAACACCTCTCTGCAGCGC
This sequence comes from Triturus cristatus, assembly GCF_964204655.1. Taxonomy (NCBI): domain Eukaryota; kingdom Metazoa; phylum Chordata; class Amphibia; order Caudata; family Salamandridae; genus Triturus; species Triturus cristatus. Next base: position 803,259,338 of record NC_140584.1, read on the forward strand.
AGCTTCCTGGCGCATACTGGAGGTACCTGGTGGGCTAGTTCACCACCAGGGGACCTCAGGATTCAAGGGGACTTAATCCCCCAACTTAAAACACGCCACGGGGTGCGTTTTCACAGTGGTGAAGGTAGGGGGCGGGGCCTGAGGTGATATGTGTGCAAACATGCCCTGTGGCGCGTTTTAAGTTGGGGAATTAATTGCTCTTCAATCCAGAGGTCCCCTAGGGGCCAACTAGCCCATCAGGTACCTCCAGTAAGCGCCATGGAGCTGCGTTGCAGAGTGTTGTAAAAAGGGGCGTGGCCTCTGAACACCTGTCTGCAATGCAGTTCCCTGGCGCATACTGGAAGTACCTGGTGGGCTAGCTGGCCCCCAGGGGACCGCAGGATTGAAGAGGAATTAATTCCCCAACTTAAAACGCGCCACAGGGCCTGTTTGCACACGTCACCTCAGGCCCCGCCCCCTTGCTTCACCATTGTACAAATATTCCTCTAAAATCAGCCCAACTACGAATTCCGATTTACTCACCTGTTATCAGGAGAGAACCCAGACTGCATCTTTTAGCCCAGCAATGACCCTGAAAAGTAATTCTAAGCGTACTTACCAGTAACTTGTATTTCCTTCCATAGAAATCCATTGTGTGATTTTCACCAGAAAAGTTTCTAAGTGTCGATTTTTGAAACGTAAAAATATTCCTCTAAAATCAGCCGAACTACGAATTCCGATTTACTCACATGTTATCAGGTGAGAACCCAGTGCTGCATCTTTTAGCCCAGCACTGGCCTTGAAAAGTAATTCTAAGCGTACTTACCAGTAACTTGTATTTCCTTCCATAGGAATCCATTGTGTGGTTTTCAGCAGAAAAGTTTCTAAGTGTCTATTTTCACAAACTAAAAATATTCCTAAAAAATCGTCTGTATGACTTAAACACATTCTTTCAACTGTTTACAGGAGATTCACCAGTGCTGGTTTCAGGATCCACAACTGAGTAAGAAAAAGTAACTATAACACTACTTACCTGCTAAGTGAATTTTCTGCCTTTGGATAACATTGGTGATTCTATGTGAAAAAATGTCTGTCAACTTTTAAAATACAATAATATTCCTTAAAAATCCCTACTGTAACCAAAACGCTTTTAGTCAACTGTTTACAGATGTCCAAGGACTGAATCTAGGATCCAATCCTGTGGTTAGAAAAGTAATCCATAAAGTAACTAATTGCATTTGACTAGAAATTCACATTGAGCTCAATGTTGCATTGTGTTTGAAATTGTGCTGCCCATTGCAACAACTGTAACTACTGTACTTAAAAGTCTATTGCCTATTTGAAAAGTATTTAAACTAAAGTAATTCATTCTGAGAAAGTATATTTTGTATTCTAATGTATAATGTAATTATAATGTAATAAAAAAGGAATTCTAAAAATAAATAGTTTAAAAAATGTAGTAAATCAGTATAAAAAAATCAGTATAACAATTAATACATTAAAAATTGTCATTTACAAAACCTTTGAAATTCACTGAAAAAACCATGGGTTTCAGGCTTGATATAGTTAGGAATTAGCATTTAAAAAAACCTTTGAAATTCACTGAAAAAAACGTAGGTTTCAGGCCTGATATAGTTAGGAATTAGTATTTAAAAAACCTTAGAAATTCACTGAAAAAACAATAGGTTTTAGGGGTGTTATAGTTAGCTGGACATTTCACTTGAACAAAACCATTGAAATTCCTCCGATATAGTTAGTTGTACTAACTACATCTCACGCGCCTGCAATCCACTGCTGATGATGTCACATATTACATCATTCATGACATGGTCAGTGACTTCACTGATGACATCTCAAATGACATCACTGATGACATCACTGATGACATCATCCACGTGACAATCAGATACACCTCATCATACAGTAGTATAACCTTTCATCACTCACTGTAAAATACAGAGTGCCAGATTTAAAACCATTGACACACCAATACAAGTTTCTAAACACCCACTCAGTGATTCCTAGATCTATACACACATCTAATCACTTACCTATAGATTCACTCATACATGCTGTCAATGATCAATAGAACACTATCAAATATACTTATACACCAATATCGACATTACACACCAGCACACATCCTAATCACTTATGAAGTCATCCTTCTCACTTATGCAAACAATGGATCTTACTTACTTTTACTTAGGAATATACTTATAAAAACATTACTTCATCTATTTATATAGATAATAACTCATACTTAGTATGTTATAAAAACACTATTACAAGTATACAGTTATCCATACAGTCACTCATACAATCACTGAGTCTTATGTATACTTATTTATATACAACAACTGACACATACACTGGCTTTTATTTTTCTAGTTTGTTGGACATGTACCATTGAGACATATATTGGCTCATAACCACACCCATAAAGATATTCACTCACCCAAACAACTGTTATAACATGTTTTAACTTCATATACCTACTGAATCAACTATTCACACATCTTTGGGCAGTCACACACCCCCCACCGAACCACACACACATTCACTCTCCCATACAAATACTCATTTAACTAATCAATAAATAATAAAGACTTTCGCGTAGCTAGTAACCAACTGGTGCAGCAGTTTACACAACAACTGACAAAGTGATACAGATATTCACACAGTTTAGTCACTATCCGATATATTTAGTGAGACACTATAAATTAGTCAACTAAACAGTCAATCACACTGCTACTAAATCCTCCATCCAGATATTTATATTTATATATCCACTCATTCTTCAATTCAAATTGCTATATATATATATATAATACATATTTAAATAACGAACCAAACCATATTCACTGGATGATGTCATCAGTGATGTCATCAGTGATGTCATTTGAGATGTCATCAGTGATGTCACTGACCATGTCATGAATGATGTAATATGTGACATCATCAGTAGTGGATTGCGGGCGCGCGAGATGTAGTTAGTACAACTAACTATATTGGAGGAATTTCAATGGTTTTGTTCGAGTGAAATGTCCAGCTAACTATAACACCCCTAAAACCTATTGTTTTTTCAGTGAATTTCTGAGGTTTTTTAAATGCTAATTCCTAACTATATCAGGCCTGAAACCTATGGTTTTTTCAGTGAATTTATATATATATATATATTACCTACTGGCGGTCGCCAGTAGGTAGTTATAGTTAGGACCCCTTTTCCATAGGAAATCCGCAACATTCTATTTTGAATAACTTTGGCGCCGGTCGACGAATCCTCGCAAATTTCTCAAAATAGGTGGGGCGCTACGCTCCGCTCCTACCCTGAAAGTCTCGGGAGGATTCGTCAAGCGGGGGCTGAGATAAAAGGGGGGTCCCAAAACGCGTTTTTCCCATGCATTTTTCCATAGGACCTTTAGACAGGGCTACAGCCCGAACGGCTGAACAGAATTACTTGAAATTTGGCAGAGAGGTAGTCCTCAGGTCAAGGAAGTGCCTTTTGTAGGTTTGGTGTAAATCTGTTCAGTAGATTCTGAGAAAATAGCCTTTAAATCAATATATATATCTGAGCCAGCTTACGGTACGCTTACCGTAAGCTTACCGTACGCGTACGGTGGCGTGCGCGAGCGCGATTCTGATTGGCTCTTAGATCTTAGTAAACATTCGAATCGGCCGAAACCAGGAAGCGGCGGCCGCCATTTTCTCTCTCGCACTGAGAGTTAGGTTGTTAAATAAAACCAATACACATGTAAAGGAGCTGTTTTGACAGCTCACACACACATAGCCATGATGAGGGAGTCCCCCAAGACCCCCCATGGCCAAAAACGCCATTTTTATTTTTTCGCTAAGTTCGCCGATTACGCTTACCGTACGCGTACGGTAAAAAATGTAAAAAAAAAACACTATCCACACTCTCCCCACCCCCTCTTCTTTTGGTGGCTGCAGGCCACCAAATGTGCAGGGCTTATCATTAGTGTGAAAAACCACAATATTTTTAACAAAAATAATCAAAGAAAAAATTATCCACACTCTCTCCACCCCGTGTGCAAATGGTGCCCGAAGGGCACCATTTGTGCATGGCTTATAAGCACCGTAAGCACAGTAAGCACCGCGTGCTTACTGTGCGCGCACGGTGCGCGAAGCGCACCGTGCGCGCACGGAACGAACTGCGTTAAGTGGGCGCGCATGCCACGAATGGCGTAAAGTAACTTAGCATTTAAAAAACCGTACAAATTCACTGAAAAAACCATAGGTTTCACACACGTTATAGTTAGGAATTAGCATTTAAAAAACCTTGCAAATTCACTGAAAAAACCATAGGTTTCACACATGTTATAGTTAGCGGAAATTTTTTCTGATAAAAAACCAGTGAAATTCCCCCGTTATAGTTAGTGCAGGCAACTATAACTCACGCGACCGCAATCTTCTGCTGATGACATATGTGTCTTTATGAAAAAAAAATATTTGTAATATATGTATAGCTAAAAATGTATGGAAGAAGACATGGGCAAATAAGTGTCTAAATACAGTATTAGCATCAGCAGAGGATTGCGGTCGCGTGAGTTATAGTTGCCTGCACTAACTATAACGGGGGAATTTCACTGGTTTTTTATCAGTAAAATTTCCGCTAACTATAACATGTGTGAAACCTATGGTTTTTTCAGTGAATATATATATATATATATATATATATACATATATGATTTCTTTTTGTTCAGACATCAGGGGGATGTGAGACTGTTTAATCCAGAGAGGTCTACATCTCAGAGTTAATATCTGTAACTGCACTTCGATGCAAAACTCAATTAATAATTGCTGTGAAGAGGCTTTTGAAAAGGACCTCAATTATTTGCAGCACCAAGAACCCTTTTGGATAATGCATGCAAAAAAGTCAATATAGCTACATGATAAACTTACAAGATGTTTTGCACAATTTATCTCTGCATCCTGGGCACCCCACAAGATTCTCAAGAGCTGTGGAAGCTTCTCAGACATATCTTGCAACCTTGTCTTCTTGTAACTAACAAAGACCAAAGCCCAGTCCCAAACCCCTGACTAAGGCCGCCCACTTTGACTCACACAATTTCACTCGTGGCTTGATTGAACATGGAATCCTGGTCATGCCTTTATTAAAGGAGATTCAGCGCCTGATTCAGAGCATGGTGGGCAGCCCACTGGTCCTCTAGGCTTTAGTAGGCTATAACCATTCGTCATGTTTAGAGATTTCTACCAGACAGACTGGGATCTCGCTTCCTTCAGTGAAGCTACCATTGGGATGGCTCCACTGAAGCTTTGCTCTGTGGGTGCCGCACAGCAAACTATTTTGTTTTTCAAGAATATGTTCTCAAAACTGGAATTTACTTTTCAAAATCAAAAAAAGTCAACAAGCCTAATATACAGGAAGTTTTTCCCTATGTGTGGTGGGCTTTGAGCGATTTCCTTTCCTTGGACCCCCATGCACTGTATGAAGTCACAGGCAGGGAAATCTAGTGACAGTCCCCAGTGGTGATGGGCCATCTGTTTAGAGGTTTCTGATGGAAGAGCCAGCTTAGGCTATGCTTTTGAAAACCCAGCTGTTCCCCCAACTCCCCGGTTCCACCAAACTCTAAGTGCCTGATGGGCAGGAGGAGAAAATGCAATGTCTGCCTTCATCACTCGTTGGTCCAGGGGAAGAGTCATTACCTTCAGCATTGGTTAGTGAGCCTGCTTTGCCCCTGACCTGCCACTCCTGCAGGGTAACATGACTGCACCCACCAGTTACCTGGAGAGAGCTGTGCTTCTCCTAGACATGCTTTACTGGAGCAATAGCTAAGTCGGTATACCAGACCAAATACCACATCCAAATGTATTGCGCAATGCCAAAAAGACTTACTTTTCAGTCCCCATCGCTACTACAAGGACTGTTGTATCTCCATCTGTGCTTTATTCCAGTTCGTGGTTCACTGGGTACTTTAGCACCATAAAGATTAACCACCACCAGTGGTATGGAAGATATAGTGTTTCAACTATTTTTGTTCCAAGTGCCAGGATTCTGGTGAATGGCAACTAAAATCAGCAATCGTTCCACTCCATAGTTGACATGGCAAGTGAAATTCCTTGAGATATGCCAAAGAACCGGGCACTAGGCATTGGTCCTGCCACTCCCTTTCAGTCATTATTTTTTGCCATGCTTGGAGTGGACGCTTCTGGCCATTTTGCACTGGATGTGGGTATCTATTTGGACAGTCTTGCCAACATACACGATGCCTCAATGTGTCACATGATATCAGCTCTCTTTACACGACCTACAAGCGATGAGACAATTTCACAGAGTGAAAGAGAAGATGAGCTGGAAACCCCTGCAGAGAGAGGGCTTCCAGCTCAGCTGTAGAGTCTTTGCACAGCTGATGCCAGGCAGGGATTTGCAGCCTCCTGGGGCAAAGCCGTCAACTTCTGAAGCCTTGGTTAGTGGGTTTTTTTTAACGGAGAAGGCACGAAAGTCCATTTAGATAAGTCTCAGGCTATAAGCCCTCTCCTATCTTCTTATCTCTACCCGTACAAGCTACCTCAATGGCTGATATTCCAGTAATAGGCTCAAAGTCCCGCCCCCCCTTCTTGGCCCCACTCTCTTCAAGGCCCTTCCTCCTCCTTTCATGCAGTGAGAATATTTTAAAATTTGGCAGGTCGGGTTTGAACCTTAGAGGCTTCATCCTAGGTGCATTGACATCGCATAGATTTTGAACTCTCTTTGTACACATCTTTACAAGGTAAACTTGAAGGCTACATTTTTTTTTTTTTTTTTTTTTGAAACCGTTTATTACAATCTCAAATATATACAGGTATGGGCCTACAACCTTCCGGCCGGCCGCTAAAGTGACAGAAGCAAATGACATACATACAATGAGGCACTTGGCTTTGCAGAGATGATAAAGCAGGAGGTATCAACAACGTGGGCCACACGACTCTGAGCCCACAATACGGTTTCATTTTATACAACACAACAACATAAAACCACACCCGCAAGGCAACCCGCGATCGAAAATGACAACACGTGCTCCTCAAGTGGGGGACCTCAACCATCCAAAGAAATCCAGAGAGGGGAAGGGAAACAGATCCGGGACTGGGAGAACAATGTGCCCGGGGCTGTGGGAGGGGGTCAACTAGGGGGAAGGGGCTGGTGAAGCGGGAGGCAACAACGGCGGCTCGCAAATACCCCCGCGGTAGGCGTTCCAGGGGCCCCATATCTTCACCCATGCCCCAGGCTTACCCCGCGCCACATACACCACCTTTTCTCGGAACATGCACCAATCCATGTGTTCTTTCCAAGCCGACACCGCCGGGGGCCTCTGGGATCCCCACAGTTGAGCAATGTCACGTTTAGCTATCATATATCCCAGAGTCACCCATCGCGTCTGCGGAACCGAGTAATCGGTCGGTTCCCACACATTCAGCAAGCATCTCCTCGCTTCAGGCAACAGCGCGACATGTGTAACCGCTCGCAGGACCTCATGCACACCACGCCAGAATCGCTCCACCCTCGGACATTCCCACAGAATGTGCAAAAAAGTCGCCAAAGCACCACACCCACGCTTACACAATCCATCCTCGGCATAGCCCATACGCAGAAGCCTTGGCCCCGTCATATACACCCGGTGGAGTATCTTAAGCTGGACGAAGCGAAGGCGAGCCGGGATGGCCACCTCCTTCGGAGAGGCCACCGCGGAAATCCAGTCCTCGTCGTCCAACTCCAGCCCATCGGCAACCCAAGCCTCGCGGAGGCCAGTCAGTAAGCTCGAGCGGTCATTTATCAATTTCTTGTAAATGAGGGAGATCGTGCTGTCCGGAACGTGGCCATCTAGCACTCTATCCTCCAGGGGGGAGGACTCCGGGATGGAGGCCACGTCTGGGAAGACGGAACCCAATGCGTGACGGACCTGCAGGTAGCGAAAGTATTCACTGCCCTGCAGCTGAAACTCCGCCTGCAGCGTCTCGAATGTTTTGAATCCTCCCCTCGTCCAGAGATCTCCCACTGTACTGATGCCTATCATGTCCCACCTCTCGAAGCCCTTCGAGGTCCACAAAGAGCCCAGCCTCCCCGACGCATACAACGGTGACGCCCGGGTCAGACGGTCCTTCCATCCCATAGCTGCATTAGCCGCGTGCCATACTCGCACCATGACACGCGTGGGTCCCGTCAAGCGGGAATCGGGCACGCTAGTGTAGAGCGCTCGATTGTAGTCGCCACCGGGCAGGAGCATTTTGTCCATTTCAAATGCCGGGTTTAGGGCGGGCCCATAGAAGCCGTGATTAATTGCAGCTAACTGGGAGGCCCAGTAATACCGCTTAATATCCGGGAGGGCAATCCCTCCGTCGTACCACGGGAGCGTCAATTTTGCCAGGGCTATACGCGGCCTCCCGTCCCAAAACAGACGGCGCTGTAAGCTTTCCACCTCACGGAAGTAGCGCGCCAGGACCAGGTCCATAGTGTTCTGGAGAGCGTACAAAAAGCGCGGCAATGACATCATCTTAAACAATGCCGCCCGGCCGAGCGGCGAAAGCGGCAAGCGCCGCCAGCGCGCGACGTCCTCCCTCAAGCGCTGGAGGGGGGGAAGCAAATTTCGCTCATAGCGGGCCACCGGGTCCAGCGTAATATAGACCCCCAGGTATCGAAATCCCTGCGAGGCAATCTGGATCGGACAGCCCCGAGGGAGGACAGGAGCCTCCCCGGAAAGCACATAGACACAGGATTTAGCCCAGTTGATGACAAGGCCTGAATTACGGCCAAAGGAGCGCAGAACATCGACCAGGACAATCAGTGATTTGCGCGGGGAGGCTAAGTACAAAAGGATATCGTCAGCGTAGAGGGACACGCGGTCCTCATACTCGGGGGTCCAACGGAGACCTCGGATAGAAGGGTGCCACCACAGCCACTCCGCCAGGGGTTCCAAGGCCAGTGCAAAAAGGAGCGGCGACAGGGGACAACCCTGTCGCGTGCCCCGTCCCAGCACGAATGGGGCCGAGACTCGACCATTCACCACCACCTGTGCCAATGGGTCCGAGTACAACAATTTGACCCACCTGATGAATCCCGGGCCAAATCCAAATTTCGCCAGCATCGCCCAGATGTAGGGCCATTCGAGCGTGTCGAACGCCATGGTGGCGTCCAAGGACGCCAAGATGGCCGGCTCCCGCACGAACGGAACACGCGCGAGCACCCCGTGCAAGCGCCGCAGATTAAGGGCCGTATTGCGATGGGGAATAAAGCTGGACTGGTCTTGGTGGACCAAATCGCCCACCACGCCGACCAGCCGGTTGGCGAGCACCTTGGCGAGGATTTTAGGCTCCGCGTTCAAGAGCGAGATAGGCCGGTAGGATGTAACCCGGTCTCGCGGTCTCCCCTCCTTGTGGATAACCACGATGGTGGCCAGACGCTGGTCCGGCGGGAGGGAGCCCCGCGAGTGGGCCGCAAGGAACATTGCGCGGAGGTGGGGTGCCAGTACATCCGGTCGCAGTTTATACAACTCGATAGGAATGCCGTTCGGGCCCATGGCCTTGCCAGAAGCGACCGAGCGGATGGCGAGGGCAATTTCGTCCGAGGTGGGGGCGGCATCCATCAACTCCCTGTCCTCCATTGAGAGGGAGGGCAGCGCGATGTCACGCAGCAGGGCATGGGAATCCTCCTCCGGGCAGGGAGAAACCGGGGAATATACCTCGCGGAAATAATCCGCGAAGCAAGAGACAATGCCTTCCGGCTCAGTAACACGTACACCATCCATTCTCTCAATCAGCGGGACCACACGACTAGCTCTCTCCCTCTTATCCAACCACGCAATCAACTTGCCAGCCTTATCACCCACATCATACAATCGCCCCTGTTGCTCTCTGCTGAGGCCCCTGGCCGCCTCCGTGACGAGGGACCTATAGGCCGCCTGCTTAAGGTGTAGGACGTGCAGCGCAGCGTCAGTCACCCCACTCCCCAGATCACCCTCCAGTTCAGTAATTTCGGCCTCCACCCGGGTCACCTCCTCCTGTGCGCGCCTCCGGGCATGGGAAATAAAGGAGAGGGCCTCCCCTCTAAGAACTGTTTTGAAAGCTTCCCACAGGGAGATGGCCGACGGGACAGACCCCACATTCTCCTCAAAATACCGTTGCAAGGATTTAATCAAGTCAGCACGAATAGTGGGGTCGCGCAGGTACCAGGCATTGATTGGAGCTACCCTGCCCTCCCCCCTCGGGAAGACACCAAAGTGCAACAGGAGTGGGGAATGATCTGAAATACCCCGCGCCAAATGGCGCACCTCCCCCACTCTCCCGGCATAGGCCGCAGGGACAAGGACATGATCAAGCCGCGAAAGGCTGCCATGGGCCCCCGAATGGAAGGTGTATTGCAGCTGAGTGGGATGCTTCAGACGCCAACAGTCCACCAATCCCAGTGTGTCCAAAAGGCCAGACAGCCACGCTTGTGCCCGGGGGAGGTCCCTAGGGGGATAGCGATCCATAGTCCCAGAGGCCACCGCATTAAAGTCCCCCCCAACCACCAGAAGCCCCCCTGGAAGGTCAAGCAGGAGGCGCCCCAGGTCCGCAAAGGTGGTGGACTGTAACCCCGGTGGGACGTACACTGAGACAAAGACGACTACTCTGCCCTCCATTCTCCCCACCAAGACAGTGTAGCGTCCCCTCTCATCATGGCGCACCTCGTCTATTTCTAGCGGGAGCAAGGTCTTGACCATAATGCCCACCCCTCGTGAGCCTGATGTGAAGCCCGAGTGGGCCACCAAACGATAGCCACGTCGATTCATGGCACAAAAGGAGTTACCAATGAGGTGTGTCTCCTGCAAAAAGACCACATCAGGCGAAATCCGTTTCAGATATTGCAGGACCACACCCCGCTTAATCCTATCACCCAGTCCGTTAACGTTCCAGGACAACAAAGTCAGGTCCCTACCCCCCATCACATACAGAAGCCATCATTTGTCCCCCCGAGAGCATCTCAAAAACACCAATACAATAAAGGGTTTGCCTTGCGGTAGAAACGAACCACGCCCCACCCCAACCCACCCATCCCAACAGAACTCCCCCCACCCTGCACCCCTGCATGAGCCCGAACAGCCCCCCCAAAGTGCAGTGTGCCTGTCGCCCCATAGGAAGAAAACTAACTAGACCCCCAGAGGAGGAGGGAGATCCCCCAAGAGACCCCACACGACCTCCACAGGAGGGGAACTTACCCTAACAGTCAATGGTGACAATGGCACAGTCCAGAACAAGGCCTACCATTAGTCCCTCAGTCCTGGTCCGGCGGGCCCTCCCCACCAACCGCTCCCCCCCACCCCCCCGGCCCCGATCTCCGGGCAAAGTGTCCAGCCAGTCCCCGGCCGCCTCGGGACGATCAAAAAAGTGCGTGCGGCCATCCACCTCCACCCTCAGCTTAGCCGGAAAAAGCATCGCGTATTTGAGATTCAGGTCCCGTAGGCGACGCTTGACACCGAGAAAGCTCAGTCTCTGCTTTTGGACCGCCGGAGTAAAGTCAGGATAGAAATTTATATCCATATTGTCAAGTCTGACCGGCCCTTGTAGCCTGGAAGTCTGCAGGATAGCATCCCTGTCCCGAAAATTGAAAATCCGGGCGATGAGAGGCCTCGGAGGGGCTCCGGCCTTAGGCCTACCCCCGGGGACCCTGTGGGCACGTTCCACTGCAAAGAATTTACTCAGCCCCCGAGGCTGGAGATGGGTGAGGACCAAGTCCTCCACAAACAGATCCGCTGCCTCTGCCTCGCGTCCCTCCGGCACCCCGATAATGCGGACGTTGTTTCTCCTGGCCCGACCCTCGGAATCCTCCAGTCGACGATGCATCAGGGCGCTCGCCTGGCCAAGCCTGCGCACCTCCTGTTGGAGGGCCGCCACGTCAGATGTGAGGCCCGAGGTAGAGTGGGCCAAAGAATCGACCCGGTCATTTGTTTTTGACAGATCGGCTCTCACGAGGCCCACGTCCACGAGGACCGAGTCGATCTTCTGCGCCAGAGTGTCAAAGCGCTGGTCCACCGAGGCCTTCATCTCGGCGATGGCGCCCATGACGTCTCGGAGGGTCAGGTCCGTGGGCAGAGCAGGAGCATCAGTCGGGCCCGTAGGGGACCTACGCAGCGCCTCTGGAGATCCCTTCTGGAGGGTGTAGCGGTCCATGTTGTTGGATTGATGGGCCGCGCCACGACGGGTCGACTTCACCTTAGCCCGGTCGCCATCTTGTTTTGTGGCCATGGTCGCGGTCCCCAAATCGAGCCAATCTCCTCAAAAAGGGGGTAGACAATCCCGTTCAAGGGCTCTGGGGGGGGGCGACCACCGCTCCGCAGGGCGGACCGCAGCCGGCGGGCCGGCAGGGCACCCCAACGAGGCCACACCACCGCACACCGCTTCGCGACCCTACCTCGCCTGGCAGCAAGGAGGGCGCAAAAGCGAAAGTGAAAGTGCGGGGTGCGCGAGTCGCCCAGCCTTGCCCGCCGCTGTTATTCACTTTGTCGCCGGATCGCCCCACAACTCCAGTACGGGGGGCCGGTGTGGAGAAGGCCGCAAACCTTGATCGGTGCTCCCGCCGGTGTCCGAAGTCCGAATTGAAAACGGAAAACGGGCGTCACCTCCACTCGGGTTCACAAACACAGTCCCCTCATCTAGGACAGGATTCGGTCAGGATTTATGCAGGAGGTCGCGGAGGTCCTCGGGAGCCTCGCACCTACGCGGCCATCTTGGGTGCACGCTAGGCTCCTCCTCCGAAGGCTACATTTTTATTCGAAGCATGAGAATTGCGACTCGGGCTCCTACACTGTAATTTGTGAGGAGCAGAGATTGTGTATTGCGCTTCTACCTGTCAGAGACTATGCTTGGGTTCATGCATTGTAAACTGAAGCCGGTGAGGACCTGGGCCATCATTTTGTAGCCCTGGTTTAATGCGGGCATACTCAGAAACGTTCCTAGCTCTTGAAGTCCGGAACTGAACAAGGACACGTCCATAGAGTTCCATTGGCCATTGACATAAATGTTACCTGTTACAGGTAATTCTAGCACTTAGCCCATAAGCGGCATAATAGTGTTTGGACTGAGAACTCTGATTAGGAAGGAACTAGATGGTTCTATGTAGATCTTCATTTTATGCGTGGCATCAAGTTTTATGTGTATTTAAATTCATCAAGTACTTTTCTCTTTATAAAATAAAGCACTGACTTGGCGTTAATTTATTGAGGGCTATTGTGCTGTTTTACTGTGTTGTGTTCTGAGTTTCTAATCCTCATCACGTCCTTGAGTAAGCCGTGGACTGCTCTGCCTAATTAATATAAGGGTCAAGTGCTAAAGGAGAGCTCTTGTTAAACCATTTTGGGGTCCAATAATACAGTGGACCCCAGCCATCTGTGGTAAATTACTCCAACTGTCACAATGGAGCCAACTATTCTCTGATTGCCCTAAGACCATGAGAACCAGATCTCACTGGCCCCTAACTTGTCACCTCTTTATATGCCAGAAGACAACAATCTAAAGTATACAAAAAGCGATGGATGAAATGCTTGCATTAATCGCAACCACTGGTAATTACTCGGGCCACAACCCAATCTATCGTTATTTTGCACAACAATCCACCTCAGTTTGCACCCAGCTGTATGAAAATCAGTGTGGCCCTGCTCCAATGGGAACATTCCAGCCTGAACTGCCAAGTCAGGTCCTTCCTGAATTTCCAGAATGGTTTGTGAATGTGGTGTGCATGAAACTGAATGAGTACAGCGTTAAGATACAAAACTCTAATTAGAAGAAAATTCTTAACACACAAAGAACATAAAGAGGACTCATACATTTATTTTCACCCTGAAGAAAGCCAAGTGACCTGTATAGGCAACAACGTGGCTGAGACATGTAGACCCAGAGATGCTGGACATAATACATTTCTCCAAGAGCATCCCCAAGTGTTTTTAAACTTATCAAGGAACCACCCTTTAGAATAAAATGTGAAATTATTTACAAAGAGTATCATTAGGTAATTTTAGTTTTAGATTTGGATTCCTCTGAAAAAATAGAAAGTGGTATATTAGAGTCCAATCTTGAGCCTGCCCAGTTACACTAGGCAACTGGGTGTGGATTCAATGATGAAGCATGCCACTGGACATCCTAGAGTGAGAGTCTTTAAAAACCCATGAATGATTTCCCAGTAGGTCCAGGGAGACATTGGACATCTTTGGGAGGTGTTCTGCTTTACTAATATGTTGGTAATCCATTGGGAAGTAGAGAGAACATGCAGGATCTCCTCACTCCCCTCTTGATCTCTTACTTTAAATGTTGGCTGACATGGTTATCATCAGCCTTGGTTTCAGCCCAATTGCATACCATGGATTCCCTCAATATGCATCTTATTTTGGGGGGAGGGGTTGGTTAATTTTTTGCCAAGTATCTACAACCCCCAAATGATGATACCTGACCCCCAGCCCTTGTTTGTGACCCAACTCACTCCTTTTCCTATCCCGTCTCACTTGTTGTATTAAACGCTTGTCTTTAGATGTGCTCAAAGCATTAGCTGCACATTGGGAAAAGGAGATGAGAGGCACAAATACTCGCCCATGGCTGAGCACTGGTAGCTGCTAAGAGGCCATGAGGCACCTACACTGGGCAGTCTGGCTGAGGCAATCTGGCTACTACCCTTCGCAGCAGCAACAGATTCTCCTTGTCTTCCTCCTCCAGCTCCACCACTGACTCTGGACTAGAGATCAAGACCCACTCCATGAGACAGTCCCTGTTGCCATTTGCCATTTACAGGTTAGAAGCAGAGAACAAGTGGTAAAATCCAGTATGGGGTGAGTGGTGAGGTGGAGAGTTAAGCAAAGCAAGGGGTACCAAACTCCAGCCAGGGCTGGAGAGAGGCCTCACAACTACCACAGCCCAGTTTCACAAATACCACTTCTAAAAGACTTGTGGAGACCTCTTCTGTCTATGCTTGCCTTCTGTGCCCCTCCTTTTACCACTGCAAAAAGAACAATTGATGGACAGAATGCAGAACAATGTCATACATTCACCCCAGTACAGAGATCTGGGCCTAAATCCTTTGTTTTTTTGCTCACCACGCCATTCCAGTTTGGACCCAGCCATATGCAAAACATTCTTGACCCTGCGCCCAATGGGAAGAGTCCAGCCCGAACTGACAGGCCAGGTCCTCCCTGGACTGGAAACAAGCATCCTAGGACCGGTTGCGGGATTTCAGCCCTCATCAGCCAGGATAGCTTGACTTCAGTGGCATGGAGAGCACGGGACCCACGCCTGGGTATACCCGTCCCACTCAGGGTGACAAATGCAAAAACAACAATTGATGGACAGAATGCAGAACAATGTCATAAATTCACCCCAGTACAGAGATATGGACCTAAATCCATCGCTTTTTTGCTCACCGTGCCATTCCAGTTGGGACCTAGCCATATGCAAATCAGTCTTGACCCTGCGCCTAGTGGGAACAGTCCAGCCTGAACTGCCAGGCCAGGTCATCCCTGGACTGGAAACATGCATCCTAGGCCCGGTTTCGGGCTTTCAGCCCTCATCAGACAGGTTAGCTTGACTCCAGTGGCATGGAGAGCACAGGACTCACGTCTGGGCATACCCGTCCCACTCAGGGAGACAAATGCAAAAACAACAATTGATGGACAGAATGCAGAAGCCCAGTACAGAAATCTGGGCCTAAATCCATCTTTTTTTTGCTCACCATGCCATGTTTGCATAGCACTTTTCACCTTAAGTGGGATAGGTATGCCCAGACGTGGGTCCCTTACTCACTGTGCCACTGGATTCAAGCTAGCCTGGCTGATGAAGGATAATACCCAGAAACCGGTACGAGGATGCTTGTTTCCAGTCCAGGGAGGACCTGGCTTGGCAGTTCGGTCTGGACTGTTCCCATGAGGCACAGGGTCAAAACTGATTTGCATATGCTGGGTCTAAACCGGGGTGGCATGGTAAGCAAAAGAATAATAGATTTAACCCAGATCTCTTGACTAGGAGTGCATGTATGATTTATTCAGCATTCCATCCATCATTTGTTTGCGTAGCACTTTTCAACCTAAGTGGGATGGGTATGCCCAGACGTGGGTCCCTTGCTCACTGTGCCACTAGATTCAAGCTATCCTCGCTGATGAAGGGTAATACCTGGAAACCGGTCACAAGATGCTTGGTTTCGGTCCAGGGAAGACCTGGCTTGGCAGTTCGGTCTGGACTGTTCCCATGAGGCACAGGGTCAAGACTGATTTGCATATGGCTGGGTCTAAACTGGGGTGGCATGGTGAGCAAAAAGAACAATGGATTTAACCCAGATCTCTTTACTGGGGGGGAAAGTATAATTTATTCAGCATTCCGTCTATCAATTGTTTGTGTAGCACTCCTTTTACCACTGCATGTTAACATGGACTAAAAGCCTGACCCTGGCTGATCCAGTATTTTCCGTTTCAAGTTTCTAATCCTGGGAGTTCTCAGCCCAGGCACCATCCCATCTTACCCACAGCAGGGAAGGATGTGAAGTGTGGATGAGGGGGAAGGCTGTGTTACTCTGGCATATAAAGCGCTATGGGGATAGAGGTGGCCTTCTCTACAGGGAGATCAAAGTGAACGTACAAAAACCTCCATAATTCAAATTAAGTCACAAGTCATTCTTTCCCACCAATTCTTCCAGTGTACATACATTCCTCATTGTACAGGTAACCATAGAACCTGAACTAGTACATACCATCGGCATTTGGTGCTCCCAGACTGTACCCACACACCAAACCCATTGCTGCCATGCATTAACCACTCAATAAAGTTACTGCTAGCATGAATGAACCAACAGCATGATATGATTAAGTTCCCTTAAGGTAGTCATCATCATGGTAAATATCATTTTTGGACAGTTTTAGTGTAACATGGACTGCTCCAGCTTCTCCTGGGTCACAAGTACATCCCACCAAAATTTTAAGTCAGAGATTCAACATTATGGCTATTGTCTGTGCAGGAAAATGAACTTGTTCCGAAAGTCCTAAGTTGAACTTGTGGTACGTCACAAGTCACCAGGAGAGTGCATGGCAGTGGGCGCAGCAAGAGAGTCTTCTCCACAAAGCAGCAGAAGCTCCAGCTACCAAGGGACCAGGCTGGCATGGCAGTTATAAATCCACAATTTTCAGGAGCATGACCTGGTGGCTGCAGACTTCTGTTGCTTCGTTGTAGCCAGTGAGTCATCTAGCGCAAGGAAGGGAATGTGCCCCCTGAGCGCTACTTGAATTATGAAATACAGTAATAATCAGGGTTCAGTGGGCCCCTAAGGTCTCTGGCACTGGAGGACTTTTGGATTGCACCATCTGTTTGTTTGAGTCACAAATGACAGGGCAAGAAGAGGGCACACACACAAAAATGTGTGTGGGATATTCATTTTAATTAGAAAAATAAACCTTAAACCTGTGCTTACTAGCTTCCTCAGCCGAAATAATGTATATTTGAACAGTGGCGGTTCTTCCACAATGGCAGAGGAGCGTCGCCTCACTACCTGGCTCAGAGTCAGCAAATGTAAAATAAAACGATGTTCTTGCATCGTTTTATTCTGCATTTACTGGCTCTTAGCCAGCTCTGTAGGGAGGGGCGGGGCCGAGGCATAGTGGGTGTGAGTGGAGCGCTACGTGCACTCCACTCCCTAAGTGCTCATCAATGTTTGGCCGGCTGTCTCAGCCGACCAATACACACATGCACACTTAGGTTTCTCCAGCCCGGCTGCATTGAGCAGCTGGGCTGGAGAAACCCACACAGACTCCCTGGCATGAGCGGAGCGTCTTTCTAGCCTGCTCAGGCCAATCCCCATGTTGCTCTGCATCGTGGGAATTGGAAGGTAGTCTGTGCCAGGGGCTGCTGGGACCCAGGAAGAGGAGAGGCGGCGCAACGCTGGACGCGGCCGAGGGCTAAAGGTAAGCTTAAAAAAAAATCTATTATTTCTACATTTCTAACCCCCACCACCCTCTTACCCCCGCACTCACCACCTGTTTTTTGTTGGGGACTCCACTGTATTTGAAACATTAAAAGGATATGAGCTAAACCTCCTTTGCTAAGTTCATAGTGCTGCACAGTGCATTGTATTAGGTTGCATTCTTAGGCTTCTGTTCAATGAAAATCATTTGAAAGCAGGTGTTTTGGAAATTGCTTTACGGATCCAGTTACATTTTACTCCTGCATTTCTTCATAATAAAATGCCATGAAATTATGTGCTGTCTTTGTCTAAAACACTGTAAAAGATGTGCAATTGGGAGGCGTTTGTCTTCCTAATTCATTCACTCAGAGGGCTAAACGTGTGCGGTCCTTTTGTATTTGGGCTTGTTATTATTTTGACTATTGACATATGTGCTGAGGCTACTTAATGTCTTAAAAGCACATTGATTTAATCCATTTATTAACAAATATGGCTTCTGATTCTAATTATCTTTTTATTCTCTGTAAGGATGAATTTGACATTGAAACAAATGTATAACTGAGAATCTGAAGAAGCCTAGCTGTGCATATTTTTCCTTAATATAAATCCAACCCAGGTAAGGTAAACCTCATGCAAGTGTTGTAAAACCAACACTGTCTGTTTCTGTAACCCTGCCAGGACAATTACTAGAACTGCAGAGGAATCCCCACGCACAGTTGTCTCAAGGCATACTTCATCATTGGACTCCTCACCCGAATTATGGTATATCAAGGTTGGCTCAGCCAGTAGTCTCGTAGCTCTTAATGTTGTAGGAATAAATATTATAAATGTATCTAGGGTGTAGCCATGCAAGACAATTTTAATGATGACCACCCGCATAAGATGAAAATTGTCTGAGGGCTTTAGTAGTACTATTCTGGGATGCTGGAGGTGAATAATGGCCTCTGCTTCACTGCTTTGATCTACATATTACGGCCTCTGTTGTATTTCCCATGTGCGTCAGGAGGCCTTCATCAAGTCCAAAATATTCCAGAACTATATTTGTGAACCCTTTTAGTGATTCACTAATTATATTTTATACAAATCAAGTATATGCACATACAATAGAAAGCGTTGTGAGACTGGCTCTTTAGTCACACTTGCATCCAGAGCCCCCACCCCTCCATTTGACCTAGGTTGCCAGCTGGTGCCCCTTCACCTTGTTAGGTCGAGCATTCGAGACCTTATGTATATACTTTAGTATATTCTTATATACTTTAGTATATACTTATATGTGTATGTACTTTGCGGGCTCTGGAGATCAGCCCTAGGACTTGACTGCTTCCGCTTAGGGACTTTTTTTTCTGTTCAACTGCCTCTATTTAACTTTCTTGATAGAAAACGACCAACAGAGGTCAGTAAAATACCAGAATTGCTTTCTGCTGAGGGACTTTCTTTTTTCTATTTTTCTGGCAACTGCCTCTATTTAATTTTCTTGATAGAAAACGACCAGCAGAGGTCAGTAAAATACCCCAATCACTTTAGCATTCTCTAGATTCCAGTCTATAGAAATTGTCTTCCACGAACACACGTAGACAATAATATTTTTTTCAAATCTTGTATTTTAAGTGATTTGATCACCGAAGCCCTGATTTTATAATAAAAACAGACCTTTGGACTATCCCATTTCCCGCTGAAAGGCAATATTTCTCTCCATGTGTTCCCATAGCTGGTGTGTCACGCAATTTGGTGCTTATCTTCCCTCCATGTTAAAGAACAGTAGATCTTTCAGCACCCAGGCTAATGTGCTGCATTGCTAAATATATATAAGGTCCCAACGGCGAGACCGATTGCATTGCAAATGCTTGTTTTTCCTTAATGGCATTGGCTGATTACATCAGCAGAGCGTTCTTCCTTTGCCACAAATCCCCCCCCCCCCTTAATATTAATTGAGTTGGAGCGTCATCAGTTGAGAAGAAGACGGGGTTCAGGGAAAGGCAGAGTTTTTGCAGAGAATGTAGCCATACGGCTAGAGCGGTCGACGTCGAAGCTGGGGAACTGGGTTCGAGTCCCGGCAACGATGCTCAACATCCTGCGATTCTGGGCAAATCACTTAATCTCCCCGTGCATAACAAAAATGAATGTGTCCTCACGTAACGAAACTGGTGCTATGTAAAGCGCTCTGATACCCGATATCTTCGGGTCTAGTTTGCGCTATATAAAAGTCTAATAAAAAAGAGGTCGTTTTATCCACTGCTTGTTGCATTCCATGTAATGTGCTACTCACTACAAAAACGCTTGAATGCCTTGTCAGGGGTAGCACGCGCTTCATAAACGGCAATACATTACAACCCCATTTTGGAGTCGAGCCTAGAACAGTGCATGCACTGCTTGCTCGACTTTTAGTAAGGGGGTTTTCAAAGTGCTACTAGAGGATTTTGGTGGCCTAAAGCTTGCGTGCACATGAGCGTGCACGCGCGCAGCTGCCATCTGTCTTTTCTCCATCACGGGTATTTAAGTGCATCGCGGTCACTTTAACTTTCGGCGCCCACGCAGCCAATGCTTTTCGCGCGCGCTTGTTCTCATTTTCCATCATGGGCTGATTTATTTCCTATCATATTATAAGAAAACCTCAAACTCCGTTGTTTATTTTGAAGCGCCCTGGCACCTTATTTATGGGTAGGGGTGCTGCTATTTAAAAACGTAAAGTGCCTGAATCTCATAAGTAAATGAACAGTTCAGAAATCCTTAGTTTTGGTGTCTCTCGCACCCCATTGTGCCGTGAATGGTTCAGAGGCGTGCTTAGGGACTTAAAAACGCTTGAATATTTCTTATGCCATCTGACACTTCCACTAGGCAAACACGGAGCTCTGCAGTTTCTACAAATATGGATAAAATAAGCAGTGCAACCCTTCTGCCAGCCACTTCTCAGCATGTCAGAAACAGTAAGTATGCGCTCACAGGCTAAACATTGTAGAAGAACCCCTCAAGCCGCCATGGCCCTCCCTTTGTGTTTGATGCTGCTAACCAGCCTTGTTAGGACTAGAGGCACAGACATGCCAACCTTTGGTGGACTTTTTATTTATTTTTTTATTTTGAGTGAGCACTTCCTGAAAGAAGCACGGATAAAGGGCTCTTTATTTTCTTCTCGTAGATTCTAGCTGTTCACTAATGATACTTGTGCGTACGCTGGGAATTCATTTATCGCTGTTTACCGTGAGTTCATGGAAAAGGGCCTTCCCCGCAGAGGCTCCTACTCACCAAGAGAAACCTGTGATCTTCAGGCCCTTTTATGTCACGTGCATTTTAAGTTTCCACGTGTACATATGGTGCTTCTGTCTGCATCGGAAAACCAGTGTGACTCTTATGAAAATTAGTTTTTAATCTATGTTACTTATTTCAGAATATATTCCGCAGCTTGGCTCTAGAAAACGAAAATTTCAAGCACATGTTACATTTGAAGGTGCAAGTGGGGAAAGTACATCCTTCATTCAAATGATATATGCTCTCTATACAACTGCTCAAAAACCCCGAGCACAGTCATATGTTTTAGAAGAGTGACGGGAATCGCATTTAGGAATAAAAACGTTGCTCCTTTGATCAGAACTTGTGTGGCCAAGGCCTGATTAGTAGACTTTCAATTATTGTTGAATTAAAACAACAACTTCAGAGCAGAAAAATGGTTGAAACATGGGAAAAATGTGGTTTTCCTCACAATAACTATGTTTTAAATAATCTAGGATAGGAGACACAAATCCCTCCCAAATAATAACTGGAAAACAGGGCTCTGAGTAAAGGAATCTGTCTCTGAACATTATTTTCTATGCTTAAAGTACCGCGGAGCAGACTGAGCGCTGTCAAGATGGAGCTAAACTCTGCAGGTAACGGCAAGAGTGTTGTAGATCGATGGGGCTTAAATTCATTGATTAATATGATATCTTTATAATGTTGCATACTACTCAGGGAACGTTACCTGCTTGGCTCTTACTTCACTTGTAGTGGTGTGAAGTAAAAACAACAATACAACTATATAATTTATTTTATGTTAAACAATGACAACAGAACGCAAAGAACTCACTCTCTTTGCCCACACATACATTATCTACTGGCGGTCACCAGTAGATAGTTATAGTTAGGACCGTGTTTCCATAGGAAATCCGCAACATTCTATTTGGAATAACTTTGGCACAGGTTGACGAATCCTCGCGAAAATTTCAAAATAGGTGGGGCGCTCCGCTCCGCTCCTACCCTGAAAGTCTCGGGGGGATTCGTCAAGCGGGGGCTGAGAAAAAAGGGGGGTCCCGAAACACGTTTTCCCCATGCAATTTTCCATAGGGACCTTTAGTCCAAGGTACAGCCCGAACGGCTGAACAGAATTACTTGAAATTTGGCAAAGAGGTAGTCCTCAGGTCAGGCATGTGCCTTTCGCATATATGGTGTCAATCTGTTCAGTAGTTCCTGAGAAAATCAAAAGTAAAATCACATACATATCTGGGCGGAGCCTAACCACACATCTCATCGTGAGATCTGATTGGCTGTCAGTACTTCATCCAAGAAGTGTTGGCAGCCATCTTGGGACCAATATACATGATAGCACCTCATTAAAAAGTATTGCAGTTAATAGAAGGTTTTAAGACTTTAGTTACATTATAAATCATTTGTTGATGGTACCATACTCATTTTAGGAATTGTGGTGTTTTCTAAGGTGATTTTACCATGTGAAAAAGCCTTCAGCTGTGATATCACAAACCATGTTTGAGAGAAAACTATTTTCTCATACTTTTCCCACAGAGGTTTGGAAGGTGATCTATAAGCTAAACTGAGAGCATATTTTCTGTAAATTCACATTATCTTTCTCAGTCATGTAAGAATGAAGTCTGACATTCTCAGTAAAACATGTACATCCAACAAGGGCAGAGACTGTCAGTTGATTCCTTTGTGTTCTACTGCAGCTTCCCAGAGTGCTCTAAAGAACAACTAGAGAGCTAACAGTCTTACTTATGACAAAAGTATGGCACACCTGAAGCCATCTTGATTGGAATAACGTGGTAACACTTAAAACATTTAATTTACAAAGGAACAAAATGAGGGGGTTCATTTTGCCATATAAATTATGATTAGTGCTGCAGACTCTGAAAATTGAAGGCAGGTAGGAGAGTGCAGAGGCAACAATTTGACCACACTAGGCAGGCAGGAAGGGCAGTGGCAGCACAACAGACTATGGAGGGCAGTGGAAAGGGGGGAAGGGGCAACAACCCAACAATACAGGACTGGCAAGAGAGGCTGTGGCAATATAATAGACCATTGTGGGCAGAAGGAAGAGGCAGTGGTCATACAACCATACATGCCAACAGACCCGTTTCAGCCAGGAAACGTCCAATGTTTTTAAGCTCAAATGGGCTTTACTTGGTCTGTTTCCTGTCTACAATCTCCTCTTTTTCAATGTAACTCAAAGGGGAAAATCAATACCCCAGTTTTATTTCAAAATCTCCCTCTTACCAAGTTCAAAATGTTCGCAAGTATGGTACATTGGATCATGGTAGGCAGGAGGAATTGGGGTCGGGACATGGACTCGGATAACAGAGGACAGGAGGGACATTGAGAGGTGCACCAAACTGACCCTACAGGGCAGGCATCAGGGTTTGCAGCAGCAAAATATACCACACAGGGCATGCAGGACGGGAGTGCAGCACAACAGAAAGCAATAGGGAGGGGACAGGACCATGCACATGGACAACAGACAACAGAGGGGAAAGAGGCAATGGTAGCTAGCTGACCATAATGGACAGACAGGAGAGAAAGCTGCAGCATAACAGACCATAAAGGGCAGGAGGGACGGATCAGGGGCATTACAATGGAACCAACAAGCCAGGAGGGAGGGAATAGGGGTCTGCACATGGAAACAGAGGGCTGGGGGCAAGGGGGCAGGGCAGGAGCAGCAAGATGACCATGGAGGTCAGGCAGGATGGGCACTAGAAACAAGACACACCATGGAGAGCAACAGTGAGACTATGATGGCATACACACAGACCATGGAGGGAAGGTGGGAGGGGGTCAGGAGCAGCTAGCTGACCACACAGGGAAGGTGGGAGGGACCATGCATGGCAGGAAGGAGGAGGCTAGTCCATGGATTCAGACAACAGAGGATAGGGAGGAGGTGGATGGGGCAGCAAGCTAACTGTTCATAGAAGGTTGGTATTAGGAACTTTATTGTTTTTAAAATGTGTGTCTGTGCGAACTACTTAAAATATGAACAAGTATGCAGCATAATCTCACTTTTATTCAGGAAGAAGAGGACGTTTGGGACTGTGACTCCGGGCTCACTTGGCAGAAACATCCCCTGACCCTCCACCCCCATCGCAAAATGTAATGCCCGTGAAAAGGGTAGGTGGACGCAGTGTTATATAGAACATAGTCATGAGAGCACGATTGAAAATGAAAACTAGATATAGTATATGGTATAAACTATGCACCAAAAAGTGTGATATAAGATGAACCGGGGCGTGAAATATAATATGCAATATATTGTGCGCAATGACAGATTCATTGGAGAGCGCGAGATAGCACAGGCACTAGCGCTTGCTATGTGATATGCGCCTTGGAGTGTAATATGCACAGGGCAGTGTTGTGTAACCTAAGTAGTCTCTAAAGTTGTAATATAAAATATGTGCTGGGTAGTGTAACATTGCATATGCACTGTGACAAAGATATGGATCCCAGATTGTAATATGTATGGCATAGCGCTGTGCTTTATAACATAGGCATCGAGGAAGGCACGTTAGATGGGGCAATATAACCCGTGCGAAGGCAAGTGTGGCATGACATATTCACGGGGTGGTGTTACAGTGCACATGGGCTAGAGAGTGTCATAGCAAACGCACTAGCTGGTGGAATACAACACAGAGGTGTGTGGCACTCGGCGGGCACTGGTGGGTGTAACACAGCATTGGGCTCAGCCAGGAGCATGCTGTGACTCTCAAGTGAGGTTTGTCTCCTTTCCAGAGAATAAAATAAAAAGTATTACACATCCGGCGGTGGATGTGTGTTTTATTAACCGTGAGGGGGTTTCTTGCATAGTTTGGTCGAATTTTTGTCGAATCCCCTTTGAATGGCTTGGTGTGCATGTGTATTAAATGTGCCCGTCAATAGCTACCCATGTTTGTATAAATAAACAACAAGGGTGTCTACTTTCAGAGTACCCACCAGCGGGGGCGCCGGGATTAGGCACGGTAGGGTGTCAGACATGTCAGAGCTTCACTAGCGGTGTGAATACATTCTACGTGGATTCATTGTATGCATAGTCGCCTTTTATTGAATATCACGCAAATCGTCATGGTGATAGGTACATACGGTTTGTCCAGCATGCATAGTCGCCTTTTAATGAATATCACGCAAATCGTCATGGTGATAGGTACATACGGTTTGTCCAGCATGTCCTAGGTGTTTCTATAAATATATATATATTTTTTTTAATACTTATCCCGGGGCCATAAGTGGCCTGAGGATGGGGGCAACACAGCCCCCCTCCTAAAGAATAAAAAAATAAATAAAAGGCCATGACCTGGGTGATGAATACAGGCCCCAGCTAGGCCCGCAGAATACAAGGGTTCGCTCTCCTGTAACAAAAGCTAGAAGGAAGTTGGCACGGAAACTGCAAATACAAAGACAAAGTTTATTAACCCTTAAGGGTGGTCCTACAACCTACACAACACTCTTCAGTATTGCATAGAGTAGCACAAAGAACTTGCGTACGTGGTCCCCTTTCATACACAACAGAGGGGCTCATAAGTGGGTGGATACAACATAGAGCAAAATTCATTACCATTTATGGACATTTTCGATACAGGATCAATATGTGGGCGGAGTTAACAATTTCCTGAGCCCGCGAAAGCATGGTCAAACAAGGACTAACTGATAACAGATGTGGTCAAGTCTGGACATGCGCCAGACGGACAAAGGAGCTATTTATAGACTGCTACTAGGCAGATTACAAGAGCAACTAGCGAAAAGGTAGGACTCTTCTCGTGCAAAGCACGTGAAGACATGACAATACAAAATGGGGTCCGGACATTAGTCAACATAAGACAAGAAACATGCCTTAACTGGAGAGAATTCATGTCTTTAGTGAATGCTTAATCATATCGCTGTTTTAATTTTCAACAGACGACCCTTTCAGCATTTACTGAAGACATTCGGCTTATTAGGATAATCATCATATATGTCAATTTTCATCATCTCTTCCACCTCTTTGTTTAAATGTTTCTGATAGGTGACATTGGCAATAGCTTTCTTATCAGGAATACAGAATGACACACATAAAGAACAGAGTAAAGGACCACACTGAACACAGATGCAACAGGAAAACAAAACTACTACAATAATACAGAGACCAGTTAAAACTTTCCATCCCCATGTAGTAATCAATGCCCAAAACCATCCAGAAAAGGTCCAAGTGCCATTTTCTGTATGGATTTCAGCCGCGATTTTATGCAATTTATTAATAGCGTTATAGACTGATGGCGTGTGGTCAGGAATAAATACACAAAAACTACTTCCGATAATTCTACATGCTCCACCTCTGTCTGCTAACATAACATCTAATACCATACGATTCTGTAACGCAACAATTCTAGTGATTTGTAATTCTTCCGTAAGATTCCCAAGAGCAACAGCGGCTTGATTCGTTACAGCCTCTACAACTCTTGTTAATCGTCGAACCTTCCTACTATTTCAAGCAGCTCCAACAAAGAAAAACAATCCTAAGTTAAAATCAACATACTGCTGTAAGCTAGTGTCAGTTTGGTCAACATCATCAATAGATAAAGTACGTTTATACCTATTTACAGTTACATTGTTCAATAACTTCAAATCTTTATGATAGGATGCAGGCGCTAAGAATACAGGGGGTAATAAGAATGCTACATAACATACTCCGGACCAGCCGGCTGGTAAGCGATAATAACCCTTATTCCCACATACGAAATATGTATTATGGGAAGCTAAGAAAGTACTATTATTTAATCCATCTATATTCAAAACAATAATACAGTCACTAACACCAACAGGAATATGACCCAAACTCTGAACACACAGGTCCGCTTGAGCTTGTGCCACTTGAATCACAACGTGTTCATTCCCAGCAGTGTCTCTGGTGTTCGTGAAAATATAGGGGATTGATTCATTGTCTGGTCGATATTCTTCCCACTCCCATATTGTCCCATTCGCTTGTGGATAGCCTTCTTTATCTTGATGACATTCCCTATTAAGTCTAAAAAGTAATCGTCCCACTGTAGGTTTCCGAGTGGCAAAAAGCAAAGTGTACCATGCTCTACAAGAGCCATTATGAGAGAAAGGAAGAGGTATGAACGGCGGTTCCCCCTTTCTTCTGATGAGCTGGCATCATACCACATATCCAACAGTTCGTAGCATTTGTAGCAACATGGGTATGATGCAACATCTGGATAAACGTATTATTCAAATAAGACTGACGATGCTTCAATTCTTGATACGGAAGGGTGTAAAAGTAGTGCTCCTCAGGCACTGGAGTAGTCAAAACAAGCAACTCACGGGCAGGAGTCACATCCTCAACAAACCACGTGGTTATACCAACAATGGTTACAATGATAATAAAGCTTGTCGCACAAAAAATCTTCTTCTCCATTTTGTAGTAAAAGTCAATATCTTCCTGAAACTAAAAAGTTGTCAGAACTCTTCCCCTTAGGCAGCCGTTGATTTCTTCACCAGCAGGCCAAGACGGGTGTCGCTACACTAATGCAGGGCTGATCCCCACCCTTGCCTCATTGGCTCTCTGTTTCACTAACCTAAGGGCCGTTCTGACAACGTCCTGATACAGGAAAGAAATCACTTCCTCGGTCTGAGATGATATCTTCCTCCTCCAGGAATCGCTTGGTCCCGGAAGAGCTCCTCAGTGTCGTTCGGTTCCACAGCACGGCCTTTCTCTGCAGTCAGGATTTCTCGATGGTCGGTCAATACAGCAGGCTCCACTAATCCAGGCAGCACTTTACGACAGTGCAAGGAGTGGATCCAGTTCTTCCGATTGGAGACTCGCACAGTTGTCCTCGTTGCGAGCAAGACCTGCTCAGGACCAACCCATCTCGGTTCCAGACTGTTCGTCCTTTCAAACACCTTGATCATGACATGGTCTCCAGGCCGGAGGTTATGTCCTTCACCTGTGGACCGATCAGGGAGCGCTTCTCGAACCTGTTGATGAATAGAAACCAAATTATCCGTTAACTGTGCCAGATAATCATTCATCATTACACAAGGTACATCATACACTGACTTCGGTTTCGGTGGACCCCAAATATTCATTGGGCGTCCAAACACGATCTCATAGGGTGTGAGACCGGTCCGAGAATGCGGTATCGATCTAATTGACAATAATGCCAGCGGTAAAGCGTCTGGCCAAGTCAAAGAAGTCGAAGCTTGGATCTTAGCGATCTTAAGCTTCAAAGTACCGTTATATTTCTCAACCAATCCCGCAGACTGAGGGTGAAACACTGCATGAAACTTCTGGGTAATTCCTAGTCCTTTCAGGACATACTTGATAACGTCTGCTATAAAATGAGGTCCGTTATCACTCCAAAACAATCTACAAACACCATATCGAGGGAAGAACTCCTTCAATAGCATCTTAGCTGTAGTCATTGCAGTATTGTCTTTCGTAGGGTACGCCTCAACCCATTTGCTGAAGGCACAAACCACTACTAGAACATACTTCAGATTGTTACAGCGCTCAAGCTGAATGTAATCCATCTGCAAAACCTCAAAGGGTGCAGTGGGTGTTGCAAATCCTCCTGCTGGAGTTCGTGTACCCTTTCCTGGGTTGTACCTCAGGCAAATCATGCAGGTCTGCACTACCCTCTTTGCCATACTAGCGATCTCCGGATGCTCCCAAACTCGTGTGAGTAATTTGACAATTGCGGAAGCTCTGACATGCGCTAGCCCATGTGCCATCTGAACCATAGGTTGTACAAAAGCTGTGGGTAACTTCCATTTATCCATCTGCTTACTTCTCCAACACCCTTCGTCATCTAATTCTCCATCATTGGACCACTGCTCCCGTTCCTTATCAGAAGCGGTCCTCTGTATCTCCAGCACTTCTCTCCTAGCATCGTGCCATCTTTCTGCCTGTGACTTTACAACATACATTGCAGTAGAGCCAGGCTGCATCGCTGTCTCTCGTGCCACCCGGTCTACAAAAGCATTCCCTTCTCCAACTTTATCAACCACCTTTTTATGGGCACTACATTTAACTATAGCAATCTTCTTTGGATATGTTAATGCAGTCAAAAGGTTATGAACTAACTCCCCGTACATTATCTGTGCTCCATGTGACGTTAGGAACCCTCTCTCCTTCCAGAGTAGGCCAAAATCGTGCGCTACTCCGAAGGCATAGCGGCTATCTGTATAAACATTCACACACAATCCTGCACTGAGCTCACATGCTCGTGTTAATGCTATCAGTTCCGCTGCTTGAGCTGATTTCTGCGGTATGCGTGCTGTCTCTACTATTGTTTGTAATGTGGTAATTGCATACGCTGCTGAAGTCGTACCATCTGGTAGCTTCAGGCATGATCCGTCCACCCACAGTTCTCCATCTACATCTGTAAAGGACGTATCCTGGAGATCAATACGACCCTTTGTCTGTTCCTCAGTCGCAAGAATACAGTCGTGTGCTTTTCGTGCTTCAGACTGAGTTTCCGGGAACGGCAACAATGTGGCTGGATTTAACGTTGCACACCTCTTTAACGTAATATGAGAAGCCAAAAGCGTCAACTCATATCCCGTTAAACGAGCACTGGTCAAATGCTGTGTCTTTGTCTGATTAAGCAGGGCATCAACAGCATGGGGAACTAATACCAACAGCTTATGAGATAACACAATTCCCTCGCTTTGGCGTATTGACACAGCTTTTCGCCGCAACCGAGCGAAAACAACCAGGCAATGCTCGGGCAACAGGATCAAGTACGGCCGAAAAATATGTACAAGGGCGCTGCTTGTCGCCGTGCATCTGCACTAAAACTGATAATGCACATCCATCTTTCTCATGCACATACAGTGTAAAAGGCTTCGTATAATCAGGGGTACCTAACACTGGTGCTGAACAAAGGGCTTGTCGCAATTGCTGAAAGGCAATTTCACACTCATTTGACCAGGGAAGAGGAATTGGGGTATCTTTTGTCAAAAGTGCTAACAATGGCTTAGCTATGTGTGAGAACCCCAATATCCATTGCCTACAAAAAGAAGCAAGACCCAAAAATGCACGTACGTCCTTCTGTGTGGAAGGTACCGGCGTGTCCAAAATTGCTTGAATACGATCTGGTGTGAGTGCACGCCCCTCCTTAGACAAAAGGTGACCCAAGTAAGTCACCTTTGGTCTACAGAATTGCAATTTCTTCCTCGACACTTTGTGATTTTTAGACGCCAAAAAGGAAAGCAAGGATAACGTACACTGCTCACATAGCTCAGGAGTGTCGGCCGCCAACAAGATGTCGTCGACATATTGTATAAGGGCGACACCATCAGGCAGAACAAAGGAATCCAATTGTCTTTTCAATGCTTGACTGTAAATACTAGGACTCTCTGTATAACCCTGAGGGACTCTACAAAATCTATAAGACCTATTATTCAAAGTAAAGCCAAAGAGGTACCGGCTATCAGGATGAATAGGAATCGAAAAGAAAGCATTTTTCAAATCGATAACTGAAAATGTGGTCGCCGTTGGCGGGACCAGAGCAAGTAACGTCGTGATATCAGAAACCACTGGATACTGAGGTATCACTATCTTATTCACTTCCCTTAAGTCAATAATAAAACGATAAACCCTAGTATCGGTATCTTTCTTCAAAATGGGTAAAATAGGACTGTTGCAGACATTGTAGGGAACTTCCTCCACTACTCCCACCTTGATCAAATCCTGCACAATCTGTATGAGTGCCTCCTCCCCCTCCTGGGAAATACGATACTGAGGGAGGCGTGGTAACACCGCACCCTCCTGGACACTAATGTGGACAGGCGGAATCACCATCTGTCCCACATCAGTATCCGAAGTGGCCCACAAAGTACGAGGGAGAGAAGCTAATACAGTATCCTCTGCAACCACACACATCCGTTCTGCCGTAGGGTGATTATCGTTTAATATCACACGTACTCTAGTAGGGGAGCAGCGGATCGTAGCTCTAAAGTGCTTAAGCATATCAAGACCCATAATGTTGTCAGGCGTGTTCGGGGCAAGCAAAAACGGACAAGGTGCAGAAAGTTGTTCAACACGAAATGCAAGGGATTGGGATAGAGGGCTTCGAGAGAGTGTACCATCAAACCCTACCGATGTAACTATTAAGCCAGATGGGGGAGCCCTCGGAACCAATTGTTTGGACAGCGCACTGCGAGTAGCTCCTGTATCAACTAGGAACCGATCAGTAGAACCCAGAACATTGGCTGAAACATAAGGACCCCTCTGATCAACCGGCACTTCAACTGATTCCAACCCCCATCCAACGCAATCCTATGCATGCTGCGAATCATGGTACCCAGAACGGTCATTCCCAGACATTTGATACTGATTTTGCCGATCAAATACATTAGGTCTATCTCGTTGCTGCACGTTAGGCTCAAAACGAGCACGATCATTGGAATTCCCTCTGAAATTCGAAAAGCCCCCTCTACCTCTCGGCGGTCCCTGACCACGTCCCTGACGGGGTGCATATAGTACCGGACAATCCCTGGCCCAATGACCCAGCTGTTTACAATACGCACATTGATTTCTATTAACATCTGACCGACCCGAAGGGGGACCATAGAATCCTCCTCTACCTCTTTCGACACCCCGACGAGGCGGACCATACACTTGTGCTCACATCACCTTAGTTTTCAATTCTTTCGATTTCTTCTCCTCATTCCCCTTCGCTTCTTGTTCCTGACGCTCATAATACTGAGCCATAGTCAGGAGGGATGCCGGAGACGAGGTGGACCAAGAACTTTCACTCGGCTTTAATCGAGCTGCTATTCCCGGTAATAAATTCACCACATATTTATCAACAAAAAGGTGTCGACCCGTATCATCCGTAAGCGACTGACCACTGAAATCATGAAATGTTTCCTCAAAGCGCGTAAAGAAGTCTGAAACTGATTCATCAACCTTCTGTTTACACGAGGCTAACATTTTCCAGTCAATCTTTTTAGGGGGAATAATTGTTTTCAACTTGGTCAAGATAGCAGCAGGAAGATCTAGAATAAGCTGGGGCGGTTTTTGCGCGGGTTTTCTCTCCCTATCCTCATCCTCAATCTCAGACCATGTGGCCTTAAACGCAGCTCGATCATCCACCTTCCGCACAGATCGCCACATATCCGGTGGTAAAATAAGCCCAAAGAACAAATCTATATCTGCTAAAGTCATAGTACAAGAATTCAAAGCCCCTTCGACCTCTTCATAAAAGGCCGCTGGATTCTTGCGGGGGTCGGGCAATGCATTCTTTAATGCCATAACATCAGTCCTATGCCAGGGAGTATAAACCCAATTATACACAAAATATCCCTTAGCATCGGGGGAAGACATGTCTAGACTAGTTTATGCTCCTGTAGGAGGAACATACAAAGGTGCCGCCTCTCGCATTGGTTTAGCATGCACTAGTTCGCTCTTATCTGAATGGGAGATAGATGATTGTTTTCCGCCGACGTGTGAATCCGATTGCTCCTTCTCCCCTGTCTTTTGTCGCGCTCTCTCTATAAGTTCAACCATCGCGTCCCGCAATGTAAACAGCCGTCGAACCGCATCGGGTACCTTAGAGGGAGAAAAGACACCATTACGTAATGCTTTAAAATCTGATACTACATCCTCATGTTCAAAAACATCAGAATATTTCCGAAAGGCAGCAACCACTTCTTCAGAAAAAGTTTCAACAAAATACAACTTTTCTCTATCCCGCCAACTTTCCAAAAATTCCAATAATTCAGTAAGAGATAGCTTGCCCTTAAGCGCACGAAGAGAAAGTTTCCGAAGCTCACCCATACGCTCAGTTGATAACATGGACCGCGTGTCTACCTTATCCAAAACTGATCCAGAATCCTGTGGCCTCTGGACAGACGCGCCAACATAAGGGGGCGGAGAGCGATCTAATAAATGAAAATCATCTTCAAGATTAGTAAGGACAGGATAAAGTGGCTGGCGGACAGCATATTGACCCGAGACTTGCAACCTACGCTCTTTCTCTTGTCTCTCCGCCAGTTCTCTTTCCTCCCGACGCTTCGCTTCCTGTGCTCTCACATGATCATTTTTCCGTTGCTCTTTATCAATCAGCGCTTTCTCACGTTTCTCTCGCTCACGCACTTCCTTCACCCATAACCGTACACATTCAAACATATCTTGCCGAGCACGCCGTTTACACATACACTGTTCCACATACTCAATCTTACGCATATCAAACGATCCATACAAAGGCCATCGTAACTCAGGATCCTTTTTTGTGTATTTCCTCCACACTGTGCTGTACATTATAGAGGAAAGACCATGTTTCACATACATATCCCTATTAGGAGTTCCCTCTGGGGGGGCTGGAGCAGATTCCTCGAGATTTAACCGGTTTCCAAAGCAGCAGCACCCCTTACGGAGTGCGCTAAAAGCAGGCATGCTCAAAAATAATGCAAAATATGCAGTATTATCAAAAATGGCACTTAAACTTTGCGCCATTCAGATTTAAACAACTCCGGAGAAATATCTCCACATTACCTGCCTATATGTGTTGCAACGCATATATTCTCACAGTAATCAATACAAAATATGGCCGGTCATCACAAATCAAACACAAATAGCCAACCCAGGCTTCAAAACTCGGAGCAAGTACCGTGCTTACCAATCAAGAGTGTCCAGATTCCAACTGCCAAGTTCCAAAATTCGCCCAAACGGCTGTCACACGGCAAACCGACAGAAGAGGTCTCAGTCGAGGACCGGCGCCACCCAGATGGTCAGCTCGGAAGGGAAGGAAGAAAACCTCGGGATGCCAGGACTAAAAGACGCCGCTGGCAGTAATCACATCCCCGGCCAAATTCCTCACCTTCGTCACGACCAGTCCTTCGAGCATCCGAGTCGCCGATGAGCCCCACGTGACGGGCGCCAATTGATGAATACAGGCCCCAGCTAGGCCCGCAGAATACAAGGGTTCGCTCTCCTGTAACAAAAGCTAGAAGGAAGTTGGCACGGAAACTGCAAATACAAAGACAAAGTTTATTAACCCTTAAGGGTGGTCCTACAACCTACACAACACTCTTCAGTATTGCATAGAGTAGCACAAAGAACTTGCGTACGTGGTCCCCTTTTATACACAACAGAGGGGCTCATAAGTGGGTGGATACAACATAGAGCAAAATTCATTACCATTTATGGACATTTTCGATACAGGATCAATATGTGGGCGGAGTTAACAATTTCCTGAGCCCGCGAAAGCATGGTCAAACAAGGACTAACTGATAACAGATGTGGTCAAGTCTGGACATGCGCCAGACGGACAAAGGAGCTATTTATAGACTGTTACTAGGCAGATTACAAGAGCAACTAGCGAAAAGGTAGGACATGACAATACAAAATGGGGTCCGGACATTAGTCAACATAAGACAAGAAACATGCTTTAACTGGAGAGAATTCATGTCTTTAGTGAATGCTTAATCATATCGCTGTTTTAATTTTCAACATGGGGGTTGGTGTCCCCGGGGCCGATTAAGGCCTTGGGAGGGCCAAATTAATTTTTTTCAACAAAAAAAATTAGGGTGCAGGCCCTGGGGGATGGGGTCCCCGGGGCTAATAAATTAGAAAAAGAAAGGGGGCCACACAGCCCTCCTTCTTAAAAATAAATAAATAAAAGACCGGCATCGCGCCGGAGGCCACGCCCCCTCCTTGCAGCACTCTGCAAACGCGCCCCCTGGCCAGTTGGAAGTTGAGGAATTAATTCCCCTTCAATACTAAGGGTCCCTGAGGGCCAACTAGCCCAACAGGTATCTCCAGTATGCGCCAGGGAGCTGTGTTGCAGACATGTGTTCTGAGGCCACGCCCCTTTTTACACCTCCATGCAAGGCAGCTCTGTGGCGCTTACTGGAGGTACCTAGTGGGCTAGTTTGACCCTAGGGACCCTTAGGATTCAAGGGTACTTAATCTCTCAACTCAGAACGCCCACGTGCTTCCAGTAAGCACCACTGCTCTGCGTTGCAGAGAGGTGGTGCAGGCCGTGCCACTTTTTACACCTCTCTGCAACGCAGCTCTGTGGCGCTTACTGGAGGTACCTAGTGGTCTAGTTGGACCCTAGGGACCCTCAGGATTCAAGGGGACTTAATCTCCCAACTTAAAACGGCTACAGGGCGTGTAGACACAGTGGGGAAGGGAGGGGACGGGGCATGAGGTGACGTGTTCAAACACACCCTGTGGTGCGTTTTAAGAAGTAGTTTTAATCCCCGTCCCTATTATATACTAGGGGCTTACAGAGGAGGTCATGCTAATCACAGGGGGACCCCAACCCATAGTGTGCCCTAGTGTATGTAGGTGTTTTCACTGTATTCTGAGTGTCTTTTAACATAGCACTGGCTCTAGGACTGGTTAGTCAGACTCAGTTACCACCAGTATCTGTCTGAAAAAGTTGAGGGTACAGGATGGTTTTGCAACAAGGCTTGTTTCTGCTCTTCTGTTTGTTCTTTCTGCACGTTATACTTCTTCCTACACTTTTCTTCGTCTTTGAGGACTTCTGTTGCTTCTTTCTGCATTACTTTTTTTTCTTTCTGTGCGTTTTTCCTTCTTTCTTCACATGTCCTATCTCTGTAGGCATAGCTAGAAATTAGCATTTAAAAAACCTTTGAAATTCACTGAATAAAACATAGGTTTCAGGCACGTTATAGCTAGGAATTAGCATTTAAAAAACCTTAGAAATTCACTGAAAAAACCATAGGTTTCAGGGGCATTATAGTTAGCTGGACTTTTCACTCGTACAAAACCATAGAAATTCCCCCGTTATAGTTAGTTCAGCTAACTATAACTCGCGCTCCCGCAATGCACTGCTGATGACGTCACATATTACATCACTCATGACATGGTCAGTGACATCACTCATGACATCACTGATGACATCACTGATGACATCATCCTTGTGATAGAGTGGCAGACCTCCTCTCCCCCTAATATAACCTTTGATACACACATTCAAAAATAGAAATTAAAATTTTCAAAACAATGGACATACCAATACCAGTTACAACAACCTATTCAGTAATTGTAAGATCCACATCCACATCCACTCATTCACCAACAGTCCTATACAGTCACTCATACATGTACTCACTCATCATATGTACTCATACACCTATACATCCTGTTACACAACGCCACTCATCCATAAAGTTACTCACACACATAGTCATTCATGCTAATAAAGAATCAAACATCCGTTTACCTGCATATACAGTTATACACACACCACCACACTTACTTCTACAGAAACTTACACATACTTAGTCTTTTTAACAATCACTTATAGAAACAAATACTTATTCATACAGGAACTCTTTCAATATCTCACTCTCACATATACTCACTTATATACACCAATAGTCACATATACTAGTTTACAACATATGTAGTTACTCATAGAGACACTATTGAGACAGTCATTCACTCACTAACACACCCATGCACACACTCATCCACCCATACAGTCCTGCACACATGCTGTCTTCAACACATACAAACAGTGAGTCACTCATTCATGCACCTATGCACTACGTAATACCCCCACCGAACCATACAGACATCAGACACTTATACTGATACTCAAAAAACCAACTAATAACCTATATAGACACTCATGTAGCTACTCACCAACCCATGCAGCCACTTATACACAAAGTGAGAGACTGATACAGATATTTACATATTTAAACATTACTCACTAAGCCATTTATTCACTAAGATACACTTAATCAGTCAGTTATACAATCAATTTTTCAAAAACAAATCATCCATTTAGACACTTATATACCCATTTATTCTTCCATCGACCTTGAGATATACATATATAAAACATATGTAATTTTCAGAAAAACACACATTCACTGGATGATGTCATCAGTGATGTCATCAGTGATGTCATTTGAGATGTCATCAGTGATGTCATGAGTGATGTCACTGACCATGTCACGAGTGATGTAATATGTGACGTCATCAGCAGTGCATTGCGGGCGCGCGAGTTATAGTTAGCTGAACTAACTATAACGGGGGAATTTCTATGGTTTTGTACGAGTGAAAAGTCCAGCTAACTATAACGCCCCTGAAACCTATGGTTTTTTCAGTGAATATATATATATATATATATAAATATATATATACACACACACTCTCTCTCTCTCTCTCTCTCTCTCATGGGTTTATAGTTCACGGCCTCAGGTGGGTGTGACTCTTGTCAGCCCTGGAGTGTTATAACCTTTAACATAAGTAGGATTATGGAAAACTAGATGCCTCCTTCACGTTTTTATTTGTGGTTTAAGCAGTGCTTGAAATGGAAAAATAGAAGTGCTGGTACTCTGTGCTTGAGTACCTGCTTGTTTCTGAGAAGTGCCGGTACTTTCCAATTAAAGGTATTGCATTTCTCTTGAGACGTGCTGGTACTCTCGTCCTCAAAATAAGAAAGCATTGGCATAGCCAAAAGGTCTCTCCTTTGGGAACTTATAAGTGTTTAGCTATGCAACAGTTGATGTTGTTGCACCAAGGATATTGTGCTGGTTAACTAAACACTTATGAGGTCCCAAAAGCGAGACCTATTGGCTATGCCAATGCTTGTTACTTATAGCTTTAACACAGCCAGGTTGGAAAAAGAAAGTAAAAAATACCCACTAGGGCATCATGACCGCACATGCATAACAATACATACACTGTGACACATACATATGCATGAGCGCACACAATGTCCATTTTGGAATAGTGTACAAGATGGCCACAAAGTGCTCACGTTTCACAACCCATGGGCTCATATTCATCACAACACAGGTACATCTATATTTGGTGACGTGCCACAATCGTGAAAACACGCATTGGAAAAACCAATATTAAAGAAGAGAGAACCCTTAGGTCTTTTTGACAATTGACCTGACCTGCGCGGTATTTCAAGTCCTGCTAAAATCCCAAAATATTGGTAATCATGCTGAAGGGCTGCAAAAGACAGATATCTCATTCATGGATATTTGTAACTTCTTTCGGAATACCAGCATGTTGTTCATGATGTGATACGGCCCTTGGTGGTTTCAGTGATTTCGATAGTTGCATAGAGCTGTTGTGTTTACACTATGTTGTCCTTGCGACTTGCCTCGCGCTGTCCCTTTGCCGCGTGCCCTCGCCTAAGGTAGTATGACGTTCCTCCGTTCTACTATGGAACCTTGGGCGAGGGTGGCAGTTGAAGGGCAGTTGGAGGATTACTGCTGCCATTATTAGACGCCTACTGGTGTCAGGGCATTACCTTGAATAAAGGCTACTTCACGTACCTTCTTCTCGTGTCCTGGTCTTTACAGGAGCCTAAGGTAGAAGTTGAGTCACTACATAGACAAATGTCCCACTTTGTTTTAAATAAAACCATAATTTAATTTGAAAGTGTACATTTTTGTTAAATAACGCACTGCACTACTATAATAGGGAGATAAGTCACGCAAAGTTTTCTATCGCAGGGTCACGCCCGATGTTTACCGGATTGTCTTAAAACATGGGAAAATCTCACCTGCATTCTCCATGAGAATCGCATAAAGCTCAGACCCTTTGCTTTTTTTGATGAACGGACAAAAGTTTGTGTTATGCGAGTGAAACGCCATTTCATAGCACCCAAAATAACACATGGAAGGCGATTGAATTGAACCTGTTAACTGCCAGAGTGTATTTTACCTGTTTTATAATCGTGGAGCCCGTCCGTAGAGCGGAACCGATACGATTGGGTTAGCGCTCTAGTCTTTCCAGAATCGCCATAAAAACGCACTATGACGCGACCACGCAGTATATGAGGAGGGGGGAAAGAGACTGCCTTGTGATATCCAGCTGAGCTCGACTCCTAGGCCACCACTTACTGCTTGAAATTGCACTTAGCATTTTTTTAAAAAGAAAGCTATTTTGCACATTGTTTTTAAAATTGAATTGAACCTGTTCACTGCCAGAGTGTACTTTACCTGTTTTATAATCGTGGAGCCCGTCCGTAGAGCGGGACCGATGCGTTTGGGTTAGCGCTCTAGTCTTTTCAGAATCGCCATAAAAATGCACTATGACGCGACCGCGCAGCGTATGAGGAGGGGGGAGAGAGACTGCCTTGTGATATCCAGCTGAGCTCGACTCCTAGGCCACCACTTACTGCTTGAAATTGCACTTAGCATTTTTTTTCAAAGAAAGCTATTTTGCACATTGTTTTTAAAATTGAATTGAACCTGTTC
The DNA here is from genome assembly GCF_964204655.1 of Triturus cristatus. Classification (NCBI taxonomy): domain Eukaryota; kingdom Metazoa; phylum Chordata; class Amphibia; order Caudata; family Salamandridae; genus Triturus; species Triturus cristatus. The sequence goes on from NC_140584.1 coordinate 803,298,669, forward strand.
ACTGCCAGAGTGTATTTTACCTGTTTTATAATCGTGGAGCCCGTCCGTAGAGCGGGACCGATACGATTGGGTTAGCGCTCTAGTCTTTTCAGAATCACCATAAAAACACACTATGACGCGACCGTGCAGCGGACACGCGCAGCGGGCGCACCGCCGGCACGCCAGCGGCGCGCCAAAGGCAAGCCCATCTGCGCCCGTCCGTGCCAGGAACGCGGCCAGCGCCACAACCCTTGCTTATTGCCAGAGAAAGTGCTATTTGCGGGATGAACTGTTGGCATTAAATAATGGTAAGTGCCAAGTACCGGCCCTATTGTCTGATTATAACATTGTTGGCCCTAATTGATGCGTAGCCTGTGGTTTAAAGACTGTCTGTGTGCCGCTTGAAGCTACTAGTGGTCATTTGAACAATAGTAAGATATGGCCCACGATCAATCCCGGATTTATAGCTGATAAACAAACCAAACGCTGTATCATTGAAAAGAATACTAATAGTACTAGCACATTATCCAACGTAATGAATTGTATTTTACTAAACATTAGATCTATGCCAAAGCATAAATATGAATTGTTGCATTTAATATCAGACACTAGCCCAGATCTGGTATTTCTCACTGAAACATGGGCATCCGCATCTCCTGCACCAGATTGGAATATTGCAGTTCCTCCTGGATATTTACTGGTGCAAGTAGACAGGAAAGGTACTGTTGGAGGGGGAATTGCGCTAATTTATCGCTCCCACCTTAAAGTCAATTTTAGACAAGAACCCACACTGGAGGCTGAAGCCATGTCATTCAATGTTGAATGTAATAATCGAGAACTCCTTTCTGGTCTATTGATATATAGACCGCCAGGAGTAAGAGCTCCTTTTACTAAATCTTTACAAACTTTTTTGGAATCTTGCTTTGATACTTCCACCTTCACTGTTTTAGGTGATTTTAACTTCTATTTAGAGGAAAGCAACAACTCAGATTCCTCAATCTTAATTGATAATCTGGCAGGCTATGGGATGAGGCAAATTGTATCCAAACCTACACATCTAGCCGGACATACACTGGATGGGATCTTTACTAGTAATGACCACATTGAAATAAAAGACGTACAGCCTGTTCCTTGGTCGGACCACGCGGCAATCTATTTTAAAGTTAATTTAAACCTACCTGTGAACGGCCGGAGAGATCGCCCCTTGTTAGCAAAAGCCCGCCCTTGGAAATGTATACAAAGCAATGAGTTAGCAAAAAAAGTAGCTCCCCCTCTATGGATGATAGCAACGGAGTGGCCACTAACTTTGATCTATGGATCAATCAGGCAGTAGATAAGCTGGCCCCAGAGAAAACAACACAACCTAGGAGATGATTAGTTACCTCGCCATGGTATACGGCAGAGATAAAGCTTTTTAAAATTAAATGTCGACGCCAGGAACGTATTTGGAGATCTGACTACAGTATTGAGCACAGGAAGGAATATAGCAGAATATTGGAGGAGTATAAATCTATAAAAAAACAGGCCAAGATGGTATATTTTACAAAAAAAATTCAAGAGGCTAAAAATTCCTTTAAGGAATTATTTAAAATAGTATCTTCCCTAACTAAGAGTCCTTATGACACAATCTTTCTTCCAGATCAAAACTTTATTGACAAACTAGCTCTTTTCTTTCAACAAAAGATTCAAGTAGTCTATAATGAACTTCAAAATGTACAGGTAAATCTGGAGAAAGATACAGGAGTATTAACTGAGGTCTCTGCAACTCTGAATTGCCTGTCCCAATTTTCTCCCCTAAGTGAAAAACAGGTCAGTGACCTATTAATCCAAATCAAGTCAGGTTCACCTCTTGACCCTTGCCCCCCCCATATATTCCATTTGGCTCCTAAAGAGATAACTGCTTCTTTGGCTCCTCTTTTAAATGAAGTAATAAGATCTGGAGCCTTCCCTGTGAGATGGAAAAAGGCCCGATGGGGTGGCAAGGCTTTCTCATTTCAAGTGGCAAAATTGTGGGATTCCTTACCTACAGAGCTACAACTAGGAACAAATAAGACTCTGTTAAGAAAGGCCTTAAAAACCTGGCTATTCACTAAATCCTAGACTGGCTGTGCTAATCTCCACCCTCATACAGCGCCAAGACGCCTCGGCAAAAGTGTGCTTAATAAATAATTCAGCCAGTCAGTCAGAAAATCTCACCTGCATTCTTCGTGAGAATTGCATAAAGTTCAGACCCTTTGCTTTTTTCAATGAACGGACAAAAGTTTGTGTTATGCGAGTGAAACGCCACTTCATAGCACCCAAAATAACACATGGAAGGCGTCAGTGTCTCAGGGAGGCCGCAGCCCACATTGACAGGTGGTAAACGAATAAATATTTTAGGGCCTAACCTAACATACAATCTCTCTGCCGCAGATGGAAAAACTAAAGAAGTTGCAGGTGCTGCCGCTGCAGACAGGCATCAGTTTTAACAAGGAGAAACGAGAAGTTAATGGGGCACATGTGTGGATACCAACGTGGGTTTATGGGGATTTTGGTTAAAGCCCCTGGAGCAGACAAGCAGATGAAAAGCTTTTTTTCCCGCTTAACTTGACAACTGATATCTAATAAATAGCGTCGACCAGCGCGCACGGGAGACGGGAACCTTCTTAATTAGCGCGGCGCATTTATAGGAGCCTTTTGATCAAAATGAGAAGCACACAGGTACCAGAGGGTTTGTGAAGAGATCTAGGCTGCTTATTCCACAAACCAGGCACAACTGTTCAAGGAGAGCAGAGCCTGGACATTTAGTGGTGCCAGGGACTCCACTGTCGTCAGTTTCATTGCGCCCCTCTGAATCGTAGCGCTTTTCAGGAACGCACAGACCCCTTGATGGCAAGCTATCATGGATCCTGTCTGGGGCTTCCCTTCGCCTCTCACGCGCAGCTGCACCAGGCACCAGCAGCCTCTGTGACGTTGCCATTGAGATGCCATGAATGAGTTCAGGGTTCATTTCAGTAGTCGATGCTTAGAGGCTGGCCTCTTGTATTTATCTGGTACCAAGTGGTGCAAGGAAGTAAGAACAGAGTGAGAGGAAGATAGAAGGACGTCATCTTGTGCGGCTGTGAGCGATGGAGTTAGATACAGTGCACAAGATCGACCAGACTCTTCTGAGCCAGAAGGGCTGATTCCAAACAAACTCTCCACACAGCATACTCTAATGTGGTGCGTTGTTTGCCCCGTCTGTACAATCACCCCATGTGGCTATCATAGCCTGATGCTCCCTATGGTTTTTATGAGGGCACTTAATAATTTTATGCATGCAGGACCTTTTTAGTTAACCATGTTGCTAAAAACCCTGCACGTTACCTAGGCCTTAGATTTGGGCCTTCTACCAGAGGCGAATAGCTCACCTTACGGTCATTAGGAGGTCAGACTATAAATCTTCAAAGCAGGCCTCTTAATTTAACATGCCGCTAGAACATCACACCTTAGCATTACTTGCACTTTATCTAGGCCTTAGAATTGGATTTCACAACCGAGGCAAAGCCTGCACTTTAGGTTTTGGTTGCAGAGGGTTAAAATAAAAAAAAGTGCTTTTTTTTTTTTTTTAGCTTTTTTCATTTTTTAATTGTCCTTTTTATCTGTCTTTTATCCATGGCTTTTTAGATGCTGCATGTCAGCACTTAAACTGATATTGCACTTATTGAATAACTGGGGAGCCTTTTGTAATGATTTTAATTAATTGGTCAATAAAAATTATCTTGATGCCAGAGTATGAGATCCATAGCGAACCCGGCAGGATGCATCGAGCAGAGGGATAGACCGAACTGAAAGCGAAGGCATAGTAATTACCATGAAGGGGGCACATACCCAAGTCCAACCACAAAGTAACTGGAAAAAGGGCATGTATGTGAGGAGGGGGGACGTCCACTTGTGAACAATATTCTACTCCCTGTATGCACACCGCAATGATACTGTGCATGTAATGCTTGAGGGGTGTCCTGTCTTGCATGCCTATTAGTATGCTTTTCAGACTTAGCCATCTTGGTGATGGCAAATTTAGGTTCTCTGGGACAGGGTTATGTTCGCTTCCCACAGGAAGTGTTCATATAGGGTGAGTAGTGACCCTAGGGGTAGGTAGCCTGTTGGCTACTACTCTACTCTCCCCTAATGCCCCTAATGCCCCTAAAATCAGTATTTAGGGGAGCCCCAGGCACCAGGAAATCAGATCCTGACAACCTATGAAGAAGGACCCTGAAGAGCTGCAAAAGCAAAGACTGAAGAAGAGCAACTGACTTGGCACCAGCCCTGCCAGCCTGTCTGTTGTTCCCCATCGAATTGCGCCAAAGACGTCTTGTCCTACAAGCTGTCGTGCCTCCAAAGCCTGGGAGGACTGCCTGCCTTCAATAAAGACTCAAGAACTTCTGTGAAGTTGCGAAGCTGCTCTCCTGTATCCTACAGGCACCCCAAGAAGAACTGCGAGGACTCCGGAACCACCAACCTGACGCCGCCAAGCACCACTGTAGTCGAGCTTCCCAGCCTGAGTCGAAGTGGACCAATGGTGACAGCATGGTCCTCAAGCCCTCAAAGTCCATTTTGATTTAAGCCCTCATGAACTCCTCGACGTCGCCTGTAGCCTGTGTTTGCAGGCCTTCTCTACCATGAGTGCTCCCGGATGAAGAAACCCAACACCTCAAAAACCCTCTGCACCCAGCCGCCCCAACCCCGGGAGAAGAGAACCACTGGTGTGCCCAAGTCCCCTAGTATCACAAATCTTGAACCTTCTGGTTGGTTCAGCCCGATGAACCTCTCAGTCGAAAACTACAGCCTCTTTTCCCGCAAAACAGTGCCAATTGACTAACATTGGGCACCCGACGCTGTATTGCACCACTGCACTACTGCACTCTGCTGCCCTAGTGCCAATGGAGGTGCCCTGCTGGGCTGTGTTGGACCTTGCCCCATACTCAACTTAAGTCCAGGAGATTGGTCTCGTAAGTCGTTGTGTTGTACCGGAATGTCGTACTTATTTTTCCTCCCAAAGGATAACATTGCATCTTCTGAAAAATGCACTAAGTGCCGACTTTTTAAACGCAAGAGTATTACTCTTGAAAAACATACTTAACTGATCATATTGATTCTGGTGCCTAAATATATAAAAAGATAAAGGCTATTTTTATAAATTGATGTGGGATCTCCTTATTGAGTCGTGTGCATCATTTATTGACGTTTATGTGTAGTTTTAGATGTCTAACACTCCTCTCTGATAAGCCTAAGGCTACTCGACCACACTAACCCCTAGAAGAGCACCTTGGGATTGCCAGAGCAAACCCTTGTCCACCAGGGAATGCCTGGACTCTTTGCACAATATACCTCTTTTTGTTATATCATATAAAGAACCAGCTTCCTACAATAGGCTCAAAGAGCATTGAACAAAGATTGTTTTGCCAAGTGACATCTGCAATGAAATTTAAGGTCTAGCCAAGAGACAGACATTTGTGTTTTAAAATCAAACAAGGCTCTCTCAGTAAGAATGATAAGAGTAATGCATTTGAAGTTTAAGCATCCTGTGTCGTAGACTTTGATCTTAGTTTTGATGTTTATACTAACACTTAAATTAATTTCATATTTCACTATACTAATTCACCACTAATCCTTTATGAGTTCCGGAGTTGCGTGCTACTCGGAGAAAAAGCACTACAACACTTCATCAGGGGTAGCAAGTGCTATATAATTTTCCATACGGAAAGACTGGAAAACTGGATCACCATCCTCAGAACACATCTCCTCGTAACCAAAACAACTAACATCCCCCACAGCTGTCAACTGTCGACCACAATCCCCAACCGTCTGTTGCGGAGTGGCCTCACTTCGGTGACCCTATACTCCAACGGCACAGTCTTGTTCCAAGCCACCAAAGACAACCTAGATGCATTTGACTCACTCTTCCCCTCGCTGCGCAACGCCTCCTTGCACACACGGCACCCCAGCCCGAACAACTACCTACCCCTGGACGGTTCGACTACCTGGATGCTTCCAAAATCCAATCCCGCTCCAGGTGCCTACAGCACCTACCTCTCTCCCCAAGACCTGACCTCCACTCCGTCCCCCCCGCACCAACCGCACACTCTCCAGACCCCCCTTCAAACATTAGCAAAAGGTATGGCATAAACGAGGCTCCCCAACCCCCTGAGGCCCGAATCCTTCCCCCTCCTGCCCCACTCTGCCCCCCTCAACAATCTACCAGCACCGCCAACCGGCAATCTATGTCGCCCAGCTTCTTCTCCCTTCCCACACGCAAGCTGAGGCCTCTGATTTCTAGATGTAAATCCTCTCACCCCTTGCCCATGACTACTCAGAGAGTCAACACTGACAATACAAACACCAAAATCCACTTTATCAAGGACAAGCTCCCGCCGTCTCGAGACGTCTCTCTCCAGAACACCCTCATCTCCTCTACCGAGGAGATGGCGCTACGTCTTGCCCTGCTAGAAAGCCAGCTATAAAAGGCATTACGAGACCCGAAAGAAATCACAACGAACCGCTCCTCACTCCGTTGGCCCTGCCAACACCCGCTCCACTACCAACAATAAATGCCTAAGACACTCTAGGGCTCCATGGCCCTGTTGGAACACAACCCCACTCCTTGACCCGGCACAAAGACCCAAAAGAACAATATCTACATTGTCCATGTGTGAAGCATTAGACCTTGCCTCCTCCTACGATTCTTCTCCGACTGTCACCCCTAATCCACAGATCCAGGTCTTCACTGGAATTAGAAGGGATCGCTCTCAACCGAGATCTCCAAGACCCCCAACATACCTCACGTCCATTCCGAGGGCCTCCACAATGACGAAACTCAAAAACGGAGAGACCAACACCAACTGAATGCTTATTAACTGCAGATCTGCCATCAAACACGCCACAGAGCTGGCTGAAACCATCCTGACCCAAGACATAGACATTGCTTTCATCACCGAAACTTGGATAAATAAGTCCTCCTCTCCAATCATGAACATGCTTGTGCCCCCGGGCTTTGCAATCATCAACAAAGACAGAAAAATCCACCGTGGAGGGGGCATAGTAATCATACACAAGAACACTATCTCCGTGACGGAAACCAAAGCCCTCAAGTACAACACTTTTGAATGTCTTACTGCCAACATCAAGATGAGGGAAAACAAAACTCTGTCCTGTCATCTCCTCTACCATCTGCCAGGCAATAACACTTCATTTTAGTGAACACCTATCTGATCTGATATCTAACTGTGCACTCCCGGACTCCAGTAACCTAATTCTAGGAGACCTCAACCTTCACTGGAACGAGGAAAACAACCTGCTGATTCATAACCTGAACAAACTCCTACATAACTACAATCTCACCCAACACTGCTTAGAGAAAACCCACAACAAAGGAGCAATCCTTGATGCCATCATTGCTCAACCTGATGCAGTCGCGATCGACCGCATCATGCCTGTCGACTGGTCTGACCATCACACCATCCTATTCCACATCAACCAATCGATCCTATGCCAACCCCCTAATCAGGAACACCCCCACTTGACAAGAAATCTAAAGCAGATTCCCATGGACGTTTTGGAAGAAAGGATAAGCTCTCTCCTCCTCATCTCCTCTGGCGATCTATCCACTACAGAACTCACCTCTCACTACAACTCCACTATGCTCAACATTCGGGACCAATTAGCCCCTTAAAACAAAAAAGGGGCCAGGACAACTCCCTCCAGATCCTGGTTCAACACAGACATAAACGATGAAAGGCGACAACTCAGAGCAGCAGAAAGACTCTGGCAGAACAATCCGTCCCCAATCCTCCTGGCCCAACTCAAAGCAAAACGCAAGAAGTACAAAGTCCACATCAATCATGAACAAACGTCCTTCTTTCGCAATGCCCTTGAAAACACTAAAAACAGACCCAAAGAGCTCTTCACCCTCATGAGGCAACAAACTTCCAAGCCCCCCGTATCCTCAACACAGGCCTCTAATGCCCTGTGTGAGAACTTTGCCAACTTCTTCCATGACAAAATCTCCAAGATTGAGCTCTCCTTGGTCACCAACCGCAACCTCGTCCATAGGAGCTCGGCCCCAAGAGCAGAGGACAACACAACCAATCACCCCCCCCAATCAGTGGAAATCATTCAACCCCGTATCGGAAATAGAGATAGTCAAACTGATCTCCTCCTCTAAACCCTCCACACATGCCTTGGACCCTATTCCTGCCCAACCGGCCAAGAAGCTAATGTTCTCCTTTGCACCGCTCTGGACCAGGATCATAAACAGCTCCCTGAGCTCTGGAGTCATTCCAGATTGCATCAAAGTTGGCCAAATCACTCCTTTACTGAAAACACAAGGCTTGGACACCAAGGGTTTGAACAACTACAGACCCGTCTCCAATCTCCCTCTCCTGGCCAAAACAATGGAAAAGTGCGTTCTCCTTCAAATGATTCAACACATGGACAACATAAATCTCCTTGACCCCCACCAATCGGGCTTCAGAAAAGGGTGCAGCACAGAGACAGCGATCCTTAATATCATAGATGATATATACAAGTCCCTAGATACAGACCAATGCTCCTTACTAATCCCCCTGGACCTCTCGGCAGCTTTCGATACGGTGGACCATCAACTACTCATTAAGGTACTCCAAGAAAGTCTAGGGGCTGAAGAGGTGGTCTTGCGCTGGTTCGGCTCCTTTCTCCAGAATCGCTCTCAAAAAGTAAAAATCACCCTGTCAGCAGAGGCGTCCCCCAAGGATCAGTCCTCTCCCCGCAACTTTTCAACATATACACGGAACCCCTCACCACTATACTCAAAAGATCCAACATTCCCTTCCACCTTTATGCGTCCGACACCCAGATTTATCTCGAAACCGCCTCCATTGAAGACATCCAGAGACTCAATGACACTCTTAGAGAAGTCCAACACTGGCTCTCTCTTAACCACCTGAAATTGAATCAAGACAAACGGAAATCCTCCTCATTTCAAACAAAACGGAGAACCCCCAAGTCCCAGAAAAAAGCAATTGATGCTCTCAACGACAATCTCTCCCTGGCCGACTCCGTCAAATTGCTGGGAATCACCCTGGACCCTAAACTAAGCATTGACAAACGCATCAAGAGCACGGCAAAGAGCGCTTTCCTCAACCTGAAACTACTCAATAAGAAAAAACCTTTCATCCCGACCTCAAACAAGCAACTAAATCCCTGGTACTTTCCAGATTAGACTACAGGAATGCAACCCTCACAGGCACAGCAAAATCACACCTAACTCCCCTCCGATCAACTCTTAATGCAGCTGCAAGAATGGTCACCGGAGTAAGAAAATATGACCATATCTCACCCTCACTCAGAGATTTGAAATGGCTCCCAGTTGAATTGCGAGCCAGTTTCAGAACTGGCTGCCTCATGCAAAAAGCCCTCCACACAGGGAAACCCTCCTATTTGGCCTCCAAACTCAAGAAGGCTGGTCAGACCAGGAGCCTCAGGAGCTCCAATACTCTACTCCTTATCACGCCGAAAACCCGCAAACAAAAAAACGCAGCCTGATCCTTATCTGGAAATGCGCCCTAAATATGGAACTCCATTCCAGTCCATATCAGGACTATTCCCTCCTTTCTAAAATTTAAAAGGCTGCTCTAAGACTTCTACCTCAATCGTACCTTTCCAAATGGATAGATTGCAACCAAAACTCTCAAGCGTGCTCATTACTGTACTATGACACTTTATAGCCAAGACATCTACCGCATACCTAGCCTGACTCCTCCCCACTATCCTCCTGGATTGGAAGGATGCGCGGCTTGAATCTACTGTGTTCACTATTACGAGACTATGTAACTTTCCCTCTATCGTTATACAGTGCACAAAGCCCTCTACTGCACCCTGTGGCTTCCTGCTCACTACAGCTATAATATGTATTTTCCTCTTTACAAAGAGTTGCAAAGCGCTCCGATACCTTCGGATCTGGCTAGCGCTATAAAAAACTCCTTAATAAATAAAAAAAATATATATATATATAAATGCAAACCTTTTTACCTCTTCTTCACCTTCGCTATCCTTCTCAATCCAAATAACTGACTAACATATCCTCCACCACTCAAATTACTTTCATATTTCACTATACTAATTCACCACTAACACTGTATGGGTTCCAGAGTAGCATGCTACTTGCCGAAAAAGTGTTTCAACACCCCATCAGTGGTAGCAAGCGCTATATAAATGCAAACCTTTTTCCCTTCTCTATCCCTCCACTAACCTTCTCAATCCAAATAACTGACTAGCATTTCCACCACTCAAATTACTTTCATATTTTCACTATACTAACTCACCACTAATCCTTTATGGGTTCCAAAGTAGCATGCTACTCGCCTAAAAAGCTCTTCAACACCCCATCATGGGTAGCATGCGCCAAGTAAATGCAAACCTTTTTCCCTCTTCTATCCCTCCACCATCCTTCTCAATCCAAATAACCGACTAACATATCCACCACTCAAATTAATTTCATATTTCACTATACTAGTTCACCACTAATCCTTTATGGGTTCTGGAGTAGCGTGCTACTCGCCGAAAAAGCACTACAACATTTCATCAGGGGTAGCAAGTGCTATATAAATGCAAACCTTTTTACCTCTTCTACACCTTCGCTATCCGTCTCAATCCAAATAACTGACTAACATGTCCTCCACCATTCAAATTGCTTTCATATTTCACTATACTAATTCACCACTAACACTGTATGGGTTCCAGAGTAGCGTGCTACTTGCCGAAAAAGCGCTTCAACACCCCATCAGGAGTGGCAAGCGCTATATAAATGCAAACCTTTTTCCCTTCTCTATCCCTTCACTAACCTTCTCAATCCAAATAACTGACTAACATATCCACCACTCAAATTACTTTCATATTTTCACTATACTAACTCACCACTAATCCTTTATGGATTCCGAAGTAGCATGCTACTTGCCTAAAAAGCTCTTCAACACCCCATCATGGGTTGCATGCGCCATGTAAATGCAAACCTTTTTCCCTCTTCTATCCCTCCACTAATCTTCTCAATCCAAATAACTGACTAACATATCCACCACTCAAATTACTTTCATAGTTTCACTATACTTATTCACCACTAATCCTTTATGGGTTCTGGAGAAGCGTGCTACTTGCAGAAAAACCGCTTCGACACCTCGTCAGGGGAAGTAAGTTCTATATACATGCAATTACAATACAATATAATATTGCTAATTTGCTTCTGAAATAACTGAATCTGCCTCAGTGATTAATCTGAACAAAAAATAAGTTTCGGGGCTCTCATCAGGAGGCCACTAAAGGTTGCACCACATATTTCACCTGCTATGCTGCCAATGATAGTAATAACACAACTACTAACCATCACATTCCTACAAGTGTCCCTAAATCTATGAGAATGGCTTAGGTGGAAGGTAATAGTAATTTTTAATGTACATTGAATTATTAATTAACTGTCGCTCTGGTCATCTCTAAATTAGTTAAAGAGTGGCACCTTGTGAAAGACTGACAAAAGCACCGGTGTTGACAATTAAGTGCCAGTGCCAAGCACCATAAACCACTGGTTCAAATTAAGCACTGATCTGCCTGTATGGGATGCTGAGTTTCAACGCTCAGATCAGCTGCCTATAACCTTGGGACACGTACTGCCCATCCTTAGACACAGATGCTATGACAGCATTGATCTCCTCTCCTCGGCAGAAGACAGGTACATGAATCTTGAGCTTGTGCCTTTCCACCCTTGATTAATCCCTTCTTTGGATGTATTATAGATAGCCATTTTGTTTGATCAGCTCTGGACATTAGATTACATTTGAACCACACAACAAATAGTCACAGGTTCACAACTGTGGCAGGATGTATCAGTCATATCGGTTAATAAAGTACATCTTAAAATAAATGTTGAAGTCTATCTTTTTATGGGCACTACACATCGTCCTTGCTGACACATAAACTAAGCTCTTGAGGTCCTTTATCCATATTTGTTTGGGTTTTCCAACTTTAACGGTCATTGAATCACTTCATTGTGTTCATTTTGGAAATGGCAAGTGTGATAAGGTTGCACAGCATGCTAAGAGCTTCTTAATGAAATCTGTGTACAGCTTTAAATCCAACCCTTTTTCTTCCTAAGGTTGTTAAAATGAGGACCATTGTGTTCAGGAGTAAAGCAGAATCAACACAAACCGGTTCAATGGTTTAATGGGGCTGGCCTACTATGGTCTATCCCATGCTATTAACCCTATTTGGGTACCGGGGAATTCCATTGCTAGATACCAATCTTATTGGAACAGGGGGCCTTACCCCCTATTTGTGGCATGCTTCACTATAGGTGACCGCTCCCAACCCTGGTTGCATAAATGCACATGGAAATATGTAGCTTACCCTAACTTAGGGGATACCAAACTTCCTGGTCTGGGAGGAGACAATACCCTCTGTAGTCACATACTAGTGGTAAAAGGAAGGTTTTGTTGGTTATGATGACACTAGTACATGAATCTGAAAGAATCCTTAAGCACCTTCAGCTTCCATATAGGCACACAACAGTGGTTAGTAGATTGTATACCCTATTGCTTAGAAGGATCACAAAGGATCTAAAAATTTCGTGCTTGTCTGGTCTGGTCATCAGGTAGTAAAAGGAGTCAGGTAGCTCTCCTCCTTTTTGTACTCTTCGCTAGTTTTAAGCATACCATTTGTGAGTACACTTTGTATGCTTAACATCTTGTTTCTATCCAGTAGATGACCTTATGAAGACATGAATAATTGGTAAATGTATGCCACAGAGAGATGAGATAACGAGGGGTCACTTCCCTACAGAAGGAGTTTGTTGCATACTTGGGTGCCGATCACGATCCGGTAAAAACCGGGTACGAACCGTCGGACGGAGCATATTCTCCGTCCGACGCGTACCCGGTCGTCAAAATATACAAACATGGAATTACGAATCGCACGGGTACACCATTACCGTACGATTCGTAAAAAAGCCCGACCGAACAAAAAACACCTACCAATGCGATCCGGGAAAGCGCCGACCTGACGTCGGGACGCACGCAGCCAGCCATTCACGACCCAGGAATCACGATTCGCACCGACGTCACCCCGCACGGTGAATATTTTGCGGCAGCCAAAAACTGCCGGGAAATCAGGACGACGCGAACAAGGACCACCAGTACGCGACGGACAGACGACGACGCGAACAAGGAGGACCAGTACGTGACGGACAGACATGGACCCGAACCTACGAGTCATCCCTGCCCTCATAGCAGTCCACCTCCTCTACAGGTTACGACGCAGACGCCGCAGAAGGTCAGAATAACTAAGGGAGGGGGGAAAGTGGGGTGGGGTGGGGGTGGCACTACCAGGGCAGGCCACAAAACAACCACATGAGTGACACACTACACATGGCCTGGACATACCTGACTCCCATGCCCTGGTCACCACGAGGGGGTGGGGGCGTGTCCTGATAATCCAGCGACCGCCACAACGGAAGTCCGTCACCACGTGAACCGGCAACACAACCAGACAGGTACGTCCCGTACCCACGCCTGAAGAGCGTGGGTACGAGTCGGACCACGCCCACACACGTCACCCCAACAATGGCGGGACGGATCGCACCCACGTGGCAAAGGCCTGGGTACGGGCCGCACAAACATCACATAGCGTGGGGACGGATATGTACGGACCCTACCCCCACCCCGTATGCAAGGAGCGTACCCCCCACCCCAACAGTGAAAGTACGACCCGTACCCCCACCCGCGTATGCATGGAGCGTACCCCCCATGCCAACAGTGTAAGTACGACTCGAACCCCCACCCACGAATGCAAGGAGCGTACCCCCCAGCCCAACAGTGTAAGTACGACCCGTACCCCCACCCACGAATGCAAGGAGCGTACCCCCCACCCCAACAGTGTAAGTACGACCCGTACCCCCACCCGCGAATGCAAGGAGCGTACCCCCCTGCCCAACAGTGTAAGTACGACCCGTACCCCCACCCACGAATGCAAGGAGCGTACCCCCCACCCCAACAGTGTAAGTACGACCCGTACCCCCACCCGCGAATGCAAGGAGCGTACCCCCCTGCCCAACAGTGTAAGTACGACCCGTACCCCCACCCGCGTATGCATGGAGCGTACCCCCCATGCCAACAGTGTAAGTACGACTCGAACCCCCACCCACGAATGCAAGGAGCGTACCCCCCTGCCCAACAGTGTAAGTACGACCCGTACCCACACCCGCGGACGTACGGAGCGTACCCCCACCACACCAGTGTAAGTACGACCCGTACCCCCACCCGCGGACGTACGGAGCGTACCCCCAGCCCAACAGTGTAAGTACGACCCGTACCCCCACCCGCGGACGTACGGAGCGTACCCCCAGCCCAACAGTGTAAGTACGACCCGTACCCCCACCCGCGGACGTACGGAGCGTACCCCCAGCCCAACAGTGTAAGTACGACCCGTACCCCCACCCGCGGACGTACGGAGCGTACCCCCAGCCCAACAGTGTAAGTACGACCCGTACCCCCACCCGCGAATGCAAGGAGCGTACCCCCCTGCCCAACAGTGTAAGTACGACCCGTACCCCCACCCGCGTATGCATGGAGCGTACCCCCCATGCCAACAGTGTAAGTACGACTCGAACCCCCACCCACGAATGCAAGGAGCGTACCCCCCAGCCCAACAGTGTAAGTACGACCCGTACCCCCACCCGCGAATGCAAGGAGCGTACCCCCCTGCCCAACAGTGTAAGTACGACCCGTACCCCCACCCGCGTATGCATGGAGCGTACCCCCCATGCCAACAGTGTAAGTACGACTCGAACCCCCACCCACGAATGCAAGGAGCGTACCCCCCTGCCCAACAGTGTAAGTACGACCCGTACCCACACCCGCGGACGTACGGAGCGTACCCCCACCACACCAGTGTCAGTAGACTCGTACCCTCACCTCTAATGCAGTGTGCGTACCCCCACCGTGTATGTGCCAAGCGCACATATCCAGAAATCGGAGGTGTGTGTGCAGAGTCCACCCAGCAGTGCCCTGAGACAGGAGTGGTGGGTGTGGAGTCCTCCCAGCAGTGCCCAGACACAGGAGGGGTGGGTGTGGAGTCCTCCCAGCAGTGCCCTGAGACAGGAGGGGTGGGTGCAGAGTCCTCCCAGCAGTGCCCTGAGACAGGAGGGGTGGGTGCAGAGTCCTCCCAGCAGTGCCCTGAGACAGGAGGGGTGGGTGTGGAGTCCTCCCAGCAGTGCCCTGACACAGGAGGGGTGGGTGCCCATCACTCCCAGCAGTGCCCAGAGACAGGAGGTGTGTGTGCAGAGTCCTCCCAGCAGTGCCCTGAGACAGGAGGGGTGTGTGCAGAGTCCTCCCAGCAGTGCCCAGACACAGGAGGTGTGTGTGCAGAGTCCTCCCAGCAGTGCCCTGAGACAGGAGGGGTGTGTGCGGAGTCCTCCCAGCAGTGCCCTGAGACAGGAGGGGTGTGTGCAGAGTCCTCCCAGCAGTGCCCTGAGACAGGAGGGGTGGGTGCCCATCACTCCCAGCAGTGCCCAGAGACAGGAGGGGTGTGTGCAGAGTCCTCCCAGCAGTGCCCTGAGACAGGAGGGGTGGGTGTGGAGTCCTCCCAGCAGTGCCCTGACACAGGAGGGGTGGGTGTGGAGTCCTCCCAGCAGTGCCCTGAGACAGGAGGGGTGTGTGCAGAGTCCTCCCAGCAGTGCCCTGAGACTGGAGGGGTGTAACACATGTGTGTGAGGCCAGAATTATCCACATGCATACTGGCTACAAGGGAACATGTCCCCATGAACTCATGTCAACAGACTCCACACACAAGTACAGTGATCACCAAGGATGCCACGATTGTCGCAGGTGGAGACATGGCCCTGCATGCATGGCCAAAGTAGAAGGGCTCCGTCACACACACAGCTCATGTAGACACAGCTCTGCGCTAAACATTGGGAACACCCTGCAGGGAAGAAAGCTGGGTACACAGAGGAAGGAATACACCCTTGGACAAGTGCACCATGCAGTAACTGCCTACATGAACAAAGAAAGTTAGCCAACACCTTGTGATGGCACACAGATCACAGGGTCCCACCAATGAGCAGTACACTACTACATATCCCACACACCCAAACCCTTACACACCACCCAAAACCATGTAGCAGCCCCACCAACACCAATACCAGCATAGCAGTAGTGTGATAATGAAAACAAAATTAAGCTTTATTCAGCAGGAGCACAATGTCCGTGGATCGCAGGCAGTTCAATCTTCACAAACCCCATAGGGCAGTCAATGATTCTCAGCTGGATGGGGGACACAGTGGGATGCGTGTCCCCTACCTTGCCTGCACAGTCAAATGGCATCGTCTTCCACACTGGTGAGGGCATCAGGGGGGGGGGGAGCAACAGGCACCGCAGGGACATCAGGGCAAAGGGGCGGCGTTGTGGGTGCAGGGATGGAGGAGTCCACCACAGGGGGTGGGTCAGTGCCAAAGGCGGAGGCCAGGATGGCACTACACACCTTTGCAAGGTCATCCAGGGAGTCCCCTGCACCCGAAGGGACCTCAGGCCCCAAGGAGGGGGAGGGTGGAGACAGGGGGGGAGACTCAACCACCCTGACCGGGGACCTCCGTGACCGCTTGCGTGGTGGTGTAACTGTGGGGCTCAGGGACAGAGCGGCCATGAAGGAGTCCTTGGGGGAGGTGTGGCCAGGAGAGCTGAGGGGAGGGGATTTGGAGGGAGTGGACTGGGTGGAATGCGGACTCCCACTATGGCTGCGTGTCACACGTTTGCCCCCCGACCCAGTGGGTGTGCCTACCTCACCCTGTGTGTGCGTGTCAGGAGGAGTGCGGTGGACCTTCCCTGCTGGTGTGGTGCCCGTGTCCGTTGATGTGGGTGCATGCCGACGTCTGGGTGTACGTGTGACAGGCATGGGAGTGGGAAGTGTGGATGGGGCAGGGGTAGGTGGGGGGAGGTCGCGCTGCAGGAGACCCACTGCTGCAGTCAGTGTGGAGTCGATGGACCTCAGCAAGTTGCGTTGGTCAGCCTGCGATGAATGAATGCCCTCCAAGAAAGCCTCGATGTTGGTGAGGGTTTTGCCGTGGGCATGGAGGACATTAAGGATCGCAGCCTGACCAACCTGCAGTTGCCGCTGGATGTCCACAGACTCTGCATTGGCGGCAGCAGTGGAGACAGGGGCAGGGGGCGCGGTGCCTGGCAGGAAGGAGACATGCTGTGACCGGGCACGCTGGGAAGGGACACGAGCAAGTGGGAGGCGGCTGGTGGAAACTGAGGGGGCGGTGCGAGGTGTTGTTCCGCTGTCAGCTGCTGGTGCAGCCTCCGCCCACTCGGCGACATCGTCCCCGGACCTGTCAGCTTCGTAGTCTGATGTGCCAGTCGACAGGTCCTCGGCCACACTCTCCTCCGCCTCTGTCCCACTCGATGTGCCAGACCCGATGTCACGGCTGGCACTGGTGCTCGGTCCCTCCGCCTGGTCTGTGTCCATGTCTCCCTCTGTGTCCCCCGACGATGCTGTGTGCAGGGTGGAGAGACAGAAATTATTCAGACACCTGTACACATCTGTCACATGAGTCCAATCTACATAGGTAACATTGCATGGCCTGAAAAGGAAGATCCCTAACATCTACTGAACAGGGTACCGATGTAGGGCATGCAACACACAGTTGTTTGAGCCACCATGCCACTGAAATACCATGGAGAGCATGAGACAATAGCTAAACACAGGAAAAGGAGTCTGACATAGCACCCAGGTCCTGGGGACAATCCAGCACTGCATCTGCACCACACAGCGTTTGCGAAAATACCGATGACCAGGGACCATATCCATGAACTTGAGACACATGCTGCATAGGTAATGCTGAAAACATGCACAACATGACTCGGTCACTGCACATTGCGTGTGTGTCCAGGCACATCACACACTGCCCAGACCCAGCAAGTGGTAATCAGGATTTAACACATAGGCATTGCCCGCCCCAACAAGACCCTACACGAGGCAAATTGTGGAGACACAGGTGGCACCAACATCTCATGGTCTGGGTGATACACACAGGGGCAGGCAAAAAGCAAGATTGGACGCCAAACAGCCAAGGTGCGCCTGTACAACTAATGAGGTACCAGTGCCCATCCTCAGATGAGTATAACAAGACACACAGGCACTGGCAACTGTGAGTATGAAGAAGGACAATCAGGTCAGGCTGCACAGTGGACACCTGTACAAATTAGCACGTCTATATACATGGTGACAGGGGACAATGGCACAGAGCACAACTTACGCTGTAGACACTGACAGTGGCCACGTTCATGATGACACATACACCACTGAGGAAAAGGTGCCCCAGGGGACAGTAGTGGGCACGCAACTACATGCTACTGAATGGTAATGACAGCAACACACGTCACCATCCCTGCACTATGTGTATCGCACAGTCATGCACATCATGTCACAGGCCACTACATAGGACATGCGCGCTGTAAGGCATGACACATGAGAGACCAACTCCCATGTCTGGAGTCAGCATCAGTGCCAACTGACATGGAACCCACATGCAGTGAACTTGACAGTGCACAGGCAAGGTCCCACAACCTGTTACACACCACCCCCACACATGATGCTACAGACATTGTTCCCGTGGACAAAGCGCCAGCCTACATTACCCTGTGAAGGAGTGACTACACACAGACCAGGGAACACATTGCAAGGAGGGGAAGGGTGGCAGGGGCACAGCGCTATACTGGGGCAAACAGGATCTGCACAGCACCTTTAAACCCTGCCAGTGGATTCATGCTACTGTGCCCTTACAAATGCCGGTGACACACAACAAACACACATGTACCTACCCCCTTCCGGCTGCTGCATCGCCTGTAAGCGCCTCTCAAGGTCTGGAAAGACCACCGGCAGCACACGCCTGTGGAGGTGGCTCAGACGGCGGCGGCCGCGGTTCTTGTGGCTCTCAGGTGAGTCCCCCAGCAGGAGCCGTGCAATCCTCCGCGTCCAGCACCGGATATCCTGCCAGCGTTTCCTCACCTGGGCCAGGCGCCGCCTCCGACCATCCACACCCCTCACGGCACTGACGGCGGTCAGCCAGATCTGCTCCTTGGCAGTGGCGCCTACCTGTGAGGAGGAACAAGTGACACCACATCAATACACCAGCCACATGTCACAGAGAGACATATGGGTACAAATTAGCTGGTAACAACAAGGCATGTCATGCAGCCAACGCATTGCACCTTTGTCATAGGGACATCATCCCCTGGTGAGGGAAAAAGCAGTACGTGCCACAGTGGGTACACAGGTGGAATGATGGCAATGTCACAATCAATGATCTAGGCTCACACTGTGCATCACACCCACCCCTCCTGGCTCAGGGCACTGCTGTGAGGACTCCACACCCACCCCTCCTGTCTCAGGGCACTGCTGTGAGTGATAGGCCCCCACCCCTCCTGTCTCAGGGCACTGCTGTGAGGACTCCACACCCACCCCTCCTGTCTCAGGGCACTGCTGTGAGTGATAGGCCCCCACCCCTCCTGTCTCAGGGCACTGCTGTGAGGACTCCGCACCCACCCCTCCTGTCTCAGGGCACTGCTGGGAGGACTCTGCACCCACCCCTCCTGTCTCAGGGCACTGCTGGGAGGACTCTGCACCCACCCCTCCTGTCTCAGGGCACTGCTGGGAGGACTCTGCACCCACCCCTCCTGTCTCAGGGCACTGCTGGGAGGACTCTGCACACACCCCTCCTGTCTCAGGGCACTGCTGTGAGTGATAGGCCCCCACCCCTCCTGTCTCAGGGCACTGCTGGGAGACATCAGGCACCCCCCCCCCCTGGGACCCCCCCGACAGTACATGGCATGTGTGTTACACCTGGACGCAATGGCAGAAGTCACAGTCACCACATAGGGACAGTCTGTGGCAGTGGCCTATGCACTCACCTGATAACCTGGTCGCCCATACAGCATGGAGTACTGTGGGAGGATCACATCCAGCAGAGCCATGTTCTCCTCCAGGGTGAATGGCTGTGTCCTCTCCACAGCCCTTGACATGGTTCCAGGGAATCAGTAGCAGCAGCTGGGTCGACGAATGCAAAGATGTGCAGGCAAGTGCTCCCTCATGGGACCTGGCTGCCTTATATGTGCCCTTCTGCCCAGTCTCATGCACAGGAGTACAGAGAGATTGGTCACTCACATTTGCATCCTATGTTTCCACCAATCCCTTCAAACCTAGCAGTCTGTGGGTTCTCTATCGGTTTCATTCTCCTGCATGATGTCAGCCCCACAAACACATTGCAACAAAGTAGACAAATCCCAACTGACTTCTGCTGTGCACCTTCCAGAACAATTTCGAATTTTGAACTTGGTCTCCATGACAACCAGCATGCATGTAGGCCTTAATACTTGTCCCCTATGTAATTTGGACCATCACACACAGGTACGGTGCGTGTGGGGGCCCTAGGGCACCCCAAATGCATGGCAACGGCCCGTACATGCATGCCTACGCTCTCCATCACTTTTGTTCTGCACGCGTATGCGTACTCGTAGTGGTACGGACCGAACACTCGCATCTACGCTCACTATCACTACGGGTACGCATACGCGTGCAGACCCATAGTGATAGTGAGCGTAGATGCGAGTGTACGGTCCGTACCACTACGGGTACGCATACGCGTGCAGACCCATAGTGATAGTGAGCGTAGATGCGAGTGTACGGTCCGTACCACTACGGGTACGCATACGCGTGCAGACCCATAGTGATAGAGAGCGTAGATGCGAGTGTACGGCCCTATCACTATGGCGTATGCGTACCCGTAGTGGTACGGACCGTACACTCGCATCTACGCTCACTATCACTATGGGTCTGCACGCGTATGCGTACCCGTAGTGGTACGGACCGTACACTCGCATCTACGCTCACTATCACTATGGGTCTGCACGCGTATGCGTACCCGTAGTGGTACGGACCGTACACTCGCATCTACGCTCACTATCACTATGGGTCTGCACGCGTATGCGTACCCGTAGTGGTACGGACCGTACACTCGCATCTACGCTCACTATCACGATGGGTACACATACGGCAGCACTCCCACAGTGATTTGGGAACATGCACAGGCCCTCTCAGCAGCAGTACGGCGGATTTTACACATCACTGTGGTGATAGGCGACACACATGTCGGAATAGGGCCGACATACTTGTCCATGGATGGACATACTTGTCCAGGAATGGACACCAAGGCATCGTCTGTGCATTACCACATGTGTGGGGCACAGGTGTCACAGGCTGTGATGTGGAACATGCCTCCTGAGTGGAGAAGGCACCAGATGTATGATGAGATGTGTACATGTGTACTGTGTGAGGGTGCAATGTGTGCCAGGCATGCCCTTGACTCCTTTGACATGTGTGCATGTGGGACTGCGCACTTGGGGTGAGCGTCACTGGCATGGCACGGACACCAACACACGGAAGTGTCCCATGATGCCCGGTACAGGGGTCATGACACATGACTCATCACTACCCACAGTGCACAATGTGACTATGCCATATATGTGTCCGGGATTTACATCGGGTTGATGTTGTAGCACCCTCAAAAGCTGCAGCCGTTGCAGCAACCAACATGTGGCTGTGTGTAGATTGTCATTGCACACTGTTCCCAACACCATGCCACATGTGTTACCGGATGTGAGGTGCACATGTATGCAAGGGACACGGAGTAGCGTGACAAGGCCATGTCAGCAAACTCACAAGGAATGTGTGGGGAGTCATGACATGTGCACCTTCATGGCAAGGTGTGTGGGCTGGACTAGTGTAATGTCATGTGACCTGTGGCTCAAGTGTTCCGCTGCCAGTCTCTGCAATCAGCATCACACTTCTGCTGATGTGTGGGTGTATGTCACTCCTGTCTTGCGTCGGGCAGTGCACTTGCACTGGGACACAGCTATTCCCATGGCGTGGCATGGGGAGGTTCTCAATCACCGTGTGTAGCTGGGTCTTGGAAGGAGTGTCACCTTGCATCCATACGTGTCCTGGGCATGTAGCACATGCCTGACTCCCTATGTGGCATGTGTGTATTGCCAGATTTACATGTGCTCAGTAGACATGAGTTGTTCTCGTAGTGCACTCACTCTTCCTTGTCACTTCCACATTACTGCAGAGCGCCTCCTGTTGCCCGAAGAATTCCAGACTTGGCCACCATGCAGGAGAATGACAGGATCCGGCTCTACCGCTTCACCCAACCGTTGATTCTGGAGCTGACGGCGAGACTGGCACCACACCTGCAACCGCAGCACAGGTATCCTACGGCACTGACACCCCAGCTGAAGGTAATGGCTGCCCTACATTTCCTTGCCACGGGTACCTTCCAATATACCATAGCTCATGTTGGTGGCATGTCCCAGAGCATGTTCAGCGGTGTGCTGCATGATTTCTTGGAGGCCATGTTGATTCACCTGGATGACTTCATCAAGTTCCCAACCCCTGAACAGATGACTGAGGTCAAGCGTGGTTTCTATGCCCTGGGAGGGATGCCCCATGTCATTGGGTCCATAGATGGGACACATGTAGGTTTGGTACCACCACACGCACGGGAGGTGGCGTACCGCAATCGGAAGCACTACCACTCCATCAATGCCCTTGTGGTGTGTCTGTCCAACATGGTGATTTCACATGTCTGTGCTCGTTTTCCAGGATCAGCACACGATGCCTACATCATGAGGCGTAGCGGGATGCCTGATATGATGATGCAGCTGCGCAACGAACGTGCATGTGTTGTTGGTGGGTACAGTCTGTCTGTCCTGTATTCTGTTTGGCCGAGCAGCACTACCGCTTCGCCAGTTCTAACGATATCCATGTGCTTTCCATTTAGGGGACGCTGGCTATCCCAACATGCCTTGGCTGCTGACACCTCTCCGCAACCCCATCACGCCGGCCCAGCTCCGCTACAACACCGCCCATGGCCGGACAAGGCGAGTGATAGAGAGGACGTTTGGCATGCTGAAGAGCCGATTCCGGTGCCTCCACAAGACCGGCGGCGCACTCCCATATGCCCCGGCGAAGGTCTGCAAGATCTTCATGGTCTGCTGCATGCTGCACAACATGGCAGTTGAAAGAGCTGTGCCCCTCATCCTGGATCAAGATGACGAGGACCATCCACCCGTGGAGGACGAAGGGCTTGGCAATGGGGCTAGTGATGTGGAGGATGTGGAGCCGCAAGAGGAAATCCGGACTCGGCTCATACGCGACTTCTTTGCTTAGTGGTGAGTACCAGGGTCTGAGTGTGCACGCATTGGTCCCCGTGTGGCATGCGTTGTGATGTGTGTCTCCACCTGCATGTATGGCACGTGGGTCAGAGGTGTGTGTGGGTGTGTCACTGGAGTGATGGTGGCAGTGATGGTAGTATTTCCCCAGGCATAATTGTGACCTAGCATGTTGTCATACATACATGTGTCGAGTAAATGCACATGCAAGTGGCTGTGCTTCTTGTGGCTGACTTCTTGTGTGTCTCTCTTCCCCAGGTACCTGCGCATGCCGTTTGCTGGTTGCATTGTTGTGGCACTGCTATTCCTCATGGACATGGCATCGTGGGCTGACTCAGCGTTACAGGCACGGACACGTTTGGAAGTCTCCATGGGGTAAGGGATGCATCTGGGGTGTATTGGGTGTGGCAATTGTTCACGATGTGTGCACACTGCCCCGGTCGGGGTTTGGGTCCTCTGCAGACATGTGGCATCCCCATGGGACACGACATGCAGCTGGGTACACCTGAATAGATGGGCTGCCTGGTTGTCAGTCATCAGTGATGGGATAGTGGATTGTGATGAAGGCATCAATGTGTGTGACACTGCCCTCGGACACATACGGTTAACATTGTCTTGACATGGCGTGGGACTTCCACATCAGCGGATGTATGGTGTATGGCAGTCTCTCCGTGAGCAGCTGTGGGTATTTAGCTGTTATCCGACACTTGTGTGCCAGTTCCATGGCTATCACGCATTTGTGCTGCAGAAGGGGGGTGCCAGTGTTGGAGCCACATGTTACTCCACATGATGTGTTCATGTGTACTTCAAGTTGCCTCTGCAATCCCAAACACATGACTATTAAAGGTGTCCCTATGCCTCCAAGGTGCCTCTTCTCAGTCAATGCTGGTGTGTTGGCACGGTGCATCCTGCATGTCTGGCATGGTATTCCCTGATTGTGGCTATGTGTCAATGTGTCGAGTGGCAAGATGCAAGCTGTGTGTGTGTGCTGAGACTGTGTAATGGGCATGATGTCCATGACTGTGTGGGTATTGTGACATGTGCCATCCCCATGCATCCAACGTTGTCCATGACCCCATTCTCTGCATCCACCGGACTCAAGCTTGCAGGACATGGTTCTGCCACCTGTCTACACGTACCTGGGTGCCCCCCAGGACACGGGCCAGGATCCCTGACCTCTGCGCATGACTGTTGCTGTACTCAATGTGTCTGTCAGCACGGTTGTTCGGCCACCCCCTCAGCTGGTTCTGACCATCACGGGTGTGTATGGTGCTCCATGTCTGTCTTGCCTAGAAAACTGTGACCCATGTGTCCTGTGCCAGACTCAGGCCCCAGGGTGTGGATGGTTGAAGTGAACAGATGACTCAGGCATGTTTAGACTGTACAAGACACATGTTAGGTAATAATGCTACCAGCAGGCATCTACTCTTAATAGTGTGATTTATTATTGGGGGGGGGGGGCCAAGTGAGGGCCTTTCCGGGATTAGGGAATCCAAAGTTCAGTAGGGGAGTTGGTGTCCTTGCCATTGGAAATCCTCAGAGTCCATGCCACAGTCTTTGTCAACATTGGTCAGCCAGTGACCAGCAGGGCCATGTGGCAGAGAATGTCTCTTGATGCTGTGATGCTGTTGCTCCAGTGGGCCAGGTGCCAGGCCAGGTGTCCTGGGAGATGGTGATGTAGCAGCCACCCTCACGGTCCTTTCCGTGGACGACCCGGCTTCCTGCGGGGAACCTCAGCAGCAGGCCGTGACGACGTCTGGGATGCTCCGTCGGATGTTTCCTCCTCCTCCTCATGATCCCTCCCTGTGGGTGGTGATGTTCTCCGCCTTCTGGCACAGGGAGGGTCGGCCATGGTGTCGGCCATCCGACGGAGTTCAGCGTGAATCCCCTGGGACGCCGTCACTTGCTGAGCCTGTCTGTCCTCCATCCTCCGTTGGTGTAGCTGTAGACAGGCTATTAGCTCCGCATGTTGCTGGGCCTGCTGGACCTTGATCCCCTCGAGGACGGACACAACCTGGGCCATGCCCGTGGTGTCCTGCCGGTATGAGTCCAGGATGTTACGGACATGGGAAAATACCGGATCCCCAGCCAACTGGTCAGGCTCGCGCCTCCGCCGTTCTCCACTCCCACCACCCCTGCCCACTTGCGTCTGGCCTGCACTTGTGGGCACATGGGGTCTCCGGGACCCCTGAGGGGTGGCATTGGCGTTGTCGCCTGCCTCCTCCTGGGTGCCCGGGACACCGTGTCCCTCCTGGCGAGCCTGGCTGCATTGTGGTGTTGGGGCAGGGATCCTGGGTGTCTCCTGGGATGTGGCAGGAGTGGGGGTGGTGGTTGGCACGGTTGTACCTGACGCAGGTGCTGCAGGTGGTTGGACACCAGAGGGGCCAGGTCGGTCGGGGTCGTCCGCAGAGTGGTGAGAGTGGTCGCTGCCGGTGGGATCGGTCTCCTGCAGATCCGGGTCCTGTGAGTGTTCCCCCCCAGTGTTGGGGGGTGCAGCACGACGTTGACCTGTGTGTGAGAGAGACAATGTTAATTTTGATCCATGCAACATCCATGTTTCATCCGTTACAAAGTTGGCACATTTCCTCTTGGAATTAGGATCTGTCTTGCATTCCACTCACAGTGCACTTGTGCATGTGTGTGTCCCTTGGGCACCAATTTGGCCCCTTTAACTATGTGTGGCACAGTCTTACTTGCTGCGTCAAGTGTGACTGCAGTCAGCAGTGGAGTGTGCATGTGTGCCGAGCTATGCATTTGCGCCTTCCTTGTAGCACTGTACATGTGCACATGGAGTGGATCCACACACTCATATGATGCAGGTGGCTGTCCTTGTGCTCGTGTACAGGTTGTAACATGGCCCTGCGTTTTGCCATGATGAAGAGGTGGGTTCTGGCACTGGCCACCCTTGTCTACATGCACGCAGTCCACCTGCTGACGAGCAGACATTCCCACACACCAAAGGACTGATTTGCTCTCCCTGTGTCTCCCTCCTTCTCTGTCCCCCTCTCCCTCCCTCTCTGTCCCCCTCTCCCTCCCTCCGTGTGTCAGCCTCCTCCCTCTGTCCGTCTCCCTCCCTCTCAGTCCCCCTCTCCCTCCCTCTCTGTCCCCCTCTCCCTCCCTCTCTGTCCCCCTCTCCCTCCCTCTGTGTCCCCCTCTCCCTCCCTCTCTGTCCCCCTCTCCCTCCCTCTCTGTCCCCCTCTCCCTCCCTCTCTGTCCCCCTCTCCCTCCCTCCGTGTGTCAGCCTCCTCCCTCTGTCCGTCTCCCTCCCTCTCTGTCCCCCTCTCCCTCCCTCTCTGTCCCCCTCTCCCTCCCTCTCTGTCCCCCTCTCCCTCCCTCTCTGTCCCCCTCTCCCTCCCTCTCTGTCCCCCTCTCCCTCCCTCTCTGTCCCCCTCTCCCTCCCTCTCTGTCCCCCTCTCCCTCCCTCTGTGTGTCAGCCTCCTCCCTCTGTCCGTCTCCCTCCCTCTCAGTCCCCCTCTCCCTCCCTCTCTGTCCCCCTCTCCCACCCTCTGTGTCCCCCTCTCCCTCCCTCCGTGTGTCAGCCTCCTCCCTCTGTCCGTCTCCCTCCCTCTCAGTCCCCCTCTCCCTCCCTCTCTGTCCCCCTCTCCCTCCCTCTGTGTCCCCCTCTCCCTCCCTCCGTGTGTCAGCCTCCTCCCTCTGTCCGTCTCCCTCCCTCTCTGTCCCCCTCTCCCTCCCTCTCTGTCCCCCTCTCCCTCCCTCTCTGTCCCCCTCTCCCTCCCTCTCTGTCCCCCTCTCCCTCCCTCTCTGTCCCCCTCTCCCTCCCTCTCTGTCCCCCTCTCCCTCCCTCTCTGTCCCCCTCTCCCTCCCTCTGTGTGTCAGCCTCCTCCCTCTGTCCGTCTCCCTCCCTCTCAGTCCCCCTCTCCCTCCCTCTCTGTCCCCCTCTCCCTCCCTCTGTGTCCCCCTCTCCCTCCCTCCGTGTGTCACCCTCTGTCACCTTGGCCCAGCTTCCTGGGCACACACTGTTAGCAGATCTTTGAGTGGCCCTTGGCCTGTTGATGTGAGTTTGTTTCTGATCTCCAGGCACCCATTTTGTCTGCTGTGTGTCTGTGCGCTGCTGCTGTGGTGGTGTGTGCTGCCACTCTTTCACACTGTTGGCTGTTCATTAGCTGCTGGCATGTGCAAAACAGTGCCTTCACCCCCATGTGTTGATGCAAGGCGTCCGCCATTTGCTGGCAAGTCATTCCTGTGTTGGGACACAGTGTTTGTCTGGCTGTGACCTAGGCCATATGGGCAGAGGGCATTGTTGTCTGCTTTGGAGTCGCACTATGTGATTCTTGGTGCCCAGCCTCCCGCCATCCGTGTTACCGTGTCATGTGTTGTTGTCTTCTGTGGCCTGTGACTTGACATTGTCCAGCTGGGTGCATGGGGCATGGTGGCAGCAGTGGCATGTGCCTGCTCATGGAGTGTGGTTGAGTAATGCGATGGCTTGTGGTGGTTGCGTGCCTGTTATTAATTTTGGTTGTGGTTGCAGTTCCCCCCATGTGAGGTGCGTTGTTTGTGTACTCACCCGGGTCTCGGAGTCCTTCTACTCCTTCAACTGCCTCCACCGGCAGTATGGCCATCACCCTCTCCTCCCAGGGATGGTACTGTACGGCTCTGCGGGAGGGCCCTCCTCCGGTGGCGTTGGCCTGGTCGTGTTCCTCCTGCCTCTTGGCTCTGACCCTCCTCCGCAGATCGTACCACCTGTTCTGGCAATCCTGCTTGGTCCTCCTGGTGTCCGCAACAGCATTCACAGCATCGACGATGGTCTGCCACATGGCTGTTTTGGCTGCCTGGCTGGTGCTTCTGACCAATGTTCCAAAGATCTGTGGCTCGACTCTGAGGATTTGATCAACAAGGACCTCCAACTCTCGGTGACTGAACTTTGGATTCTTGGTAGTGGGCATGGTGAGGGGTGTGGGTGGGGATGGTGTGGGTGTGGGGGGGGGTGTGGATGTTGGGGGGGGGTGTGGATGGTTGTGTGTGTGTGTGAATGTGATGAGAGGGTGTTTGTGAGGGTGGTCGTTTGAAGGTGTGCAAGTGTAAGGTGTGGTGTAGCTTGTAGTCTGGTTCTGTGGTGTCTGGCAGCAGTGAGTCTGTTTGAAAGGCTCATGGTTTGTGTGTGTGGGCCCTTTTTATTGGTCCATGGGTGGGTGTGGCAGTTTTTGAATTTTGGGTGGGTGTGTTATAAGGAGTGGTGGTGTATTGGGCCTCTGTTTGTTTTTGGCAGTTGCAGGTCAGTGATTGTGTTATTTAAGTGGTTGTTGGCCATGTTTAGTGGCTGTGTGCCTTTCGACTGGTGTATTCTTGTGTTGTTTTATTTTGTCCTGGTTGTGTACGTGCGTTTTGAGCGTGTGTACGGTGTGTACATGGGCCATTTGGTTGTACGATTTTGTCCTTGTGTGTGGCTTTGTAAGACTCGTACATGCGGTTGTGATGTTGGGGCATGGGGTGCGCTCCGTACTTAGGAGGTTGTGTTGGGGGTGCGCCAGGAACGTCCTGGGGTGGGGGTACGACTGGAACGTACTTGGGTGTAGGTACACGGGGGGTACGACACGTACAGGGGTGGGGGGTGTACATTGACGGTGGTACGACACGTACTGGGGTGGGGGTACGACTGGAACGTACTGGGGTGTAGGTACACGGGGGGTACGACACGTCCAGGGGTGGGGGTACGACTGGAACGTACTTGGGTGTAGGTACACGGGGGTACGACACGTACTGGGGTGGGGGGGTGTACATTGACGGTGGTACGACACGTACTGGGGTGGGGGTACGACTGGAACGTACTGGGGTGTAGGTACACGGGGGGTACGACACGTCCAGGGGTGGGGGTACGACTGGAACGTACTTGGGTGTAGGTACACGGGGGTACGACACGTACTGGGGTGGGGGGGTGTACATTGACGGTGGTACGACACGTACAGGGGTGGGGGGTGTACATTGACGGTGGTACGACACGTACTGGGGTGGGGGTACGACTGGAACGTACTGGGGTGTACCTAGACGGGTGGGGGTATACATACACGGGGGGTACGTGTCGGACGTACGGGGGCTGGGGGGAGTGTTGGGCGCGTATGCGGGCACATGTCTCCATGGTTGCTATGGGTGTTCGGTGCGGACGGTGTTTTTTCCATACGGTTGTACGCTCGGACGCACGGGATGGATCGTGATTCCTCGGTCGGACTTGGCTTTTCACGTTTGTAAGGTAAATCGTCCGAGGACGTGTCGGACACATTTTCCGACCCGAGGACGTGTGGGGAATGATTCCCAGTGCGGTTCGTATGGACTTTTTACCATGCGAATCGTGATTGCCAGTTCGTACGGCACTTGTACGATTCGTACGGTAAAAAGACCCGATACGAGTCGCACGGGGGAAATTTTTACCGGATTGTGATCGGCACCTTTGTGTTCAGGCATGGATGAGAAGAGCGATATAGATTAAGACATGTTCAAAAAGAAAAAAAAACACACTCATGCCTGATTTTTATTTTGGATCACTTAAGGGTGATTTATTAACTTGTGGAGTTTTTCCACAGACACATTTTTTGAACGATTTTATTTCTGTCTTTTGGCAGGCACTCACACAGGAATGAGTAGGTCTTCACCACAGGTGAAGGACCTTTGTATTGGAGTTATATTCCATGTTCTGAAAATGTTGATTTCTGCGCAGGGGGATCTAATTTTAATTTCCTGAAGGCCTATTGGTGACTAGTTGTGGCATGATGCACTTACAATGCTTGATCGGAACAAATCATGCCTTCTAA
Organism: Triturus cristatus; assembly: GCF_964204655.1. Classification (NCBI taxonomy): domain Eukaryota; kingdom Metazoa; phylum Chordata; class Amphibia; order Caudata; family Salamandridae; genus Triturus; species Triturus cristatus. Next base: position 803,328,676 of record NC_140584.1, read on the forward strand.
TCCTCCTTGACCTCTCATCAGCTTTTGATACTGTGAAACATGACAATCTCCTGGACCTTCTGGAATGTAGGATGGGTCTCTCTGGCTCAGTGTTAAAATGGTTTGCCTCGTTTCTACCCAACAGTACGCAGAGAATTAAAGTCAATCAATCCCTCTCCAATTGCACTCCATTCACTCTAGGGGTACCTCAGGGGTCCTGTCTCTCACCCACACTCTTCAACTTATTTATGGAGCCTCTTACTGAAATCCTTAAAGAATCTAACATCCACTATCACATTTATGCAGACGACAACCAATTGTACATGAAAATCTCTTCCCCTGAAGATATCAAGACACTCAACTTAACCCTTCGCAAATCCCAAAATTTGTTGACCTCCAACCATCTCAAACTTAATGCCCTCAAAACAGAATTCCTCCTAACTTCCCCTCTCAAGCAATTCCCCATTATTGAAGAATATTTGAAAAATCGAACTGCTCTCAACTGCATACCACACATCATAAACTACAAGATCTCTGGGAAGAATACTGGATAAGATCATGAACAAGCTGGATTACATCAGCGCAACTACCAAAGGAGCAAACTTCCAACTGAGCATCCTGAGAAAAATAAAACCCTTCCTTCCCCCTGATGACTTCAACACCTCTGTGCAAGCCATAGTCATCTCAAGGTTGGACTATGGTAGTGCAACCCTGTGCGGTCTACCTAGCTACAGATTGGCTCCTCTCAGGGCTTCTCTGATCTCCGCTGTTAGGCTCATTACAGGAACCAAAAAAAGCAACTAGATCCCTCTGGATTTGATATCCCTAAATTGGCTCCCTTATGAGGCCAGGTTAGAACAAAAAATTGCCTGCATGACCCATAAAGCCATTCATTTCAACACCCCTCTGTACTTTGCTCACAAACTAGAACTTTCTGGCAGTTGTCGATCCTCCAGGAGCTCCAGCACCTTGCTGCTTAAACAAAAAAAATGTCAAAGAATGAAAACGCATAATTGGACCTTCTCTGGTATTACCCTAAGAATCTTGAACTCTCTGCCTATGGAAACCAGATTGAATCCTTCAACAGTGTCCTTCAAAAGGAAGTGAAAGCTTTACTGATGAATACTATTCTGAATTAGATTTTAGCCTCTGCCAACTGTCTTGTCAGCCTGGCTCTGTTGCAGCCTCCTCCCCCAGTCGACTTTGTTACATCCTTTATTGTTACTGAACATTTTGCTGTATTCAACACCCATGTTCCTTTGCTTACTTATGCTATTGTATATTTACGTTATACTGATCCCCTCTGTTAGTTGGAGGGGCCTGCCTTTGGGTGTTATGATCATTTTGCCGTTTTGCCTCACTTGTCTCCTTCTCATGTGTTCAGGAATTTTTGTAAAGTGCTTCGATACACTCTTGGGTCATGTTCACGTTATATAAAACTTTTAAAATAAATTAATAACGTCAAGTGGCTGTCCTGATGAAGGTGGTTTTTGCAGAAACACACATAGAAATATATTTGTAGCCACTCTATGAATATATATGGTCCACACTCATTGAAGGACATGCAGAAATAAACGTGTAGTCATTGAAAATTTGTATGTGCTCTATAAATACCAATGGAAGAAGCACTGTGAAAAAATAGTTGATTATTTGATATTAGTCAGACCACATTATTGTTTAGAGTATTATGCTGCATAGCAGGTACATATATTTTATAAGAATGGAAGATTGTAGTGGATGAGAGTGACTGGATGGTGTGGTGACTGAATGATGATGAGTGTGTTGGAGTGGTTTTAGAGAGATATTTGTGATGGTTTGTGACTTTCAGATGGGTGCTCATTATAGATTGTCATAGGTTTTGAAGTATACTGTGCAGTATTGTATCATGATATGTAATTGACTTACTGAAAATTGTAGAGAAATCTTCATACCCTGGATGAAACTGGAAAAATAAGATGCAATAAAATGTATGTATAAACATTGAGTCTTTCTGAACTTCAATAAATGATTGACTTAATTGTCAGCGTTTATCATGGGAAGAAGGGGGTGTTTCTCTTAATATGGTGCTAGTTTATAATCCTACTCCTAGGCTGTTAGCCGGTGCAGTTTGTGGCAATTCATTGATTTGGCCATGTATATCTAAAAATAGCTTTGGGGCCGTGTTTTACGCATGGTGCTGAGAGCGTCTCAGCATCAAAAGACCTTGCACAGCTGTGCTTAATGAGATGAGCCATGGCATGGCAACCATACCATGTATATGGTGAGCGAGGACATATCTTTAAGTAGTTATGGACATGTAAGGATGCAGTTGAAATGCTGCGGCAAAGCCAGTGAAGCCATGAAAGGGCACCCACTTTTCTCATGTCCTCCTACACATGATTTTCTATTCGCTCAACAAAAGGCGCAATAAGTTTAGAGCAATAGGAAATACACTATTTATACAATTCTAATGGTAAATTCTAGTACATTTCAGGGTGGTGAAAGTGGTGATTGGTAGACAGGAATAGACACTCAGGGGAATGGAGAGGGAGATCGGACACATCCTGAGGATGGGAGACAAAAGATGGGAGCAAGAGGACTCTTTTGTAGGGGACACGGAGAGTGGATGTGTGGACATGAAAGAGCGGGATCAAACACAGGCAGCAGGATCTCATACATGTGTATCAACAGAGAGTGATTATGTTTTATAAGTGCGCAGGAGAGAGGACAATAGTAAATTTAGTGGAGATGAGCATGGGTAGAGAAGGGAGACCTGACATACTGACCAGGCGACTCTGGACACACAAGTAATGAGAGGAAAGCTGAACACATTGGCACGGTTTCATCGGTGGTGGGGTGGAAAGGGCAATAGGATGATTGGTAAGTGAACCTAGGTAAGAGCGTGAGGAATGACTCACTACTCGATATTTAACATGTGTCTGCTCCAAAATCCAGAACGTAGAGATGTGAATGTCACACCTTGAAGCAAATATCCCCATAGCCTGTGTCAACGGTCCATTTGATTTCCATAGAGTGTGTTTTTCCCCTGAAGAGCTTCATGTGCATGGAAACCTCTCAAATCTCTCTTCTGTGGACCTTTGATCAAGAGCTCTGTGAAAATTACAAACAGATTCCGCGGCCCTATTTTCTGTGTATAAAGAATGTCTGAAGTTTGAATTCGTACTCTAGGAAGGTGGCAAAAAAACACGAATTCGCCATCTCTTTTACCATGAAAAAGAAAGTAAATGCGCACCAGATGTGATAAATTCAGTCGGCGTGCCCATTCCATCACCCAACAACTCCTGACTCAACACTTTACTGGCATCAGATCAGGAATCCTATTTTCACGACTTTTGGTATAACGAGGGGGATAGAAACTTATTTTTGTGCCGTTCTTTGCTAATCAGACAGTTACATTTCAGGAAAACCACTGGCGACGAGCTTGCAATATCAACACATTCCAATAGCAGCAGCACATTTTAGCACAACACAAGAAGACCTGATGGAATGTGACGTGCGTCTCCCATCTATCATCCTGCAGCTTATGGCAAATTACTGGTGCTGACAGAGAATGCTGCCTATCAAATACCTCTAAACCTACCATACATTTTTATGTGCTACTTCCTCTGTATGAATGTGCTATTAATAGTAATCCAAATTGCTACCTACGAGAAATCGTTTCCATACTCCCCCTACCTTGGACTGTAGGATTGTGCCAGAGCGACCCGATGTTAAGGTTCAGTAACATGAGTCATTGTGCTGCAGCAATAAGCAAAATAAGCAACCCAGCACTAGGAAAGAACAGCAATCCTCACACAGAGCTATGCAAGGTTTTCCAGTACTCCAGCACCTTAGAATATTGCCTGTTGCAGTGTTTCCCATACATTAACAAGCACTGGCAAAGCTAGTAGGTCTCCCTTGTGAAACTGGAACACAGACCTATGTGCTTTACCGATGTTTTCCCCAAGATGCATGTGCACACGTGCAGCGGCCATCTTGAAATATTTTTTCTTATAGCAAAAGAGCCGCCTCTACAGAAGGCTACCAAGGATGCTTGTGAATAAACTGCGGCCATCTTGGAAGGATTTTTTTTCTAAAAGCAAAGGAAAAATAATTTCAAGATAGCCACTGCACCTTCGTACAAATGCACTGCGGCCACCTTAGAATAGTTTCTCTTAAAGTAAAAGAAAAATCATTTCAAGATGGCTGCTGTGAAATGATGAAGTAAAACAATTCAAAGGTGTCTGCCTGCCAGAGCCAACATAGTGAGAGGTCAGAAGACATAAGGTCGATAATGAGGAAAAAGATTTGCGATTTGTTTATCATCTACAGTAAGGAGACATTAGAATGATACCTGGGCTGGGATGTAAATGGTGGTATATGGGCCTGTGGATGCTAAGGCTGTGAATCCAGAACTTGCAATACAACCTGAAACAGAAATCCAATTTGAAACACTGTTTCTCTGTAGTCATGATACAGCATGCACTTCCGAGGATCTTTAAAAATGTTTGACAGCAGTCCATGTCGTGGAGAGGCACCACCTCGAATTAGGCCCATGGAGACAACGGAACTGTGCCAAGTTTCCAATTGGGTTTTTGGAGCAGCACCCTTGCCGGCTTACCTTCATCCTGGGGGGCCCACTGGAGGGCGGTGTAAAATTAATCAAAGACACGGGAGAAGTGCAGAACCTACCAAGGTAAATAATTGAGAAGGGGGCACCCAAGCCTACTATAGGAAGCTAATGCGGACTTATAATACCAGCATGCAACACTATGCTAATTAATTCATGACGCAATAAACAGATGTATCAGATAAGTGCCTCCTTTATTTCTGTGCCTCCCTTGAAAGCCTGTGAACACAGAGCGCAATGGCTCCGAAACGCGTTAGACAGAAGTGATTTTTCCTGAGGAAAGGTGAACCAAGGTGCAACTATTATGCTTGGAAATCAAGTGCTCTCCGAAGCGTTGGTCCTTTGTGGTAAAAAATATATATATATATATATTTTTTACTGCTGCCAGGTACACAAAGCAGAGCACTCGCGGGAAACTGCTAACCTCTATTTTATTTAGGGTTTCAAAGCACAAAAAGACACGTTTCGGCGACTGCCTTTGTCAATATTTGTCAATATCACCTATATATATTTATATATATTTTATTTGTGGGCTTAAAGCCCCCCACTGATTTCATATGTCTGCTTCAGTGTTCTTCAAAAATCCTTTCATGCTTGTGGTCAATCCTTCCTCTTGTCCCTCCTTTTTGTCTTTCGTTTCCTCCTACTTTGGAGCATTGACCAAGTACAGTATCCTTGCACTTTTGGAACACTATTATTTTTAGTTGTACTGTTTGCCTGTGTTCATCTTTTGCACCTGTAGCTGCTTGCCTTTTAATGCAGCATTTGTTCCCCTCCAAACTCCTTCAACTCTGTCTCTCTTCACACAAATGTTCCTGTGTTTCACTTGATTAGCATGGCGTCGCTTCACAGACACTGCGCTTCAGCTTTTGGCATGGGCCCGCTTTTGGAGGCCATACCCCTTTCTTTACTTATGCACGGCATGACGGCCGCGGCTTCGGCCGTCCCACCACCCAATATTGAAAAAACAATGCTGGTAAACTTAAACCTAGAAGTGTATTTTAATTTAAAATGATACGCTCTCCATGTAATTCTTTGTCGCACGGCTCACCCCCAAAGCATACATTGTCCATTCTTCATTGTTCAGCATAGCCCGCTTCAGGAGGCCGCCGCCCCTTTCTTTATTTATGCACAGTATAGCGGCTGCTACGGCCATCCCACAACCCCATAATGATAGAAAAGTTGGCAAAATTGAACCTGGCAGTGTATTCTGCTTTTAAAGGATATGCTCATGCAGGTCTTTGCCGCTTGGCTCACCCAAAGCATGCATTGTCGCCCAAAGCATGCATTGTCCTGCTGATGCTTCTCCTTCCTTTGCATATTAAGTCTGTGGCAAAAGATTAACCTTTCAAGATGGCCACTGAAGTAGCTGCTAAGGGAAAACGGACAAGCCGTTCCTCAGTGTTTTCTGTAGGTGTGGTTTCCGGAGCAAGACACACCACTCTGTTTCCGCTTCACTGATAAATCTTTTTCCCCCTCGTAGCCCTGCATAAATCTGAATAACACTCTCCTAAATATTGCTCCATTTGTCGACATTAGAGGGATGTATGTTTGAGTTGACATCTGGATTTGAACTAGTTACATGCATTGTTCACAAACGTTTGTAAGTGGTACATTTACCTTGTGGGCTATCCCTTATACTTTCTTGGAAATAACTCCTTTTTGTGTGAGGAGCACATGTGGCTGTGTGCGTATTTTGCGGTCAGAGTGCTATGTTGTTTTCCCTTCATGCTTCACCTTGCCATGGGTTTGAGCACCATATAAATGTAATTACTATACAATATAACAGCAGATTTGTTTTTTTTGCTGCTTACTTTTAACCCAACTGTCCATGTCGGCTCCCCCCCTGTTCTGCTGTTACACATAAAACTCACACAGAATGTCACAGCTGAGTGAATTGAGTACTTTCCAGAAGCTGCTGGCATAAGCAAACCCTCTACCAGAGGCACCTGTACTGCAGATAAACAGCCCTGTCCTAGTTCCATCATGCATACAATCAGTAGCGGCTCCTCGAGGGAGTGCTGCCGGGCGGTGGGGCGGGGTGTGGCGCGGAGGGGCAGGATGGGGGTAGTAAACCACGGCATATCCTCCGAACGGAGGTAAGTAAAGAAAGAAAGAAAGAAAACGAATTATATTGCACACGTTGCAATGCCAAATCCCAGTAAGAGCTATAAACTATCTTGTTGGAATTAAGGGGCCACTCTTCAAGTGTTATGCTCTGCTGGTACTCTAGGAAAAGGGAAAAGGGAGACCCAACTTGGTGGGGTCTCTCCAGCAAAGCCCCACACACTATGCACATAAGATCACTGGGTGCGACTCTGTTTCTGCTCAGTGTAACAGGTGCCCACCAGCATTAATTTGATATCAGACATGCACACACAACACACTCTGCCTTGGGCACTGCCAGTGTGGCACTTTCAGACTGCAGCTTACGTGAGTTTTTCACCTGCACAATCAACTTTTGCCAATCAGTGGCATGATGATGGGACATTCCCAAGTGTGTTGATACCCTATGAATAAATATATTGGAGCAGTGCACCTTCCGGTATGTGTATGGGAAGGACACCCCCATGCATGGGCACAGGAACCATTGGGAAGAAGTGGGGGTTATTCCCCCAGAATTTGGAGTGGGGGGAGCACATTGGAAAACATCTTTTCCAGATTTTGAAGTGTAACTGACGAATAAACAGTGACAAACAGAGCACATCTCTTTGAAACCATGCTACATATTGCCTAAGTCTGCTTGAAGCCCAGTAAACTAAGGAGCAAACTCTGTGGGGTCTCTATGGCCCCTTTGTTTTATAATTTAGTCATGGTCACTCAAGTGTCGAGCCTCCCCTAAAATTGCTCTATTTGACAAGCCAGGTGAGCCAGCAGAGTAAGTAAGGCAAGAAGTGCTAGTTTATGCTAATGTTACCGCTGGCTCAACTGAATTGAGAAAACAAATGATTTTAGGGGAAACTTAACACCTTCAGTGTTAAATGGAAGAATTAAGGATGTAACCCTACAGTCTCTGACCTGCACAATATGTAGACCTGCAATCAAACCCGGGCTTCCAACCTTGACCAAATTGTGGGATCCCTGGCCCTGTGTTATCCTGCATTTTACCCTAACCATCCAGTTTGAGAGTATGTTAAAATACTTCGGTACAAGATCTGTACTTTAGTAAAACCTCACATAAGTGCAGTTATTATCAAATAAACCTGTTTCACATTTAATAAGAATATAGACTATTTAAACAAGAGTTGTGGAACTCCGAGGAGATTTGCAATATCATTATCATGTACAACGGGGGTACTTTATCCGATATAACACATGATATACCATCACCTTAGTGCATAGCTCTTTCATATGAAAGAGCAAGCATGTTTGCAAACTGGAAGAATAAAAATAAAACCTCTAATTCAAAATTAAACACATCAAAACCTGTTAGATATTTGTGACAAACAGACGTTAGAAACAGTTCAATACAAGTCAGTTTAAAACAAATAAGCTGCAGTAGTTCGGAATGTGTAAAAACATGCAGAAAGATTCTAGCTTTTCTCTATCCAAGGAGTGTGAAAAATTAACATATTCTCTCAGCTTGGCATTGTAAGCTATTAAAATAAAGCAGAAGAAACCTTACTTTTTCTTTGCTTTAAACAACTGCTTCAATTGCTCTCTGTGACCTGACCTTCAGCTGCTGGCTCTGCAGCAGGCATTGTAACCTCAGAACTTGACTGTAATAACTTATAATTTTATTTATTTTATTTATAAGGTTTTATATGGCATGGACTAGACCCGATGAGGGTATCAGAGCGCTTTACAAAGATTACATCAAAAGAAAAGTTGCGCACTGGTCACATATAGATGAGTATCTAAAATGAGATCGTATATGTTGTAAGTTCTTGTTGAAGGTCAGGATTGTGTTAGTCATTCTCGTTTAGAGATCATCACGCATCTTGGTGGATGAGCAGTTTCTGGTTGGTATCAACTTGCATCAGGGCTGGGATCAGGAGAGAGTTTTATTCATTAGAAGTAGTTTGACTTCATTTTTGAAGAAGTTGGTGGAGGGGTTCATTCTGATTGCTTGGGACAGGGCATTCCATATCCTGGGTGCTAGGCCAGAGAAGGTGCGTGTGTAGGTTTTCTTTTTCCTAAATGTTTGTGGTTTCAATAGCAGGGTGTTGGTGCTTCTCAGAGTTCTGCTATTGCCTGATAATTCAAGTTTATGGGCTAGATACTTTGGTGTATTGAGGTGCAGGGCTTTATGCATCAGGCATGCAATCTTTAGCTGTGGTCTTGCCTCATAAGGGAGCCAATTCAGTTTCTGCAGAGTCGGGGTGCTGTGGTTGTTCTTTCTGGAGTCAGTGACAAGTCTTGCAGCCGCGTTGAGTGAGGCTCTTAAAGGAGCCAGACAGGATCTCAGCAAGCCACATAAGGTTGTATTCTCATAGTCTATTCTGGGTAAAACTAGAGATTGAACAGCTGTTTTTAGGTCATTGTCGTTGAGGAAGGGTTTTAGTTTTCTGAGAATGCTCATTTGAAAGTTGGCTTCTCTGGTGGCTGTGCTGATGCGTTGCCTCATTTTGAGATTCTTGTCTAGCATTATGTGAGGTTTGCAATTGAGGGCTGTTAGGTGTTTCATTCAGTTTACTATGTCACCTTGTCCTTGTGGAGGGAAGATTATGAGGAAGTCAGTTTGACCGCATTGGGTTTGACGTGGTTTTTTGTTAGCCAGATCTGGGTTTTTTGTAAAGTTGTGTTGAGTAGGCGGAGGTCATCCGGTGATGATATTTTTAGGTATAGTTGGGTATCGTCCGCGTACATGTGGTATTGAATATTGGAGGGTTTCAGAATTTCGGTTCAGGGTCCCATGAATAGATTTAAGAGGGTAGGAGATAAGGCGGAACCTTGAGGGACTCCCAGGGTGACCGGTGTGGTCGAGGATAGCGATTGGTTCATCTTGATTCTTTGAGTTCGGTTGGCTAAGAAGGAGGCGAACCACTTTAGGACAGCTCCTGATAAGCCCATTCTGTGTTCAAGTAGGTCCAGGAGACTGATATGTTTGACCGTATCGAAGGCTGATGATTGGTCTAGGAGGATTAGGAGGCAGGATTCGTTCTGATCTAGTATTCTGAGTGCGACATCGACGATGTGGGCCATGGCCGTTTCCATGCTGTGATTCTGCCTGAAGACTGATTGGAACTGGTCAATGAGTTGGAATTGGGCTAGATGGTTGCATAGTTGGGAGTGGACGCACTTCTCCAGTAGTTTTGCTAGTGTAGGAATAGTGGATATTGGACCGTAGTTATCTGGAATTGTGTGGTCAGCCGTGGGTTTTTTAGAATGGTGGTTCCCTGTCCTTCTTTTAAGCAGCTTGGAAGGATTCCTTGCATAGACATGCATTCACTATCTTTGTGCAGATGGGTATAAGAGCAGATTTGATCTCGCTGAAGATGTTGGCTGGAAGCGGGTCGCAGAAGTGGTTTGACGGTTTAAGTGTTGTTATTAACTTAAAGATGTCATTTTCGTTAAGGATTTTAAAAGTGTTCCAAGACGCATTGTTTTTAGGGTAAGATCATGCTGGATAGGTGTTTGTGCCGATTGTAACACATTGGGGTTAGGTGGGGGCGACAATGAGAGTTGTTCTTTTGCTGTAAGGAGCTCTTTTTTATAATTTTGGATTTTTCCAAGAAGTGGGCAGCAAAAGTGTTGCAGTTGAGTTGCGGGTTGGGGCCTACAGCGGAGTCGGTGTGATGTTGAGCGGACTGAAGTTTAATAATTTCTAATAGATTTCTTGGTTGATTTCTAGCATTGTTTGAATAAGCTGCTTTTGAGATTCTGTTGTGTTTGTTGTAATTACTCCTCCTTGATCTTAGTTCTTTAAGGTGTTCTAGGGACAGTGTGGATCTCCAGGTCCTCTCCGCTAGTCTTAGGTTGCGGCGTTGATCATTTAGGCTCCCATTGTACCAGGGTTTGGAGTCTTTAGAAGATGGTCTTTTTAGTTGGACGGGTGCCACTGTGTTGAGAATGTTAGTCATTGAGTTGTTGTAGTGGGTTGTGAGTTCATGTACATCTGTCAGGTCCACTGGTGGCGATAGCAAATTGTTGGTGAGGGATGTTAGGTCATTGCGGTTAATGTCAACAGTATTTCTTTTCCATTGTTTGTTTTTCTTAAGTTGGAGTTTATGTGTGTTCGTTGGTTCAGTGATGAAGAAGGAGATGTTGTGGTGGTCCGTCCAGTCACAAGGGATGATCGATTTAAGTATGATGAAGTTTGGCCTGGCAATGATCTGATCCAGTGTTGCTGGCAGAATGTGCATTGGGCTATCGCAGAATTGGACAAGTTTGAGGTCAGTTAGGAAGGTTTTTAGGCTGTTAACTGTGGGATCGTTATGGTCGTTCCAGTGAAGATTGAAGTCCCAGAGGGAGATTTGGCGGCACTGTTGCCCAAGGTTGGAAGACATGATTTCCATGATTTGTTCGGTGAATGCAAGATTGTTGCCCAGAGGGTGGTAGACCAAGTGTAATTTACATAGAGGACTGTTGTTGCTCACAATGTTTATGCCTAGGTATTCTCACGTGGCAAGGTCAATAGATTGTGATTGAGTCACCACTAGGTTGATGCGGTGTATGCAGGCTATGCCGCCCTCGATCTTTCCGGTCTATCGGCTCTTACGATGTCACAGCCTGGGGGGATTAGAATGTCCAGGATTGGTGCAGAATCGTTCTTTAGCCAAGTTTCAGTTAGAAGGAGTAGGTCTGGGTCATGGGCGAGGATAAGGTCTGCTTTGTCAGCTGCGTGTTTCCTGGCCGATCTGCAATTTAGGAGTATGCATTTCAGGTGGGGTTTGGTGTTCGATGTGGTTTTCTCTAAGATGGGTACTGGTTTGAGGTTGGCCTTGTTTATCTCTCTGGTGTTTGGTTTCTGTTTTCTGTATGGATTTGAAATAATTGTTGAGATGGAGTTAAGGCTATGTGACAGGTCAAGGTGTGCACTCTTGTATGCATGGAGAATGGTTTGGATGTCATTGTCAGATAGAGAGGTCTTGGTCCTGGCCGGTCTTGAGGGTGCATTGTGTAAGGGAGCAGATCGCCAACTAGTGCGCTGGAATGTTCTGGAGTTGAACAATTTTAATGGATGGTCAACATGGTTTAAGCATTTGTCATGCAGGATCGGACTACTACTCGCAAGTGTATCTGATGGCCCCATGTTGTGGGTTAGTTTAGTAGTAATTCTTGTTAACTTCTGCAGGTCAGATTTTAGTTGTTGTGGCACCTGCATAATGTTCCCCAGTCTAGACTCAATCACAGCGTAGAAAACGGATGATGGGGTTTGGGGCATGGTGTACTGAGGAGTGTGTTTTCCTTGAGTCTTGTTGATGTGACAGCTAAGAGGGGGAGAGGTAGGAATGGATAGGGATTTGGGTTTGGAATAGTCAAGTTCTGACGTCTTTTGTTTATAATTGCCAACTGGGTGCATCACAAGTTGCCTATTATAAAGAATTCAGAGAAATTATTTAAACAGGAATTACAGAATCCCATGTATTACATGTTTTTTTTCATTTTAAAGTCTTTATCAATTTTTTTCATTACATTTGCTGCTTGTTTTACATCTTTTATGGCTCAGCTCGTACTCTGGCTCTTGGAGCAAAATCAGCCCTCTGTCTTGGCTCTCGCCAAAGCTGTTGGTTTCCCTCTCAGAAACATCTATACCCTTAGTCCCCTGAAGATATTCCTCATCATGCCTGCCTTTTTAATCATTATATCAAACAACAATGTCTCAATGTGGGTTTCATTTTAAGGAACAAATATAGTAAACAAAAATAAAGTTTGTTAAGGAGTAAATCAACGTAGGAAGAGACACAGGGAGACAAAAATCAGTTGACGTTTTTGTATTTTGAAACACTTAAAGCATGTTGGACATATTAAGCATCATATGTACAAGTCACATGGATAGGAAGCACTGCGTTACATTACTGGGAATGTAACCGATAAAATACTGTGCACAAGTGCTCGTGAAGGTTCTGATGGCGCAAGTGACACATGAAGTGATATATACAGCGGTGAAACAGGGCGCAACAGGGAGTAAAGCGATACAATAAGTCTTGTAGAATTAGGGCATCCAAACAATCAATGGTGAAAGATTAAGGAGAACAATAAATAGGATGCCCAAAGCATAAGAGCGCCAAAATTAACGCTGTTGGAGCCGACGGCGTTTCGGCCTGTAGAAATCTAGGCCATCATCAGGAATGGTTACATACAATTTTAAGGCAGTGTTGTTGCCACACGGGGGAGGGGTAACAACCAGATAGACACGGCCTCGGAAGGATTTGCGAGTTCCGTGTGTTCAGTCGGGGAATGTGAAATGAAGGGCAGCTCGGAACCCGGTCAATGGGTACTGATTATCAGAAGAATGAATCGGGCACAGGAAAATCCGTGGCGTGCAGAGAGCCGGCGTTAGTCAGGCAAGGTCTGAAGCTGCCCTTCGTTTCACATTCCCCGACTGAACACACGGAACTCGCAAATCCTTCCGAGGCCATGTCTATCTGGTTGTTATCCCTCCCCCGTGTGGCAACAACACTGCCTTAAAATTGTATGTAACCAGTCCTGATGATGGCCTAGATTTCTACAGGCCGAAACGCCGTCGACTCCAACAGCGTTCATTTTGGCGCTCTTATACTTTGGGGCATCCTATTTATTGTTCTCCATAATCTTTCACCATTGATTGTTTGGATGCCCTAATTCTACAAGACTTATTGTATCGCTTTACTCCCTGTTGCGCCCTGTTTCACCGCTGTATATATCACTTAATGTGTCACTTGCGCCGTCACAAGCTTCACGAGCACTTGTGGACAGTATTTTATCGGTTACATTCCCAGTAATGTAACGCAGTGCTTCCTATCCATGTGACTTGTACATATGATGCTTAATATGTCCAACATGCTTTAAGTGTTTCAAAATACAAAAACTTCAACTGATTTTTGTCTCCCTGTGTCTCTCCCTACGTTGATTTACTCCTTAACAAACTTTATTTTTGTTTATTATATTTGTTCCTTAAAATGAAACCCACATTGAGACATTGTTGTTTGATATAGTGTACAGTCCCAGTCTCACTGAGGTTTACGGGCTACCTCCTGTGGTCTGATATTGCCTTTTTAATCATGGCAGGCATCAGCCCCATTAGCTGGTTTAGGGCCTTGCCTTTCCCACTTCCAACGGCTTTTGGGAGTTCAGAGCTGCCTCTGCTATTACCTGGAGTTAGGCACCGCCCCACACTGAAAGGGAAAGGCTGGGGTATTCTCTATGACTGTTTGTCCCTGTGAAACATGAGACTGCACAACAGTGGATACTGTCCACCTGAGGACCTGGGCAGTGGTGCGGACCACATGTGCTTTAAGGACTCGGTCTATAGGCTCAGCAGGGCCTCTAACTTCATGGAAACTCTCTTGCCTTGCCTGACTCATATGCTGGTCTGGAGCCCAGCGTTGTTGCCATCACTGGAGATCTTCACAGTGCTGGGCTTTCACAGGCAAGCACCCTTTGTTGTGGGGGACTCAGGCTGTGCTGGGATGTACACATGCTAGACAAGAACACAAATGCATGAGTACAGCTGGTCCTTGTGCCAGCTCACTCTGCGACAGTTCCCCTGTACGGCTTGTCCACAGTCCGCTACCCTCTGCTGCCCGTCTACCTGCTGCCCTCTGTTTGTGCTTCCTCTGCTCATTTCTTGCTCTGTTTTGACTTTCTGCAAGTTTTTTACCCCTCCTTTTTGTCTTTTCTGCTCGTTTTTCTGCCCTCTGTTTTGCCTTTCTGCTCATTTTTCTGCATTCTGTTTGGCCCTCTTATGCTTTGTTTTGCCTTTCGGCTCATTTTGGTGTCCTCAGTTTTGCCTTTTATGCCTGTTTTTATGTCTTCCATTTTGTATTTTCTGCTTGTTTTTCTGCCCTCTGTTTTGCCTCTTTTGCTCTGGTATGCCTTTTCTGCATGTTTTTCTGCCCTCTGTTTTTCTTTTTCTGCCCTCTGTTTTGCCTTTTCTGCTCATTTTCTGCATTCTGTTTTGCCCTCCTCTGCTCTGTTTTTCCGTTTCTGCTTGTTTTTATCCCCATCGTTTTGCCATTCCTGCCCTTTTTTATGCCCTCTGTTTTGCCTTTTCTGCGTGTTTTGCTGCCCTTTGTTTTGCCTCTTTCTGCTTGTTTCTTCCCTCTTCCCACTGTTTCCTCAAGACATGGCTTTCTGGTGCAAACGTCGCATCCCAGTGCCCAGATACCCCCAGAGGAAACAGTGCCGCGCTCTACAAATGCTGATTAATTTATTGATTAACTGATTGAGTACCATTTAGACAGTACCCAGGCCCTAGAGAGGGTAATATTCCTAGACTGCGCCCTTAAGTCTTAATTTTACAATTGCCGTTAGTTTATGTCAATAAATTATTTGGAGACACACTGTCGAATGCAATAACTGAGGAGTGCCTCACCAAAACAGATTGAATGAATTTTTTAATTGTAAACAAAACAGGCTTGACTTGCCTATTGACTATTTAGATCATTTAAAGGACGCTTTTGTTCATCTTTCTGGTATTGTGAATGCTGCTGAAACTGCTTCGGAAGCTGTGGGGGTGTTTTTTTCCTCTTGTTGGCTGTGCTCTCATATGATCACTCACTGGAAAGGGTGTGCATGAAAATGCAAGATCAGACAAGGGATCATTCTGGTTGAATATTGAGATAAGATCTGAAAATATAGCACGTTATTAGAGTGATATGCCTTATATTGCCAGTATAATTTGACACGTGTGGAGCTGACATTCATATTTGCCAAACAACATGACACTATACACCGAAGATTTTGGATCTAACCAGCTACAGTTGTACATTGCCTAAGGAAGTCACGAGACCTTCTCATGCTTAGGAACAAACACATGTTGTGAGAAGAAGTGTATACACAACTTAAGAAGGATGATTATCGAAAAGGAAAATTACTGGACAAGTGATATGGATGGAACTTTAAATTGTGTTCATGCTCTTGGATACACTCCAAGTGTAGTAAAAATGACCTTAGTTAGTGGTGTTTAAACACTTTTGTAATGAACAGTATAGAAGAAGGATAATGCAAAAAAGACCATTCACACAACGCTGTCACTGTCACAACCATCCCCGACTAGTAGCTTTGATATTGTTTTTGCTCCTTCAGAAGTTCATTAAGATTTGAAGTAATAAGTAAAGCCCCTCATAGTCCTGAGGCATCACACTCTTGGTGCAATTCACATTTTTAATATATTTCACCAGGCCTCGCAATTAAGCAATCTGACTTCTGAGCGCGCGCTTCACACGCCGGATGCTTGGAACCCCCGCAGGCGGATATATATATACATGAATATTTTCATAGTTATGAATCTTAATTGGCCTGGACCTGTGGTCGCAATTCGATAAATACAGTTACCCTGTCGCATTTGGCATGGGGCCATTGTCTTCAGAAATCCTTACATTTCTCTTTCGGGGGCGCTTTAAGCGCGTCTCTAATTTCCAGGGAAAATAAGGAAAATCACGACTCATGCTTCATATATAATGCAATCCTATTATTGTGTGAGAAGGTGTTTCATTTTAAAGTGACGGTTCATCCAAATTCAATTTTCTTCCACTGATGTGACGAAAAAGGAGTGATCTTTTATTTTAAAACCTTTCCATTAAGTGCATATACATAATAAGCCTGCCCATCCATGAGTACATTTGCACTACAAAGACCAGAATGCATTAGGAGTTGAGCTTGAAAACTACTTGCATGGGACCGCTGTGTAAGTGGAGAGAGTCACCTGACATGCCAGTTGGAGATCAGGCACGCCTGTTTCATCAAAAGATGGTGGTGTGGCACTAACAACGAGAAAATCACAAGTCTCGTCTCAGTCGTAGAATTTTTGGTACACATTATTTTCCTTGGGAGCTCATTCCATTCCCTTTCGCCGATTTTGTACTGCAGTTATTGATGAAAGGAAATTGATTCTGGAAATGAATTAGAGCTTAAAAGCGTTTGACAGAAAAACTGAGAGAAACCGAGGTGTGGTGGTAAAGTGAGGCAACAAAATGTTTCCATGGGACTTAAGGCAAGGAATTTGATTACAGTGAGAATATATATATATATAATAATAATAATCCACATTTGTAAAGCGTGAATAATCACCCGTATGGGTCTCTAGGTGCTGGGGGCCGTTGGGAAGATTAAGCAAGCTATTGCCCAGCGTCACATGGTGCTGGGCTAATCTGCTGTCGGCGATCGAACTGTTAGCCCCAGATTCCGGAGTCAGTCGCCCTGGCCACGGCGCCACACCTCTTCCCTATGCAGTCCCCAGTACCTAGTTATAGTTGCAACTTAGTTTCCATAGGAAAAGCATTTTTTGATTTGCCAATAACTTTGGCATCATTTGACGAATCTTTGCAAAATTCTCCAAATAAAAAGTCTATTCAGGTCAGCTCCTATCCTGAAAGTTTGGGGGTGATAAGTCAAGCGGGGGCTGAGAAAAAAGGAGGGTCCCAAAACACGTTTTCCCTATGTTAATTGCCATAGGAAATTTTGCACGAGCTACAGCCCGAACTGCTGAACGGAATTACCCCAAATTTGGCAGAAAGGTAGAGCTTGGTTCAGAAAGCGACCTTTTTTTTAAATGGTTTAAATCCGTTCAGTAGTTGCTGAGAAATTAGAAAAATAAAAGTTTCGATATCTGGGCGGAGCCTAAGTCCCGTGCACGAGCTTCACTGTGATTGGCTGCCAACACTCCAAACCAGGAAGTGTTGGCAGCCATCTTGTGGCTCGGTAGAAGCGATATGCTAGAAAACAGATAAACAAAGGTATAAAACAAGAGAAGGGGGCAGGGTAGAAACACCCTGACCCCGTAGGCCTGCTCTGGGGGTCCCAGAAGGACCCCCAGGGATAAAAAAAAAACATTTTTCTCTTTTTAATTTTGGTACGTTTGTACAGTGGTGAAGGGAGGGGGCGGGGCCTGACATAGAAAGTGTGCATACGCACCCCCTGGCACATTGTAGATTGGGGGATTAAGTCCTATTCAATCCTGACGGTCCCTGCGGGCCAACTCGCCCACCAGGTACTTCCAGTATGCACCAGGGACTTGTGTTGCAGAGAGGTGTAAAAAGGAGCATGGCCCCAGACCACCTCTCTGCAACGCAGCTCCATGGCGCTTACTGGAGGTACCTGATGGGCTATTTGGCCCGAGGGACCCTCAGGATTCAAGGGGAATTAATCCCCCAACTTAGAACCTGCCAGGGGGTGTGTTTGCACAGTGGTGAAGGGAGGGGGCGGGGCCTGATGTGACATGTGTGTACTTATGCAATCAGTCCGCCAAAACCCAAGCACTTATAAATTCACCATGCACTCTCTTTGGAGCACTCTAATCATCCAGTCACTACTCATGCAATGACCCGTGCACTAACTTATGCACTGCTACAATCCCCTGAGCACTACCCATGCAGTCCAGCCATCGCCCTGTCACTACCCATGCACTCCTCCAATCACCCAGCAAGCACCATGTACATATCCTATCACTCTGCCAAATCCCAGGCACTTATAAATTCACCATGCACTGTCCTTGCAGTACTCTAATCATCCACTCAGTACCCATGTACTCATGCACTGACCCAAGCACTAACTCATGGCAAATACAGAGGAGGTCATGCTAATCAGAGGTGTACCCCAACGCATAGTGTTCCCTAGTGTATGTAGGTATTTTCACTGTATTCTAAGTGTCTTTTAGCATAGAACTGGCTCTGGTACAGGTTAGTCAGAGTCAGTTACCACCAGTACCCATCAGTAAAAAGTTGGGGGCACAGGTGGACTTTCTGCTCCTCTGTTGGTTCTTTCTGCACATCTATTGCTTCTTCCTGCACTTTTGTTCGTCATTCTGGACTTCTGTTGTCTCTTTCAGCATTTGTCTTGCTTCTTTCTGCGCTTTTCTTCCTCTTCCTTCACATGTCTTACCTTTGTAGACATAGTTAGAAATTAGCATTTAAAAAACCATTGATATTCACTGAAAAAACCATAGGTTTCAGGCATGTTATAGTTAGAAATTAGCATTTAAAAAACCATTGAAATTCACTGAAAAAACCATAAGTTTCAGGCACGTTATATTTAGAAATTAGCATTTAAAAAACCTTAGAAATTCACTGAAAAAACCATAGGTTTCAGGGACGTTATAGTTAGTTGGACATTTTACTCGTACAAAACCATAGAAATTCCCCTGTTATAGTTAGTTCAGCTAACTATAACTTGCGCCCCCGCAATGCACTGCTGATGACGTCACATATTACATCATTCATGACATGGTCAGTGACACCACTGATGACATCACTGATGACATCTCAAATGACATCACTGATGACATCATCCACGTCAAAATCTGATGCACCTCCTCACACTCTAATAGAACCTTTGATACACCCACTGTAAAATACAGACTACCAATTTCGAAACCATCGACACACCAATACCAGTTACTACATATGCACTCACTGATTACTAGGTCTACACACACATCCACTCATTCACCCATACAATCACTCATACATAGAGTCACTCATCAATACAACACTATCATATACACTCATACACCTATACAGACACTCACCCACTGCCACTCATCCATCGAGTTACTCACACACCTAGTCAGTCATGCAAAGAACCAATCACACTCCCATTTCCTCACCTATACAGTTATACACACAACACCTCACTTATTCAAACATATACTAACACATTCTTACTCTCTCATACAATCACTGATACCAATACACACTCATCCATACAGCCACTCTCACAATCACTGACTCTCACGTATTGTCATTTATATACTCCAACTCTCACATACACTGCTGCCTTTTACATATGTAGTTACTTGGACATGTACCGCTGAGACATCCAATCTCTCACTAACACACCCATACACACACTCACCCACCCAAACAGCTGTTTCCACATGCACTCTTGAACCCATACAACCACTCACACATCTATGCACAGTCACACACCTCCCATCCACCCACACACACACTTAGTCTCCCATAGAAATACTCAGGCAACCAACCAATAACCCATATAGACACTCTTGTAGCTACTGACCAACACATGCAGCAGCTTACACAACAACAGACATACTGATACACACATTCAGACAGTTTAGTCACTAACTCAGTGACTGATATCTGAGCACTGTCACCAAGTTAAGGTGGGCTGAATGAAGATTTCTCCCACGGGTATGTCTGTGAAATATAGACTTGATTCCCATTGGGCAACTCTGGTAATATGCTTTATACACTATACAGATGGCTTTGAACATAATGAGTTTGCTTATTGGGAGCCAGTGAAGGTCATACAGTCCCTTGGGCCACCGACTTTAATTTAGGAATAATCCCTGGTGAGTTTGGCCAACGCATTCTGTAATACCTGCAGTTTGGCTTGGGTGCTATTGTTGGTGAATAAATAAAGGGCATTGCAGTAGTAACTTCTTCACTTATCTAATGCCAGGGCCACTTGTTTCCGTGCCAAGAGGGAGATGAAAGTAAAGATTTTCCTCAACATTCTAATCAGCCAGAAACATGTTGACACAATGCAGTTCGCCTGAAGATCTAGAGAGAGTTTACAGTCTAGCATCACCCCAAAGGTCTTAGCCTTCTCTGTAGGCATAGGAGTACCTAGAGTCTCAGGCCACCAGTCATTGTTCCAGCTGGAGGTTTGTGTTTCAAAGAGCAATACCCCAGTCTTCTCCCCATTGAGCTTCGAGTAGTCTATTCCATCCATCCAGCTACTGATGTCAAGCAGAGGTTGAAATTAGCTGTAGTAGCTTCCATATCTTTCGTAATTGATACGATGAGCTGGATGTCATCAGTGTAAGAAACCACCTGTAGCTCAAAAGAACATATAATCTTACTAAGGGCGGAGACGTTCAGGTTAAAAAGCATCAAGCTGAAAGATGAACTCTGCGGTACCACACATGTCAAAGAAAAAGTGCCAGATAGAAATTGGTTCTCCACCACTCTGGGATCTGTCATTAAGGAAAGAAGACAGTAGTTTCAAAGCCCTGCCTGAGACACCCAATTCCTGTAGGCAATTGCCCAGCATGGTTTCAAAGGCCATGCACAGATCCAGCAGGATCAGCTCCATACCCTGTCCCACGTCCTCTAGCCTCCTAACACTGTCTGTGGCAAGCACCAATGCTGTTTCAGTTCCATGATGTTTCCTTAACCCGCACTGTGACATATTTAATCAGCTCTGCTCTTCCACATACACCATCAAGTGGCCATTCAGATATTTTTCGAAACTCTTCGCAGGAACTGGGAGTGGAGAGATAGGTAAGAAGTTTTTAAAGCTGTTGAGGTCCAGGTTAGGCTTCTTGAGAAGAGGCTTCACTACTGCTTCCTTCCACAACCGAGAGTAGCACCCAGAAGAGATGGCTTCATTCATTCTGGATGAGAGGGGGAGTGACACCAAACTAGCCACCATGTAGTGGATTTTAGGAGAACATTGTTCAAGAGGAGAGACAGACTTAGTGTTAAGAAGGTGCTGTTCCACAAGTTCTGGTGTAAGAGAAGGAAATAGCGTAAGCCTATTTAAGGTTACTTCCATGAATTCAGAGGAGATGAGAAACTTTGACTGCCGCTCACTGCTTAAGGACAACAACCTCTCTTAGTGCTTCGAGCTCATTATAAATATTAGCAATTTTTGATTGTAAGAACTCCTCAAGCTGATTGCATTGCTCTTGTGAGTGTGTGGCTACAGCGAGGGCCAGAGGTATGGGTAGCTGCTGAACACTTTTAACCCCTTCGCTGCGGCGGAAATTCCTCCGCAGCGTTGGGGGGTGCGGGGGAGGCAGCGCGGTGGCCCGGTGCTCATGACGGAGCCACGCCGTCATGAGCCACGGTTGGGCTGTGCTCATGACGGAGTGGTTCCGTCATGACTCCGCCCACAGCGCTAATCGCCCGCACAGGCAGGGAATTAGCGCCGCGTGGGCGGCGCGGCCGCCAACGGCCGCGGCATGACGGAACCACTCCATCATGAGCACACGGCAACCATGGCTCATGACGGCGTGGTTCCGTCATGAGCACGGAAGGAGTTAAAGAGTTTTCAAGAAGAATCCGTAGTTAACCAAGAACACATTGAAGCACCACAGGTACCCTTCACCAAAGACAGTGAAGAGCGAAAGATTATTTCTTCAAATGTCGGCATGGACATTGCTCTCTGCCAGCACCCCGGAGTACTGAGTCTGAGAGGCAAGCATGCCACCATGTTTGCTTGTTTCTGTTTGACTGTGGGAAGCGCAAAGTAGCAGTCTCGAGGTATCCTCACCGTTGTCTGACTCTGGAGTAGCATGAGCACTATTCCATCACCAGCCGCTGTCAGGAAGAGAGCTTCTAATACACAGTTTGTGGTTCTTAACCTTGTTGGGATGTCCTGTTGTCCAATACACTGCTAGCCTCTGTGCCTTTTGATCCCGAGCTCGTCAACAGGTAGGAGTAAGTTTTAAACCTCATCAGCAATTACAAATGCTCCCCTGGGACTGTGAACTATTAACACAAGTCGCCATCTCCAATTGGGTCCAAGGTGCAGCTTTCTAAAGTCCCAGAGAGCCCCCAAGAATTGACCTGTTGTGACAAACTGAAACAAGGAACAGTACCACATCCATGACCTATGATCCACGAACCGCGGATTAACACCACCTAAAAGTAAATTTTGACTAAAACATTTGATTGAAGAAAATAATAGACTACCAGCATTTGTTCTAGTTTTTACTTATTAATCAATAATCCTAACTTGCCATTTATCTTTATGATGATTGCGATAGTGTTATGTTCGCTCTGGCTCAGCCTTCATCCCACCTCCAAGAACAAGGACCTCACTGTCTGACCAAGTTACCAGGACACTCAAAGATGCTTCGGAGTCTCAGTTCTACACCGCAGTTGCAGAATGGAACATCCTGATCAATGGGAAAACATGCAATCTAACTTTCAATGCTATTCCAGGGTCCCCATTACTTCAAGTAACTGAAAAATGTATGACAAGCAGCACACGCAGGTTTATAGAAAAATATACTTATGTCATGCCTGCCATACTTAGGATGATCCAAACAGAGTGGACACCACAAGGCACTAACGACTGATGTCAACTGAGCTGCACTTTGATAGATGGGTGATATAGTAGGAGTTGTGCCCCATTTAACCCTCTTCACCCTTCCTCTTCCCTCAGCATGCCATCCTGTCTTCTTGCCAGCCATCCTTTTGCAGTTACAAACTAATGGCCTTTTATCATCATTTACTGACTTGATTGCTCTCCATGACTATTCCTGGCCGTTGTTTGTGTTTTTCATACCTATTCTGGGAACAGGCAACACAGACCAACTCTCAGCATGACACATTACAGTGAGCACTGCACACACCCGGTCCAGTTCAGAAATTCAATACACGGGAGCAATGGTGGCCCGTGGCAGGTAAGGGCAGCGGGAAGGGTGGGGGGTGTAAGTCGACATATGACGGGGTAGTGAAAATACAATAAATAAAACCACTTATATTGCTCTCGCCGCATCGCCGACTCGGCGATGCTGTGAGTGCAAGGTAAGTGGTTTTATTTATTTCTCTATCGCACTGTATGGCAAATTCCAGCCCTCAACACCGCCCTTCCCCCATGCCACCCCACCGCGCTTATCTGCATGGGCCGCCTTCCAAGCGGGAATCACAGTGTTAAAAAAGATTTGCCTCTAATCACAAACCACATACATAACATTCAGTAATACCCTTTAGACAGACCATTGCACACACATCCAGGACACCACAGATATACCATTTTTTGGGTTCACATCAACCCTCATGCAGTACCATGCAAAACAACAATTTGTGGTGTTTTCACTATGGGACTCACACCAATGTACTCTTTACGCTAGTGTATGTCCTGTGGAGATATCCCTGTCTCTTACTTCTTTTTTGCTTCCTGTTCCTTATTGCACCTTTTTTTTCTTGTTGTCGCAGCTCTCCCATATACCCATTGGAAGAGTGTCTTGTTTTGTGTCTATTTATTTTTTTGTCGAGCCGGATGCTGTATTACTCTTGTAGTCGGTGCATTGCAGGCAGCATATCTCCTGTGCTGAGGTGTAGTAGGCAGAAAGGCTGCATCCCCAAAATAACATATTTAGGAAGAACTCCTAACATACATCCAACACAACCCAAACATACACAACCCTGACAGGAGCTTCTCAATTTTAGACGCCAGCTTAAGACCTGCCTGTTCCAGCAGTAACGGGGGTCTTTGAGGTTCAGAATGTACACAATCTCTTTTCCAAGGGGATCTTTCAGCGCCGGGACACTCCTCGGAGTAGCCGTGCACTCTATAAATCCCCCATAACATTAACAATGAATTGGCTATTATCACACCCAATGGCATCTTATCATTAGTTGTCATGAATGAAATGAAATTTTAATTGATAACGTACACTAATACCCAAGGGTGTCTAGGCGCTAGTGTTCCAATTGGGAGAGGGAAAAGTGAAAGCAGTGAGGATGGTGGGAGGAACGGTATTGGATGAGCCTTACTTTTTAAACAGCCAGCTTTTTAACAGAAGGAGAGGAGATAAGCCTCTTTATCAAGAGCCAGTGGCAAGAAATTCCACAGCCTGGCTGTGCCAGCTACAAAACTTCAACCTCCCCCCCCCCAGCCCCCCCCATAAGGTTGTTTCAACCCTGGGAATTACCAATTTGAGAGCTCATAAGGATCCGAGCCGCCTGTTGGGAACATACAAAAGGGCTCTATGTTTAGAATATTCCAGACCGGATAAACACTTGTATCTTCTGCTGGCCAATGAGCATTTCTACAATCCTACAATATGCTTAACTGATTCGATATAATGCTCTGGTCTCAACAAACAGCAAGAACATTTGCCCGCAACTCATTCAAATTCATACATTAATGTAAAAATATACTTAGTTTTTAATATGTCCAAACACACCTATGACGAGAAATACTAATATGTAACCAGAAATTCGACCCCTGTTAATAAAATGTGATTTTTTTTAAAGTTTCATATGGCATTGCATTAATCACAAATCTTTCATGGCCTCATCAGGCACAGAAGGCATAACACTCCATGTTGTACATTGCACATTTCGTTGTAGCACGGCCTTGTTTTAAACCTGAGAAGGGAAGCAGATCTTGTCAGAATAATGGAGCTAATATTGTGTACATGAATTATATCTCCCCTTCAAGGCAGTCCTGCGCTTCCTTCAGGGGCATAATCCTGACACCTGCACATTACATAGGTTTTCAGTTTTCACTGGAGAATAACACATTTCTGTCATGTGGTCAAGTACACTGACTTGTATTGAGAGAAAATTGTATATATACTAGGACAATTCTATATTTCTTTTAGGATGCACCTTCAACTGGCTGTTTCCTAGCTTCTGTCTTTCGATTTTTGCTTTGCTGCCTGATGCTTTGCATTAAACACTAGTAGGAGGACTTTAGACTTCCCGCCATGTTGAGTTTCATCTTCAGCTATTCACCCAACAGAAGAACGCATCCATTAACATTACTGAGGACACATCTTCACAAGCTGCTTCAGAAATTCTCCCCCACTACCAAAAACACTTCTATACCACAACAATGGCACAGAGTGCACTAAACAAATGCCAAAAGCGGTATAACATAACTATTACATTTCAGTTATTTGTTATCAGGCCATTTAGACAAAAGTGAGTTAAACCTTCTACCACCATTTGTATATTGTTGAAGCCTACCACCACTGCAGCCCCCGCGGGGCTCCACCTGCAGCACCTGTTGCTCCTGGGCAGATCAGTGGGGTTGCAGGAGCTCTACTTAAACCACAGCAACATTTAAGCCAAGGCTCAGGAAGAGGAAGGTTTCCATCACATTGTTGTTTCTTTTGTGGGGGCATATCAACAACCACCGGCGATAATTATCTCTAAGCGCACTTAGCGCCAGGATAATTATCGCCGGCTAGCGTGAATTTTTATCGTTGAGATAGCGTGCTATTAGCAACGCTTATCTCATTAGCGATAAAAATCCTCACGCTAACAGGCTAACGTGAGATTATCGCTGGAAACCCAGCGATAATCTCACGTTACCTTGTTGATAGGGACAGGCAAACTTAGCCATGATATCCTCCTTCCATAGGATATCATGGCTAAGTCAAAAAAATTCCAGACGTAAAAAAGCAGCGTTAACCGCGGTTAGCGCTGCTTTTTTTGTCTCTAACAGGGTTAGCGACATTCTTGATAATAGGAGAAATGTCGCTTAGCGACATTTCTCCTATTATTTTACTCTGGAACGCCCCCTTTGCATCTCATTAGAGATGCAAGGGGAAGCGTAGAGTAAAAGGGTGCTACCATGCAAATTTGCATGTTAGCACCCTGTTGTTGATAGGGCGCTAGTTTTATCTCTCCTTTTTGGCTTTTAAAGCCAAAAGAGCAGAGATAAAGCCCTTGTTGATATGCCCCATAGTGTCTCTTCAGACATGTCCAGCTGCTACTGCTCCCACTGTTTAGGTAAATGACAGCTTTTTTATTTTCAAAGGCGTTTTCATGTTAATCCCTTAGCAGTGAGAACCAAGCAGCTGCATTTGAAAGACTATCTCTCTCATCCACAGAGCTGCTTAACCCTTGATCTCCTACAAGGGAAAAAGGCAGAAGGTCACAAACTAAATTTTATTTTGTATTTTACAAGTTTCCCCAGTGGCACTATGACATGTTATAGCATAAGCAATTCCTGGCTTTTTAGGCAATAGCATGTTGCACTCTGGGGGTTGCAGTTTTGCTTTTAACACTGTCATGGTGGCAGGTCTTCAGTATGCATATAGTTGATGACTAAAATAAAAGAATTGGCCGAAGGTATTGTACAAAACATGGAGCCCCTTATCAGCTATATTTAAACATTTTACAAAGCATCTAGTCCATTTCAAAACTGTTTGTTTCAGGTGTAAAAGCAAAAGTAAACTCTGGTCACATAATTTGTGAGAGTTCAGCCTTTCATTGGCATGATGCATTAAAACAAACATTGGCAATGCAAATTATTTTGTATGTTTTTAATGGTGGAAACATTTATGCCAAGTTTCACAGCAAAGATACCACAAGGACATCAGCAGCCCACTCTTTCCTAACACAAACAATAAGTAAAGCACACATTGCAACCGCAGAAGGAATATCACACCGTTCTCTTATACTTAAGAGATCGGGTCAACACAGGTAGGTAACACACTGAAGAGGGAGCGAGAGGAGTTAAAGAGGTGTTGTAAGCCCTCTGCAGAAATAAACATATAGGAACAGCGATATCTGTAATTAATATATGAACGCCCACCTATTGAGTGAGGGATGCTTCAGCAGTGGCTTCTACATCTCTCAGTGGGAAGTGTCTGAGCCTACTATTGTTCACTGGTTGTAGTCTCCTACTTATGGCTTCCCTACTTTGGGCAAGGTTATGCTCCTTACAATAAAATTCATATTCTCCATTTGTTAAAGTGTCAGACCTTAATTAAAATTGTATGTAGAACTAAAAAAAAAATGTCTTCCTACCACAAGATTAAAAGAGATGGACTGAGCAGTTTACCCTGCTTCTCCTTACGTCAACATGTTTTGGCTTTCAAACATTAATCATTCGAGGTCAGGCCCATTCTTCAGGATTATGTGTCTTTGTAGCTCACACCAAATATTTTGAAGCATTCCCAGATCCATAGAGCAGGTTATGTAGGTGCATTTATTATATTCTGTGATTTAAATACAATGGGGCAACCGCTGTGGAAATACGTGTTCTTCATACAAGAGGTACACCTGGGGGGGAAACAATGGCGCTTCACTCCTTCAGATGACTGGTACATCTACAGTAGCAGCACAACCTTTCCCCTTCACAGAACATGTACTGATCAGGAAACAGCAATGCAAGCTTTGCTTCCTCACAGAACAGGCATGGCATAGCAGTAACAGAGCAAGCTTCTCTCGCTCACAGAAGGCAGCAAGTGCAGGCTTCCATTTCCAATGGACTAATGCAAGCATTCATCTTGAGTGACATGTGGAATACAGACTGACCTGAAGTGGGTGCTTAACTCACTGTGAGGTAGATGAGTCAGTCAATTTGCAAGTTCTGACAATATTGTCACTTAGTTGATATTCACATCAGTATCATCTAGGACCTGCTTCTGTCAGTCTAAGGCCTGCTGTCTGATTTGATATTTTTCACATATTGATCTAATAGGCCACTATTATTTGGAGGATCCAAGCGGCCTAAATATCTATGCTCTAGGCAGGTGGCAGCCGCATTGAAAAGGGTTTGAATGTGGGCTCGTCGGGCACTGTGCAGTTCTTACCTTGGTGCTGCACCTGTTCAAAATATTGAGGGGCGCCATGGCAAATCACCTCATCCATGAGCATAATGCAGGGCCTTGCAGCGCAAGGGGTTCCCAACCAGCGGGGTCCCGCCGTTAAGGCTGAGGAGAGCCGCCCACCCTGCTGACAGCATAGCAAACATGAAAAATAAAATGGTAATAACATGATTTTATTACTATTTTATTATTTAGTGCAGCCAGCCCGAGCCAAGTGTCAGAGCAGGCGGGCCATTGCTGCTGGCTGGCAGCAGGGGAGGAGCAGTGGTGCTCACTCCAGTTTAGAGTGCAGCCTGACATGCACACTTTTTTTCCGTTCAAATAGTCTTTATTGAGTTTACTAGAACAAGCAATAACACCAGGCTAGTAAGAGGAGATCAAAACTGAAATGAATCAAAGGATCTTGGTAACACATTTGGATTCAACAGCTATTAGGTACATACACGATGATACATAGAAAAGAAGGGGGTATGGATAAATGACATGCATACTTTAAACATCTCCTGACAGCTGGGTGGAGAGCAGGCACAGGCCTCTGGGCAGTGCTTAATTTGTAAAATATTAAGTGCCAGGGCTCTGACCAGGAGGCCACTGCAGCTTGCACCACCCATCACCCCTGTCATTGCTGCCAAAACAACTACTAACCATCTCTCTCGCATGTAAATGCGACGGTTCCGATTATTCCAGGTCCCCAAAGCTAAATGAATGGCTAGGGAGTCTGGTATTAGTATTTTTTTTATGTATATTGATTTCCTAAACATCTGTTATACTGCTCATCTCTAAAGTACATGAGCAGCGCCACCTTGTGGCAGACTGCCCTAAGTGTGGTGTTGCTAATTAGGTGTCGGTGCCGAGCACCAGAAACCAATTAAGTACCGGTGCTCAGCACCTAAAAGCTCCGGCTCAAATTAAGCACTGCTCTGGGGCCTGAAGGAGCATCGAGGTAGCCTGCACCTATCAATCCTGGTGCTTCTCTTCTGGTGGTTAACAGCATGAGAGCAGCATCTGGATTTGTAAGGGGATTTGGCTCTTAGATCCCTCGCTGTCTTGGAGCCATGGACTGCGGGGCCGGAGAGGAGTAGGTAAGTACTTTTTAAATATTTAACATTGTTTTTCTTTGCCCACTGTCAGGCAGTGTGAGAAACCTGCACTGCCTTGAGCCTCAACTCCACAGCGCTTAATCCGGGCCCGTTATAAACACAGTTTATAACGGGCTATGTTTGAGAGCTTTGGGGTTTGCACCTAAGGGCATTCCTGGTTTCTAACAGTGCCTGAAAGTGGGTCAAAATATTCTCCTGATCATCCCACCACTTTCAAATACAAGAGGCCACCATTGTTCCCAGCCCTTCAGGGACCCCTCCCCTCCATCCTGCGAGGAAGCCCAATTCAGCTGAAGTCCAATGAATATCTGTGAGATGAAAGACTCGTGGAACTCTCTTTACATTTTGCATAGAGGGTCCCATCACTGTGCCTTCCGGCACTGACCTTATCCTTTTATCCATTCTCACTTTCTACCCCAAGCAGTGTTTTAATTTATTATTCCCACTGTTTCACCTTCGGTAAGTGTCCGCCAGGTCTGCATTAGGATAGGCGGTGAGAAGTGAGGAAAAAAATGAACATTTCCTTCGTCCGGATTGCAGGCACTTCTCAGAGCTGTTCCTGACACTGCTCCTCCACAATAAGTGGAGCCAACACATCCCAGGCCTGGCATCCGGCCAGAGAGCCTTCATCATGTCAGGGGCAGACAGGTCAGCATCCACACCAGGGTCCGGGTCCAGCTGGAGAGAGGGCGGAGGAGTGCAGGCTCCATGACCTGCACAGATAATGCTCACTTCCGCATGTGATGCAACCAGGGGAAGTCCACTCTCACTGCGAGGGGTGCACTCATTGTTTTTAGCGTGACATACCAAGGATGAGCTCTCGTTTTAATGCTCTTTGCCAGCAGAGGAAACAACTGCTTTACAGGGATGTAATGACATTTTAAAATGAAGTGTGACCCCTGCCCTCTCCCCTGTCCCGCAGCCAATTCCCAGCCGTTTGAGCCTTTTTTTATTTTCAGTTCCGTCTCTCTCTTCCTTTATTCAGCCTCTGAGGTGCTTGGGCTGAGCACGGGCCTATAGGGCAACCACACAGAGCCCGATGGGCTGGTCCAACATGTCAGTGTGAGGACTGTTTATTAGGACACTGCGGGCCTACTTTATGACCAGGTGGACGTGTTTTTACTGTGGATTTCCTTGATATAACCACAGGCAATGCTTGGAAAAACACTAATACATGCAGTCTCCAATACCATGCACGATACCTATACAGCCTGTCTTCACAATTTCAAAACTGGGGTGATTTGTAAGTGGGGTCCACTTTTTTAGCTCTCTGGTTAGCTAACTTTTATTTTGGCGCCCACGGCTCGTTTTAGTCCCCTTTCAACCCTGGCTGAGCAGACTGAGATGCTTTGACAGTTGTGCGGTCATGGAATAGAGCTAGCAGGCATATTGTCGTTTATGCGCGAGACAGCCCTCAATCACCAATGGTGGTGGCAATACCAGCTTTTGATGACCCCCTTTTCAAGTTGAGGGTGCATGTGTTTCATTTCTCAGAAGACACCCTGTCCTTTATGGTTACCTTACACCCTACCCAGGCACATGGGTAATGTGTCATTCTTAAGCTATTCCACCCAGGGGCCTTCATGTTTCCGTAGTACTGACAGGTTCTCATGGAGAACCCAGTGTTTATTACACACGCAGGAGGAGTACTTTGTGTTGTTCAGTTCTCCGCACGAGAGCCTTAATTTTAGCTCCACTCTGTCCATCCTGTCCAAAGGTTTTGTACTTCATTGTCTCCTTGGTGCTAGCAGGTAGCCTTCTATGGCTGACCAGCTGCTCCATTTCTTCAATCCTCCCAGTCTGTCCTGCCTCGAGTTGTGATGTCTTCCTGTCTCTGTTATCTTCACTGCGATGACCATCAAAATCTTCCCTGGCATCTTGCTTCACCGTTCACCCTATGTAAACAGTGCCTCCGATGCTAAGATAGAAATTGGAGCCTTAAGACAGGTAGCAACGAGTATAGAGACTCTATAAATGGACCCATGGGAACACTTGATGTGGGCTCTCCTCCTCCATCCTCCACGACCTCAGCTTTGTAAGGACAATCCCAAAACAGTGCTTCCTATGGTACCAGTTCGCACTTTGTTCAGTGCCCCTGCAGGGAGATGGGTGCCTGTGCAGCAGTAATTAATTTGAACCGGTGTTTGCAGGTGGGGCCCAGCTTCTTGTTCCTCAACAGACGTTAATTCAGAGCAAAAGAGAGAGAAACACAAAAGAGGGAAAGAAAGAGGAAGAGAAATATGGAAAAGCAGTGACAAAGTGGGAAAGCATAGGTGCAAAAAAGCTTCAAGAGTGAAATAAAGAGGCAGGGAGTGTCTGGTGGTGGATGAAAGAGACAGGTGCAACCAAAACTATGCACCTTTGGTATTCGGTGCCCTGATCTTCGATAGCGACAGCCGTGGCTTGTAAGTGAAACTCTGGGCCCCAGTATTTACTTTTTTTGCAAATTAAGCTCTGCTGTGCAGCACATGTCTCACTCAACGCCTGTTCCCATAGAGCTATGTCCAAAGAGTGGAGGTTGAATGGAGGCCCATGCTCATGTCCAATCAGGTGCACAAATTCCAGAGGGGCTGCGGTAGTTGGTTGCCACCCCTACCATCTCTGACAGCCGCTGTGAACCAGAAGTACGGCACTTAAAACCAGGGTACTCCCTCTGGACACTGTCATCAGAAATGCATCACATAAGTGTGACATATGGCCCTAAACAAGAGTTGCTTAACTGAATAATGCTTTCTTTAATGGTACCACCGCCTAATCCAATGTTCAGCTTTTAGGTGTAGTTATAGGTAATTTGTTCAGATTAACCTACTAACAGTCCTATTAGTCACCTTATCACTTATTACTGTGTTGCCTATTTTTTTCCATTCATTTTTTATTTGCCTTTATTGTTTTTTTAAAGCTTGTACTTTACCATGTGGGATTCAGAGCAGAGAAGAAATCATAACTTGTGATGTATAATTTACTCCATTGCGTATGGAAAATATATACGTGTGCCTCAATTTATAGTATAGATTTTTGTGGTATCTATTTACATACCTGTTCTCCATCATCATTACTTTCATTCACATCAGCATTGATATTTTGAAGCTAATTTCTACAATACATTTTATTTTTTCCGTTAGTAGATTTCATCGAGTTAAATGCAGTATCATAGTCATTAACAGCGTGGTCTTTGTGATAAAATTTCCTTTAGATTATGTGTATTTTAATACACGATGCGTGTATTTCTAAAATGACTCATCTGAATATCGCTAAGGTTCATTTTTGTATTTGAGGTTGGAGGCTGAGGAATAGACACATGTTTGAAGATAGATCATGCTTTGTAATGCTTGGTTTCTGTATTTTTTGAGAATGATGAAGGAGGGTGCTATTCTGAGGTGGACTGGCGTGTCACTCCAGATTATGGACAATGTGATTTTTTTTCAGCACGTGTGAAGTGTCGAGTATTAATTTATCCCCACTTCCAAGAAACCTGGAACTATCTGAAATGAGCAGCTTCTTTTTTAGGTGGACTGGAGTGTTGGAATGAAGAGCCTAGTAGGTCAGGCAGGCTCTTTTGAAGAATCACAAAGGGCGCTATTACGATGGGGGACGGACCGCAACGGCAAAATGGACCGCCCGTCATAGGTGTGGCGGTCCCGCCATTCAAATTAGGATGCGCCCGCCACACTGGCAGGCGCATCACGCATATTTTACATTGCGGCGGGCGGTGCTGTAAGCAGCACCCGCCGCAATGTAAAAAATGCATGTAGTGCATTTGCATGCACAACATGACAGGCATCGCGCGGTGCCTGCCACCTTGTGCATGCAAATGCAGGGGAGTACCATAGGTACCCCCCATGTGCACCCCCCACTCACCCCCAACATCCTGGGGCCCCGCTACAGGCCCCCGACAGCGAAAACCGTATGCCTTTACATGGCAGCAACGCCTCCATGGAAAGGCTGCTCTCCGCCGGCATCCTGATATGGTTGGAGGTGTCTTACATACACCGCCACCATATTGTGGCAGTTTTACGCCCGGTTGACGAGTGGCGGACGGTCTTCCCATCCACCGCAGACCCCCCAGCCATCCTAATGTGGCGGGGGGGTCAATCTTGGAAGGGTGGCACCCGCCATCCTAATAGGCCCCCAAGTTTCAACAGCAAACAACTTAGAAAGTGATGTGAACCAGTAAAGAGGTAACACCTGAAATGATTAAGGTTTTGACTGCTGTTTTAAGCTTTCGCTGGAAGAATATGTGCTGGTGGTTTTTTAGTTTTCGTAAGCGAATTATTGCCAACTTTGCCATGGTTAGAATGGGTTTTTTAAGTGAAGGATTTCATTTAATTTTTCTAATTGGGTATACAGCCCACTGATTTTGCTATCTGCATCATTCAGTGCTTTCATCAAACTCTGAGAAATGGTCTTCTTTTGGCAGAAAATGAAGGGTATAAATTCAGCCTTCCTTTGTTGAATTTGAGATGTCATTGTTCCATCCATTCCTGAATGTGTAGGAGCTGTGACTCTAGAAACACAATTGCCTTAGGAGGGCTTTGTTTTATTACAGCAGCTTGTAATCTGCATGCTTGTGGAAGGAGATGTAGTGGTCAGGTATTAGTTTACTCAGAGGTTTAACATATAAGTCAAAGAGTACAGGTGATAGGATGAGACTTTCTGGAACACCACATGGTACTTGGATGGTGTCAGAAAAAGAGGTCCCGATTTTAACATTTTGAGATCAATCTGATAGATAGGATTTTAACATTCTCATTTAACATTCTCATTTATTCACATCCTGTTAGTGTGTATATGAGAATGTTTTGCTTTACAGTTTTGAATGTTGCTGTTAGATCAGATAGATCAGATAGAACAAAGGGGTCTATTAGGATGGTGGACGGATGGCTGTCGCTGGGCCGGCGGTCGGAACCGCCGGGCCAGCAGCGGCCATCCGTCCGCGATCGAAACCCGGAAAACCGCCGGTCACATTAGCATGGTGCTGATGACCGCGACGGTGAGAAATTCCGCCTGCCACTTTTCCGCCGGTAGCAGTCCGCACGCTTGCCTGGTGGGTGGAGCTGGACCGCTAAAATGGGGCCGGTCCAGGGCCAGGCTCCGCCGGCATGGAACTGCCATGGAAAGGCATGCGGAGAATGTCTCCCAGGGCCCATTGCGGGCGCCCAATGCGTTGGGGGGGTTGTGGGTGCAGTGGGGGGTACCCATGGTTCCCCCCTACATATCCCTGTACCAGGTGTCAGGAACTGTGCAGTGCCTGCCAGGCAGTGCAGAGATATGCAGGAGATGTTCCTTTCGACATCGCGGCGGTGCTTCTGGCAGCAGCAACCGCCGCAATGTTAAAGGCTGCGATCGTACCTCCGTGGTCGGATTCTGACTGCGGAGCATACTAATTGGACCTGGCAGGCGGTCTATACCCGCTACACCATGGCGGTTGGAGTGATTTTCCTACCGCCATCCCAATAGACCCCTTAGTGTCTGAGGTTATCATCAATAATCTGTAGGGATTGGTTGGGAGGTAGTTTCAATGTTACGGCAAGGTCTAAGCAATGTAGAAAATAAGGACCCCCTGCTAATGATCGCAACTCCAATTGCAGGGAAAATGTACAGTGGAAAAAACAACAATTGGCAATCTAAATTTCATATGAGAAGATATATGCCTCTTTAAACACAACATTGAAGATCATCATTTATATTCCATGCAGAGTTTACTGTATTCCAGCTAGACTTTCTGATGACACTATGTACCTATAGTGTTCAATCCTGCCCTTTTTTCTGAGGTATCAATTCAATCCATTGGTGGCTTTACCTGAAGAAGGCGCAGTGGTCGCCGAAACGCGCATCAAGACTCAATTGCATCAATATGTACCATGATACCAGCCACTTCATTTGTGATTTAATGAGAAAGAACATCTGATAGAATGTATTCCTGTCCAGGGGGAGATAATAGATTTCTTTGTTCACATTGATTTACTCTGGATCCATTTATTATATTAATATGATGAACTAGTGTGTACATAATCCTATAGAGATCATATTTAAGATAAACCCCTCCCCCCCTCTTTCCCCTACCCCCACCAATTTTATTGTTATTTTGTCTTTTGTACTTTATTATATTGCAATGTTTCTTACCAATGTTTTGTGGAGCTTGGTCGTTATATTTAGACTTATAATTTTTACATTTATTGTCATATGAAATTTAGATTGCCTATTGTTGTTTTTTCAACGGCCGCGTCTTAAACTAGAAGGGTGTGGTTCCAGTAATTTTGTTTCTGCATGTGCTCTTTCAGTTTTGTGGCTAAACATTTTTTGATGGCTTTGGCCCAAGAAGGGAGTTCTGAGATGGATCAGGAATTTGGGTCTACATGAGGCTTATTTAGGAGTTGTTTATGTGTCCAGTTTTCAAATGTTGGTAGAGGTTAGCAGATGTGATTTCAGGAGTCGGTAGATTAATTTATGTAGGAGGTATTATTATCTGGATTGTGGAAGAGGATGACCAATCTTAGATTGAAAGGGATGGTGGGCAGACCTCAACTTACAAACATTTAAGAGGTTTTGAAGGCTTGAGTACGAACAATGATGTATGAGAATTTATTTTTACATGAATGACTGCTGCTCCACCTCCATGCTTTTCTTCATGGTCGTTTTTTAAAACAAATGTATTTAATGATTGTGAGCATAGAGAAACCAATACACGTAACTTACATAACTTCACAAAAGGTAGAGGGGCTAGAGTGTTAGGGGGATGTCAGCATTATCAGTATGCAAGATTAGTATGC
Organism: Triturus cristatus; assembly: GCF_964204655.1. Taxonomy (NCBI): domain Eukaryota; kingdom Metazoa; phylum Chordata; class Amphibia; order Caudata; family Salamandridae; genus Triturus; species Triturus cristatus. Next base: position 803,364,487 of record NC_140584.1, read on the forward strand.
AAGATGTGAATGTAGAGATTTAATTGGCCTACCGAGGGGCTAAATTATTTGTCTTAGTATTGTGATTTGTATTAATGTTTTTTGATATGCTTTATATTTTTGTCAAATTGTACATATTTGTCTTTATGATTTTTGTGAATCGTTACAAATGAAAATACTGAAAAGAAATACTTATAATCAATTTTGATATAAAAAAATCTTTGCCTATTAAATAAAATAAACAAAAATGAAAAAAAGAAATAACTGTGTGTAGACATTGTATTCATGGGTTATCACTGTTGTTCGTGTGTTTATTAAGATTTTTTGAGAGTGTTCACCATAGAAGAAAAGAAATATAGGTCGGTAAAGAGGTAGCATCCCTTTAGATTTGTTTTTCTTCCCCCCTCTTGGGCCTAAAAAGTTATTTGGGGAAAACCTTCTATTACACAATAGTTTTATAAACAAGAACATCTTACTTTCGCTTTTGAAGTTATGCTTAATGTAAATGCCCTAGACAATATGGATAGGATTTAATGGTGTCATCTTTTTCTTCATTGGAAGTTAAACTTCCCAAATTTGCTTTTTTATAACATTTGAGACATCAAACAGGTTTCTCTTATATTTGTTCCATGTCTTTTGAAATCATTTCTAAAAGGAAGGTCTTTAAGGACCCTATTAAAACGTTCACTTGACCACTTGACTGGAGAGCATTCAAGGCTGTGGTAATGTGTTTAATTCCATACTTGTGCAAAAACTCCCTTGCCTCATGTGAAGCCAATTGGACACTGTTGCCTGTAAAAAAGAATGCAGTGTGTCCTAACTGTGGCATTCTTGCTTAGTGGGGAATGTGGAGGAATGCATGGGAAAGAGTGTTCCTTTGGTGTTTATTGATGGTTTGGAGAATGTTGGGAGGGCAGTTGGTGCTGGATCTATGGCGGAGCAAGAGACAGAGCTGCAGGTAGTGTCTGCTTATGGAAATAAATACATTTTTCATCTATTACCTCTTTGCCTCGTGTCATTGGAGCACTTCATTTTGGCGATGAGTGAAAATCATTTCCTTAGGTGATTTTCGATTTCTACTAAGCCTTCTTGCAATTATTGTGCTGGTCTGGAGTAGACTGGCGGTGGACGGTACTAACTGTTTGAGTATTTCCCTACTTTCAAGGTCAGAGGCTTACCATATTTTGGGAGGCGGTTGGCAAGAATGGCTTGCTCATGGATCTTTGTTGTGGTGCCATAAGCTCCCGCGCATTCTTTGATGCTTTAGTGAAGCTGCGTGTGGTGCTACGAGCTCCCACTTCTCTGCATTCCTAGCATGCTCTAGTGAAGCTGCGAGGGGTTTACTTTCACTCTTGTGCTGGTCATGGTTGTCTTAGGCTTGCACAAGCTCTCTGTGCAGCGCATACTCAGTTATGTTGCTGACGTGTGCTTTGATTTGACTAGATGGCTTGCTCTCAACGTGCTGCCTACATGCAGCGTTCCTTGCGTCTATGCCTGTGTTGGATGCTGGGTAACCTCTGGTGAGCTTTTGTATTGACAAGCCATGTTACTTCTAGTTGTGATGTATCACAGTGCCTGACTTCTTCATGCTTTCCTCTACAGGTTTCCTGGTCATGTTTTCAAACTTGAGTTTACGATGACTCGCATACCCAAGTGGTTATTTTTTGGCGAGTCATGGCATCATCTCAACTTTTGAATCCTATATGAGTTGTAGTTGTCAACGGTGACTTGCACAACTCAGCATATTTCAACGGTGACTTACACAACTCAGCATATTAATCTTTTGGCGAGTCACGGCGCCTCGCTCATTGCAGCATATTAATCATTTGTGATCCAATTGAGAGTTGCAGTGGCTCGCACACTTCTGCATAGTAATCTTTTTGCGAGTTGTGGTGACTTTCAGCAACTCGCACATCTCTAATCTGATATTGCTTCTCTTCCAATGTCTTGTATGTACTGATTGCTCTTTTTCTTTTTTGCTATTTTGTTATTTTTGTATATGTTTGCATGGTTATGGGGTATTTCACATTGATGTCATTATATGTGTGTGCATAGTAGATAAGCAGTAACAGTATTTCAGGACATTTTGCTATGGTTGTTGTGGGTTTATTCTTGTGGAAAATGCAGATTGTCTCTCCTCCCCCATTTTTTTTGTCATCTCCCAGGGAGCCCATAATTAATTGGGAGAATGGAAGAATGTATTTTCAAGATATGCCAGAGTGCGTGGGACTAAATTGACTGCTGAAAGGAAGGCTTCATTACTACTGCACTGTTTAGGACCAGAAGGTTAAGAACTTTATGATCATCTTCCAGATCTAACTGAAGAAGATAGTCATGGAATGAATGAGTTTGAAGTGTGTTGGAAGAAGTTGGACTCATATTTCCTTCCAAAAGTATCTTCTATTCTTGAATGCTTTTATTTTGGCAAACACATGCAAAACAAAGGAGAGGCAGTGGCAGAAAACATTTCTGTACTAAGAAAGTTGGCTGCAACTTGAAAGTTTGGTATGTCTGTAGATGAGCGGTTGAGAGATGAATTTATGCTTGGTTGTAGCAATGATAAGATAGAGAAAGAATTGTGGTACAGAAATGATCTCTCTCTTTCTGAGTAAATTAATTTAGCAAAAAGGCTTGAACACAGTTTAGAATATGTGGAGGTTTTAAAGAAACATTTCTCTGAGAATACTGCAGGTGGAACGGTTTCTGTTTTGGAAAAAAGAGAGTTGAGTGACAAGAGCATGAGAGTGCTGAATGAAAGAGGTGGGAAAAATCAAAGCAAAGTCAAACCATTTACAGGCAAATGTTTAAGATGTTGGATAATTGGGCACCTGGCTAATGACAAGAGTTTTCCTGGTTCGAAAATGACTTGCAAGTTGTGTTTGCGGAAAGGGCATATGAGCAAGTGTTGCAGAAGCAAAGGTAATGAATGAAAGATCAATTAAGTTTTACAGGATTGGGATGAATGCGAGGAGGTCATTTTCCAAATCTCTAACAAAGGAGGTGATGGTCCCCAAGATTTTGTTATGGTGGAAGGGAAGCAAGTTAAAATGCTTTTTGATTCTGGGGCAAAATTGATGATTATTTCCAACAACATTTTTGCAAATGGTATAAAAAATAGGATGAAGTTGTGTGAGTCAGATGATAGACCTAAAGCGTATGGTGGTGAGCCCAATAAACTGGTGGGCTATTTTCGAGGAATGGTGGAATATTTGGGAAGAATGGCTTTTGGGAAAATGTATATTGCTGACAAGGGGGCTGCAGGCATAAGTTGGTTTCACCAAAGTGAATTTAGGGTCATATTGGATCCTCATTCTAATCCACCTATTAGTTTGAGGGATGATTTAAATGTCAAAATGATGGCTCACAGTAAGGTAATCAAGAGTCAATCTAATACATTTTCAGAGGAGTTTACTGAAGTGTTTGCTGATTCTCTTGGCTGTTTAAAAGGGTGTTTACACAAGAATAAGATTAGAGATGGTTCAACACCCGTGGTTAGTAAAGTATGAAAGGCTCCTTTTGAGGTTATGGAAGTCGTACTGGGAAAATTGGAGAAACTAGAAAGAGCAGGTGTTATCGAGACGGTTGAGGGCATGTAATGTTTGAGTCCGGTGGTTGTAGCAAAGAAACAAAATGGTGATATTTGTTTGTGTGTGGGACTCAGGGGATGTCTAAACAAAGTGGTTGTGGTGGATAGGTTAGCCATTCCTGGGATTCATTAGTTGGTGTGTATGCTGGGCAATGTGAAGTGGTTTTCCACTTTGATATATCCTCAGTGTAACACCAGATAAGATTGCATGAAGATTCAATGGATCTCACTGCATTTGTTTCATTCAATGGCATGTATTGATTCTGAAGGATGCCGTTCGGCCTAGTTTCAGCGCCATTAGTTTTTCAGAAAGGTATAGAGAGAATGTTAAGTGGATTATTTGGGGCGAAGATATATCACAACTATATCCTAGGTTTTGGAGATATATGTGAAGAGCATATTGAGAGCATGTGGGCAGTGTTGCAGAAACTGTGTGAAAATTAATTGGTGTTTAAAGTTGAGAAATGCAAGTTTCATAAGAAGGAATTTAAGTTTCTGGGACATGCTTTGACAGACAATTGTTTGAAACAAAATTTGGAATTGATAAGATGAATCATAGAGACAGCTGTTCCTAAGAACAAGGAGGGGTTGGCTTCATTTTTAGGGCTTGTGGAATTTTATATTAAATTTGTGAGTATATTTTTGGAGAAAATGTTTAAATTGCATAGTTTGCTTAAGAAGAATGTGGATTTCAAATGGTGTAAATAGTATGAGTTAAATTGTATTCACTTGAAGGAAGAGTTACAGAATGTTCAGAATTTGAAGTGTAATTGTCCTGATTTGGAAAATATAATCTGCATGGATCCTATTGTGAAGGGTTTGGGGGTGACTTTTATGCAGAGAGATAAAGGAAAGGATGTTGACTTTAATTTCATGTGCTTTAAGACCTGCAGATGCAGGGATTTGGTTATCGAGCACAATACTGTGGAGCAGTAGGTTTTTCATCAGGACGGATCACAAACCTTTGAGGGAGGTGTTTATGAAGAACATTCTTGATAATATGCCTTGCAGGTTTGCAAGTGGGTGGTGGCGTTGTAGGAATACAAATTGCAGGTGGTGCATATTCCTGGGAAAAGTAATATGGTTGCAGATTGTTTATCCAGGATGGTGAAGACAGAAAAAATTGACTGTGATGGTGATGTTTTGGAGGATGAAAAGGTGCATATGATACCAGAAGGGGTGATTTGTGAAGAGGATAGGAGAAAGGAAGTTGAAAATGATAAGGTGTTGCAGAGTGTGGTTAACAAGTTAGAAAATGGTTGGGATGATAAGAAATTGTTGGAATGTGAGGTGAGGTTGTATTGGAGTGTCAAGGAAGAATTGTCAAGTGATAAAGGTAAATGAGACGAAAGTCTAACTTTACGACTTTTGGTATTCACAAAGTGAGTTTACTTCTCGTAAATGACCTTTGTGAATACAAAAAGTCGTAAAGTTAGACTTTCGCCTCAGTGTACCTATGTGAATCAGGCCCTTATTGGGTTCACTGACAGAATATCGAGGAAACAAATATTGAGGAAAAAAATATCAAGTCAAAAATACAAAAATATCGACAGCCTATCTTTAAAAAGGTAAGTACAAAAATATCGTAAAAATATATATTGTTAACAATAATTTAGTTGTATTACATTTCGTTTTTATATAAATTATAATATAATTAACATATATGAAATATTAACATTAATAAAATATATTTAATTTTATATTTTAACAAATAGAACAAATATACTTACTTTAGAAAATGTAAACACACACACGCATATATATATAAATATACATAAATATAAAGAATAAGTAAACTAATATTTTAAATAATAATATAAATTAAAAAATTGTAAATAATATAAGAATATCAGAAATATCTGTATGCTTATTTAAATATATCAAAAACATAAAATATTAAAAAAGGAAACCAATGTAATAAATATGTTTTTAAGCAACACACATTTTTTACAATTATGTACAAATATTAATATGCTAATAAATCAAACACATAATTATATGAATTAAATCAACATAAAATACATTATTACAAATTAAAACAAATTCATATACATTTCACACTACATTAAAAAAATCCAATTTTTAAACTAAATAAATATAAAAATAAGTACTCCCACATAACAAAACTGAAAAACTAATTTTTACATCACACAAAAATAAAGTTTACTACTTAGCTGCGATAAATATAAAATCACATAAAACATAACATTGCAAAATACTACAACTTACTATTCCCACTACAGTTAACACAACAATAAAAATATAATTTATTAGAAAAAAAAATAATATTCCCACTTCACTCAGTGCAACAGTAGGGAAAGTGTTGGGTTACGGAGAAGTCAAATTGACTATTCCCACTCTAGTCAGTGCAACAGTAGGGAAAGTGTTTGAAGGCGGAGGGGTAAGATTTACTATTCTCACTCCAGTCAGTGCAACAGTAGAAAAAGTGTTGGATTTTGAAATAAAAAACATATTGTATTCCCACTACAGTCAGTACTACATTACAAACAAACAAAATGTCTACAAATACAAAAAGTAATTTCAAAAACAAAATAAAAATGTAAAAATTAAATATTAAAAATGTAATATATATTACATTTTAACAAATAATGAAAATTAAAACATTTTATAAAAATAAAAACATATAAACATATTACAATCAATCTTAAAAATTAAATGCATTTTTTTACATATTATATAATTCTCTTAAAAACTATTTATTAATAAATGAGTTTCATAAAATAAGTTTAGTTATAATTTCCTCCCACCATATACCCCTATAAACCCCAGCACCACACCTACAATAAAAAAATACTAACACAATTAACTTAATTAATTATCAATTAAATAACTCATATTAATTAACAAACAGTTAATTACAATTAAATAACTTCCAACCCTGTACACATATAAATCCCACAAATCACTCATAAATTAATTTTAAAAAATGTACTTGCTCTATTAACATAATTAAAGATCAATTAAATAATTAACATTAATTAACAATTAATTATTAATTAGAATTAAATTAAATTACTCCGACGGTCGGAGCCTTTCCGGGCCATATTGTAATTGACCCCTTAGTGTTTGGTGAAGGTAAGGAGATGTGTGGCATTCTGGCTTTAGTGGGGAGTGTAGTGAAATTTAAGGGGAAGAGTTTTCCTTTGGTGTTTATTAATGGTTTATACAATGTTGAGAGGACAGTTGGTGCTGGATCTGTGGGGGAGCAAGAGCTAGAGCTGTGCTTATGGTAATAAATACTATTTGCATCCATTACCTTGTTGCCTCGCCTCATTGGAACACCTCATTTACCGTGGGAAAATCTCCTTAAAAATGCAGTGACCACATCAGTGGTGAGATAGCGAACTTGACCTCTGGCCATTTAGATGATAATTCACCAACAGCGAAGCATAACTGAGTTGCAAAGAAATTTGTGGAAAGCTACTGTGCTATCAAAAGAAACCTTTCCCCACAGTTGCATAGGCCAAGCCACTGGAGTGAGGACTTTGCTTATAAAATTCTCACAGTTATTACATTTTTAAACATTCCCTTTACCCATCAATCCACCACCGTATCCAACCAAGGCCACCACAAATACATTCTAAAGAACCTCTTCAAGAAATACATACACAGATGACCATGATGGACTGTCCTTAATGCCTTGTCTCGCAAGGCTCCTAGTTGTAAACACTTTCCTGCCTTGAACAGACGTCCACCTTCAACCAACAAAGCCTCATCACTGTCATCCCCTTGATTTTCCTAAGGTACAATTTAGGGTAAGGTCCTATATACTTTTTCTCCTTCTGATCCTAGACTATGCATGAGAATGTTTTTCTATTTGTCCACAGCCTCATGTAAATCATTAACTCTTCTATCTACCTACCCCATTGCACAGTGTTTCACCTTTAGACTAAAGGAATTACTTTGGGGGATTAAAATGCATGTAAAACAACTTTAAAAACCTATTACTGCAGTATTATTTCAGCATCTGGATACCCTTACGGGTGACAAGTAGTGTTCTACAAATACACTGATTGACTCCGTGAAAACCACAACTGGCTGATATGCTCCACACTCATCATATGCACGTCTCAAATAGGAGATTAATCTGGTGTGGGAAGAGAGAAGATTCTTATTGATGATGCTCCAATTTTTCAAAACTGCACTATATAAAGGACACCAAGGCTAGTCATATGTGCCTTAAGAAATGGGTAATTTCTTCAATCCAAATGTAATTTCTAAAGCGGTGGCACACAGGATGATTAACCGTACTTGCTGTTCGGAACCTGAACATCAGCCGCGTGTGCAGGTACAGCAGAGCATGAGCCATTATGTGAGAAGTTGGCCTGATATGTAGCGCTCACTGTTCTAGTGATCACTGTGTATCATTCCAGATGACCCTTATTGATGATTGTTTGCCTCGTCTTCTGATAACTCCTCCTCGTCCTCCTCCTCTGTGTGGAGGTCGAGGTCTGGGTCACCGAGGGTTCCCTCTAAGGGAGGCATGTTCCCATCAGCATCGGGGGGACTTGTGTTAGAGGACCTCCTAGCATCGTACGCCTCTAAGAGACCTATCAGAATTGCGATGGTAGGGTTAGAACCCTGGTTTAGCTTCCTGGAGGCACACAGTTGTCTCATCTCCTTGAAGCTAAGAGCTGCATATCGTGACACGACCTGTGGAGGGTCACTGACCACTAAGGGAGTCTCCGCAGACTCTCCGTGGACCAACATGCTTTTCTACTGAGGTGTAAGTGATGCACCTACCTACACTATGTGTTTACCTACTGATCCCTTGCCAAGAGTTGTAGTCAGGGTGTGCTAAGCCCTGTTACACTACAACAGCCGGTTCAGTAGAACTCGGAGTATTCTAAGTTAAGTTATATGTACCTGGGTACTTATGTGATCTTTCAATTCGATATTCTTAGGATACGTGTGTGGTAAAACAACAGCAAGCTCAAATCCCAACCGCTGCTCACCAATGTGAGAAGTTGGCCTGATATGTAGTGCTCACTATTCTAGTGATCACTGTGTATCATTCCAAACGACCCTTATTGATGATTGGTTGTAAGTCAACCTTATAGACCAGCTATCCTAGTAGCGTGGATACGAGCAGTCTTAGGCTAAACTCTAGAGGGCGTGTTAAGCCAGCTGTTTTACCACCACATTTACCCCTTGAACACCACGTGAAAGGACACCACACAAGTTGTTATGAAAATAAAGGATATTTATTTATAACAAGACTACCCTGGCTCTTTATGAGTCAGGGAGCTAAGCACACTACAAAACTCTTACAAAAATACTTCAAGATGCACAATTTACACAAATGCCCGAGGGGCACGAGAACCATCTACACTACCAGTGAAATGCGAATGGTTAGAGTCTGGACTTACTGATCCGATCAGTGGGACTAAACGAAAAAGGAACTGGACACTTGTAGAGCGAACCTGCGATGGAGCACCAAAATGCTCGAGTTACCTAGCCCAGAGGCTGCGGCTGCGGGAGGTTCGGCAAGATGTCGGGAGTCCTCGTTGTAGTCTCAGGAGCCTGAAAGAAGAAGTTGCTGGCAGGCGACCAGTGACGATGTTCAGCGAGATCCAAGCCTGGATCGGGGATGAAGGAAACCTGAAAGCAGAGGGGACTCAGTTCTCAACCGCTAGCCAGCGATCGTGTGGGCACCAGGAGGGTACCGGCTGAAATCACCTCGACCAGGTGAGTGGATGACGTCGGACTCGGCTGTTCCTCGGACCAGGAGGCGCGGCGGTGACCAGGATGGAGGGCGAGCTGTCCCACGCAGGTGTCTGCTGTCGATGATGCTGGGCCCAGGAGTGGGGCAGCAGGTCTTGGCAGTGGCAAACCCACGCGGTGGAGTCAAGATGGCGTCTGGAGTGGACCAGAAGGGTCCGAGGTACTCCTCTGTTGAAGGGGAGCAAGAGCCAGTCTGGATCAACCAGACTAGTGATGAAACAATCGTGGTGCGTCATGAAGAGGGCCACAAGCCGGTCGGCAAGTGGTCGGACAACGCGGTGAACAGCAAGGAGCGGAAGGGCCCCCACGCAGATCTCGTGGATGCTGGGGAGGCAGACTTCGGGGCTGGAGCTGCTCAGGGTTAGGGCTTCTCAAACCCTAGGTGCACTCACTCGAGGGTCCCTCGGTGGGCGTGCTAGATAAGCGTCGTGCAGGTTCTGAAGATGGCCGGTCCCGCAGGTCTCGTCACACCTACGACTCTCAGCTGGGCTGATGATGTAGGTAAACGTCAGAGATGGCAGGGAACCCGGGTCTCGTCGAGCTGGGCAGTCTTGATCCGTAGTAGAGACTTACAGCAAACCGCAAGCGCTTAGGTGGTGCCTGCTGGTGCAGGGTGGCTACTCCTTAGCCACAAGGGAGAGTCTTCAGAAAATAGTCAAGAGTTCCTTTCGTGGAAAGTATTTCAAGATTCAGAATTATCCAATTTGGGAAGGGGACTCGCTCCTACCTTTATTCTAAGAAAAGGGGCTGGCCCGTGACTAGGTCCTACCTATGGGTGGGGCCAGGAGGGGGGTGGTGACACCCCTATCCTTTGTCCGGCTTTGCCCCGGCTCAGGGGCAGGGTTGCCCCCGAAACTGGTTTGAGCCGGGCTATGCACAGTGAGCACCAGGGTGCCACTTGCAATCACCTTCCTTTCAGCCCTGCCTACCTGGGATACACAAACCCTGTCTGGGATGGTGCTAACACCGCCCTCGACAGGAAACCCTTTGTCCAAGCTCCCCTCGCTGGAAGGTCTCCCAGCAGCAGGAGGTCAGCCTTGTGTCTGGTGGCAGCATCCATTTTGTGATGCTGAGGCTTGAGTCAACTTTAACCGGGGTTCAAGGTTACTTCCATGTCGTGCCCCTCTAAAAGGGGGGAATGCCAACCCCGTCGCCAGGACTGGCGAGGGGTTCGTATTCCAATTCGTATGACACCTTACTCGACATGTGTAGGTGATGCGATGCCAAAGTTAGCAAATAACCGCAAGTATTATAATGCATTTTAAAGTAGTTGGCCCGCGTCACCATGGAACGGCTATTAGGACTTGGTTCCGCAAGCCGTCGACGGGCTCAGCTCGCGCCAGAGCACCGTCCCACATGATTCCCTGCACTCTGCCTTCAGGATTGATAAGGCCTGCCATAGGAGTGACTGATAGGAATCCATGTGTCCATTTTAGGGTTAGGTGTAGGAATACTACACCTACAGCAACGGGTGATTACACCACTTTGCCCCAGCTGTCGTGCAGCCAGTTGTGTCAGATTTGGGCGGCCATCCAGGGGTGGCATAATACATGCTGCAGCCCCTGGTAGGCCCTGGGTACACCGATGCCCTGGATACCTGTGGTATGCTGAGACAGGGACTGACAAGGCGGCCCAGTTCCAATTAGTGGATGCACCTAATGTACATGTGTGTTAATTTCGAGAGAGAACAGCTAGGCTGTGGGTCTGATTGGCAGGCCCACAGCCAGGGAAAGTCGTAAACCAATGAAGCAAAAGCAAAAAATCTGGGTGATCATAGGATTGCAGACCCTACTCTCCTACATGACCCCCCCCCAAACTTTGGGACAATAAGCTAACCTTGACCAGGTGAGTCTTCTTGCTCTAAGTGGAAATACCTGGAGAGCCCATCTGCATTGCCATGATCAGTGTCAGGTCTATGCTCCACTGTGAAGTCCATCCCCTGTAGGGAAATGGACCACCTAAGTAGTTTGGGGTTTTCACCCTTCATTTGATTTAGCCACAAGAGGGGCTTATGGTCGGTCTGAATCTTGAAGTGAGTGCCAAACAAGTATGGCCTCAACTTCTTCAGGGCCCAAACCACAGCAAAGGCCTCCCTCTCAATAGCTGACCAATTCTTCTCTCTGGGGGTCAGCCTCCTGCTAATAAAAGCTATGGGCTGGTCATGACCATCAAAATTCAGTTGAGATAGAACAGCTCCCACACCCAGCTCCGAAGCGTCTGTTTGGACAATGAATGGTTTGGAGTAGTCTGGACTCTTTAGGATAGGTGCTGTGCACATGGCCTGCTTTAGGTCATCGAATGCCTTCTGACAGCTTGCTGTCCACTGAACTTTTTTTGGCATCTTTTTACTTGTCAGGTCGTTTAGCGGGGTCACAATGGATCCATAATTTCTGACAAATTTCCGGTAATAACCAGTCAGGCCCAAGAAAGCTCGAACCTGAGTCTGGGTGGTTGGAGGAGCCCAGTCCTGGATGGCCTGTATTTTGCTCTCCAATGGCTGAACCTGGCCTCCACCTACAAGGTGGCCCAGGTATACAACCTGTGTCTGCCCTATCTGGCACTTAGTGGCCTTGATAGTGAGGCCTGCCTTTTGCAGGGCCTCTAACACTTTCCTCAGGTGGACCAGGTGATCCTCCCAGGTGGAGCTAAAGACAGCGATATCGTCCAGATACGCCGCACAGAAGTCGTCCAACCCAGTGAGAACTCGATTCACCAGCCTTTGGAAGGTGGCAGGTGCATTTTTCAAACCAAAGGGCATTACCACAAACTGATAATGCCCACCCGGGGTAGAAAATGCTGTTTTGGGCTTGGCCTCCTCAGCTAACCTGATTTGCCAATACCCAGCTGTCAGGTCAAACGTACTTAAGTAGCTGGCCGAAGCCAACCGGTCGATAAGTTTGTTTGCTCTTGGTATCGGGTGGGCGTCAGTCTTAGTGACTGCATTGAGACCTCTGTAGTCCACGCAAAACCTCATCTCTTTCTTACCGCCCTGGGTGTGAGGTTTCGGCACGAGAACTACGGGACTAGCCCAGGGGCTGTCCGAGGGTTCAATGACTCCCAGCTCCAACATTTTCTGCACCTCCGTCTTGATGCAGTCTCTGACATGATCAGGTTGCCGATAGATTTTACTCTTTACGGGCAGACTGTCCCCAGTGTCGACCCCATGGGTGCACCAATTGGTCTGACTGGGCGTCAGAGAGAACATATGTCGAAAGGATTGAAGAACCTGTTTACAATCCTTTTGTTGATGTCCAGAGAGGCTGCCACAAAAGACAACACCATCTACTGACCCATCGTCAGGGTTCTGAGAGAGCAGGTCCGGGAGAGGGTCACTCTCCTCCTCCTGTCCCTCATCTGTGGCCATGAGCAAGCCCATGCTCTCCCTGTCGACATATGCCTTGAGCCTGTTTACATGGAGCACCCTGTGGGGGCTCCGGGGAGTTCCCAGGTCTACCAGGTAGGTGACCTCTCCCTTTTGCTCAATGATCGTGTGGGGCCCTGACCATTTGTCTTTGAGTGCTGCTGGGGCCACTGGCTCCAGCACCCACACCTTCTGTCCAGGCTGGTACACAGTCAGGACAGCCTTTTGGTCGTGCCAAGCTTTTTGTAATTCTTGGCTCGCCTCAAGGTTTTTAGATGCCTTTTCCATGTACTCCGCCATCCGCGAGCGGAGACCGAGCACATAGTCCACAATGTTTGATGCCGGCTTTCTGAGAGGTCTCTCCCATCCTTCCTTTACCAAACAAAGGGGTCCCCTTACAGGATGTCCGAACAGAAGCTCAAAAGGGCTGTAGCCAACCCCCTTCTGCGGGACCTCTCTGTAGGCGAACAAGAGGCAGGGTATCAGGACATCCCATCTCCGCCGAAGCTTTTCAGGTAGTCCGTGAATCATCCCTTTTAGGGTCCTGTTGAATCTCTCAACAAGCCCATTGCATTGTGGGTGATAGGGTGTGGTGAACTTGTAGTTGACACCACACTCCTTCCACATTGCAGTCAGATATCCCGACATAAAGTTTGCACCTCTGTCTGAGACGACCTCCTTAGGGAAGCCCACTCTGGAGAACACTCCAAGTAGGGCCCGTGCCACCACAGGTGCTGTAGTGGTCCTACGGGGAATAGCTTCAGGATACCTGGTGGCGTGGTCCACCACCACCAGTATAAACTTGTGCCCTGATGCTGTCTGGGGTTCCATTGGTCCGACAATGTCGATCCCCACTCGTTCAAAGGGTACCCCCACCACCGGTAGTGGTATGAGGGGGGCCTTTGTCGGGCCACCTGACTTACCACTGGCTTGGCAAGTGACACAGGAGCGGCAAAACTCCTTCGTATCTTCGGACATGTGGGGCCAGTGAAAGTGTGGAACAATTCTGTCCCAAGTCTTATTCTGGCCTAAGTGACCTGCAAGGGGAATCTTGTGGGCCAAGGTAAGAAGGAAACCTCTCGGAGACAAGGGGATGACCAGCCTCCTGGTCGCGCCAGGTTTGGGGTCTCTTGCCTCGCAGTACAGGAGTCCATCGTCCCAGTACACTTTGTGGGTACCTGTGGCGTTCCCTGCAGCCTCAGCAGCAGCCTGCTGTCTGAGGGGTTCAAGCGAGGGGCAGTCTAACTGTGCCTTCCCCAGGTCTTCCCTGGAGGGTCCCCCTGAGCCCAGAAACTCAACCTGACCAGGTTCAAGCTCTTTCGGCTCAGTTTCCCTCAGTTCTTTAAGGTCAGCCTCCTCAGAGACTTGTTCCACGACCTGGGGCAAGGGGGAAGGCGAAGCCTTACCCTTACTGCTCCTCTTCTTGGAAGGTGCCTGGTCCGTTCTTCCAGGATCCAGTACCTGTTCAGTGGGGCATCTTTTGGCCTGTGACCTGGTCACAGCAAGGACATGTGCTGGCAAGCCTAACATTTCCATGTGAGTCCTCTGCTCCACTTCTGACCATTGTGACGTTTCCAAATCATTGCCCAACAGACATTCTACGGGGAGGTCTGAACTAACCACAACCTTTTTCGGGCCACTTACCCCTCCCCAGGAGAAATCAACAACTGCCATACTGTGATTGGTAGTGACGTTGCTGGCATTGGTCACTAGGTAATCGGTACCTAGCATGATCTGTCCAGGGTCCACAAAGTTAGGCGTCACCATAGTGACACTGGCACAAGTGTCCCTGTAGGCCTGAGCCATTTTTCCATTGATCAAAGGTGTCTGTCTGTATTTGCCCAAAGTATTGGGACTGGCATCAGGGGACATATCCATATCCCCTGTACAGACAAGGACGGCCTGAGTGAGCGTGCTGACTAAGTCGTCACTCCCCTCGGTTCCCAAGGTTAACCCAACTAATGCCTTGGGAGGCGCACTACCACTGCTGACTGTACTAGGGGGTGCAGGTGCCTTAGGGGCTGCAGTGGCAGGAGTTTGCCCTCCTTTCTTGGTGCACTCACTAAACCAGTGAGCCTTACGTTTACAGTATTGGCACCACCTTTTTGACTGGCCTTCTTGAGTCTTCTTCTTCTGTGAAGCCTGACCCCCACCCTCTTTGGTTTGTTGGGGACCTGTCGAAGACTTCTGGTCATTTTGTTCGTTCTTGTTACTACCCTTTTGGTCTGATTTCTTCTGGCCACCCTGGTTCTGGTTCTGCTTGACCCTTGTTCTGACCCATCTGTCTGCCTTCTTTCCCAATTCTTGGGGAGAGGTCAGATCCGAGTCGACAAGGTGCTGATGCAACAATTGGTTCTGACAGTTGTTTAAAATCTGTTCTCGCATGATAAGATTGTACAATCCTGTGTAATCAGTAACCTTGCTACCCAGCAACCAGCCTTCCAAAGCCTTAGTGGCACAATCAACAAAGTCAGTCCAATCCTGAGACTGAATTTTCTGGGTGTCCCTGAACAGCAACCTGTACTGTTCCGTGGTTAAGCCAAACCCATCAATCAGTGTGGTCTTCAGGACTTGGTAGTTGTTTGCATCCTCAGCTCTAGTAGTGAGGAGCTTGTCTCGCCCTTTATCTTCAAAGGAGAGCCACAGTATAGCTGCCCACTGACTTGGGGGGACGCACTGGACAGTGCAGGCCCTCTCCAAAGCAGTTATCCACTTGTGGATGTCGTCCCCTTGTTTAAAGGGGGGCACTATTTTACTCAGGTGTCTAGTGTCTATACCCCTGTCTTTCTCTCTATTGAGAATGCTGCCACCAGTGGGATCTAACCCACTTAATTTCTGCTCTCAGGCCAGGGCAAGTCTTTCTTTGGCGAGGGCAAGTTCTTCCCGCTCGATCCTCAGATTGACTTCCCTCATCTTCGCTTCATGCTCCCTTCTCTGAGGGGACGTCATTCCTCTCTGAGAAGATGCCTGAGAGACATGTGTATGAACCGATCTGCCAGAGCCTCTGGAGAGAGACCTAGCTCGTCAGTTCCCAAGGTTAGGCCTGCTTGAGCGTGGGCCCGGGGCTCCCCCAGTTCCATTCTCATGCCTGCTTAAGTTGGTCCTTGTAAGCCTGCTGACTACCACTGGACCTTTGTTTGCCTCGTCTTCTGATAACTCCTCCTCGTCCTCCTCCTCTGTGTGGAGGTCGAGGTCTGGGTCACTGAGGGTTCCCTCTAAGGGAGGCATGTTCCCATCAGCATCGGGGGGACTTGTGTTAGAGGACCTCCTAGCATCGTACGCCTCTAAGAGACCTATCAGAATTGCGATGGTAGGGTTAGAACCCTGGTTTAGCTTCCTGGAGGCACACAGTTGTCTCATCTCCTTGAAGCTAAGAGCTGCATATCGTGACACGACCTGTGGAGGGTCACTGACCACTAAGGGAGTCTCCGCAGACTCTCCGTGGACCAACATGCTTTTCTACTGAGGTGTAAGTGATGCACCTACCTACACTATGTGTTTACCTACTGATCCCTTGCTAAGAGTTGTAGTCAGGGTGTGCTAAGCCCTGTTACACTACAACAGCCGGTTCAGTAGAACTCGGAGTATTCTAAGTTAAGTTATATGTACCTGGGTACTTATGTGATCTTTCAATTCGATATTCTTAGGATACGTGTGTGGTAAAACAACAGCAAGCTCAAATCCCAACCGCTGCTCACCAATGTGAGAAGTTGGCCTGATATGTAGTGCTCACTATTCTAGTGATCACTGTGTATCATTCCAAACGACCCTTATTGATGATTGGTTGTAAGTCAACCTTATAGACCAGCTATCCTAGTAGCGTGGATACGAGCAGTCTTAGGCTAAACTCTAGAGGGCGTGTTAAGCCAGCTGTTTTACCACCACATTTACCCCTTGAACACCACGTGAAAGGACACCACACAAGTTGTTATGAAAATAAAGGGTATTTATTTATAACAAGACTACCCTGGCTCTTTATAAGTCAGGGAGCTAAGCACACTACAAAACTCTTACGAAAATACTTCAAGTTGCACAATTTACACAAATGCCCGAGGGGCACGAGAACCATCTACACTACCAGTGAAATGCGAATCGTTAGAGTCTGGAGTTACTGATTCCGGAGTGATCCGATCAGTGGGACTAAACGAAAAAGGAACTGGACACTTGTAGAGCGAACCTGCGATGGAACACCGAAATGCTCGAGTTACCTAGCCCAGAGGCTGCGGCTGCGGGAGGTTCGGCAAGATGTCGGGAGTCCTCGTTGTAGTCTCAGGAGCCTGAAAGAAGAAGTTGCTGGCAGGCGACCAGTGACGATGTTCAGCGAGATCCAAGCCTGGATCGGGGATGAAGGAAACCTGAAAGCAGAGGGGACTCAGTTCTCAACCGCTAGCCAGCGATCGTGTGGGCACCAGGAGGGTACCGGCTGAAGTCACCTCGACCAGGTGAGTGGATGACGTCGGACTCGGCTGTTCCTCTGACCAGGAGGCGTGGCGGCGACCAGGATGGAGGGCGAGCTGTCCCACGCAGGTGTCTGCTGTCGATGATGCTGGGCCCAGGAGTGGGGCAGCAGGTCTTGGCAGTGGCAAACCCACGCGGTGGAGTCAAGATGGCGTCTGGAGTGGACCAGGATGGTCCGAGGTACTCCTCTGTTGAAGGGGAGCAAGAGCCAGTCTGGATCAACCAGACTAGTGATGAAACAATCGTGGTGCGTCGTGAAGAGGGCCACAAGCCGGTCGGCAAGTGGTCGGACAACGCGGTGAACAGCAAGGAGCGGAAGGGCCCCCACGCAGATCTCGTGGATGCTGGGGAGGCAGACTTCGGGGCTGGAGCTGCTCAGGGTTAGGGCTTCTCAAACCCTAGGTGCACTCACTCGAGGGTCCCTCGGTGGGCGTGCTAGATAAGCGTCCTGCAGGTTCTGAAGATGGCCGGTCCCGCAGGTCTCGTCACACCTACGACTCTCAGCTGGGCTGATGATGTAGGTAAAAGGTCAGAGATGGCAGGGAACCCGGGTCTCGTCGAGCTGGGCAGTCTTGATCCGTAGGAGAGACTTACAGCAAACCGCAAGCGCTTAGGTGGTGCCTGCTGGTGAAGGGTGGCTACTCCTTAGCCACAAGGGAGAGTCTTCAGAAAATAGTCAAGAGTTCCTTTCGTGGAAAGTAGTTCAAGATTTAGAATTATCCAATTTGGGAAGGGGACTCGCTCCTACCTTTATTCTAAGAAAAGGGGCTGGCCCGTGACTAGGTCCTACCTATGGGTGGGGCCAGGAGGGGGGTGGTGACACCCCTATCCTTTGTCCGGCTTCGCCCCGGCTCAGGGGCAGGGTTGCCCCCGAAACTGGTTTGAGCCGGGCTATGCACAGTGAGCACCGGGGTGCCACTTGCAATCACCTTCCTTTCAGCCCTGCCTACCTGGGATACACAACCCCTGTCTGGGATGGTGCTAACACCGCCCTCGACAGGAAACCCTTTGTCCAAGCTCCCCTTGCTGGAAGGTCTCCCAGCAGCAGGAGGTCAGACTTGTGTCTGGTGGCAGCATCCATTTTGTGATGCTGAGGCTTGAGTCAACTTTAACCGGGGTTCAAGGTTACTTCCATGTCGTGCCCCTCTAAAAGGGGGGAATGCCAACCCCGTCGCCAGGACTGATGAGGGGTTCGTATTCCAATTCGTATGACACCTTACTCGACATGTGTAGGTGATGCGATGCCAAAGTTAGCAAATAACCGCAAGGATTATAATGCATTTTAAAGTAGTTGGCCCGCGTCACCATGGAACGGCTATTAGGACTTGGTTCCGCAAGCCGTCGACGGGCTCAGCTCGCGCCAGAGCACCGTCCCACATGATTCCCTGCACTCTGCCTTCAGGATTGATAAGGCCTGCCATAGGAGTGACTGATAGGAATCCATGTGTCCATTTTAGGGTTAGGTGTAGGAATACTACACCTACAGCAACGGGTGATTACACCACTTTGCCCCAGCTGTCGTGCAGCCAGTTGTGTCAGATTTGGGCGGCCATCCAGGGTTGGCATAATACATGCTGCAGCCCCTGGTAGGCCCTGGGTACACCGATGCCCTGGATACCTGTGGTATGCTGAGACAGGGACTGACAAGGCGGCCCAGTTCCAATTAGTGGATGCACCTAATGTACATGTGTGTTAATTTCGAGAGAGAACAGCTAGGCTGTGGGTCTGATTGGCAGGCCCACAGCCAGGGAAAGCCGTAAACCAATGAAGCAAAAGCAAAAAATCTGGGTGATCATAGGATTGCAGACCCTACTCTCCTACACATTATACTCTACTGTTACAGTACCTGCTCTGTGCAGACTTCAAGCCAGCACAGGGCATTGTACCTGGGTATACATCCTTGCAGATCAGCAATAGGTTGCACAGGTAATGGACAATTACCACAGCATGTCAAGAGTAGGCAGTTGATAATTGCTATGCGCCTCCTACCATGTAAGCTTCAAAACTGAAAGTGACTGGATAGCTGAACCATAGTATCCTCTTACTGGCCCTCACACAGCTGATTTTGGTCTCTTTATTGGGTCTTCTTCACTGGTCCAATTAGTCTCTTGCAAAGAAGGTAGAGGACATCGTGGTCATCGGAATTCACAGGTTGCAGCACCTGAGGTACACCTAACAGTCAGTACCAATGCCCGTACTGGACACGGAGTTCCAATGAGGCAACAGCTGTCACTCACCACCACAGTTTATGGAGAATGTGAAGCATGGTTTTAAGAAGATAGGTGTAATCTATCTGCACAGTTCCAGACAGAATACCAGTCACAGTTTAGAATGATTCATAAGGATCCTAATGCGACTTCAACAGCTTAGGCGCATTCTAAACAAGCATTGGCATAGCCAATAGGTCTCGCTTTTGGGACCTTATAAGTGATTAGCCATGCAACACTTGATCTTGTTTATTGAAGGATATTGTGCTGGATAACTAAACACTTATAAGGTCCCAAAGGCGAGACCTATTAGCTATGCATTGGGGGCCTTATAAGTGTTTAGGTAGAGCTATTGACTTTGGGACACCACCACATTCCTTCAGGAACATTCTCCAGATCGTCTCAATCCTACTACTGTAACTTACAGAAACTTAGCTGCAGATTTCAAATGCCTCAACTTAAAGCACTCTTTTTAAATCACAAACTGGCCAAAATTCGATATACATTAGATTTAAAAGAATGTGTAAATTCTCTGCAATAACGATGATCTTTCATAAAAGTCATAAACTTAGTGGCAGGAAGAAGAGAACCTTCATCCGTAAATTGAGAGGCTTAGACAATAATCAGTGGGCCACCAGTTACTCGATATTTAATTTTGTGAAAGCATAGGTATGACATCCAGTTTCACATGTCACAGCAATGCAGTTCCATAGCCGAGTGTAACATCATTGACAGAAACAGGGAGCTTTGAGTGTCAAAAGAGAGAGTCAAAGGATGTTTTGATATATTGGGCTGGCGCATTTTGATAAAAAGCCTAACTTTGGAGACAAGAAGATTAAAACCTTTAACCATTGCATTGCGTGACTAGGACCTTAATCAGTAGGCCACCAGTGACTCTCTGCTGAAGTTGGTGAACACATTAACTATGAAATTCAATCTCACACGTTATAGCCCTGATGTTCATAGCATCATTCACAAGACAGGAGGAGATGGGTGTGCAAACTGTTTTTTATGTTTCGCCTGACCTATGTATTTTAAAAAACCATTTCAAGTGTAACGTGAAACTTTTTGCATGTAACTGAACACTGAAATTCTCTGCAATGGAGCTGAGCTTCAAGAAAAAGGATGTCAATAGAGAAAGGAAAATTAGAACCTTTAATCTTCCCAGTAGGAGGTTAAAACATTACCCATTAGGCCACTAGAGACTCTCGTGGGGTTGATAAAAACATACTTATGACATTTGATCTCATATTAAATAGCTATGAGGTTCCATAACAGACTACAACATCATTGATAAGACAGCGGGAGTTTTGCTATTTTTGGCCTGCATATTTATTTTTAAAAAGCTTATAAGCACAACCTTAAAATAATGATTTAAAAGAACCTTAACATTATTTGCAATGCAAATGACATTTAATTAAAAGGCATAAGCTAAACAAGCGCGCAGCAATCTGAGAGCTATTGGCGTTGTTAATGTTAATGTCTTTTAGCCATGTTGACTAGAAGCACGGCTGCTGTTCAACATGGCTGAAAGTCATGGAAAAAGCGATATGATGCAGCCAGTGGTGGCTGCCTCATAGTGCTACCGTTTCACGGCTCTACTCTTCAATTTGAGAGTAGCTGTGAAGCAAAGAACAACTATCAGTTTGAGTCCATGTGTAATGTGCTTCAGGGGCGTCTGTACTGCTTGTAGTGTGCGTGTGCTTCCGTTTGTGTCATGTACAGACAGCCATACCGTAATGTGTCCTCTGTGCCAATGTTTAGCGTGCCTGACTGTGTAAGTCGGAGGGAGGGCAGAGGGCTCAGTCTCTATTGCTGAGGTGCCGCTGGGCACATCCACAGAATGAGGGGAGCCTGTACGAACCACCCAGACCAGATGGGTAGAGCTCAAAGTGGGCGAGTAAACAGCTGCACGCACAGGATCAAAGCTGAGGATGCAGTAGTAAATACTCTGTTGTATGGTTCTGGTTTAGTGTAAAGTACATAAATGCCCATTGGGGTTACTATGCTAAATAGCGCGCGACGCGGGAAGCTTTAGTAGTGATGCGTGCGCGTAAAAAAAGAAAAAAACACGCTAGTGATGCGCGCGCGCAGCTGCACGAAAAAGTGATTGGCTATGCGTGTGCACGCTCGCGTGAACGCAAGCGCTAGGCCACCAGGCAGCACTTTCAAAACCCCATACTAAATGTCTCGGAGCAGCGCATGCGCTGGCTCAGTGAGCCTTAAACAACAAGGTGATGGATGGAATACTTGAATTAATCTCAGCCACTGGCAATCCCTTGGGCCGCATTACAATCCATTGTTTTTTGTCCACCATGCCCCTTCAGTCTTGACCCTGCTCCTCATGGGAACAGTCCAGCCCAAACTGGCAGGCCAGATCCTCCCTGAACCGTAACACAAGTAACCCAGGACCGGTCTCGCCCTTGTTGTTGGCTCTTAAGACAGGTATAGCTTGGTTTCGATGGCACAGTGAGCCTGGAACCCACATCTGGGTATACCCACCGCACTTGAAGCGTCAAATGCAAAAACAACACAGTGATGGATGGAATGCTTGAATTAATCTCAGCCACTAGCAATCACTCGGGCCGCATCGCATTCCACCTTTTTTCGCCCATTATGCTACCTCAGTGGCTGAAATTAATTGAAACCTTCCATCCATCACTATTTTGTATACTTTAGTGTGGCAACAAAATCAGCAAGTGGGGCTGCTGTCTCAGTATCATTTCCTGGTGGGCTACGGCTCCAGCACTACTCACCAGCAGGACTGCCCGTTTGAGACACCTCACAAGCAAAGCGAAGTCTTTAATACTAGTCGGATGTAAAGTGCGTCACATTATTAATACTCAATTGTAGGGCTGCAGCTCTAACGCTGCTTGACAGCAGGGTTACCATCTCAATATTACTGCCCTACAGGGTCGTCACTTAGCTATTACTTTCAAAAACATAATAATAAAAAATATAGGTACCACTGCATTTACTATGTTAATTAGATGTATTTTTGCTGCAATGATCCTCTTGCAGTACCGCTGTTTCAGAACTTTAATATCACAACTGTAAAAATACGTAATGGCTGTGATGGTGCTGTAATGATAGCCGCTGGAAGCACTGCTGCTTTACTGTACTCTATGGCAATACTGCTATGGTAGTTGCACCAGCTGGAAGTATTAATGATGTTTCAGAGAGTACTTGCCATCACTCCTGCTTGTTACTCTATTACTGCTGCTGTTGTAATTCAATGGTGTGACGAAAGTGCTTCTTTAAGCTTTGTGTGAGGTTCTATCTTTCGATCCCAACTGAGACCTGTTACTTTAATACTTCCTGGTGGAAGTGCTGCAATAGTACTATTCTCCAGTGCTTCTGCTGCTTCACTGTTTTCCTAGCAGTGCTGGCATTTTCAGGTTAACTACTACTCTTCAGCAGCAGTGCTCTTTTTACTCAACAGTCAAAAATGTGTGTTTCTTACTGTGTTCTGTGAAGGGGTTTTCACGGTGTACTTACTGGGGGTTTAGGGCATGTACATTTCCACCATGGGGGTATTTGTGAAGGAGTGGCCCAGGTTCACAACAACTGTAAACAAGGATAGACCTGTTGAGCTAAGGACAGGGCCATTCCTGGTAGGAGGTGGGTTACGGAGCTACTAATTCTTGGCTACTTGGGACTGTCACTTCCGGTAAACCGTGGACATCGGATAGTCATGTCTAGGATCCCCAACCTCTGCCTGTCAGGTGTCCGGAGCCTGAGTCAGGCTGGAAGACCAATGTCTGCCGCACCCACTCACCGACATCCTGATCGAAGGGGTTGAATCCGAAGAGCGGCATGGTGCCGGTACGCGATCCCGCTGGTCCAGGCACCGCTCTCTGCCCTCAGGCCTCGCTAAGAACCTCTTTGATTTAGGTTAGAGGGGCAACTAGGAAGCACCACGGACGTCGGAACTGGAGACTCACGAGACCGTACGTCAACGCACCTGCGCAGTTCCAGCCTCAAACCCCGCCCTCCTGTGACTGAGGCTAAGAGAGGCATTATGAGGCCTTAGATTCTGATTGGCTAAGTGTGACGTACGGCAGTGCAATGAGTGGATAGATGGGGGAAAAAAAGTGTTACGGAAGAAGAGTCCAGATCGTCACCAGATGAGTGTTTATGGTACTGGTGCACTGGCTGGAGAAGCTGTACGTGTTCGCGAAACTGTGACGTATACTGTCCAGGACTGATGTGCCTTATCCCGGAGGTGAATGAACCTTGATATTGCATTGGAAGCAGAGGTCGAACTGTATTATACTAACAAAGAATTGTGATCCTGTGGTTAATGAGGGCAAGAGCAGTTAGTAGGGGTGTTTAAAATTGGGGGCACTGAGCACACATGTTATGAAAATAACGGACACATGCTTACAGGGGCGCACTAGAGTAGGGTTAACAGACGCCCCGGACCGTCCTGGTTTTTGGAGGAGTGTCCCGGTGTCCTGACACTTTCCCCCAAATTAAATAAGCGTTGGCAGCGCGCGAGCGGCTGTGAGATGCGATATGTGGTGGAAGAGAAGCGGGAGTTGTGTGCGCGCGTGCGTCATCGCGATCTCTTTGAAAGCGAAAGTGATTGCGATCGCGATGACGCAAGAGTTTTCAATGTGCTGCTAGATTTAGGTTAGCGGTTCACGGATGCACGGTCACGTGAACGCAAGCGCTAGGCCAGCCAGCAGCACTTTCAAAACTCACATACAAAATGTCTCTCCGAGCCAGCGCATGCGCTGGGCTCAGCGAGACCTATAAAGGACATGGAGGAAAGATCTTGGAAGGAGAAAAAGGGGTTGAATACAACAATCGGCTTTTTAGCTTTTTTAGATCTGATGTCAGTCCGTGGTGGATGTGGTGTCATGTTAGAGTTGATCTGAGTATCATAATCCTTTACAAGCAGATTCGTGGTGTCTTTATTAGGTATAGATAGCTGGGCATTCAAGGTACATGTTAATGTGGGGATTCTGCATTGCTGAAGGTTAAGTTGAGTTCTTCGGAGTATGCTGATTGAGATCAATGATGATGTTGGTGATGTCATGTGAGCTATCTACATTGTAGTTCATAGCTGTTGAAATAACAAGGTGGAGATTTATGACATTGTTGGTGATCTAAGGATTGGATGCTAGATAGTTATATGTTGCTGTTAGTCATTAACAGATTGTTCAGAGCTGAGGATGGTAGGTCCGAGACTTCAGGATATTGAATATGGTAAGGAAGACATGAAGTCTGATACTTGAACCATAACCGCACCGTAGTTGTACAGGCTGAAGTAAAAGTTGTATTTTTCATTTCTATGTCCTCTGACATTGAGCTTTCTACCATATTGTTTTTTAATCTTCTTTCAATGTGAAAACATGTACATGGTGTCTAACCAGGTATCTGTGTTCTGGGTGGATAGACATCAACTTCTTAACATTAACGAAAGGCTAAGGGCCCGATTACGATGCAGTTAAGAAATCTTCCCGATCGAATCGGTTTGGAAATAGTTTCCGACCACCTCGGATCGGGATAGTCCGACTGAGCGAGTATGATGCATCCGGATGCTTCCAGATACGATTTGGTTGGACTCCCATTGACTTCTATGGGTGCCTATGTTCCTAAATGCATCGTAATCTGGTCCTCGGTCAGGAAGACACGTTCCCGATCTGATTAGAAAGGAGCAAATGCCGTTAGGAGGTCTTCCTAACTGCATCGTAATCAGGCCCTAGGTGGGAATGCTTTCCAAACCCCATCGTAATCGGGCCCTAAGTGTCATTCAGGAAGTCAAATATTTTAGTGTCCTAGATCTCTCATCAGCCTACCATTAAGTAGCCCTTCATCCTGACTTTAGGTCCCTAACCTCTTACATAACGCCATTTGGAGGATATCAGTTCACTAGGATGCCATTAGGTCTAGCGTCTGCCGCTGCAGTTTTCTAAAGAGTGATGCAACATATCTTGCAAGGAGCCAACAAGGTCCTCTGCTTTCAGGATGACATCCTTATGTATGGTTGCTCAGAAGAACACAATGAGGTGTTGGAAGAAGTTCTGGGGAAGCTAAGCCAGGCTGGATTCCCACACAAAAAGATAAATGCAAAATTGGAGTTAAATCAGTTACATATTTGGGGCACACCATTTCTGAAGAAAGCATACGTCTCAAGATCAGCTAAGCAGACTCAGTCAAAATGGCACCTGCACCCCTGCACAAGGAAGAATTGAAGTTGTTTCTTGACCTGTATGTCTAAATACATCCAAAACTTTGCGGATCGAGTACAATTATGCAGGGCTTTACTCAAGAAAGGTTGCCCTTTTGTATGTAATAGTCAATGCCAGGATGAATTTACAAGCTATGTCTGAGGCACCTCTATTGGGAATGTTTGACTCTAGTGCTAAAACCACTCTTACCACAGATGCCACTGTAAAGGGGTTAGGTGCATCCCTTACACAGGTGGTAGATGGTAAAGAGAGGGTAATTGCTTTCGCATCTAGAACATTAAAAGAGTCTGAACATAATTATTCTACCATAGAAAAAGAGGTTCTTGCCTGTTATTGGTCAATCAAGCACTTCAAATTCTACCTGTGGCGCATACCTTTTGTTTTGAGAACTGACCATAAACCCCTCCTTCCTATGTTGTTCACCAAATGTATTGAGAAGGCCACTCCTCGTATATCCAAATGGGTACTAAGGTTTCAAGGGTTTAACTTTAACATTGTGTTTGTACCAGGTAACAAGAATCAAATTGCTGATTGTCTTTTCAGGCTTCCCATCACAAGTGAAGATTCCCAGGTCACCCATCTGAGGAAGCTATCGTATCCCCTGACATTCCAGCAGTAAAAAGGGAGAAGTGTGAAGAAGATGATTATATCCTCAAGTCTCTTAAAGATAGGATTATCACTGGTTGGCCAAAGAAACCTATCCAATTACCGGAAATGCTCCGGCCTTACTGGAATGTGAAAGATGATCTATCTATCATCAATAATAAAATTTATAGCTGTAACAAGATTGTTCCTCCCAAGGGGCTGCAAGAACAGAATGCATTATAGAGATAGCACATGAAAGCCATCCATGTAGGAGTATGACCAAAGGGAAAATACGTAATGATTATTGGTTTCCCAGCATGGACACTATGGTGGAGAAGACAGTGAAGGAATGTTTTGCTTTCAGTTCCAGAGACAAAACTAGAGTCACACGTAAGACTGCTTTCCTTCCTGTGCAAGTACCTTCAAAGCCCTGTGACAAATTGGGCCTTGACATCATAGGACCCTTAAATATTCTTAACAATTACCAGAAAATCATGTTAGTGCTAATAGACTATCATTCCCATTGGATATCTACTTAGCCAGTCACTACCATTAACACTTCATCTCTTATTGAGTTCTTAAAAGAGACATTTTCGAAAGAAGGTACACCCAGCATGGTGGTCACTGATAATGGGGCACTGTTTACTTCCAATGAGAGGACACGGTTTATGCATAATTTGTCCATTATGCATGTTAAATCCCCCTATATTGCCCAAAGGCCAATAGGTTAGTAGAAAGGGCGAAAAGAGTGATTAAAGACACTATTCAGTTGATCCTCATCTCATGTGAACCCATTGATGAAGTTTTGAAGAAAATTTTATGGTCATATCATATCACTCCCAATGGAATCTTAGGAGTATCTCCAAATCGCTCAAATATATCATCATTCTCTAAACCTGTGAGAATCAAGTGTGTAAATAGCAATTCTGTGGTTTTAGAGGACGGATGTACTTGGAGTACAGACAATGTGGCTCCTTGTCCATATGTGTTAATTCCTTCCTCAGATGAGGGTGGGCTGGAGGAATTGAACAGTGTTGGACTCACAGGGGTCAAAGGATGTCAGAGTTTGTCGTCCTCGTCATTGGGCATAAGGCAAACATTTTACACTGGAAAACGGGTTTGCATAACATGTTATAATAAACAATAATACATCATGACCATGGCAATTAATATGATCATTAGGTATATATTTCATACATTCCCGGGGCAATTGAACCTACTCGCCCCCTCTCCCCCCCCACCCCCCACCAGTCCACCCTCTATATCGGCTGCGACTACGCATTAGACCAGAGCATAAGAAAAAAAAGGAGCATGTAATGCAGTGGGGGACAGTAAATACAGTGCATCATATGACATCACTTGTAATTTGGAAGAGGGGTGATCTAATGTGTAATACTTAGTTGTGGAGCAAAGAAGCCTAATTTCAAATCCAGCGATTGTAAACAACAAATTTATAGCAGTGTGTTAATTCACTTTTCTATCAAAAGTTGGGAGAATGTATATACAGGGTAACCACGGATTAGCCATAGATAAATAAATAGAAAAACATTGTACTCGGCATATTGTATCTGTATGCATGCCCATAGCTACTCCCATTTAATAACATTGACTGTATTTGTTGTAACATTCACTCTAATAGACATAGATTTTGAATAATGCCGTCCTCTAATCAGGAATTTTTAGAGTTGTTCTCATTAGTAGTCAATAACGTGGAGAAGTGTAGCTCACTGGTTAGAGGAGGCATACCCTGAAGCAGAGATCAGGCCCGGGACCTGGGTTCGATTCCCGACGCGGCAGGGTCCAGAACTCAATTGTCCACGGACTCGATAATTCTCGTTTCGGTGCCCACTCTAAGCACGAGTTCACACTATGCAGCTCTGGGCAACAAGCCTGCTTAATCTCCACAACGGCCCCCCGCGGCGGGATGCCTGGCTTTCACCTTGGGGATGCCCAGTACGGGTTATCTTACAGGGAAAAACCAGGACGGGTTCCCAATGCAAGCGCCAAGATGCCCGTAGGGTGATAGTTGCGCTCTATAAGTACTCCAATCAATCAATCAATCAACTTATATCAGTCACTTATACTGATAAAAATGCATCTCAGTATGGTCTTCCTAAGGTTTTCCCCCTCACCAGTCATTTTTAATATCTAAATGCCCTCTCCTCCCCTACGTTGTCAGGAAGTAGGTATTGCGCGCCTGCCTTGCCTACGATCCCCAGAATGCCCGAGATCCAGAGGGGGAGGAGTCGCGATCATAAAAGTGATGAAACACACAGGTGACGCTGTGCGTAATTCCTGGAAGCGAGTCCGTCGTCGAAACCCGACGTGGAACATCCAGAAAGTGGTTTTCCTGTCGCCGCGAGGAGATCCTGACCCGTTGGCCTAATCGCTGTTTGTCTACCGGTCCGTTTATGCTCCGAAGCGACCTGTTTGCTGCCTCACGCCGGGCGGCCTAAGAACTGTTGGATGTTTCCCTCTTTGGATTTCAGTTAAGTGCACACCCTCCCGAACGAAGGGAAGACTGTCCCAGCACCGTTTGCCCCGGCTCCATCTCCATGGAGGAGACTACTATTGAATTGGGTGTTTTCCCCTATCTATCACAGCGGACTCCGAGACAGGAGCGCTGTGGGCTTTCTGTGGGGAACCCTGCCTGCAATTTGCCCCGTCCTGATCCCGCCCCAGTGGGAGTGAATGTGCACAGGTAGTTCCATGGATGGATTGTTTCATACAAAGTGCGGTGAGGTAACCGCTGTATAAAGACTAGAGTATATACTATGATAAAGGAGGGGACTGCTAGACCCATGTAGTGCCCCGATTGATGACTATAACGAGGTGATCAGGATAGCCCTAGTGGAGAGAGTTTCGTCCTTTTGCCGTCCTAAAGACCTACCAGACCCTCCGCTGACTTTGCTAGTACTTTAGGGAATCCCTCCTGTCATATCAAGGCAGACCTTTTCAGGGAGTTAGACAACAGAGGGGGCGTCTCCTGCCAAGGCTATGATCTGGTGCAATGTATGAATGTTTGATGCTTGGGTTTGGTTTTGGATTCCTGGTCTGTAAGAGTATGACGCAATATTGTTCCAGAGAATACGAGAATCAGGACTTATAGCCAAGGGAAGTTGTCTCTGGCTCTAGTGAGAATTCATGAGATTAGCATTTTATCGGATTATGTGTTCATTTGTGTTTGTGTATTTTTCTTTACTGGTTCTACTCCCTGCTGTTCCCTTCCTTCCCTTCCCTCGCTTGATCGCCCTAAACCTTCCGTGCCTTTAGTGCAGGAGTTGGGGATGTCAAGAGGTGGATACCCTATAGCATCACTCGAATCCTGAGGAGTGCTGGACTGGTGACGGAACGTAACAGAATTACGCACCCACGTATTAAGACTCCTCCCGGTTCGGAGGGGTGCTATAGGGAAGCTGTATGGAGTAGATGTTGCAGGCACTAGCCGCAGTTCAGCAGGAACTGGCGGCCTTCAGGGTAGAAACAGCAGAATTACGCAAGAAGGTAGACAGGTTGTCTAGGAACCCCTTTACTGTAAGCACGGGGTCTCCCCCCATCCAGGTTACCGTGCCCCCCCCATTCCTTTAGCCAACCCCGAAAGGTGCACCGGGGACCCCCAGAAGATCCAGGTGTTTTTGACGCAGATTTTGATGCATTTTTCCTGCAGGCCATCCTCCTTCCCGAACCATCACTCTAGGGTGGCGTTCGCTATCTCTTACTTGGCTGCAGATGCCGCCAATTGGATGGTGCCGCTGGTCCGGAATAACGACCCGGTCTTATCCAATTGGGATGAGTTTAGGGCTGCTCTCGAAGGGGTATTCGATAGGCGCACTACTACATTCAGTGCGGACAGGGAGTTGCTAGAGCTAAAACAGGGTAGAAACTAATTGGTGACATATTTGACGTCTTTTAACCGGCTGGTGGCTGAGGCCGCATGGCCAGAAGAAAAAAGGATGTCTCTCTTCTACCAAGGTCTATGTGACGATCTGAAAGACGTCATAGCCAGGATAGATCCCCAGCCCCGTACGTGTAACGACCTGGTCGGTCTGGCCTTGCGGCTAGATGGGCGCATCACAGATCGGGGCGGTGACAGGTTCCGGGGAGAAAGAGTCAGGAAAGAAGCAGCCGGTAGCGAACTGGCCCCCGAACCCATGGAGGTAGAGGCCATTCGGGCCCCTTTGTCACGTTCGGAACGTGAGAGTAGGAGAACACCGGGGCTTTGAATGTATTGCGGGAAGAAGGGGTATTACGTCCGTGAATGCCCTGCTCGGCCCAAGAGATCAGGGGGGAACAACCGGAACCGAAAGTCCATAGCCACAGTTACGAGTCCTGAGGGGGATGCAGTAACGACGATTGCTCCTGAGACTAAGGAGGATAAACACTGGAGGATCCCTTCTCTGGCTACAACCCGACCGGGAAACACAGAAACACACATAGAGCTGGCTATGTGGTTAGATAACGGTCATAGACAGCATCAGGTCAGGGCTATGTTGGATTCCGGGGCCACAGGAAACTTCATAAACAGCGGGTTGGTGGAATTGCTAGACATAAGGAAGGTAGCTCGGGAGTTCCTCGAAGAGGTGTTGGCGGTTGACGGTAAACCACTTACCTCAGGACCACTCATCGAACAAACCGAGAACCTTAGACTGACAATCAGAATAGGAGAAGGGCGACACATAGAAACTTTGGCGCTGAACATCATAGAGGCCCCTCAGTACGAGGTTATCCTGGGTATGCCATGGCTTGGTCTTCACAATCCAACCATAGATTGGAGAGAGAAGACAGTGCTATTCCTGTCCGAGGAATGCCAGAAGCACCTTGTTCCGGGGTGGGGTTCTAGTGCAGCTGCTTTGGCCAACCCGTTAGTAGCGGCTACGGCAGTGGAAAAGGAGGTGTGTTTGCCGAGAGAATACTCCATGTTTGCTGATGTATTCAGCAAATCCCAGGCTGCATCACTTCCGCCTCATAGGTCTTACGACTGCCAGATAGACCTAGTAGACGGAGCCAACATACCCTCTTGTAGGGTCTACGTGCTCTTTGAACCAGAGACAAAACACCTCAGAGAATATCTGGACCATTTCTTGGACATTGGGTTTATCCGTCCTTACCATTCTCCGGCCGCGTCCCCTTTATTTTTTATATCTAAAGCCAATGGGGAATAGAGAGCTTGCTATGATTACCGAATGCTGAACAAGAACACCATTCGCAATCGGTATCCCCTGCCACTCATCCCCATGATATTGGATCAAGTGCGTGAGGCTAAGATATATACGAGGTTAGACCATAGAGGCGCTTATCATTTGGTGCGCATCCGACAAGGGGATGAGTGGAAGACGGCTTTTAAGACCCGTTACGGTCTCTTTGAATATCTGGTAATGCCGTTCAGATTGTGCAACGCCCCGGCAGCATTCCAGTACTTCCTAAACGACGTGCTGAAAGAATATGTAGACAGGACCGTAGTTGTCTACATAGACGATAGATTGATTTATTCGGAAACTGTGAGCAGCCACAAGGAACACGTTAGACAGGTGTTAAGGGTTTTAAGGAAGCACCGATTGTTCTGCAAACTGAGCAAGTGCGAGTTTGGTGTGTCTGAAGTCGAGTTTTTGGGGGTGATCCTCCGTCCTGAGGGCTTGAGTATGGCAGAGCGAAAGATACAAGCTGTACAGGAGTGGCCAGTTCCAGGGAACGTGCGAGAAGTGCTGTGCTACCTGGGCTTCGCCAACTATTACCGGAGCTTCATCCATGGGTTCTCGCTAAAGACCCTCCCAATCACCAAGCTACTCAGAAAGGGCGTGCCTTCCGAATGGACCCCAGAAGCAGAACAGGCCTTTGGGTACTTAAAAAAGGCTTTTACTTCAGCGCCAGTGTTGCGACACCCTCAGCTCGACACCCCTTTCATTGTAGAGGCAGACGCATCCAATGAAGCCATTGGGGCCATCCTGTCGCAACGAGACAAAGACACGGGGCAGCTCCATCCAGTAGCTTACCTCTCCAGGAAGCTTCTCCCCACCGAACGGAACTATCATATCGCCGAAAAAGAGCTGCTGTCCATTAAGAAGGCGTTCCAGGAGTGG
Source organism: Triturus cristatus (assembly GCF_964204655.1). Classification (NCBI taxonomy): domain Eukaryota; kingdom Metazoa; phylum Chordata; class Amphibia; order Caudata; family Salamandridae; genus Triturus; species Triturus cristatus. The sequence goes on from NC_140584.1 coordinate 803,396,685, forward strand.
CGTCCCTATTTGTGGGGAGCAAGGTTTCCAGTCACGGTATACTCCGATCATCGGAACCTACAGTACCTAAAAACCACCAGACGCCTATCCCCCAGACAGATGAGGTGGATGCTCTTCTTCGAGGAGTACAATTTTGTTATCACCTTCAGACCAGGAGCAGACAACCGTAAGGTGGATTCTGTGTCCAGGGTGTTGACCAAAGAAGGGGAGGAGGCGGCCCCGAAGAATATGGGAATGGAACGGACACTGTGCAACTAGCAAATACCGGACCTTGTGGAGTCGATATTTAGCTTGTGCGCAGTTTGAACCCGGATATTTCCATTCTGGGACACCATGATTTCTTCTCCAAGTCCTCTTTAAAATAAGTAGATGTGGGCGAGACACTGAAAGCTCGAGCCAGATGTCAGGCTCTGGCTCAGTTTGCCGCCTATTTGGATCCTCTAGCCCAAAAGGAGTCCGAGCTTTAATGGGTCTCCTGGCTGCAGCTCACGCTCTAACCTAATGCTCCAAGAATTAAGGAAGAAACATTAACCTGTGATGTAAAACAAGGTAGTGGAATAGATACCCATCTAATGGCTGAATGGCACAAAGAGAAATTAGAAAACCTACAATTTTTCCTGGCTTCCCTGCTGGACTAAACGTTGTGATCTTGAGAAACACTTAATTTCACTGGGCTTCCTTCCTCCTTTTTGCATTTGTGAAAACTTTGAACTAGGTGAGTTTAGTGCTACACAACCACCTTTCTTATGTCTGCTTTAAATAGACAAGAACGTTGCTCTATGGAAGAATCTGGGCCACACACATGGTGCACGTGACAACTAACTTGCATCTTAACAAAGGCCGAATTTGAGGGGTCATCAGGCCTCCTTTTGTTCCAGTCTCTTGGCTTGGAACAGTCAGGAGCCTCACACCTGATGCAAATGAAGCGGAGGGGAAACAAAGGCTCACACCTTGTTAGCACTACACACATACTTAAGAGAGGCAGCTTTTCACTTTGTTCAGTCCCTATTTAGGAGATATGCATGCACCTAAGAATGTCAGATGTGTTGGTCATTCCCAGTATTTACACAAAGCAAATTGCATTTATATAGAGCTTACTACACCTGAGGAGGCGTTGAAATAATTTAAGTACCACTATTTTTTCTTGTATAGCCCTACTCATCCCAATGCTGGGTGTCAGAGCGCTTTTCATCAACACATGCATATTACATGTACAATAAATTTTATACGTTTGTAAATGAATGTACAGGATGTGTTACATAAAACTGGGAGATTGAAAGGTGTAGAAGTCACACATCATCTTCCATAGCTCACTGTGCTATTATCCTCGCAATGCGCTCAAACGTACACATGATAGACCTGCTAAACATATATGTGAGGGCTTTAGATCTGATGTCACTTCTTGTGATCCTGTAAAGTCGTGGCTTGTGATGCCACTTTCTATGATGTCAATTCCTGTGATGCCATGTGTGATGTCATGCGCCGTGATGTTGTGCGCCATGATGTCGCGCACCTGAATGTCGCGCGCCAGGATGTCGCGTGCCGTGATGTCACTTGCTTACTACCTAACTAGGTAGCCCTCCCACTTCTTTTTTTAGGACTTGTGCCCTGCGTGACAGACACTCGGCTCTGGCTCGGCTCTCCCTGTTAACGTGGTGGTTCGCCCACCTCTAAAAATAAGGAGAGGTAAATTCCCAGGTTGCGTCAAGCGGCCACATGTTTGAGCAGGCTTCCACGAAAAACACTCAAATGTGGAAAATACAAGAGTAACTAACATTTGCGCCTCCGTCAATAAAACCCCAGGCCGCGCCACCCCCGCGCGAGACAAAAAGACATTTCCATTCTAATCCCAGGTTTAAATTATACTGTAATGAAAAATCTGCGCCGCCAGCTGAGGTAGGCGAGGGTGATTGTCTGCTGAACATATGTAAGGGTGCACCATAAAAATGCTGCTAAGAAACAGAAGTCTCCATTCGGTAATAAAGCCAGCTGGTGGGGCATAAAAGAGGGGAGAAATTAGAATAACAAATCTCGATTGGAGACAAGGAAAGAGGCCTTTTCTCCCATATGAACACAGTGAGACAGTGCCACAAATCAGGCTCGGCTTTATGAATGGGGCGGGCGCGTGAATACACCATGGAGGAGGGCGGGGTGGGAAGGTGTGAACGCTGCTATCTAGTCTTTTGCTGACATCTCGTGGGCATAAGAAGAATGACGCGTGTCCCAGGCAAGCTTATGTCTACAGGCAGAAAGCTACCAGAGAGTTATTTTACTGAGCACGTCCACTGTGCGCATCTCCGTGTTGCCGCAAAAGAGGGTTTCCATTTGAGGTAGCTTCCTTGAAGGTTCGACACTTGTGACGTTTTACACTAAAACTGTATCTTACTGTTGTCATTCTTTCTCTCTGCTTTCTTTTATTTCAGTAAGTCGTCATTTCACACTGTAAGTATGCGTTGGTCCATAATTGTTCCAATTATGTAAAGCGCTTTATGCCCTTATTATCCAATTATGTTGGTATGCCAGCTCACTTTAATATAAAATAGAATTCAACGCTGAATACCGTCTTCGTTTTTGAAGAGACAGCAATTAATGACTGTGTTGCATGGACGCACAGGCTCACCAGTTTATTAACACTGTCCTTTCTCATCATTAAATATAACATCAACAGATGATCAACAGATGAATGTCGAGAGGTTAATCTTCGCAGGGTGTTTGGCATCACGCACATTTTTTAGTAACTTTTGATCCGTTTGAGTTGAAACATTTTTTGCTGTAATCCGCAAATTATGCAGCAGATGATGGATTGTGTGGTAACTGCATCACATGCATGTTCAGAATCGTGTCATTCAAGCGATATTGACTTCATACATTTAATTTTTTTTATCCATTACATATCGTCCAATGAGAGGACTACAAGGAAACAATTATGTGTAAATATTAAATAACCGTAGAAGAATCGGGTCCATTCCGGGTTCTCTTAGGACGGTGGATGATAGTATATTAGGAAGAGACCAAACCAACGTAAGAAAAGGGAAAGGAGTAACATTCAAAATGATATACCATGCTGAGCGCATCTTCTCCAATCATTTCCTAGTACCGACCTCCCTCTCCTTAGAATCCAGACTCTATCAAGGTCGCGAGGCATTCTGCCGATGACATCTCCTTAAGGAACACTATTCAAAGTACCCAGTACCAAGAGATCGAAGCTACAGACAAAGCCATCCCGCCCGCCCCATCACGTCCTGTCCTGAGGCAGAGTAAGAAACCTCACTCATCCGTTCAATAAAGGACGTCTCGAGGAAGGCACGCGCCCGTGCCACCTCCGTTCCAGAACACCCCTCCAACTTTCTGTGCACATGTATTCTAACAGGGAAAGAGTGTCATCTATCAGCCAGATTAACCTATGGTCCTCATGACAAATAAAGTGCCCCTTAGATATTATCGAACACATGCATTTGGTGTTGGGTCTAATATATCTGTCTTTCACATGTGGCCAGTTAATATAGTTCCATGAGCCATTCCCCATAAATTGGCCTCGTTGGAGAATACCAGAGCTGGAGCATACATACATTTGCAAGCCTGAGAGCTGTTGACCTCCATCTGCACCAGTGTGATTTGGTGCCTTCTATGTGCGCGGTGTCATACAGTGCAGCGTGTGTAGCTGTGTCCTGGAGGCGGACCGAACCGTGCGCGGTGTCATATAGTACAGCGTGTGTAGCTGTGTCCAGGAGGCGGACCGAACGACTGAGATGCAGGATGCTCTAGATTTCACACCAACAGTGGACCAGTGGCACGTGCACAATATATGGTACAGGTGGGATCCCTCCTCGCCGCACCTCCATCGAGTTTCATTAAGTAACAGTCTGGCCTTGCGTTATTTATGTGGGGACCAGCTGTTGAGGATCTTGAAGTAGGAGGGCCTCAGCCTGGCTTCTCGCAAGGCGTGGTCATGGTTAGACATACATTCTGACCAATCTTCATCTGAATAGGCTGTCGCGAAACACTCCTGCCAATAGACTTTAAGCTCCAGCGGCATAGCTGTTGAGTATAAGTTGTCAATGGAAATTTGGTACAAGTTTTAAACAGTTTTACAAAATTAAATAATATTAAAATGAATGAATTACAATGAATATATTATATACAAATAGAGAAGTATAATTTAAAATGTGATTTTGTTTTCTAGATTTGATTGTGAATTACACAGAATAGTTCAATAATTGAGAATTGATATTTATTTACCCATATTTTGTATTTTTGTTTATTGTTTTGAGGTCCAAATCTTAAAAATTGCTTGGGCCGGGGGTCCCCAGCTTCCAACAACAACTCAGTCAGGGTCCCGGATTCCAGTCATTAAATCAGAAATCAAAAGGGTTAAGGACCACCGCACTACAGAAAGCATTTGATCAAAGTTAAACTTCTATTTGGCAGAGATAGAGGGGACACTTTTTGAAGAAAAGAATTCCAAAAGGTAGAAGAAACCAGAACAAATGGAGTTGCAGCTTTGGGTGATGTTCAGGTAAGGCTTACTACTTTCTGAAAACCATATCTTGTAATGACCCCATTCATTACAGTCATCGAGTTCCACTGCACTTAAGCTGCAGTAGAGGACCAAATTATGCAGCAGAGTTGACTATATTAAGTGACAGAAAAAGACAATATGATGCATAAAATATATCATACGTTTGGACGAATATTACAAGTAAATACATTTAGAAAATAGGAACCTATCTACAACTTAAAATCTCAGAATGAAACAATGTTGAAATTCCAGTTGCAAAATATAGTAAGTGGGTGGAGGGGGCTTCAGAGTCCAAGCAGCCCACCAATGGAATAGCATTCCAAGAGAACCTCGTTATGAACAGGTCTGATTACATTTAGAAAAGCTTTAAAACCTGGCTATTTTCCAGAGTAGCTTCTATTTTTTTGAGAATTCATCCCATGCTTTTTCATCTGCTTTACAGTAGCGCCAAGAGTCTCCGTCGTTAGTGCATGCCGGGCTATTCAGGTTATTTCCACAAATAAAATAAAAATAATTGATGGAACATTGTACAGCACATCCTGATTCAGTTTTGTTGCTCAATTTTGTCCCAATGACAAGAGCATGATTCTGCTTACAGATTGATTCACTCTTTCATTGATTAATTCTAATTCACCACTAATCCTTTATGGGTTCCAAAGTAGCATGCTACTCACCGAAAAAGCACTTCAAAGCCTCATCAGGGGTAGCAAGCGCTATATAAATTCAAACCTTTTTTTCCTCTTCTATCCCTTCATTATCCTTCTCAATCCAAATAACTGACTAACATATCCACCACTCAAATTACTTTCATGTTTCACTATACTAATTCACCACTAATCCTTCATGGGTTCTGGAGTAGCTTGCTACTCGCCGAAAAAGCGCTTCAACACCCCATCAGGGGTAGCAAGCGCTATATAAATGCAAACCTTTTTTCCCTCTTCTATCCCTCCACTATCCTTCTCAAACCACATAACTGACTAACATATCCACCACTCAAATTACTTTTTAATTTCACGATTCTAATTCACCTCTAATCCTTTATGGTTTCCTGACTAGCGTGCTACTCGACAAAAAAGACCTTCGACACCCCATCAGGGATAGTAAGTGCTATATAAATGCAATTACAATACAATCCAATTGATGACTGCCTGTTAAGCACTGCAGTGCTTCCCAAAGAGATGCTTCTCTTATAAGAATTTAACAGACAAAAAAAGCAAAGCAAAATTATTAATGGTGGTCAATGTTGTGAATCTTCCCCGAATCCTAATTCATGATGTTTTTAAAAAATATTCCAACTTTGTAAACATAATAAAACGGGCAAAGGTTTTTTGTTTTTTTAGTGAAAAAGTTACAAAAATCTGCTGGAAGGCGAATTTTGAGGAACAAAACCCAGCCAACACCATCTAATAATTTTACCAGATAATTCCATTACAAATACAATTTGAGAGTAAAACTTCACTAGAGTAAAATCTTTTGTGAAATACACTAAGCTCCTAACTTCAAGAACTCTGAAAGATGTGATCTTTGCAAAACTCCATCAACAGAATTTACATTGAGAAGGCCTGTAAAACTGATACAAGCGTATATTCCGAAACATAAAAATTTTTGTCTTGGTGATCAGTAATGGGCTGCTGTGCAGTTGAGATGAAGTGATTGCACATTCTTTGGACATGGGCTTACAGTTGGTGTGAGTTAGCCACCGATTCTTTGTTGCTTGAATGGCATTCCAGATAGACGATCTAGCAATTTCATGCATGGGCGTATCAGTATTTATATAGTATTTAAATACCACAAACTAAGCTAGGCAGCAACAAGCGCTACAAACCAACTGGAAATTTGGACATTTTAATTTCTCAATGTGCTACCGTTGTCATATTTACAATTATGCTACATTTCAACCTTATGTTCAGTTTTACTCACAAAGTGATGAAGCAATTTGCCAAGAATAGCATGATTTACAATCAAGTGCTGGATTCAGGGAGCAGAATCAAACAATAAATCCCAAACCAGCCATGGAGTCATTAGACCAAGTCATCTCTACTAATAGAAGATGCAGATAAGCAGAGGAAACGATTGCAGAACTCTTTTAACTTCTTGGCTAAAATAATTCAGTTTGTGTTGCCACAGGGAGATGATTATCGATGAAAATGTCTTTCAAATGTAGATATGTTTTTCTTTTCCATATTCCCTTGTCGTCTTGATTACTTTCCAAATCCAGGTCTCCTTCTCCAAGCCTGAAATTGTTGATGCTTTCCTTCTGTCATAAAGGGTCGATCTGCAGGATCAAAGGTAGACAAAGGGGTATATTCACAAGAATTTGTGATAACTACTGCAAGAGTAGCTTAACGCAACTGTCAACATCACAGCCTATTGCGGGAAAATAACCCTGTGTCAACGTGGAATTCACAACAAGGCAGCCCCATGCGATAGACTGCCAAAACCGTGGCCGATGCCCGCGATACAACCACCTCGACGGAGATAAAAACACAAACCCCAATGCCAAAAAACCTGTGATGGGCCAAAGCGCGATAAGAAAACAGTGACAACCAGCATGAGGGCAGCAATACTCACGCGTAGTGCGGGCAAAAAGAAAAAGAACAGCATACCGAAAAAGCCACAGAAAAAAATACATCAACAGCGGAGTACCATGGATGCACCCTGACCAACTGCAGAAGACAACATGTACACCACAACATCCAAGCACCATGGAAGAACAGAACCGACAGGCACACCGCATGAAAGAGACTAGTGGCAGACAAATCAGAGCCGCAGTAGCGACTCGCCCACCATGCAGCATACGCACATAAGCATAAGTGCACCTCGACATTGACAACATTCCGGTACAAACAGCAACCCTTCCACAAAAGAACACAGGACACAACTGGTTCCGCAAATATGCACAACATGGCAAATCACATCTGAAACCGCAGGAAAATGTAACATGACAATGTACAAGTACAACCTGTAACCTGCAAAAATGTTTTAATCACACCTGCAGTGCAATTGGACATCTTCCATTGTACCATGATTGCCATGGATGGCCACAATGTGACGTTCTCATGAGCAGTAAGTGTCAATGATGGTGTTCCTACGAGCCATTCCTGACGCAGCTATTGTGGGATGTGGGCCACCTGCCCCATCGTCACCATCATCATCCGGTACCTCTGGAACTGGGATCCATGGGCTATTGGTGCGAACACAGATGTTGTGCAACACACAACATGCAACGATCATCTTGCACATGATGTCCGGACTGTACAGGAGCTTCCCACCTGTGCCGTCCAGGCACCTGAAACGTGACTTCAACACGCCAAATGTGTGTTCAACCATGCCCCTGGTGCGTATGTGGGCCGCATTGTACTGCCTCTGGGTGGGTGTGTTCGGGTCTCAGAGGGGTGTCAACATCCAAGGGCAGAGTGCATATCCTTGATCACCTGTGACAGTGCAGGGAGAAAAGAGTCAATACTTGGTTCGGCAGGCTGTGACGGTAGGCCCACTAATACAGTGATGCCTGTGCTGGCTGTGTGTGGGGTGAGTGCAAGCCAGCCCTCAGGGAGTAGCTGGTGCTGGCAAGAACTCCAACAGTCATCAGGCACTCAGAAATGCAATGTCAGTACAACAAGGGGGAATGACTTGAGTCGCACAGGGCTAGTGGCCCCGGATGCACAGCGGCCGATACGGGCCCACCGCAACAGGACGCTGACCTGCGGGAGACTGGGATAGGGTCATGACGGCAGAGCAGGGCCTCGCATGTGTTATAGGTGCCTTCCGCGGAGTTTCACGGGTGGAGAATGGGAGGCCTACCCCTAGGGCATGATGCAGAGGGCACATGCTAGCTGTGTCCGGCAACATGGTGGATATGAATGCCACAGACCCAGGCCAGACACCAAGTCTGTACCTGTCCATTGTTGATGACAGCCCCCAAGCCACAGGCTCAGACACCAACAATGTTCCGCAGGAGGATGACGGTCACTCATTGGTCACAGGGTTAGTGGCACCACGTGTTGTCAGTTTGCGTTGAACAGGGTCAGTGGCACCACGTGTCGCAGGCCTGCGATATGGAATTATGCCTCACTGATCGAAGGGAGGCTGGTGCTGTGGTCGCTGCCACGGACTTGGGTTCACTGCCATTCAGGACTCAGGACACTGTTCCACATGGGGGACCTACTGGGCCGAAAAGTATGCAGGTGGAGCACGAACATAAGTAAGTAGTGATGTGGACCAGCGTCGGGGGGGCCAGCGATGGTCTGCGGAGGCTTCAGGGGTCACTGGACTGGGGCTTGGAGCTTGCACCGGCACGTGTTGGGCCCTCTTTGACACATGATAGTGTCGACAGGTGAGCAGTGTGGCCCTGGTGCGCTGGGGCGGGCAGGCCTACTTCCTGGGGTGCAGCAGGCACACAGGGTCGCAGGCCCCGTTGCACACTGTCAGTGACGTTGACCTTCCCGGGAGTGAACCACGCCCTGCGCAACAGGTCTATTTTCACCACACCCTTGCACAGCCCTGGCATACTCAGGGCCACCCCACTATGCTCACGCACACAGGGGGGGACGCAGCGTGCAAAACTTCCGCTATCTGTCCCACGGCCTGGGGTGACATGGTTGCGTCCACTGCTCACTACTCTCCAGTCACCAGCAGTTGTGGTCTGCATGGACATATCAATGGTTTGCATAGCCATGTCTGTCCTGCACATCCACGCCTCACTTTTCATTGTGTACATTTCCACTCACGGGTCACTTGCATCCTCGCAAATGGCTGCATTCCGCATCTCCACACGTTCAGCTGTTGCGTGGCTGTGGTGCCATGAAATGTCTGTATTGGGTGCAGGGGTAGCCCAGGATGACCATGGAGTGGTGTTGTCGTGTCTGGTAGGTGGTCCTGTCATTTGACATGTTTTATGTGGTTTGGTCACGTGTGCATTCCCACAGTTGTGCGTTGTGTGTTGGTGGCTTTGAGGTGTGTGGTGTGTTGATTTGGCACTTACCAACGAGCAGTCCCATTCCATATGTGCCATCCTGGAAGCGCTGGTTGATGATGGACTGTCGGAAGATGAAGAAATCATGCACACTGCCTGGGTAGTTGGCGACAACATTGGTGAAGAGTTCCCGGTGGTCCACTATTGCCTGCACATTGATGGAATGCTGATGCTTTCTGTTGCGGTAGTGGTGTGCAGTATCCGCAGGGAGCACAAGTGGGATATGTGTGCAGTCAATTGCCCCCAACACGGCCGGGAATCCGGCTATAGCGTAGAAGACTTGCTTTGTCTCCAGCTGTTCCTGCGCAGTGTTGGCGAAGTGAAGATACTGGGGTATGATGCTGAGGATGGCATCCAGGACAGGTGTGATGAACTTTGATAGGGCTGGCTGTGAGACCCCTCCGACTCTGGCAGTTGTTGGTTGGAAGGTACCAAAGGCCAACAGGTGCAGCACAGCCAGCAGCTTTGTCTGCGGAGGGATGTTGGTTCTCCGATGTTTTGGGACCGTCAGCCTGTGGGCGATGTGGGTCATGATGCGGAGGATGGCTGCCCTTTTGAGCCTGTAGTGGGCAAAGACTTCCTTGGGCGTTAGGTCTGTGAGACTGGTGCATTTTCGGTAGGTCCGCTGTCTTACTCTGCACTGCCTCTGTGGTGGTCCGGGATGGGGGGTGCGGGTTCCGGGTCCTGGGTTGGTGGCAGTGGGTGTTGTGGCCCTGTTGGGGCTCCGAGCTGCATGATGAGTAGCTCCATGGCGTTGTTTGTTCTTCGGGTGTGGCTGTGCACAGGGCTCTGTTGCCTACTGCAGGTAGCCGTCCGTCTTTACACCTGCTTGAGGCAGGTGTTAAATACCAGCGGCTACAGCGACTTATCGCCTGTTTTTGGTTCGCTTCGCAGATCTGGCAGTTCGTTATGGTGATGCGTTAAGGTTGAGATAAATCGGAGATAAGTCCTTGAGAATATGCCCCAAAGTGTTTTTCAAAACTATGCCATAAACAATATCCCAAAAGGCTCTCACATGGTCTTTTTATCATTAGATTTATTCAGTAAAAGGAGCCAAAATAAAAATAGTACAGCACAGAAAATCAGTTGTGTGCACACAGCACGTCAACAGTCTAAGGAAACAATAGACAAGTCAGATTAAAAAGACATAATCAAATAATCGAGACATTCAGAATAAATAACAAAGTGCTCTTCACTGGACAAATAAAGCCCGTAAAAATGTGTCCACGTCAGGCAAGCCTGATAATGATTAAAAATAAGCCAACAGTGCAACTGAGGCAAATAAGTTAAAATGAGTCTGCCAACAAGAGAACTCTAATGCAATACTATGATTTAATGGGCTTCTGACATCAAAACATCATATTTCCAAAAGGATCTGACAAGAGCCCAACTGAAATGCCTTAACCAAAAGGGCTCCACAAAGAAAAGAGAGCAAGTGTGTGAGAGTGTGAAAGCAAGAGTATGTGTGAATGTATAACTGACAATAACTCAAGTCCATTTATACTATTTTTCACAATGCATATTATATAGAACAAATTTAGACATTTTTAAACACAACTTTCTACCAGCACAGATTTAGGAAATTAGATGTTAGACAAAGATAAAAAATATATTTGCTTTTTACTCCAGATGCTTGTAGCATTAAAATACAAATACTATAATAGTCTAGGAGCATTCATTATTCATGTAGTCTTTGCACGAGAAGTAAAATAACAACTTTAAAAAACATTGCATAAATGTATATGTTTGCACTCTGTGCCTTCCTGCAAGTAGATAGATAGATTCTATTTGGCACAATTAATAAAAATAATTGCCAACATTGAATTAAAACATTATCGTGCATATACATACGTACAAAATTGTAACCTGTGAAAAATTCAACAAGAATCGGTGCAAAACAGCCAGCCAAGTGACCCCCAAACCGTGGTTCAAAGCCTCTAGTAATAGACATGAAATCCACATTGCTACTGTGGTCTAACTTTCCTGCACTAAAATTAAAAACAGAGTCAAACATTAAAGACAAATTACAGAATAAAATATAAAATATCGAAGGAAGGATTAATAATTATGCTTCCGCTGTGCCAACGGAATTTGTAATAATAAAATTAAGGCACAATCCACCTTTAATTGACAGGAGGGGGACCACAAAGGTTCTGAAAATCAAAGTTTTACAAACAATACCGCAGTAATTTAACTCTAAGTGCAACGTCCATGAGGTTCATTATTATACCCAAGGCCCAAAGTACTTATTACCGTCATCAAAAATGTCAAACATCTTGATGTTAATTGCATGTCCCTTTTAAACAGGTTGCCTTCGCCTCGTTATAAGAACAGATGTTGAGGATTCTAAACATTGGCCTTAACCAACATTTTCTATGCAAAGAGAGCTTTCCACAAATACGCACAATGAGGGTTAGTGATTCTGTGGGATAATTCCATAAGCGACATGCAGAGTCTTGGAATCCCTTCAGTCTGCTATATCTGGTACCTTTTAACAGAATCAGGCTAAATCATGTTTCTGCTGCTCTTCCCACATATCATGCTGAAGGAAATTTCACATAATAAACAATTAAAACCTTCACTTCTGTGAATAGACTACAGCTTTCATCCTTGAAATGTTATATCTTATTAGCTAAGGAAAGGTACAGAGACCATACAACCAGTCAGATAATATTTTTCTGTTTTACACAGAGAGAGAAATATATTTTTATATATATATATATATATATATAGAGAGAGAGAGACATGTGCCTGTCTTAAAGGCCTACAGATTAGCAATAAGAAAATAATGTCTAAGCGCTTTATTATGTGTCTGTCAGTCCATGGACCTCCAGACTTGCAGGGGTGCAGTGGTGGTGGTCTTCCGACTGTCCTATTACGACCAGGGCAGTCGGGCTGGCCAGGGACCACCGCAACCGCTGTTCTCTGGCGGTGGCGTGGAAATATTGAGGCAGCAATATGCTTGGCGGGGCTGCTGCGGCCCTGCCAAACATATTACGAGTTTCCTCACCGCCATACCTTTCATGGTGGTCTGATCGCCATGATGAATATGTGAATCGGGCCGTTTGCGACCCAAAAATAGCATTGTACATCTGGTCCTTAATCTCCTCCATTTATAATGATAATATGTGTATATATATATATATATATATATATATATATATATATATATATATATATATATATATATATATATATATATATTATCTACTGGCGGTCGCCAGTAGATAGTTATAGTTAGGACTGTGTTTCCATAGGAAATCCGCAACATTCTATTTGGAATAACTTTGGCGCCGGTTGACGAATCCTCGCGAAATTTTCAAAATAGGTGGGGCGCTCCGCTCCGCTCCTACCCTGAAAGTCTCAGGGGGATTCGTCAAGCGGGGGCTGAGAAAAAAGGGGGGTCCCAAAACGCGTTTTCCCCATGCAATTTTCCATAGGGACCTTTAGTCCAAGGTACAGCCCGAACGGCTGAACAGAATTACTTGAAATTTGGCAGAGAGATAGTCCTCAAGTCAGGGATGTGCCGTTTGCAGGTCTGGTGTCAATCTGCTCAGTAGTTCCTGAGAAAATCAAAAGTAAAATCATATACATATGTGGGCGGAGCCTAACCACACATCTCATCCTGAGATCTGATTGGCTGTCAGCACTTCATCCAAGAAGTGTTGGCAGCCATCTTGGGACCAATATACATGATAGCACCTCATTAAAAAGCATTGCAGTTAATAGAAGGTTTTAAGACTTTAGTTACATTATAAATCATTTGTTGATGGTACCATACTCATTTTAGAAATTGTGGTATGTTCTAAGGTGATTTCGCCATGTGAAAAAGCCTTCTGCTGGGATATCATGATTGAAAGAAAAATATTTTCTCATGCTTTTCCCACAGAGGTTTGGAAGGTGATCTATAAGCAAAACTGAGAGCTTATTTTCTGTAAATTCACATTATCTTTCTCAGTCATGTGAGAATGAAGTCTGACATTCTCAGTAAAACATGTACATCCAACAAAGGCAGAGACTGTCAGTTGATTCCTTTGTGTTCTACTGCAGCTTCCCAGAGTGTTCCAAAGAACAACTAGAGCGCTAACAGTCCTACTTATGATAAACGTATTGGAACACCTGAAGCCATCTTGCTTGGATTAAAGTGGTAACTCTTAATACATTTATTTTAAAAAGGAACAAAATGAGGGTGTTCATTTTTCCATAAAAAGTATGATTAGTGCTGCAGAAAGAAAAATTAGGGCACATTTCGAGTGACTTCTCAAATCCTCTTCTATTTCATGAAAAAATTCTGACATGCAGACTGAAACATGCACTTTCAATACCAGCAGCAGTTTTCCCTGGTGAGCAGTAGCTTTACTACAGTGATCTAATGAGCAAAAAGAGTGCTAACATTCTGAATTTATGGCAAATGTGTGACACATCTGAATGCCTTCTTGATGGAATCAAAGTAAAAAACTGAAAGAATTTCCTACTGAGGAGACTGCAGTAAATGAGGAAATTAGGAAACTTAATAACAAATAAGTCTCCCAAGATGGCCACCAGAGACAAAAGAGCCCAAATGTAGCCCAAATATCACCCAGATGTAGCCCAAGTATAGCCCAATGACAGAATGTCCCAGAGTGTTCTTAAAAACAACTAGAGCGCTTACTGTCTTCATTATTACAAAAGTATGGCACACCTGAAGCCATCTTGATTGGAATAAACTGGTAACACTTAAAACATTTAATTTAAAAAGGAACACAATGAGGGGGTTCATTTTGCCATAGAAATTATGATTAATGCTGAAGAAAGAAAATGAGGGCACATTTTGAGTGACTTCTCAAATCCTCTTCTATTTCATTAAAAAATTCTGACATGCAGACTGAAACATGCACTTTTAATACCAGGAGCAGACTTCCATGGTGAACAGTAGTTTTACTACAGTGATCTAATGAGCAACTAGAGTGCTAACATTCAGAATTTATGGCAAATGTGTGACATATCTGAATACATTCATGATGGAATCAAAGTAAACAACTGAAAGCATTTCCTACTGAGGAGACTGCAGTACATGAGGAAATTAGGAAACTTCATAACAAATAAATCTCCCAAGATGGCCACCGGAGACAAAAGAGGCCAAATGTAGCCCAAAATCACCCAGATGTAGCCCAAATATAGCCCAATGACAGAAGTGTGCAAAACACTTATTAATTTGTGTTTTTGCAGTGTTATATAGTGCAGACTTGTCAGGTATTGGAGTGCTTTACATGAGCATTGGTTACATCACACAAGAACAAATTCATTTTGGTTGTAGACATGGGGAGATTAAGTGATTTGACCAGAATCACAGAATGTCGAGCTGAAGCAGAAACTCCAACCTGGTTCCCCAGTTGCAAAGTCTGCAGTTCTGGAAGTAACACCACATCCTCTCCCCTAAGTGCAACATTTAATCAAGTGGTCAACTGGATAAAAAAACATAAAGGTAACAAATAATTTAAAAGTGCTTTGTCACTATTTGAAAACTCAGAAAATATGTCCTTATTTTAGTCTTTTAGAGCACTAACCATAATTTTGATGCCAATAAAACCCTCTCATATATGTAATTTCTAAAGGAAATGCTCTAGGTATTACAGTTTTGATTACATCAAGATGACGTCAGGCGTTCCACACTTTTGTAATAAATATAGAATGTTAGCAATCTAGTTGTTCATTAGGATACTGTTGAGAGGCAGAGGCCAGGGGCACGGACTCGGAAAATTGAAGGCAGGTAGGAGGGTGCAAAGGCAACAATTTAACCACACTGAGCAGGCAGGAAGGGCCGTGGCAGCACAACAGACTATGGAGGGCAGTGGAAAGGGGGGCAGGGGCAACAAACCAACAATACAGGACTTGCGAGAGAGGCTGTGGCAATGTAATAGACCATTGTGGGCAGAAGGAAGAGGCAATGGTAGTACAACCATACACGCCAACAGACCCGATTCAGCCAGGAAACGTCCAATGTTTTTAGGCTCAAATGGGCTTTATTTGATCTGTCTCCTGTCTACAATCTCCTCTTTTTCAATGTAACTCAAAGGGGAAAATCAATACCTCAGTTTTTTTTCAAAATCTTCCTCTTACCAAGTTCAAAATGTTCGCAAGTATGGTACATTGGATCATGGAAGGAAATGGGGTAGGGACATGGACTTGGATAACAGAGGACAGGAGGGACATGGAGAGGTGCACCAAACTGACCCTGCAGGGCAGGCATCAGGGTTTGCAGCAGCACAATACACCACACAGGGCATGCGGGACGGGAGTGCAGCACAACAATCCATAGAAAGCAAGAGGGAGGGGACAGGACCATGCACATGGATAACAGAGAACAGAGGGGCAAGAGGCAATGGTAGCTAGCTGACCATAATGGACAGACAGGAGAGAAAGCTGCAGCATAACAGACCATAAAGGGCAGGAGGGACGGATCAGGGGCATTACAATGGAACAGACAAGCCAGGAGGGAGGGAGTAGGGGTCTGCACATGTAAACAGAGGGCTGGGGGCAAGGGGGCAGGGCAGGATCAGCAAGATAGCCATGGAGGTCAGGCAGGATGGGCACTAGAAGCAAGACACACCATGAAGAGCAACAGTGAGACTGTGATGGCATACACACAGACCATGGAGGGAAGGTGGGAGGGGTTCAGGGGCAGCTAACTGACCACACAGGGAAGGTGGGAGGGGCCATGGCAGCACAGAAGACCATGCATGGCAAGTGGGAGGGTTAGTGGCAGCCCAATGGCTATGATGGGCAAGAAGGAGGGTGCAGGGGCATGCACAAAGGACGATGGAGGATAGAAGGGAGGGTCAGGACCTGTGCACAGACAAGAAAGTTCAGGGAAAGGGGCCTCACAACAGACCACACGGGGCAGGCAGGAGGAGCAGTTGCAGCACAACAAGCCAGGGAGGGCAGAAGGGTGTGGCAGTACAATGGACCATGTAGGACAGGAGGAAGAGGATAGGGGCATGGCATGTGGACAGGCAGGGTGGAGGTGGCAGGGACAGGTTACAGTCATCTGACTGGTGGGAGGGGAGTGGCAGCTCAACAGAACACTCAGAGTAGATAGGAGTGGCAGGTCCACGGAACATGGTGGGCAAAAAGGATGGAGCAGGGGCATGCACAAAGACATCGGAGGGCAGGGGGAAGGAGAATAGGGGCAGCAAGCTAAGCACAGAGTTTAAGCAGGAGGTCAATTATGGGGCATAGAATTGGGCAATGGAGGGCAGGAGGAGTGGACTGGTACATAATACTAAATTGAGGGCAGTGGCAGCACATCAGACCATGCATGGCAGGAGGGAGGAGGCTAGTCCATGGATTCACACAACAGAGGATAGGGAGGAGGGGGATGGGGCAGCAAGCTAACTGTTCAGAGAAGGCGGGTATTAGGAACTTTATTGTTTTTAAAACGTGTGTCTGTGCGAACTACTTGAAATATGAACAAGTATGCAGCATAATCTCACTTTTATTCAGGAAGAAGAGGACGTTTGTGACTGTGACTCCGGGCTCACTTGGCAGAAACACCCCCTGACCCTCCACCCCCTATCGCAAAATGTAATGCCCGTGAAAAGGGTAGGTGAACACAGTGTTATATAGAACATAGTCCCGAGAGCACGATTGAAAATGAAAACTAGCTATAGTGTATGGTATAAACTATGCACCAAAAAGTGTGATATAAGATGAACCGGGTGTGAAATCTAATATGCAATACATTGTGTGCAATGACAGATTAATTGGAGAGCGCGAGATAGCACAGGCACTAGCGCCTGCTATGCGATATGCGCCTTGGAGTGTAATATGCACAGGGCAGTGTTGTGTAACCTAACTAGTCTCTAAAGTTGTAATATAAAATATGTGCTGGGGAGTGTAACGTTGCATATGCACTGTGACAAAGATATGGATCCCAGATTGTAATATGTATGGCATAGCAGTATGGCATAGCACTGTGCGTTATAACATAGTCATCGAGGAAGGCACGTTAGATGGAGCAATATAACCCGTGCGAAGACAAGTGTGGCATGACATATTCACGGGGTGGTGTTACAGTGCACATGGGCTAGTGTCATAGCATATGCACTAGCTAGTGGAATACAACACAGAGGTGTGTGGCACTCAGCAGGCAATGGTGGGTGTAACACAGCATTGGGCTCTGCCAGGAGCGTGCTGTGACTCTCAAGTGATGTTCGTCCCCTTTCCAGAGAGTAAAATAAAAAGTATTACACATCCGGCAGTGGATGTGTGTTTTATTAACTGTGATGGGGGTTTCTTGCATAGTTTTGGTCAAATTTTAGTCGAATCCCCTTTGAATGGCTTGGTGTGCATGTGTATTAAATGTGCCCGTCAATAGCTACCCATGTTTGTATAAATAAACGACAAGGGTGTCTACCGGGATTAGGCACGGTAGGGCATCAGACATGTCAGAGCTTCACTAGTGGTGTAAATACATTCCACGTGGATTCATTGTATGCATAGTCGCCTTTTAATGAATATCACGCAAATCGTCATGGTGATAGGTACGTACGGTTTGTCCAGCATGTCCTAGGTGTGTCTATAAATATATATTTTTTAAAAATAATAAAAAACAGTGGCCGGCCCTGGGGATTGGGGTCAAAAAAATATAATTAGGAGACAGGCCCTGGGGGATGGGGTCATCAGGGCCAATAAATTAGAATAAGAAGGGGAACCACACAGCCCCCCTTCTTAAAAAATTAAAATAAATAAAAGACTGGCATCGTGCCGGAGGCCACGCCCCCTCCTTGCAGCACTCTGCAAACGCGCCCCCTGGCGAGTTGTAAGTTGGGGAATTAATTCCTCTTCAATACTGAGGGTCCCTGAGGGCCAACCAGCCCAACAGGCATCTCCAGTATGCGCCAGGGAGCTGCGCTGCAGACAGGTGTTCTGAGGCCAAGCCCCTTTTTACACCTCTCTGCAACGCAGCTCTGTGGTGCTTACTGGA